>NC_091508.1:13921665-14522737 GCF_947461875.1 Haliaeetus albicilla
TTTTGAATATGACCAGGTTGGCATAAAAATATCTCTCCATCTACTTATAAATCATTCCCTTTTAACTCTTAGCATATTAATTAAATTGGAAGGGTGTTTGCAAGTCAAAGACTTTGCCTGTACAAATACGTCAATCTCTGTGGAAGTCAATGGAGTTAAGGCACTTTGCAGGGATAGGAGCCTCACCCTGTAACTCTGATTTCTTTGTCAGCATTTGTAGTATTTGCATGTAGCTCAACAAGTGACATGCAATGAGTCAGTCATCTCTTGGTAGTCCTGCTGTGGTCCAATATTGCCATCATTGCCTGGATTTCCTATACCTTGACGGAAATATTTAAATTTGCAAGACATCAGCAGTGAAAGCCTGCGTCTGCACCACTCCGCAGGGTCCGTTTCAATACCTATGAGCATGGCCATGGCTCTGTCTGAGGAGAGCACAGTGAGCTCTCATGGCTGGTCCTTCAGGTATCTGTCATCAGGGAGACTCTGGTACTGCAATTGCTGCAAAATCCTCCCAGGAAACCTCCACAAGCCTCCCCACCCGCTCTGCAATGATGCCTTCTTGTAGGAAAGTCCCTGCTGTGTTTTTCTCAGAGCAGAGTAAATGAATTTTCCAAAGAGCAGATAAAATGGGAATGGCCCCATAGGCCTGTACATGTAATAAGTGTTACAGAGATAAGACTGTGCTCTCTGCTGAGCATCCATTTTTCTGAGCTTTCATTGCTGCCTGGGATTCTCATACCAGGCACAGTTTTGACTTCCAAGAAAGACTTCTGTACTTACTGACCAAGAGGGCTCCAACGTGTAATGAAGAACCAGACTTCGAGCCTTTTCTTCAGAATCATGATTATTATTCAGGTCCTGTGCAGCACATAGACTAGTGATCACATTGCATAGACTAGTGACCACATTTTCTTTTTTCAAGGTGATTTATGAATTTTACTTAATAGCTCTCCACAACGTCCCTCTGAATAATTGCCATTATCCCGGCTCTGAGCTGTAGAATGGAGGAAGATTATGTGTCACGGCCAAGGTCACACGCAGTCACTGCTGGTCAGCGAACAAGAGCACGTCGTCCCTATGCTGAGCTCAGACCACTTCCATTTCTCTTTGTGATATGTTTTGTGCCCTCATTGCTGACACTTGTTGCATAGTTGGGAGAACTGTGGTGGAAAGTACAGCTATTAAAAGCAAGCCAGTTTTGCTGCTATACATAACCACCTTCTTATCCCACATAGTTTTGGAAGGTTAGCTTAAAATTATCAAAAGGTGCCACAATTTTAGATGCCTTGATGCTGTCTCTGGGCCTAGTCAAATTAATATTCCTGAAGCATCATCTTATGTGGGATGTGAAAAGCCAACAAGGGCTCATTTCCCTTCCATTTAGTGTCCTTTTTTTTCCTGTCTGCTTTGAAGGGAGAGAGGAATAATTCTCTCTTGCTTTTCAGGGGAGTTGGTAATGTTACAAACTATATGGCTCCTTCAAGTCTTCATATTTTCCTTCTGACATATTGTTACAGGTTTTGTCCATGTCCACACTCTCAGCCTTTTTCTGCTTTTTTCTTGTTCAGCCTTTCATGGGGGACAACTACTGTGACTCCATCAACAACCGAGCCTTCTGCAACTATGATGGTGGGGACTGCTGTGCCTCAACAGTCAAGACCAAAAAGGTAGGGATGCCCCTTCCTCTTTTCACTGGGAATTCCTTGGTGAGTGCTGCTTTGCGCCTGGAAGAAAATTTATTTTTGCTAGATTAGGGGAGGTCTGAAGTCTCAGAAGGACCTTCAGTCCAGGCATCATTCATTCATTGGAAATCAACCCTAGCCTCTCTACAGGCAAAGGCTGTCTTCCTCCAAAACCCTGGGGCATGTTCATCAGCAAAGCTGCACCTAGTGCTCAGGCGACCTTCACACAGAAACACTGAGAAGGGTAGATTTGCCTGTCCTGATACATACTCTCGATGCTCAAAAGGGAAACTAAAGGTTAGGAGTCATTAGGAAAAGAACAGAGAGCAAAACAAAAGCATCATTGTAGGTCTGTACTTTGATCCGTGTGTACCCACATGCGCACGGCTCGCTGCTGACCACCCCATCTCCGAAAGGACAGAGTGGGACAGTGAATGGTGTGGAGCAGGGCAGGAGGGCTGAGTAGAGATGTGAAATATCTTCTGCACAGAGACCACATAGACCAGAACCTGCAAATCTGGCGAAAGAAACAATGGACATGGTTAGTGGCAGAGATTTATAAAAACAGTATTTAATGCAGGGAAGATGCTTAGGAAAATAAATTCCACTGTTTCTCATCACACAGCAATGAGGGGGGGAAATGGTAATTACCTGGAAGCAAGATGCGAACAGATGAAAGAAAGTGCTTATTTGCACAATGTGTATTTGAATGATAGGATGCATTGCCACAGAGTATTATTAAGAATAAAAATGAATTTGAAGTTGAAAAGAGAACAGGCATATTCGTGGAGGTGAGCTCCATCAGTGGCTATTAAACGCTGTGATCTGGATGCAGTTTCTGCCTCAGGAATATCTAAAGCATTGACTGCTTGAGCCTGGGGAAGGATCCCTCCACACATCCCTCTTTTTTATGCTTCTTTATCACCCATTTCTGGCCACTGTTAGAGACAGTGGCTGGAGCAATGGAGCTTGTGATTTGAAGCAGTACAACATTTCATATGTTTCTAACCGGGATAGATTTTGAACTTGTTTCCCAAAGAAAGGACAGAAAATTTTAGCCTCTGCCATGTGAGATTTTTAGCTTGTCTTCAAGATTTGAGTGTAGATCAGAAGAAAAATCCAGCTTTGTTAACTAACTGATATATATGAATAAATAAGAAAACTTGAGGGAGCTTGGGCTCAGCATATGACATCATCCATTTCCCATCTGAGGAAGAAGGTCCTTTCTACCACAGCTGAGGGACTGAAGACCTCTCTGCAGGGACCAGTCCTTTCTAAGACAGCTTTGGCTGGAGGCTTCTTTTCCTTGGTTCAGCCAAAGTTCTCTTACCAGTACAGCAGTGTGGGCTGTCTCTGGCCCATCTGGGAACACTGGGAAGGGAAGCGGACATGTCTTGGCAAGTGGAAGTTGTTCATTTCTCCACTGGGGAAGAGGTAGTTTTCCTAAATGTGCTTTTTTGGACAAATTTTCCCCTGTATTGCTGTGTTTCTTTTGCCAGTGCCCCTGCAAGCCATGTGCTGGGAGGGAAGCACGGGCAGGTGAGCTTCTCTGTTCCCCAGGGGTGAAGTAGGACCTGGAGAGCCCGTACGGGGCTCCCTGCTGAAACAACCACTGCAGAGACGAGCGGGGTGACAGGCAGCGGCTCATCTTCAGTGTTGTCTCCAAGAAGAGATTCCTGTCTCTGGCTGGTTTTCTACCTCCTTGGGAGGAGCAGCCCAAGGGCAAGCACAGCTTGCTTGCTGGCCTCACAGGCCCACCAGCTGGGAGAGCAGAGCTGGAAGTGCCCGGTAGCTCAGCATGGCGTAGGTCTTCTCCTCCTACAACAGCCTGCCTGGGAAACTTTATCTTGCTGCCTCCAGGCTTGAGAGCAGGGGATGAAAAATCCCAAGAGGTGCCAGAGGAATGGAAGTGAGGTGGCTGGGAGGGAACCGACCCAAACCGGCCCCATCAAGACAGGCGCTAAGGGCACAGTGTATTGCTGGGGTGGGGATGGGACTGAAACACAAGGGATGTGAGTGCCGAATTGAGGGGGAGAGGGGTAGGGTTAAGGTTTGGTAGCAGAATTTATTGCTGGGCAGGGAGTTGAGACAGAGTGGGATCTGCACAGAGTCGTGAGCACTTACCAGCCAGGCGAGTCACACTCAAAATTTCTGCTGCTTCGCTGCCACCCAGAAATGAAGTGACCACCCAAGAGGGGGAAAGCACTTTGTAGCCTAGTTGGTTACTGGTTTCTGTGCTAAAACTGCATGATGCAAGGGGCAAGTGGTTCAGAGACAGGCAGCTGGTCACAGGTCTCGTGCATTTTCCCCATGGATGGGGAGGTTTTGTAGCTTTTTGGAGATAAGTCTGCTTCCTCTGACTTCACTAGGAGCTGTGTCTTTGTGATTGGGACAATTAGACTTGCCCTACTTTGGACGTTAGAAACACCCATCCTAGAGATCACATGGTTTGAGGGCTGAACCACAGAGCCCATCGCTTCCTCGGCATGCATTCAGCTTCCCAAATCTTCTCCTCTCTCCCAAAACACCACCAACATCCCAGGAGCTGAACAATGCACTCAGGAGGAGTGAGAAAACCACCTTCTCCTTGGACCTTCCATGCCAAAAGCAAGATGCTAAGTCCCAGTTTATTACATTTATAGGGTAAAGGGGGGAATAATAACCCAGCCGGCGGGGCTGCAGCGTCAAAGCCGAAGAGGTGGCAGGCAGCACCTCTCTGCCTGCAAAGCGGCTGCCGACACCTGCGGCAGCAGCCGTGGGGCCGCCGGTCTCAGCTCTGCGAGTTATTTTCCCGTCTGAGGCCTTTGACTGAGACCAGATTTCAGGCAAGGCTGTTCAAATACAGCCCTCCCTTTGAAGAGGTTTATGAGTGGAGCGTTACAGGAGATATTCCAAAGGGAAAAACAATGAAAGGTGAGAGAAAAGGGAGCTGAATAAAAATACTCCGCATACCAAATCCTTCCAGCACAGTTTGCCACTTACTTAAAAAGGCACAGTTTAAAATACACATTGGGTGTAAAAGCCAAAAACCTGGAGGAGACATAGGGAGGGGCGAGTCCAGCTCTGTTAATTCCAATACCAGATGAGGATGTATTTTCATACGATTGTAGAAAGAGCGAGACACATGAAAGAGACTGCTTTGCTCCTTTTCTTTCAGGGTTACATACTATGTGGCAGATGTGTCAGTCTTTTAAAGCCCCTGCAAGTTTACCCATAAATGTCTAACATTTATGCAACACCTGTTTTTCTCCCAAAATGTCACAGGACATTTTACAAGCTTTAGATTTATCATCTTTTCACCGTTGCAGCCATTGCTGAGGTGACACATGGTTCACATTTAACAGAACATAGCAACTCTGCACATTATTTTGGGAAAGGGCTGAAGATTAACATTGCATCATGTGAAGATTCAGGAGTTAACAGTCAAGTAAGAGCTGGCTTCAGATCTTTAATGTCCACAAACTGTCAAGACTTAAGTTTCACTGCAATCCCACTACCCTCCCAAATGCACTTTCAGCTGCACACAATGCTGTGAACCAGGCTGCGTGTGAAAGCAAAATTATTCAACCCATATTCACTTTAATTCTGAGCCCTCTTACTTAATGTAAGATTTTTCATGCCTCTGTTTTGTTGCCCTGAAAATGCACAAGCAATTTCCGTGCAGCATTCACTTAGGCCATGTTTTCCCTTTGCATTTGAGCATTAGCAGCAAATGACCTTGCGCATTTCTGCAGCGAGAGGGGAACAGAGTGGTGTGACTTATCTGACCAACCGCTGACTAATCAGCGCTGCTGCTTAGATAGGAAATAATGAGTATTTTGCCCTGCACTATTCACAATCAGGCTAGAAAGCTTAAAAGAAATCATTAAAGATCTCTTCTGAATGCTACAAACGACAACGAATAAATTCAGTCATATTCTGGGCATAAATTCGAGGCAACTGCAGTCAGCAAGCGGGAAAAAGAGACATTCATCAGCTTAATTATTTGTTGTGCGCTAATTGATCAGCGTCACCCTGCAGCGGGCGCGAAGCCAGGGCTGGCGCAGGGACAAGAGCCACCCAAGGCAGCAGGGACGCGTGTCCTGCGGTGCCTGAGGGCGCAGCCCCGGGCAGGTGGGCTGCGTGGGGAGCAGGGGGCCGGCGGCAGGGTTTGCAGTTGGGGCAGAGGACGGGGCTGCGCTGCTCACAGCTTGCCCTGTGCATGACCCAGGAGCAGCTTTGAGAGACAGGAAGGCCATTGCCGGCCAACCTCCAAGGGAGAGAAAGCTTCTGTTGTGTATCTGGAGGGGATAAAGTCTTCCGTGAAGGACAAAGCAAAATCCCATCTCCTTTTAATCTTCCTACCCTCCTGACCCAGCACAGGTTGCCAGCTCCCTTCTGCCTGGCTGCTCTAGGAAGCTGCTTCTTGCTTTGTATCCTGCCGCAGATAAAAGAAGATACTATTTTTTAAAACATTAAAGACGTGACACTGCTAAAGTGAGAAAAATAAATAACCTGGGCATAACTGGCTGTCTCTGGGCTGGCGGCTGCCTGCAAGGAACTCCTGGGGTGTGCGGCATTGCAGGGAGAGAGGCTACGGCTATTGCTTTCTGATTTGTTTCAGGAAATCTTCTCTCCGGTCGCTGTTCTCCTTCACTTCTTTTCTCTCCCCCTTCCCTTTTACAAGTTTTCCCTGGACAAGGCTGTCTAGAAAGGCCTCGCAGAAATCAGAAATGTCTCTCTCTAGGCTCTGCTTCTGTACTTTGTTCCAGACTCGGATCGCAGATTTGCTTAGTTGAAGATCCTGCAGTCTGGTCCCTGCAGATTTAAATACACAGAATTTGCTGTTTTAAAATTCCCTCAACTTAAACCATTTGAAAGGGCGAACTCTCATCTGTCTTTCCTCTCTGCCTTTCCTTTTTGTCACATAAGGGGTAAACCCACAGCTCCCATGAGAAAAACCTGTCTCAGTTATCACTTGGGTTTTCCCTCAACTGCTTTGCCCCACAGCACTTAGAAAAGAAATAGAAAAATTGTCCCGCCCCTTCAGCCTCTTGACATTTCTGTCCAACACCTTGGAGAGGAAAACCAGCAAGTGCCTTGGCGGAAAACAAATGAGGACTTGCGATAGATAGAGGACCGTGTGGGATTCATCCAAAGCTTTGCTTATCTAAAAGATAGGCAAGTTATCAAAACCTCTTCAGAGACTTTATGGCCGAGAATTCAAGGCCTAAAGAAAGGAGCTTTGAACTGAGGGGCTGCTGCTGGCTCCAGCAGGGATTTCCAAAGACTGTCCCTGTCTCCCCAGAAAGGGGGGTCTGCTGCAGTCCTACCCCTAGGACAACAGAAATAACCACTTCTTGGTATTTTGGAGAAATAAGCGTCTTCTCCCAGCTCTCTAACTGCAACACAGACCTGTCTCGGGGAATCTCAGGTCTTGCTCCATTGGCAGAACATGGTTTTGAGGCAGTTCGTGCAATTAGCAGCCTAAGTGACCACCCCAGCTGAGGAAGTTCTGCTTATCCAGAAGACCTGATGTTCCTGCCATGATGCTGCTCCCAACAACTTCAGTGTCCCCAGCTGGGTGTGTTTGTCAGCTCTATAATTAGCTGACGAGATACAATGAATGGTGGGTGAGCATGGAGGAAGGAAGGCTACAAGCACGGAGTGTTGCTTCATGCCTCTGGAAGCGGCTGAGCGCTGCTGCGTGCTCCCAGCACGCTGGTTCACCCAGGCGGGTGGGTGAACTCACTTACCCGTGAACCGTTGGTCGCAGCTTCAGTGGCTAGCTGTTCGCCATGTGAGGAGCGCTTTCAGTCATGGTTGGTTGGGATGGGAGCTTATTTTGGGGATCAGAACTTGGTTTCATAATCGTTCAGGGAGGCTTTCCAGGCGGTGATAAATTAAAAGCAGTGATGGTAGTAGCACATGTTGCCTATCCTGAGAGAACGTTCTTGGCTTCAAGGGACATGGGGCTTCCCACAACATACAGCGTTCCCAGGGGACGTGCTAGTGGAGGGTGTTTGCTTTGCTATCTGACCTCACTTCATTAGCAAGTGTTACAAAAACCAACGAACAAACCTTCCCTGCTCCACCGCCAGCTATTTGGCCTCTGGGTGGTCTGGCTCCTATTAAATCTTTGGTGATTATTTAGACTAATTACATTCATGTTTGCACAATCAGTAGCACGAGGGTAGGAAGCGCAGCTGATTGCTGAGCAACTGAGCTCCGTGTGGTTTGGCAAATGGGCTCCCTTGCTCTGCTCAGCGGGCAGGCGGGGATGCGGGGATCCGTGCGGGCAGGGCTTTCCTAGGGATCCCTGCTGGCTTTGGGCCATCCTGCTTCCACCGGTTCTGGTGAGGCTGCTCCCGATTTATATCCGACAGAGAGAGAGGAGCATCTGTTGGGTTCAGCTGAGCTACGTCTTGTTACACCATGTTTGCTGGCTTCAGTGGGAGAAAGCCAGGTTTATGGTGGGGCAGTTAACAAAAATTCAAGCCTTTAAAACTGTATGTGCTGTGTGGAGAGGAGGTTTCCTGCGAGCTTCATCTTCACTTTTCCCAGGCCCTCTGGAGCAATGCCCTAGGTGTGAACCTGCATACCAGCCCCTGGAGTTAAAAGGGGGCTCGCTCTTGTTCCGTTATCTCAAAACACCCCTGGTGACCTAAACGCCGAAACCCACTGAGAAGATCCTTACAAGATGCATTTTTGTCCCACAAGGGCCTTGTCAGGGAACAAAATACTCCCCGGCGTTTGAGCTGCGGGGGTCTCGGGAGGCGCGGGGCTGCGACACTCAGCACGGCCTGCCACGCTTATCTCGACATGCCACGCTCGCCCACAGAGGCTCTGTCTGCAGCAGGGCCTTCATATTTCCAGCTAGGCTTGTCTGGGAGATTTCGCAAACACTTCAGGGCTGAAATCTAACAACAGGCTGTTTCCCAACACTTCGCAGCCCTCCTCCCCTGCTTCCCCCCTCCCCGCCTCCAACCTGGCCCCTTCCCCGGGCCTGATTCTGCCTGCCCTGGTGCTGCTGTGAACCAGCCCCAAGCGCGCTGGATGGGAGGTACAGCCGGGTCAACCTGATACGGGCCTGTGTGAGGGATGAGCTCTGACCCTTTGCAGAACTGTTTCCCATCCCTCCCTGTACCTGTCTGGGATTTCTCCTGTCAACATTCCCACCAGTGCCTTATAGACTGGCCTTTCTCAGCAGGGACCTGTCTTGGGATGTCACCAGCCTCTTCACATAGGTGCCATGTAGCGAGGATTTATGGCCTCTCACTCATTTCATGACCTGGATCCTAGTTCTGCACTGGTCTGTTGTATCCTTGTCTTTGTTCCCATAGTCAGGAGCATGGCATCAAGGACAAGTGTGGCCTTGTTTCCAAGAGGGACCCTGGGTTTTATCCAAGGTCTTATCGCCTAGCGTGGGAGAGGATGCTTAGGGCTCCCATACCTTTGTGGAGAATGGAAGTATGGGTTCATACTGCGCAGCACGGGTGGTGAGTTGGTCGAGGTGGAGGTGTCTCGGATCTCGTGTGTCTTGCACCCCAGACGTCTGTGCTAACCTCCTGCCTAGCCCATAAGCCTACACCTGCTGCAATTGCTCCTTTAGGTTCAGAGCAGGACGTGTCATGCCATGCACGCTCCTGGGGTGACGGATGTGATTTAGATAGTGTCTGTTTATTCTTGAAGATAGATAGGTCTGTGGTCCAGTGTGGTTCAGGTGTGACCCACATTCCCCTGAGTGCTGTCAGACCACGCCATGGCTCTGTTCTGGATCATCTCCAGGAGATGTGTGTGCGTAGGGGGTGCGCGTAGGTGTGCAGAGCTGTGTTCTTCAGTTGTGCCTTTTTCAACCTATTTTAATTAGCCTGAGGAGACAATATCCTGCACTACTTCATCAAATGACCAGGCCAGGCCCTAAGCTTAGTTTTTAGCTTTTTCTCCCTGCCCTCCTAGATATTAGCCAGGTTTTCTACAACGGGAGATAGACATAAGTGAAATGCAGGACTTGGCGGGTGGAAGGAAGAAGAGCCGATTCTTTAATACTGGCTTTACAATGGGTATATCTGGAAATTTCAGTACAGGTCATATATTCTGTTAATGAGTTGGGCTTTCACAGACCTATTTAAAAAGAAAAGAAGCAGTTAATCTTGGAGTATGTATATCTGGGCTCCACACCTAAATGGGCTATCATTCAGAAAAAGGTTCAGCATTTATTATTTCTAGCACATCCAGCAGCTTTATTCATGGCTCTGTACTCCAGAGGGCTATCACTCTATGAGCCCAAGGCAATAGACAGTCCTTCTTCTAAGGGTTTTTACAGTTTCTCTGAGTTGGGTACTTGTGACAATCCTAGTAGATGCTGTGTGTGGGGTAATATTCCCTAAATACCTGTGGAAATCAGGTCCTTGGGGAAGTCAAACGTGTATTTTTTGTAGCTGTTGTTTGAAGTGGAAACCGTGAATTACTGAGAAGTGTTTGGAGAATTTTGTCTTGTCTAATATGACTGTGGATGTGCTCAGTACCCATAGAAATCTCTGCCTTTTCACATAATAGAAAACTGATCTCTGGAGCTCACTGCCATAAGACAAAACAATTCATCTGTCTGGACAATAGCATTGTAAAAATCAAATTGCACAAAAAAACTCTGTAAGGGACATAAAGTGAATGAGGCTAATCTGATCAGGAAGAAACCCTCTTACACTCAGGCTACCCACTGCTGTGAACTGCTGCTGAGCCATGAAACTGTCTGCTCTTGGGGCCACAGCTCTGCCCCAGAGAGAAAGCTTCTGCTCTTCTGTCCATGACCACTATTAGGAGACCAGAGGGTTTCTAGAGGACAACACACGGCAAGACATTTCTTCTCTAGTGGCTCTATCTCACCAGAAATTGCCTGCAATGTAGTAGCGACCTAGTCTCTTACATGCACTTTTTGTTCAGGTTGCTCCAGTGCTGAGCACACGCTTACAGTGACCTGTAAGAAAGTGCAAGGGAAGATGAGGGACCTTTGAATGCAGGGGCCACTTAATTGCCTTTGTTAGACTGTTACAGACAAATGCAGTGAATCCAGGCCAGGGAGAGGGAAAAGCTTGATCAAGACAAATGAAGGAATCAAGTTCCCAGGTCTCGCCTCCAACCAGTAGCTTCGTTGTACAACAGGGAGGATTTTTTAAGTCAAAATCGTTGCCAAATCCAGACTGAACTGAATGATTCAGGATAAAAAA
This sequence comes from Haliaeetus albicilla, assembly GCF_947461875.1. NCBI lineage: Eukaryota > Metazoa > Chordata > Aves > Accipitriformes > Accipitridae > Haliaeetus > Haliaeetus albicilla. Next base: position 13,932,557 of record NC_091508.1, read on the forward strand.
ATAAAAATAGGGGAAAACTCCAGACATACTTATATGTTTTGTTTGAGCATTTTCTAAGTGAGATAAGTTTTTATTTCAAGACATAACTTTTGCTCTGGAATAGTCTTTTTTATTTGTATGTCTTGGAGGGAAATGTCAAACCTGAACTGTAGCAGATAATCTAAACCAAAATGTTTCCCTCTACATTGAACAAAAACAGTCAATTTTTTTATGTATCTTTTTTTTTTTCCTTTCCAGTATTTTAATTCAGTCACTAAACAATCCCTCCTCAGCCTCCTCCCCAAACCCCATTGTTTGCAGACTTCTCTGTTTTCCTATCTAAGAATATTCATAACACTGTGATATGAGACAGTCCTGCTCTTGCTGGCTTCTGTTGGATTAAGTGACCCCTAAGCTCTTATTGTTTTCTGCAGTTTATGAACTTCTTTAGTTTCCAATTATTTGAATTCATTTGCTTTTAACTTTTTGGACTATCTCTTCTTTTTGCAACCCCCACATTTGCACAATTGTAGATTCAGATTATTCACTGGTTGGTTATTTAGCTCATAAGTCACCAAGGCCATGGCTTGATAAAGAGTCATCACCCTCTTCTACCTGGAGGGTCAGGTCTTCTGGGAATGAAGTCAAAAGCAAGGGGAGGAGGCTGTCTAAACCCTGATTTGGTGATGAGCGTTGGCTATTTAATGTCTCTGTCAGCATGTCCCTGCCTTAGGCTTCCCAGTTGTGAAATAAAGATCCACACCCCTCTCTCCCATTCTTGTGTGCGTCAGGAGAAAGGCACGCTAGAGATGGACGTGCAGGGACATGTATGGAAGGTCTAGGTGGAAATGACAGCTATGTGTTCATGCACAGTGCTTAGTCCACATTCCTAGATGCGCTGTTGATGATACACAGGGAACAGGCAGACCCAGGCTTCGTAGCCTGGAGAAAAGTGTTTATGAAAGAGAGAGCAAACATGTGGCAGCAAAGCCAAGGGAAGCAGACGCACCGCACGCATGGAGCCCTTGCCGGGAACATTTGAACAGGTTGTGGCACTGTCTTGGAAGGAGTGTAAAGGAGGGGAATGAGGTCATTTGCTCAGTCTGTGCAGATGGGAGAAATTCTTGGGAATTCACTTCAGGGCAAGCGAGACACTGTTCCACTGCCACCCCCTTTTCTTTATGTAAATACTATGATGCAAATAGGCCAAAATCAACTTCCGCTCGCCAGGCACTGCAGGCTATTGTTTCAGCTCCTTCCCACGCTTCTCCAGAGGGATCATGGACAGATGACAGATCATGCACATAGCAGTCTCTCACTTGCATTCCTTTGCTGTTCCTCAGTGCCCGTTAGCTGCATCTCTTCACCTGAAACACAACTGGTATTTAGAGAAGTCTCTGCTGGCCTCCAGCTTCACTGATCTGCTAGGTAGTGTTTGGTTCAGTTCCTGAGGAATTGAAACCAAGAACATTCATAGTTAAATGCACAAATGGACTTAGGCACAGCAGCAGCGCCCAAGTCATAGGGCCCTACTGCAAAACGATACCCTACAGAGGGGAGATTATGGCCCAGGAGCAGGGTTCACCAAAACCCCCAAGCTGGAGGTAGGTAGGAGTGCTACGGGGCGGCTGGAGTTGGGACCTGCTGGACCCAGTAGTGTTTGGTGAGCATTTGAGTTGGTCCTGTGAGATGAGGGGTTTGTAACATTGCTGTCATTTAGTGTTTGTAGCCTTTGGGATAAGGATAGCTTTTCAGAAGAGGCTGGCTGTGTACTGTGATCCAAGCATTGTGATAAGTACCCCAAAAAGCCCCAGAGACGCCCGAGAAGTACATGTCTCCCTATCCAGCTATGTTCATGTGATTGATGTGAGCTGTTAAGGGTATATCTGCTGACCAGTAACTGCATGAGTTGAACAAGTTCTCCTTTACACTTTTCACAGCCTTTCTTATGGACAGGTAGCTCACCTGAGGCCTCAGTGCACCACCAGCTCAGCACTAAAATAAATCACTGTAAAAAAACAACATAGCTGAAGACTGCAGCTGATCTTTGAAGATATCACTGCAGAGGTCTCGTTTGTTCTCCAGGGTGCTGTAGGTGTGTTCCCTCCTTCATGTCTTTGTGTCTTTGGTTTCCTTCCCCAGGTTACTCCCTTCCCTATGTCCTGTGACCTACAAGGAGAGTGTGCTTGCCGGGACCCTAACGCCCAAGAGCACAATCAGAAAGACCTCCGTGGCTTCAGTCTTGGGTAATGCCAAGCGACGTGGAATGGAGGACCACACTGCTCAAGGCAGGCTAGGAGAGACACCACATCCCTTTTGGTATCGTTTTTAACATTTAGCTGCTCAACTGGATGGCATTTCTGCACCAGGGACCCTTAGAATTCAACCAGTCTGCCTTTAATTTTTGTCCAAGGAGAACTCAAAGTAGGGGTTTATGTATTAACTATATCTTAAATAGCGATGACGAGAAACAAACAACCAAGAGTCAAGTCGAGAAGACTTTCATGTATCAAAACAGCATGTTAAGCCCACCTAATTTGAACAGTTCATATCTAGATTCAAGGCGAGAAACAAGCTATTTATGTACACATATTTATAGAAATAAGTAGAGAAAGAGAGAAAGAGTGAAAGATTATGATCAACACAAAAACTTTCCCCTCTCCAAACTCACAATTCAGACCGTTCATGGAAGAGGCTGTGCTCTTGGAGGACTCCAAGCTGAGCCTTTTCTGATGCTGAATGCCAAGGTATCGCATGCTCGGGGCACTGAGGTTGGGGTGGGATCTCCACAGGGCTGTGCCTCTTGGCAAGTGACTTGCCAGACGCCCAGCCAGCTCGAGACGTGGGATGCATCTGCTCCTCACAGGAATGCTACTTCCAGCCAAGGAGCTCAGCAGACTGCAGTGGCCTTTCTGTACAGCTCCTCCTTCTCCCCCTGCCCTCAAAAAGCCAACAAAAGTCCCCTTGTAGCCTGCCTGCAAGCTGCAGGGCTGCTGGGACGTTTCTGTGTGGAGATGGGCAGGTGGTCCCATGGTGTATTTAGGGAGTGGGGAGTCTAAGGACTGGCATTGAGGAATGTGGATGATTGCTTCTGAGGAGCAGAGAGGGTAACTCGCACCCGCACTTGTCATTTGAGCATGTCTGCTGCTGCTACTCCTGCTGCTATGTCCCATACAACTAGTTTCCTTACTGTGTCAGGACAGGGTGAAAAACAACCCCATGCAACCAAACAGTCTGCCTTAAAGCTTACCTATAACCTGCCTTTCAAACCCTCTGGTCTCTTCCTCAGCATTGGGGCAAGAAAACAGGACACCAGCCAGCCAAAGGAATCTGCTTTCTGGTCTCCACCCAGCCAAGTGGTTCTCTAGACCTCCTCCACCCCCCTCTTATGGTGGTCTATATCTAAGAACCGTTTCATGCTCATGTTTTCTGAGGAGAGGGAAGAGGAGGAGGAGGTACATGATATGGTGAAAGGACTGCAGGAGACAGTATTAGAATTTTGGCCATATTTGTCAGTATTAAGCTGTCAGGCCAGTGGGTCAGATGCTTTTGATAGACCAGGAGCTTAGCTGCTTGTAATCTTCCAGAAGGAAGGGCATTAGCTGCAGCAGACTTCACGCTTCCCTGTCATATAGCTCCATCCTCGTGTTTCAGCCCAGAGGGCAACATGTTGTGCCAGACCCTTGGGGACTCACTTCATCATAGGGTTCATCATGTGGAGTCGCTGAGATGCCCAATGCATCTACTGCTGCTGCTGCTGCTACAACCCATCCCACAGAAATCCCAGAGGTCTTTCCAGTCTTTTGTCTCCTGCTGCTTCAGGCTCCTGCTAGGAAGAACACACATCCAAAAGAACATCCTTCCAAGTGTTAAGTCTGTCTGTTCCTTGGGACTCTCCTGACTTGCACAATCTACTGGGTAAAGACAGGTTGGAAAGACTTTTTCCTTCTCCTGCTTGATTGAACACTTAGGCACTCTAGCAAGGCAGAAGGGTAAGGTGAGGGGTCATGGAGATGAATGTAAAAATGGGTAGGAGAACTAGAAATGGAAAACTGACAGAGTTGTAGGTGCAAGGAGCCAGGCTCTTGTCACCCACTGTTGGGGTTGTTTCTATCGGAATGAAGCAGAGGTGAATCTCAAGAACTAAAATGTAGAGGCATGGAGAGGTGATTGTCATAAGAAGGTGAGGAGCTCTCTGTGGTGAAGCTCCTAGTTATTCCCAGAGGAGACCTGGCCATGGGAGCTGTGTGGATGGCTCTGCCCTCACCGTGCAGGGGTGTACAGGAAAGAGAGGCGCAGTGGGATCAGGGCTCCTTCCGTGGACTTAGGCTGAATGTCCTCCAGTGTAGAGAGCAGTGGCAAAAACTGGCCTGGGCAAAAGTTCCACTTTTGCCTCTTGCCATCTAATTAACAATGGAAGGAAATAACTCTGAGAAGGTTGCTTTCTTCTGGTCCCTTTGTCCTCCCGTTTTGTGTTGGCCGTTTGTTCATGTGCCATCCAGCCCATCAGAGGACCTCACAACCTCAAAAGCCTTTCGGACTGCCACTGTATCGTGTCCTCAATGCCTGCGGCATCTTGGCATGATCTCCCCCCTCCATCCCACCTGGGTTTCACCCCAGCAGGGAGCCTCAGTTCACATCCTCTGTGCATCCTGATGGCAGCTCAGCTTGCAAAATCCACTTCTCAGTTATACAGCTCAGCATGGAGGAGATTTTCCATCTGCTTTTCTCACCTAGGACATTGCCCGGGAAAGACAGGTCTGTATAAGCATTATTGCCACTTGCTGCTGTGGGCTCCCAGGAGCTCAGGGCCTGCTGAGCTCCTCTGCCCAGCCAGGGCCAGCCCCTGCTCGCTGAGTTGGAGTCCTTCTCAGCTCAAGGGAGATGGTGGCCTGTTGCCAGCACAGCCTCACACCTCAGCTTCACTCCTGCAGTCCAGGGGTGACCCAACTCCCTTTCCCGTGGGCAGGCTTTCCACGCTGCTATTTGATTTTTTTTCTAACTGCCATGTTGGCACTGTCCATCTCCTCCAACGGGGCTGACAGAACTGGGAGCAGAAGAAGTTCTGCCCTGAGTCATGTTAAACCCAACAGCATTTTTTTTTTTCCATTGGAAAAAAATTGCATTTGGGCAAAGCTTTGCCCTCTGCATTTCAGGTGCTGTACCGTGCACCCGGGGGGACGTGAAGGGAGCCATGAGGCATGGATACTTGTTCAGCTCTCGTCCCCTGTGCTCCCACCCTGGGGCAAGGTCAGTTGGATGGCCTTGCAGCATCTACCACTGTAAGGGCCTTGAATGCCCAGTGGAGTCCCTAGGAAAGACCGTCCATGACTGTGATGGCCATTGGGTGGGAGTTGAGAGGGACATTACCCACCACCCCCACCCACCGAGCCAGTAGTGTAGGACAACATCAAACAAGAAGTTTGGGGGAACAAGAGAGGGTGCTCATGCTGATGAAATTTAGCTGCTCATAAAGTCCAGGTCACATTAGTGCCAAGATCTTCTCTGTCACAGATGACAGTGAGCCAAGGCTGCACCCTACCTGGGGCCACCAGCCAGCCTCCTGGCTATGGGTGGTGTCCATGGCCAGCAGGAGGGAAAGCTGGAGCAGAAAGCAGTGAATGGTGCATGGTGGGGTGGGAAACTCCTATCAGCTGCTACCCCTCTCCCTCCCCACCCTCTTGCAGATGGGCTGAGCTGGTGTCCTCTTGCTTTTCTTGCATCTTCCGCTGTCCCCCCCCCCAGGCTGAGAAAGGAGGATGGCACCAGAGGACTCTTGGAGTCGGGTTCCAGCTACCTCCCTTCCGGTTTCGGTTTCACTTGGTTGTAACTGTCGGTTTGTTCTAGGTTTTACCTGTGTTAAGAAAAAAAAAAAAAAAGGAAAAAAAAAAAAAAGAGAGAAAAAAGGAAAACCCAATAGCCAACAAAAGTTTCTTGCTGCAACTGATTCAGGTGGGGGAAAAAATAACAACAAGTGAGGCTTTACAGAGAGGAAGAAAAGAAAAAAAAGCCACAAAAAAAAAAAGGATAAAAGAAAACCCACATAATCCAAATCCAAGAAGAGCAAAGCCTATTTTTGTGTGTTTGAAAGGAAAACACTGATTCTGCCAGCTGAGTAGAGCGCTAGATACTTAAGTGTAGATTTCCCTAGAAGTACCGTGAGGTTTTATAACATTGTCTGGTTTTGTTTTCCTTGTGCTTTGTGATAAGTCCAGGAACTAAGACTAAGGTATTTTTCCCCCTGGTATATCGTTGTTTCTGGGGGGAGGGGGGCGGAGTTTATTATTATTTTTTTTTTCCAGATTATTTTTTTAAGTGTGTATTTGTGCTTATTTTTACATTATCCAACTGTACATACACATTTAACCAGTATTTCACTGTGCTCTAATTACTGCACTCAGAAGCACTGCACAGTCTGAATCCCGAAGAGCTGCGAGAGACTGGGGGGGGGGGGGGGGGAAGGAGAAAGCTGCTACATGAGCAGACAGGTGATTCCCATGAGCGGGAAGCGGGGTGCTGACCGTCCCCTTCCCGCACTCCAGCCCGTCATTTCCATTTGAGGCCAAGCTACAAGACAGGAGGGGATGGGGTTAAGTCAGCCGAGGCTGGGATGCTCAAAGGGGTTTCAGAGCTGGCGATTTGGCCTTTGAACTTTTTTGGATGCCGTGGAAGTTCCCAGCCTTTTGGCAGCATCTTGCCCTCCCTGCCCAATCCCTGGATGCCCCAGTGAGAGGTGATGGGCATGTTCATATCACTGGGAGAGGACTGTATGCCCAGCTTAGATACGCTCTTGAAATCGTCATAGTTGTGGGGCCCATTTTGGTCTCAGCGGTTGCAACTGAGCTGATTTGCTTTGTGTTTCTTCCACATCATCCCACCCTCTGGGGAAAGCCATCTCCCTGCCGGGGATGTGGAAGCACGCCTGTCTCCAGCTGACCTCATGTGTTGGGCACACTGGAGCCCTGGGGACAGTCCCCTTTCCACTGGAGGACCTTGACCACTGAGTTCAGTGGGAGCGTGACCAAAACATCAGCAGGAGCAGGTCCAGGTGGCCCAAGATGTATTTCCTTGGAGCTACAGTCAATTTGGGCAATAGGGGTTTGGTGTTGGGCTGTTCCTGCCACCTGGGGAACCGGTGTTCAAACCCCCAGCGTTTTAGTGAGAGCAAAGTGGGGCTTAACGGTTTGTTTCTGTCTTAGTTTGGCAAACTGAATTTTCCCCTTTTCGTCTGATCGATACATCCAAGATTCATCAAGAATAATAACTGCTTCCTCTGAGGCCAGAAACAAGAGCTCGGATTGGCTTCAGGTGTTCGATGAGGAGTCTTGGTGCTACTTGTTGGTGGTGTTAGTCCTGTTAGGTCGAGATGCGGAGCTAATGAGTCCAAGTTGTCTTTGGTTCCCATTCTGGTTTGGTTTGGTCTTTTGGTTTTTTTCCTTCGTTTGGTGAGGCCACAATTTAGCCACCAGTTTCCATCTTCTGAGTGCAAAGAACCAGGGCTTTAACGAAACATTTCACCAGCAATTAAAGAGGGAATTGGAACCATTGTGGAGTTTGCATTGTACGGCCTCTGTAATTACTTACCTGTCTGCAGATGATAGGCTGAATTTTGCTCCCATCAAGTCAACAGGGGTTTTTGTTGTTGTTGTTGACTTCACTGGGAGCAGGATTGAGCCATACTATATATATAAATATATATATAAATATATATATGATATATATATAATATTATATGTGTAATATTATATATATATATCAGTGTAATATTTACAAATAAAACTGTGATCTCGTCTAGAGAAAAATGTATTCATATTACCAACTGCTCTTCCATATTTATGTATCATATTGTATCTTTTTATTATTGTTATAATTATTATGATTATTATGGTTGTTATTATTATTATTATTATGGAATCTTTCTTGGCACCTTTTGGAAGCCATGTCAACCAATACTCCAATGAAGTGCTGAGGATCTATTTTCACAAGAATTCTACTGGTCTACTGTATAAAAGAGAAAAGAAAAAAAAAAAAAGAAACAAGCAAAATACAGTTCAACCCTTAATTCTGTACCTCACGCCTGTACGTTTGCTGCTCCGATTTTGGGTTTTATTTTGCGTTCGTTTGTTTTTAACGGATCTAATTTAAGTCTCCAAGCAATATATAAAGATGTAAATAGTAAAGCTTATTTATTAAGATTGTCATCTTTTTTAATTTATATTTACACAATTGTTCATCTAATTTATTTTTTTTTCAATACAGTTTTTAACAGTTGTCCTTTTTTGGTTCATGATGTTTTTTAAATCATTTGCACAGAATTTCTTTATACAGGTTTTTCTTTCTTTTAATAAGCAACAACTTCCTCTGGTCTTTCAAAAACAGGTCATGTTTCACTCAAAAAAAAGTTATGTCAGATTCATCAGAAATATTTTGCCATTGTTGATTCCTATACCCTAAAGTTCTATATTATATAAATATATAATACCTTGTATGCTTAAATATTTAACTGTGTGATTTTGTATATATCTTCATACACATGCTCACACACATATGAGGGTTAATGTCCCCAGATGTTGGGAGAACAGAGAATCAGAAACACAAACAATATAAGCTTGTATTAAAGAGTTCTGAACTGGATCACTCGCTCTTGCCACGTCTCCTTTGCTGTCGGTCGAGCCGGCCCCGAGCATCACTGGGTACCGGGGGGTGGTGAGTGTGGCCGTGGGGCCCCACATCTGGCTGCAGAGCTGCACGGGCCACCCTGTCCACGTGCTCCTGCTGGAGCTCCAGCGCTTTGGTGTTGGGCAGGGGTTTTGAAAAATCAGAGTGTTTTGACAGAGCACTGATGGGAGAGGGCTGCAGCAGGTGGAGGGAGGCAGCACCGGCCAGAGCCATGTGTCATCCCAAGAGCCCATTTCACCTCCAGCAGGTTTGGTTCTGTCAAGGCGGGTCAGGTCCTGCTTCGCTCGGGGCAGGCTGGTGCCTGGTGTAGGTTTTGGTGTGAGAAATGCTTGAGAATTTGAAGGTTGGATGCTTCTGATTTTAAAAAGAATTTTTTTTTTTTAAAGTTGTTGTCCATGGTCTCTGCTCACAGTCTCCATCACATGCAGAACATGGTCATCCAGAAAATGAGTCCCAATGGAAATTTGCCTTGCCTCAGGGGTATTACCAAGGAGGGAAGGAAGGCTGAAAGATAACTATGTGCAGCCAGAGCTGAACATCCCAATGCACAAAGCCTTTGGACACACAAGAAAACATACAGATAAAGATAAGGCAGTCTCCAGTGGTCAAGAGATAGCTGGGCTTGCAGTCCCCCCCATGCCAGACCAAGGCCTTGTAAGGTATGCACAGTGAGCTCACGCACGTCTGGTGATGATAAAGCCCTGTGCCCAGTATAAACACACACACTCACGCACACTTGCAGTGTTACAGCCTGTCCTGGTCCTGACCGCCCCCCAGAGTTGGCTCACCTGCAGTGAAGGTGCATGTCTCTCTCCTCCTGGAGAATGAGGCTCTGCAACCCAATAGCATTATTTTGGTCGGCGCGGCGGTGGACCCATCTCAGTTGCATGCCCAGAGGCATGCACAGGTCCAAAAGAAAACAGGGTGGACTCAAACCACAGGGCTGTTGGTTCTTGCTAATGTGTGAAATAACCTGAGTTGGATTAAGAAACTTTTGGTCCTCCAAGACCAAAAGTATGGCTTTTTGTTGCCACGGCAGGTGTTTGCGGAGAGAAGGGTGGGCTGGAGGAGCTGCACCTCCAGCAAAGCCTGCAGCAGCCCAGGGCTCAGCCCTGCGCAGCTTGTGCAGCCCACCTGCCCCAGCCGAGGGCAGTTTCCCTGGGCAATTAAGTTGATGATCATTAGTGGCCAAGTCCTTTGGCCCTGTTCTGGCTCACCATCTTTGCAGATTTTCCTCCCCCTGAGGCTTTGCCTCCCCTTGGTCCCAGCCACGCTGGTCCTGCTGCGTTGCCTCACTTTGCCGCTGCTACCCCCGCACCGTTACCGCTCCGGTGGGACCCCCACGCCGGGGCCAGGGCCGTGGTACAGGACCCAGCGTGCCTCCTGCTCAGACCCTGCTGTGGCAGGCAAGGAAAGGGACTTTATGCTGTTATACTGATAAATCTGTATTGATTCAGCTTCCAAATGTGAATTGATTCAGCATCGACATCTCCAAACCTTGAGGATGGGCATGCAGTCAGTATAGGTGCCATAAACCCTGACAGTTATTGACCCCCATCCTAAAGAGAGTCATTTTTAACCCAGTTAACTCCTAAACTCATGAATGTTTTAAGTCCCCAGGAAAGCCCTGGTAAGACATGGCGGCTGGGCAGAGGACAAGGAGGGAGTGCGTGGGGGCAGGAGTGTTAAATACCAGCTATGCTTTCCCTGTTACACATTTCCCTTTGCATCTGCTTTAGTCAGCGTTGGGCTATAATGCCAGCTAGCACCATTTGCCATCCTGACATAGTTACGGTGCTGGCTGGTACCACTTTGGCCCCCTTTAAAAGTGTGGCAGTAATACCATAGTGTGTAAGCATTCTGTGGATTAAACAATAAATTAATTCCATGCCACACAATCCATGGGATGTTTGGGGACAATAGACTGAAGGGTGAGAATAAATTATTATTTATTTTTTACACTGGCATAAGTGAGTCAGTAAAAAAATGTTTTGCATTTTAACTGTCAAAAAGATCCACTGCAATATATTGAGCAGGGAGAGAGATAGAAAGAGCACAAGCAAGAGCGCATCGTGCTGTCTATACCATCCTTGTCTGTGGTCAATGCATTATTAATAGTGTATAAGCACATCACAGACAGCCCTATCAATAGAACATACTGTAGATAAAAGGTCCATAAACAATGTATTAAATGGGTTGTGTCTATACTGGACAGGGCTCTGAGCAACCTGATCTAGTTGAAGATGTCCCTGCTCATTGCAGGGGCCTTGGACTAGCTGACCTTTAAAGGTCCTTCTATCCCAAACTATCCTATGATTCTGTGATTCTATAGCAATATACAAATCAGTTGGCTGTGTGTTGAATTATCTATTAAGCAGTAATAAGGACCTTAAGCTGGGAGTTACCCATAAAGCCAGAGTAACAGCAACCAACTCCTGCTGGGCTGGGCTGCAGTTGCTGAGCTATGTTCAGCTCTGTTCCTCCTGCATGTGCACAATCACCTGAGCACGATCAATTGAAATGCACAGTCAAAACAACAGTTTCTTAGTCCAGTTTATGTGTCTGTCTGGAAATCAATCACTAAAGAGGGGGAGAGGAAAAGAAAAAAATCGATACACGCATTGAGCAAGGGCTGAAGCCACTGTCCTGAGAGATGGCAACAAGGCTCGTGGCCACCAGCAAATGTTAAATCTGGCTGAGACCTAGCAAGGAAGGCAGGTTTAATATCTCCGCTGCATAGCAGTAATGCCAGTCACCTTGCTGTGCGGTGGCCAGCCCGGGAAGTCTGATGGCGCACTCAGAGTCACCCAGACTGGGCCAACAGCCTCTCCAAGAAGCCCATGTACTGAAGTGACTGCGAGGCACTTGTGACACCAGCTGTGGTTCCTGTTGGCCGCATTAAATCAAAAGGAGCTGACTGCATTAATTATATATGAAAGCTGGGGAAATTGCTCTGAAGTCATATGGCAAAGTCCTCTCCCAGCTGAAAGCCACAGCTTCTCAAACAAGTATGGCATTGGTAATTGTGGTAATGGGAAAATGAAGCTGTTTGTTAGCAACTTTGAACAACTTGGACAAAAGGACACAGAGGCTTAAAAAAAGCCTCTGTAGAAAGACTGGAATATAAAGGAAACTGCTCACATGGTCCAGCACTATCTTTTCCTGGGCTTTTCCATTCCACTTCCTCAGTTTTTCAGTTTCTAAGCCACATACCTGGGAGGTGAAGAAAAGTGAGCCATTCCCAGGCCAGAATTCTCCTTTTTGCTGCTCATCAACTACCACAACACTATGATGGCCCCACATTTTCCCTCTGCCCTGAATTGGAATAACAGCTGCCTACATCATTCAAGTCAAGTCAACAACTGGCTTAAGTTCTCCGATAAAATGCAGCCAAAGGGCCAGGGTCTTAGATTTTTTTTTCAGTACAAATGAGGCAATACTGTGTCAAAATAGTTTTAAAGGTCTTGAGAATCTTTCGGCTGACTACTCTCGGGCCTGGGGAAGATCGTTAGTGGTTAAAAACAGCTTTCACAAAATTAATATTTTTTGCAGATAAAAAGCTATTCACAACTTTTTGATGACATTACTTATGACGAATGACGAACTAGTCCAAACAGCAACGTGGTCACTTCTAGCCACCCCTCCACGCTGGTCTGGAGACGTTATCTGCCAATTTATACATTTATAAACTGCTTCCCCACTCATATAGTTTTTTAAAGAAGCCCAAGAGCCCCATATCTAAGCTCACTGCTGCTCCCCTTTTTGTCATCATCCAGCCCATGGGGATGAACCAACTTCTGCTTCAGGTTTGTTGGCACTTTCGATGAAAGAGTTGAAATATGGGACTGATTCTGGCTGAACTTCATAGCCCAGCTCTGTCTTTGGGCACTCACCTTGCAGCACAGACCAGCTCAAAATAGGCAGGTTCTTTTCAAAATGTCACCCTAATAACATGGTCTTTCCTGAGCCCTGGCACTGCTGTGTTTCTGTAAGGAGTGAAGGCTCCATGCCACAGCGGCTGCTGAAGGGGCTTGGAGAGACGGGAAGGTGGGCAGGAGCAGGGAAGGGAAAAGGAATCCTTTTTGTTGCACACCTTATTAATACTGCAATGCTCAAACTTTCCACCCAAGCATTTAAAGCCTCCTGACCCCTGCAGCACCATATGAAATGCCAAAGCTGAAGCACACCATACTGACTCAAACCGTTCTCTAAGCCTGTGCAGCTCTTGGTGTCCGGGAGCTGCCGAGAGCCCTCCGGGCACAGCCGTGCCCACCCCAGCCCCAGCCCAGCCCTGTGAAGGGCACTTGCAAGGCCAGAGCTGCCCAGGGCATGTGCCCCCACCATGGTGGGACTATCAGCTGCGGTGGTCCCTCCTGGCTTAATGTCATGGCCAGCAACACTGGGAGAGGCAGACAGGGCAAGTGTTCTTAGAAAAAAAAAACAAAACAAAAATCCAGAAACCTTTTACTTTGTGTCTTGCAGTGCACAAATTGATTCATGTTGGTGATGCTCAGCTAATCCTGCCTCTGGCCCAGCAGGTACAATGTGCAGTGTGCATCCTCCCAGCGCAACAAGATTTGAGCCTGCAGGCCACTGAGGCATCTGTCACATCACAGGGCATTGTCATGTCTAAGCATTAGTGCTATTGCAAGGCTTTGTCCATCCCAGACACCCCCCATGATGGAGAAGACCTGGGCTGCCCATGCTGAACAGCCTCTGGCACTCCCTCAGCAGAGCCTGCCTCATCCAACCAAGCAAAAAGTTAAAAAAAAAAAAGGGAGGAAAAGCAGAAACCAAACAAATAAATAAAGCAGCAAATACAGCACTTGACTCCAGAGGCCTTTGCCGTGGGAAGAAGCTGTCCCAAAGTGGTGTGTCATCAGCGGCACAGCAACCCAAACAATCAGCCCCTCTGTGCACGGTGCCAGCTGCAGCTTGGCCGGGGATGAGGGCGGTGGGGAACAATGGCCGTGGGGACAATGGGGATTGTTCCGGGCTGCTCTGCTCCTCGGGAGGGGACAGCCCCACGCAGCCCTGGGAGGGGACCTGTGGCTGTCACCAGCTCTGAGCTGCCAAACAAGTGGCACATTTGGGGTGCCCTTAAGAAGGGCGTGTGCCCCCTGGGACGTTCAAGGGCTGCTGAAAGTGGCAGTGAAGAGGTTTGTTAAAAGGAAGAGTGTGAACACACCTATGGTGAAGAGTGAGCAGCCTCTGCAGAGAAACCAGCTTCTGGTGCTGAGCTGGAGTTTATGGGGTGCTGGGGAGGGGTGCATGGGTGGTGGGAGTAGGGCCAGGCTGCACAGGGAGCAGCGGGTGCCCTGCACGCACCCATGACTGCTCTGTCGATGCCGTTACCTGCACATGCACTCACTGCAAAGGCACAGAGGAGGTTCCTCTATGACCTAAACTCACGCTAAAGCTGGTGACTCCATCCAGGAGCCATTGGTGCCAGGTTACCCTTCCCTGCTTCATGCCGTCAGGCAAATAATTTCAGCTTTGCAAATGGATGTGGAGACTTTATCTATTAAACCTGGATGATGGCATCTTTTTGCCCATCTCCCCACTCACTTTTCATGTTTCATCCACCCCTTAGTGCTCTCGCCACCCAGGACAGCGTTGGCCCAGGTCTGCCAAATCCCAGCCAGTGGCGCAGCAGTCGGGGTACAGGTTGGCAAGAGGAACCAGCTCCTGGGGCAGCAACGACTTGCTTTGGAGCAAGGACCCCTTTTCCCTAAGGGAGTCAGAGGAATGGGGGGGGAGTGTGTGTGTGTGTCGGGGGGGCGGGGGTGTGCACACTACAGGGCACGGGTCCATCTGCCAGCATTGCTAGGCTGTGACTACAACTGTTTATCTTGAAAGCCGGAGGGTTACATTCTCCAAAGTTTCCAGGGAGAAAATACAGACCCTTCCTTTCAGCTGCGTGCTGGAGGATGTGTAACCTCGACGAATTCCTCGGTTTTGTTTGGCTTGGGTATGCCGTGCCGGGTAGCATCACCGGCCAGAGGCTCTTCTGGCTTTGATCTGGGAGTTAGGTGCGCTTCTCGACAGGTTAATAGCCGTCAAACTCCGCAGCCTTCCTGCCCGGGAGTCTAGACTCTTCCACCTGCTGTGTACATATTAACACAGGCTTACACACAACTCGCTCTGTATACGTACCCGTATGCAACAGCCAGCCTCACCAAGGATGCGAAGCGAAGCTCTTCAGCAGCCTTCCAAGGTAAGCAGCAAGAATTAAGCCCCTGGTCTCTGCAGTGGACACAGCTGCAGCGTGGAGCCAGGGGGACAGCCAGCCTGTCCTTGCGCTGCTTGTGATTTGTTCCCAGCAGAAGTTAGGGCTACCAGAGCTGAAGGGCTCCTTTCCACCTGCAGCAAAACAGCCCTGTGCTGCGGGCTTTGCGCCTTCCCGACGAGCTCTGCTGAGAGAGGCTTCTGGGATGGGTATCCCAGGTATAAAAAATACCACTGTGGGGGAGCTCACTGTATCAGAGTGGAGAAAAACATGCTGAAGGGCATCCATCCAGCCCTGTATTTTGGCTGGCATCTCCTATTCCTGACACCTAGCACCACACTCATGATGGTCAGGAATCCCATGAGTAACATTAGCCCCGTCACACCTACGATTGCCTCCAGTGCCATCAGCAGCGTTACAGAAAACACAAGCAATTTGTCCGTCAGGTCGGTCAACACCGGCTCCCGCCTGCAGTGAAACCGCAGAGCTGCTCCCCATCGCAGCACACACTGCACGAGGCTTTCAAGAGAAATGAATCATCTCCAAGCAAAAACAAACAAAAACAAAATAAAGCACCATGTTTGTAAAATACAGGGAAAGGCACGGCTGTGGGCCAGAGCCTTGCGAAAACAAGACAGCTTCAAAGAACCTGGAGGTGCACCCAGCGCTAGCAGAGCACGCTGTCGGGCTGGGACCAGCCAGGCTCGGCGCGGTTGCTGCCGGCCCTGGCCGTCCCGGTGTGTGCCATGTCCTGCTGAGCATCCGGGGGGCGATGGGACCACTGCCCGCTCTGCAGCTGCCGGGAGGGGAGGATCAGTCCCCGTCACTCTGCATCAGTGGCTCCGAAGACAGGTTTGGGGTTCCTCCCCCAGCAGTCCATATACCATGTCATGGCACGTATGTCATGAATGAAATGAGCAGCTCAGTGTGACACCGCGATGCCAGAAACGCCAGTCCGGGCACCAGCCGGGATGCCTGCACATTTGCACTTCAAGGGTTTTGCTGTGTTTTGTTTTACACAATAGCAAAGCTGAACTAATATTGCCTCACCTCCTCCCACACCAGTGTCTCCCATTTCAGGGGGTGCAAGATCTGTGAGCTCTGGTCTCTCTGCGGCTCACAGACCTGCTGCAGGCCTGGCTGGTGCACGGGGTGCTGGACGGGTGCCGAGAGCCATGCCGGGGCTCGGCAGCTCCAGCCAAGCAAATGCAAAGTCTACATTCGTCTGCAGCAAGTCACGGTCATCTCCTTCATCCCCACAACCAAACTCAACACCAGCCACCTCCGAAGGGCAAAGGGATGGTTAATGGGCAGCAGCAGTGCTGGGGGCTGAAAGGTTTTAACACACGTGGCATTGTGGTCCCTCCATGGCCCTTGTGCTCGTTGCTGTACAAGCCTCAGGGATGCAGTGGCCATAGCCCAGATCCCTCAGTGGCACTGTCCTCTCCCTCTCCGTCACAAGAAGGGATTTAGCTTCAAAATTGAGACCTCAGGGAACCTGCAATGCTTTGGTGCTTGGGCTACAGGCTGCTACGTCAAGGCAAAGTTTTCTGTGAACTCCAGTGGGACTTTGACCAGGTACTGGAGGCCTTCCCAATGTGCAACATGAAACATGGCTCAAGACAAATGAAGACACATAACCAAAGCCGGGGGCAGGGAACGGGATGGAAAAGAGCAGTTTGGGAGAAACAATCAGAATTATTTAAGTGGGTGCAAATCAGGAAAATAGGTTTAGCTCAAGAAGAAAAAGGTCTCTGGCTGAACTTCCTCCACATCAAATTCAGCACCTTTGTTTGGTTTCAAAACATTTTCGTTTTGAAACTCAACCTCCTGCTTGTTTGCTTTTACATTAAAGGGTTAAATAACCTGAAAAAACTAAAAAAAACTATTTTCTTTGGGCTGACTAAACCGATTCATTCAACCCACACTGTTCCCTTTTCCCCCTCCAGGTTTGTTATTTTGCTTTAAAAAGAAAAAGCAATAGCTTTGAGCTGATCCAATTTTTGTTCCCCCCCGCCCCCCACCCTCCCGCCCTTTTTGGTTTGGCTACCAGGCTGAGAAATCCATTACCCACAGGGATCCCAGTCCAGCCTAACCCACATCTGACAGTAAAAGAAACCAGATTCTCCATGTCTTTTTAGCCCCTGGCTTCCTTCTTGGGCTTTCCCACACGCCTTCAGCTCCCACCGGGGCCGGTGGCCGAGCTGGGTGTTGGGAAGGGAGAGGACCCTGCACAAAGAGGCTGCACTTTCCCCTCCTCTCTGCGCGTCCAGCTCTTGGGATGAGTGCCGGTTTCCAGATACGGCCCCTCATCTCAGCCACGTCCTGGCACGGGGACAGCTGTCGGTGACGCCCTCTCTGGTCCTGAAACCCTACGAATGCCCAAGTGGCGGTGAGACGGTGTCAGGAAGAAACACCAAGGAGGCAGCGAAGATGGACTTAATGTGAATCTTTAATGCACAGAACAAGCCGCCGGGAGCCTTGCGAACGAAGGCTGCGCACGGAGCCGGTCCGTCGACTCGGAGTGGTACAAAAGCCCAGCTTGCCTGCAGCGTCCCGGCACCTGCCTGGCATCCCCCTCCGGGACCTTCGCTGGCAGCGCGGTGTCACCGGCCACTCGCGCCACCTCCTCCTGGCGTCCTCGGCCACCACGGCACCGGGGCCCTCGCCCCACAGCTCCTGCCCAGTGGCAGGGCAGGCAGGGCAGGCAGGGAGGGGGTCACCCTGTGCCCAGCAGCTCCCCTCTGCCTGGCCCTGGCCTTGAGTGGGTATCTCCTCCTCCCAGGGTTTTGGAGCGTGTAGTCCAGGAAATTCAGTAAGAAAAGATTAAAAAGGAGAGGCTTTTATGCTGAGTCAAATTAGGTAATTTCTTTTTTTTTTCCTCTTGAAAAATTAAAAAAAAAAGGAAAAGAAATTAAAGTCCAACTTGCTGATTTCTTGTTTCTCTGCCGTCTGCATGAGAAAGTCCTGTTTGGCCTCGCTGTCCCCTTCCACCCCCTCCGAACACCACCCGACCCCGAACCCCACCAGCCACTCAGCACATCACGAGTCCTCGACTCCTCAGAGTCCCTTTGCCTCCCACAGCTCCAGGCCCGCACCTTCCCTCACCGCCCCTTGGACTCCCCGTAAGTGTTGCGCAGCATGGAGACCATCTTCTCCTCGCACGTTACTTTGGTGTCCTTTAGGATGCTGTACCAGACCATGCCGGGCGGCCGGACTTCTTCGCTGCGGCAGAACAAGTAGGGCATGGTCTCGGTGCGGCTCTGGATGTAGGCACTGCGTAGCAGGGTCGAGCAGTGACTGCTGACCTTCTCCAGCCTCCTCAGGATCAGGTGTGCCTTCCTGGAGGGGACAGAGATAGAGACAGAGCAGGGTGGCCAATGCAAAGAGGAGACCAGGAGCCAGGGCTTCTGGGTTCCATCACCAGCTCTGTCTTGGGACAAAAATGGACAAGACCCATTGCCCAAGACATTGTCTTCCCTGTTTCAAGTGGAGGGAAGCACCGTGTTGCCCAAAAGTTCTGGGTATAGCTACTATTTCACAGCACCAGGTCAACAGGGCTGGAGGGAGCTCAGGTCTGGCCCACCGGAGCAGCTTGGGTGCCCTGGGGACACTGTCTACCACCGGCTAGATTGTCACCACCACCACCATGTGCTCCTGGCAGGCTCCAGCGCATGTGCTGGCCCCCATGCACCCTGGTGAGACCCCCTGCACCTTACTGCTCCTGACTGATGAGCCCAGCCCTCCCTTTCCTGTTTTCCCAAGTCTCCAGGAGGCAAATGGCCCAAAAGGACTGACACCAGAAAAGCGAGGAAAAAAAGCACAACACATTAAGACAAAACAAAATAAACCCATAAGAAACCAAGAATCCCCTTGTGGGAGTCTGCAAAGTGCTAAATCAAACAAAGGGAGGGGAAGAGGGTTTACTTCAGTGGTCTGAAAGTCTCAAGATCACAGATTATTTCCTCTCCCTCTGGTGCCACAGGAAAGCTCTGGATTCGGGGCTAGGGGATTTCGCAGTTCCTGCAGGAATGTAAATTCCCGATAATGATATGTCAGGGGCAGTGCTGTCAGTCAGCGAGGCATAAACATGGGGATTATTTGATTATGAAAGCTGAGTGATGTTTCAGCCTGGGCTGTGAGCTCCCAGCCGGGGAGGGGGGAGCGCTGGGAGCCTGATGCGGCTGCACACCCGCAGGCACCCGGGGACGGGACGCCGGGGCAGGGCTGGTCAGAGTCACCCCAGCACCAGAGCAGAGGGCAGAGACAGTGGCAGGAGGCAAGAGGGCATCCCGGCATCTCCAGCCGGCTATGGACCTCTCCCTCCAGACTGGGAAGACTGGATGAAAGCTGTAGGAAAGCTCTGCTCCTTCAGGGCTGCACAGGGAAAACTTCCCCGCTCCTCCCCAGGGGTGACAGGCTCAGGGTTGGCTTTCCAGGGGAAGGGGAGAGCAAAGGGAGTTGGCCCTTCTTGGACAACACTACATGGTATCCATGCATCAATGTAATCTATAAAGACAAGCCTGACTAGGCAATTTGAGCTTCATTAGCTATACACACACACATAGTGATGTCATGGGCTGAGCTGTGCCCAGCTCTGACCGAAAACCTCTACTCATGCGACTCTCCACAGCAGCCACCTGACCTCCTACAGCATCCAGTGCTCCCACTGCGTGTCAAGACCTGACACGCTGCCCAGAACAGGGCCTTCACTGCTGGATGCCTGCCGCTAAGAAGGTATGAAATTCTGTGACGGCATTAGATGCTTTCAGTAAAGACTGATTGATTAAAGCTAAGCTCAGTAGCAAATCAAAGTCTGCAGTGACTGTCACTACAGTTAACAGACCTTAGGAAATCACAGTCACTGGTGCTGGAAGGGGCCAAAAGGCATCATCTGTGCTATTTCCTTGCTGGGATCAACCTGATGAATATCTGTCTAACCTGTTCTTAGAGCCAAGAGCTAGCGATCCTTCCAGTGCTCACCCACCCTAATCTTGAGAAATTTTTTCTTAACATCTGCACTGATTCTCCCTTTTTTATCAGGGAAGGCTGAGCAAGCACAGGGCCCACAGTCAGTTCATAGGATGGACTTTTACGTGAGTTAACAGTGCTCGGGAAGAGAGCATTGAGCCAGAATACCGTCCTCCTCAAAAAGGATAACTATCATCTCTCTAAGGCCATAGCTCCATGGTCATCCTTATTTATTGTAAATCATCTCTGCTGCCAAAAGGGGGTATTGGCCTTTCCCCAGCCCATTTGCTTGTGCTTGTGTAGGTATCTGTGGACCTGAACTCTGCGCCAACATGGGGAAGTTGTCCATCTGAAGGCAAACCAAGCAGCCCATGGATTTTCCCCTAGACTGGCTCCCACTCCAGCTCGCCACAAGACTTTCCCAGCCACAGCAAGAGGGGAGTGACAATGAGTGGCCATGACCAGCCCTTGAGACAAACCCCACAAGTGGACTCCCCAGCATGCACCTACACATGCTTGCTGGCCAAGCTCTTCTCTTCCTCTCCTCCCTTCTCACCACTTCACCTTTCTCCTACCCTCCGTAGCTTTCTTCACCCACCTCTCACTTCTCTCCCACAAAACCTGCCTTTGCCTCCATTTCACTTGGCGTTCTCTACCTTCCCATTTTCATTACTTGCTCCACTTGCTTCCATGATCTTCTCGATTTTGCTAAAAATCACCATGTTGCCCTTGCTTCCCGAGACATACTCAGGTCTCTTATCCAGGCAAACACTCCTGCGTGTGAGGAGCAGCTCAAGGTTGGCAAGAAGTCCAGGGGCCAAACCATCCAGACCTGCTGAAGTCTCATGTGCCGGACACCGTGCTCCTCAAGGAGCTGGTCTCCATACACCTGCTGCATCTGCAGTTATGCTCGGTGCAGTCGGTCCTGGGAAAGAACTGATGTTTAAGGGTGGGATGCAGCACACATGATGGGGTGGCTCTATGAGGATGCTGAAAACACACTGCACCGTGGTCAAGGAGGAGACAGGGTGATGGGGACAGAGGGAATCAGGCCCCTCGCTTTCGGTGTCCGGTGCCAAAGCCCCAGTTTTGATGGGTTTCACTGCTTTGAGTCATTTATTTTAGTGGGGTAATGAAGTCATGTGTAAATGTTAGATTTAGCTTTTGGCTGTCAGCTGTTCCCTCTTAAAAAAAATAAGGAGAAAGAGAGACAGAGCGGGCGAGGGGAGGGGTGAGAAAGAGAGAGAGGCTTTCTGGTGAAGGCTGGGTAATAAATTACAGGAGCAGTTCTTGGGCTGCCAATTTAACACCATAAATCAAGCCCTGGGTATTACCCAAGTGCTCCCTGTGGAGGGCTGTCGGGTCAGAACGACCACCTTTTCAAATACTGGAAATGAAATCTTCCTAAATGCTGACCAACCTCATCCCTGCCAGAAACTTAATTTATTGCCTTATTAAAGGGCAGGAATCGGGAGAGGACGGCAGGGGCGTAAGCGAGGGGGGAGTCACTCTCATGGCTGCCTGTGGCCAGACCCTGAGCTCTCAGCCCCCAAAGGGATGAAGTAGCCCCCTTCACCCTCACCCCATAGCCCAGACAGGGGGTCTCCCCACATTGGCATGAGCCAGCAGTGTCCTCCCACCTGCCACGTGCCTGCCGCAGGGGCCGTTGTTTTAAGCAGGCGCCAGCTCGGGTCTGATTTGGTCTCCACTTATGTGATGGATTTAGGAGGTCACAGCCACAGTCATAAATGATGAAGAAGGGGATTTAAAAATAGTGATGGCTCTACATGGCTGCTTCCCTCTACAGTACCTCATGGCATGGTGGGGCAGAGGAAAGGGGAGGGGGATGGGTGACTGCTGCCAGGGCACTTTCCAAGGGCTTGTGCATGAACCAGTGCCCCCCTGCAAGGCAGTGCGGTGCAGTGATTGCACAGGGGACAGGGCACTGAGGTCCCTGGTTGCCAGCCCCAGCTCTGCAAGGATGTGCCCAAGAGCATGAGACATGTTACCTCCTGCTCTGCCCAGCCCTGGGGGTGCTCCCGCGGGGACATTTCTCCCCCAGCGGCACAGGGGACAGCAATCACTCACTTTGATGGCTGGTGTGGGATGAAAATGTATCCAGAGCCAGCAAAACCCTGCCCTATCATCTCACCTAAGAGGAAAGTACTAAAAGAGAATGAACCAGCATGAAGAAGCAAAGAATGATATCTGGGCTGGAGGGAAGGATGAGATTCCCGGGACTGCTGTGAGGAGAGGGTGGCTGCCTGGCTGCTGTGTTCCCATATGGGGTGATTTTGTCATAAATTCAGATTTTTCCACTCTACTGAGAACTGACCTGGGTCTGTCAGACCCTCGTGTGGGAGGACTCTGAGTCCGGGACTCGATGGCCTTTTATCACAGCCTCCCATCAGTACATTGCATTCCCCCTCGGTACCAGAAGGCAGCTGCTTTGGAGATGCACTTCGTCTCCTGCGGCAGTCCCGGCTGCCTGCCTGGGGGACTTGCTCGAGCACAGGAGAGGCTGTGAGCCCTGGGCTGATGCCACATCCTGACCCCATTGTTGCTGCTAGCCACAAGCAGGGGCATGGAAGAAAGATTTTAACTTTATTATTTGTCCTGCCTCCTCCTAAAGCCAGGCCCTGTTTGCAGTGGTCATAGGAACTGTCCTGAAAACACAGTAAGAGAAAATAATAGAGAAAGCTCCCCATCGCTGAGTCAGGAAGCACTCTGGCTGCACAGATCCAAAGGTCTGAATGCACAGTAGCATTAAACCTTCACTGGTTTCGACAGATTCTTCTGTTTTGTTGGAACAAATTAACTCTGTGAGATTCGCTTGGTGTCTGTAAGAGGAGCGGGGGGAGCAGGAAAGAGGTGGTTGTTGCTAAAGGAGACTAGCAGGATGCGGCCAGCCAGGTGCCAAGATGCTGCTGACCACAGAAAGTCCTGGTTTAGGGCCACCTATGAGCTAAGTTTTTAATGTCTCCTTAATGTAAACGGTCTGGTTGGGACATCTGGCTGTCAGTGTGTCTTCTTGCAAGCAGCTGTTTGCAGTAACCTGTGGCTTTCATGGAAACTGGGCTCACGAGGACTCCAGTGTGATGTATTTATTACACAGAGGCAATCAACTTCCCTCTTGTCGCTCAGTTTTATGAGCGAACATTTACTGTGAAGCTGAGGCTCATCTGATAAACATTTCAAGGTACGAAAATGAATGTCCCCCTGGGAAGGAGAACAGTCCGTCAATTAAAATCGTGTTACGAGATGGCCTCCCTTGGCAAATCCTCACTCGCTTCCCGCTACGTCAGTGCCTCCGTTTCTGTCCAAGCTCCCTGACAAGCCAGGCCGGATGGCAAAGCTTCGCTCTTGACAAGAGCCTGTCACCGCTGCCATGGCATTTATAGATGCTTCCCCTTGGCTGCAGGTCACATATTTCTCAAGTACAGAACAGGGCCATACGAGCGCTGCTAGGAGCTCACCTGGCTCCGTGAGGAAGACAGACAGCAGCTGAATCGACCACTGACTCCAGATGTAGCTTGGTATAGAGTCAGGCAATACAGGCAATTTAAATGTCACCTTGAAAATCCCATGGCTTGATGCAGGTATCAGGTTAGATAGCATCCTTCAATAAGTGTGTTGGATCTCAAGTAACAGACGAAATACTTCTTACACAAGAAGAGGCTGATGGTTCCCAGGGATTTAGAGACAGAGGAACAACTGAAAAGGACAAACAAGCCTGCAGTGTCATCAAAGAAGGAGGAAGGCAGTGGGAAGGATGAGAATGGCTCTGTGCCAGAGACTAATGAACTACCAAAGAAACTATGACCAAGGTCATTTCTGGAGGAGGGCAAGCCCCAGACCAGCTTGGGTTCATGTCCAGGAGGGGTGTAAACTACTGTGAGGAGCTGTCATCCTGGTATTATGGACAGATCCTCAGCCGTGTCCAACAAGCAGATAGGAGCAAGAGGGAGAGAAGGAAAATCTTTTCCAGTTCTTCATGACTGCAGGGCCCCATTCCTCCATCTTCCTCTGCTCCAGCTTCTCAGAGAACAACATGTTAGATGAGGATGCTGGATGAACCATGTCTCTAAAAACTTCAAAGCAGGTCTTGAATCCTGTAAGAGACCTCAAGATGTCCAGAGGGATATGGCTACTTCTGATCATTTCTTGCTGAGTGTTTCCCAAGGGGCTGGGTGGCAGTCTGGCCTTTGCTGGGACACTGCCAGGACACTGCCAGCCCCTGGACACAATGGAGTCCACGTACCTGTGATCTCTTAAGAGTCTTACCACCACTTTCATTGTACACTGGGGGTTTGCAGATGCAGTCCCTCTGGAAACGTTGCTCTTTATACTCCTGGAAACAATCCTCTCCCAGCCTTCCTCAGAGCATGAAATGTACAGTAAAGAGAAAATATTTCTAGCATAAAGCTGTATATAGGTAACAGATGAGGTACCATGCGCTTGCTGGCATCCTTGCATGGTGTCAGGGGCACCACAGGGCTGAAATTTAGGAGGACCTTTCTAGTGCCTGCATCAGAAAGCTGAATTATTCTTTTGGGTGAGAGGGACGGTAGAAAAGGGAATTTGGGAAATATTTACAGTTTGTATGGCAACCATATACCACTGTGAGAATAAATGTATGTCAAGTGAGATAGATAGAGAAATAAATAGAAGGAAATGTCCATGAAACGCACCATTTAGAAGAGTCAAGTTTACCGCACGTAGATTGCTCAACCATTGACCCCTCTGATGGTATCAAATAGTCAATCTCCAGACAAAAGTAATAATCTGTTCGCCAGCACCTCAGCTCTGCCCTTCCAGGGGCTCAAAACTGTTTTTGCGTACAAATAATCCTCCTGCGGCAGGGTGCCTGCACTGCCACACACATCCCCAACCACACGAGGTAGTAGCAGGTGCCCAAAGCCAGACCTGGGTCAAGCAGTCCTCTCCTTGACTGTCCACAGGGAATATTCTCTAGGTGTGGAGGAAGCTAGTCTGAATGCAGGATGTCAGAACGGATCTGTCCTGGGTGCAGAATCCATCCCACTATGGGGGGCCGGTTCTGGAGGTCACATCATGTTCCTTGACACCAGTGGGCTCCACCAAAAAGTGGCCAGGAGGGATTCTGCTTCTCCTCATTATCTGGCTATTTGACATCCACAAATCCTACAATATAGAGATGGACTTGCCCTGTATTCCTCAAACACCTCCAAGGTATAAAGCTGCCTCTGTACTGCAGCTCTTGATACCTAATGCTTGCCACTGTACACCCCACTCAACACATACGTACCTGCTGCATTTTTGCTTCATTCCCCTAGTCATCCTTTCTAGCCGCCCACCCTGCAATTAATCAGGGCATCTTTGAACCCTAGGCAAGCCATGGTCTCATCTACCATGGCTCTACAACTGAAGAGGATCTGAGTCGGTCCTGGTTTACACTCTGTCCCAGGCCTAATTTACACCCTTTGCCCCCCACCCTTCCCCAGCTTTTCCAACGCACCCAGCTCATCTGCAGTATCACCCGCCTGGTTCAGGCTGGTTGCTAGATGTTCCACAAACATTCATCCAAAGACCACCCAGCTGCTAGATGTCCCATAAGCATTCATCCAAAGACCGAGCGGGACCTGGTAGTCCTAGGGGATGGCAGGAGAGCTTGGTGAACACCAAAAGGCGACTTCTCTCAGCTACGAGGAGAAGGCAATGAGGGTCACATCCACAGTGGCCAAGCAGAGGGGTGCTCCAGGTGGCGGGGCAGGGGAGGATGCAGTGAAGGGACAGGTACCTGGGCCCCAGCTCATCCTCACTGCGCCAGACAAAGTCTCCAAACTTCTCGTAGTGGGAGTTGTAGTGGTGCTGGACTCGGAAGAGCATGGAAGCAGAGACCTCCATCAGTGTGTTATAGGCTGTCTGCTGCTCCTTCCCACTGGTGTAGCCGTTGTAGAGGTTGTAGATTTTGTCAGCTATCTCTGGAAAGGATCGGGGGACGGAATTAATGAACAGCCAGAAGGTGCTAACACAGAAGGAGGAGTGAAGCCCTTGGCAGGAGAGGCTGGCATCTGGGATGGCTGCCAGTCCCTTGGGGCTGGCTGCAGCAGGGTTTAGTGACCTGGGGAGCATTTAGCAATTCCTTAGGCTAATCCTGCAGTGAGTGCCCTGCGTGAGCAGAGCAGCCCCAAAGACTCCAGGAATATTCCATGAAGGAATGGAAGAAGGAGAGGAGGAAGGCTGTCAGCACAGGCAGCCGCAACCTTATCCTCCTAGGTAAGGCAGGCAAGCTCTTCCCTAATTCACCAAACCAAAAGCAATTGCACAGCTATTATAAAGGGCAGGAAGAATACAACACTGTTGATAACAAGATAGTACTTCAGCCAGAAATACAGCACATCATCATTGTGGGTATCTACTAGAGCAGCTCAGATGTATTAAACAAGAGGGTGCACTCCCTGCTGTAGAAAAGGATCTCTTTTTGGAAATGAAAAATGCACAAAACTCCATTTCCTGCCTTTTCTTTAGTCTCCCATTTTCTCATTTTTCCTGGGAATGCTTATCAATAACATGGAACAAAGCATTAATCAAAACTTTCTTTTGTGTGCTTTTCAAAATAGAAAGCAAGCAAGAAAGAAAACAGGTAATCCGCCTTTCACTTAGAGCAATCTTTTTAAATCTGAAAGCAGCCAAGCACTCTGGGCATAAGAACAAATGGGATTGCTTTCAACACTGGAAAATGCAAACGTGCAAAAGCGGCTGGGCTTTTGTCGGTGTTTCTGTTCCAGAACCGAACCAGCTGCCACCAGCATCCCTTTAAACACCCAGAGCCAACAGTGTCCCGCACTGCTCACTGCCCCAGCCCAGCACCTCTCACTTTTGCAAGAAGAGATAGCTCTTTTTCCAGGGGATATGTGTCAAACACACACTATCGGCTCCCGCAGCCGTGTGTGGGGAAGGATGCCGTGGCGCTGCCTGGCACAGGACCACAGGAGCCACCAGCTGCCCAGCTGAGGGCACTTTGCTACTGGACACTCTTGCAGTTTGTCACCCCTCCCAGATTAACATCCCTGTGCCCGTGGGTGAATTTACAGAAGCCTTCACACTGGGAGAGGAGGGACTAGAGGGGCTTGCAGGAGTTCAATGAATAGAGGAAAAGCAAAATTAGCAGGAAATGTCTCCTGTCGTGGAAAATGAGGTGCCTGAACACTGACCTTCTGCCTTGCTGTCGTCTACTAGCGGGCAGGCTGTCCTCAGGGTGACCGTGCTCAGCTCCGAGTGTCTCCCTCGTGTATCCACTGCGTAGAGGGTAAATCTGGAAGGCAGGATGGAAAAGGAAAATCATGTCTTTATCCCTCAGTCCCACACCACCAGGTTGTTATGGGAACCGGCCTTCACAAAAGAAAGGAAAAATGTGGTCCAGGCTCCTCTCTGTCAGTTCTGGCATCTCATGGAGGTGTGAGACGATCTCGGGCTTAGAACAGGAAAGCAAAAGAGCCAGGGCCAGGGGGACAGGCCACCGCGTCCCCACGCAGCATCCAGGGAGCTGCGTCTCCTCTTCCCCCACCGTCCCTGGGAGCCCTGCAGGGCTGCACCCTGCAGCCACCTGACTGCGAAAGGATGCAAACATCTCTGGGGTTGCTCTGCCATGCGCTGATGCAAATACTGTAACGCTGTGGCGTTTGCAAGCCGGGCTCCTCTCCGGCCCTCCTGAGAGCACAGCAGTAATTCCTGCCGTAAGCGGGCTCTGTGCTGACAAGTGACAGCTCGTACACATCCTGTGAATGGCCCTTGAGGTTGTTTTCTCCCTCATTTCCTCACCAGGGTGGGGTTGGTAAAAGGGTGGGAATGGTAATTTCACACTTGAAGCTAATGGAGAGCATCTGACAGTAAAATATTACTTTTGTGCCGGATGAAGCATTGAATAAACAGGCTGTGGCTGCATGGGACGTCCCGGGATACTGAGCTGAGAGTCCTGGTCAGAGTATCAAAGCTCCGAAATGAGAATGCTTCTTCGCAGCAGGGGCAACAATCTTCCATCCACTCTCCCAAAAGGCATCGGTTCATATTTATTCACTCTGAGCCAGGCACGGAAACTCGAGCTGGCTTTGACAAAGTGCAGGAGCTGGCTTGAACCCCTCGGAGGTCTGAGATGCCTGGTGGCGGGGTACCCAGCTCCTGAGAAATAACACAGCCTCACTCCTTATCCTAAGGTAAAACTGAGCAGCTCTTGCAAGTGAGTGCAAAGAGTACCATAAAAGCAGCTGAAGCTTAAATGGGATTGAGACTCTGAGGTATGTTTACTTAGGGAATGGTCCTAACTCCTTAGCATCCTTAACAGGGACAGAAGCAATGCCTCCCTTTTCCTCACCCCACACACGAGCACCGCCAGCCACCCCCCTCTCCTCCCTGCTGGCCCTGTGCACCCCACATACAGCTGATAAGAGCTGACATTTGCACGGTAGCAATTCCCAGCACAGGACATATTCTCTCCAAGCAATTAGCATTAGTTCCTTAACAATACTTGCTGTCTGAAAGGATGCCAGCAGACTGCCAAGGAACCCACTTGTGTGTAGGGACAACTCCCATTTTCACAAAGCTGGGGCATGCAGGGGACGCACACGCTGAGCTCACCCAAGGAGATGCTATTTAATTCTTTGGCATGACATCATTTTCCTTAATTTACAAGGAACGTTGCTCAGAGTGGGAGCATCTCAGGAAGGACGTCCGCACTGTGCAACTTCACAAGTACCACACACAGGCTGTTCTCCCGCTATAATTAAGGGACAGCAACAGAGCAATAGGGTAATATCGAACTCAGGGCAGGAGTCTAACTTCAGGGCTTTGCATCCCATCCCTCCTCCTCCCTTCAATAGACGAGGGGTTCTAGGTGAGTAAGGAGTCTCCTGCTGTCAGCAGATAAGCTACATGTCTTTGCAGCTTGGCATCATGAGTTCCCCCTCCTTCCAGGTCCAGAAAGCAACTGCAATAGGGGCACCCAGTGTTGGGTGAGGGGACCTCAGCCCCAGTGAGATGAGGAACTCTGCAGCGGGAGAGCTGGGCAGAGACCCCAGGAGTCCTGCTGCCCAGCCAGGTGCTCAGCACCGGGCAACGCTCTTCTTGCTCATCAGGATAAGCACAACAAGCAGTAAGAGGGCTTAACATGCACATTACTGCTGTGAGCTGATCTCCAGCCCCATCCTGGGGTCACTTGCTTAGCCACCACGGCTATGTTGTTGTATATTCTTTTTTAAATGGGTGAGCACAGCTAATGTGTAACCTCTGCTCTGCCCATAGCCGCTCAGTCAGTAAGGCTCCATTAGCTCTGAGGCAATCAGTGCCAGAGCACTTTCCTTGAAAAACAGCAGACTTCTTTTATCAAAACACAATTGTAATATTTGGCAATTAGTGCCCACATCACCTATTCCATCACCAGTGGGGTCAGGAGGAAGCATCTCTGAGTGGCCGGGTGTTAAAGCACATCCACTCCTTTGGGTGATGTTAAAGACCTGCGTTAGCCCTTTGACTGCACTCTTCCCCTCTGCCCAGCACACACAGAAACAAAAAGTCACACAGCTGCCAAGAGCAAGAGCATCTGTACCGGTCAGGCCTGGGTTAAAAAATATGTATCAACAAACAAGCCCTTCATTTCATCATTTTTTTCAGATGATATAAGAAAAAAACCACAAAGTGTAAATGGAAAAATATCAGAATCAAAGTGATTTTGATCTGGTCAAAAATTCTCTTTTGAGAAAAAAAATAACTGCTTTACCTCACCTGAAACCAGTCCTCTTTCAAGAACTTTAGAGGAAAGTTTTTCACTTCCATTCACTCTGAATGAGATGTTTTGGCATCAGCACCAATAAATTCAGCTCTGGTGGAAGCTGGCAGCCCTGGCAGTACGCAGCCCTCCGCACCTCTCTAGCTCCTTCCAGCGAGTGAACTCAGAAGGTTTTAACATTAATCACAGTCCAAAAGATCACCCTGAAGCACAGCAGTATTAATAGCTCTGTTTTATCGATGGTAAACAGAGACATACAGGGTGAAGCATCGTGCCCCGGAGAGGCTCAGTGAGATGAACAGTTTGGAAACTCAGGAGATGACGGTTTCCAATCTTGTTCTCAAACCACTTGACCACCCAGCCTCTCTGCGGCAAAACACTTTTATGGCCAGTTAATGGCACTGCGCAGAGTGCTGGGGTTTATTTTTTTCTTTTATTCCCGGAAACAGACAATTAAGAGAAGAGAGTGCAAAGATCTGCAGCTCACCGTAAACCCAGCATTAACAGGCAGATCTTGCTTGCTGCATCAAAGAGAAACCTCTGGCAGATGCAGGCGAGGAGCCACCAGCACAGACGGGACCAGTCTGGGACCCAACAGGGCACGAAGTGGGTGGCTGGCAGGAGGAGAGGGACCAGCACCGCATGGGAGGGATGGGGATGTCTGCATGGCAAATAAGGGGAAAACCGAAGCGAGCATGACTGAGGGAGGGAGCTGCGCAGAGCACATGGTGGGCTGGAGTCCAGCTCTGCAATGCTACGTGGAGATCCTCCTGCCATACTTACATCTACATACAGCGTTTTGGGCCAAGGACCAAAACAGGCAGCATCCCCACTGATGATGATGGAGGTGCACCTGATTATGCCAACCCTGATAATTTTTTTAAAAAAATGAGGCCAAAGAGTGGTGCTGAGTGTTTTGCCCAAGGCAGAGGATCTCCGAAGTCAAAGCCAGAAAGGAAAAGGTCCCAGACCCACACGCAGTGCAAGAAACCACGTCAGACAACCTGGAATGCCATATGTTAGCTACAATCTGGCAGAGCCTCCTTCATAACCTGGAGGCCTTTGGTTTAGCAATAAACTTTCCCCACGATGTTTTCTCATGTTCTCCCTGTCCTTTCCAAAGGAGCTTAGGGCTACCTGCTACTGCCTCAGAGCTGATCCTCTTCTTCACCCGTGCCTTCAGTAAGATCATACATGAATGCTTGTTTTTCTAGAAATGCTAAGACATAGTTTGCCCAAAGAGGTTCCAAAGAGCATTTCATCACTGGAAGCACAAATGCTCTTGGCAGAGATCATCCCCTCCATGCCTGGAAATGCTGCCACCTCTGCAGCAAAACACAGTATATGAAGTCCTATGAAGTAATGCTGCTTAAATGTTTACTACTAAATTCAAACCTACTGGGACCCAAAGGAACTTTTAGAGAGAGATGATAGAAAACAATTAACATGTGGCCTCATGAAATGTCAACAACACCTTCCTTGTAGATACCCGACCCAACGTTGGCTAAAGCCTGGATTTTATCACTAGGCTCAAGATGCTTCTTGCAGGAGGAAGAGAAAGCAGAGGGGGGTGTTAAAGCTTCAGTTCCTGGAATCCAATGACTGTGGAAGATTGTCAAGTGCATTAAAAAAAAAAAAAAAAGAAAGAAAAGAAAAAAGAAATAGATGTTTCTATCCTTTCCCAATGCAGAGGAAAAAAAGAACCCAAAATACAAAATTCTGAAGGCATGAAACTGTAAGGCTGAGAATGAAACCCCAGAACATGTTATTTATTTATAGACAACAACGTTGGCTCATGTTTTTTTAACTCCCTCTCATGATGCTCATGATGTTTGAGTGCTTTGCTCATGATCCTTATTTGCGGGAAGGGAGATAAAAACTTCTGCGTCTGACCTTCCTTAGCTTGGCGGCTGATTTCTTTATATCCTACAGAGATACCACAGGCATTGCTGTTCTGTCTTGTGCGCTGCTCTTCCTGAAGCCTTTGGGCTTTTGCAGCTGCTCAGTGAGATGCCGTACCACAAATGGGCTGCCTGGCCTGCAGTGAAAAGGGGCTGATAAGGAGTCCAAAAAGCACTCCTGCAGCTGCCAAACACCCATGCTAAGTAACCGAGTGCCTACGAGTAGCCGGCTGCATCCAAAAGCAATGGCTGTGTGGCAAACCTGGGCTGTGCTATGGAGACCCCTGCACCATGTAAATGGGAGACAGGGCAGACACTCTGCTCCAGAGCCCAGTGTCATGCAGAAATGCGGTCTCATGCTTTCTGAAGTGGTGCAACCACAGGATGCTCTTGCCAGTAGGGCTTGGCTTGAGCTTGGCTGATAAGCCTGGGCTCCTGCAGCCACGAGACTCTGCTTTGCTGCTAGCTCCAGGAGCTTGGCGCAGGGCAGACCTGTCTGGTGTCACACACACGGCGCGATGGATTCTCTCTCCCCTGGCAGCGTGGGTACCACCACCCGTGACGCTGAGCATGAAAACACAAATCCTGACCTGGCTGAGGTTGCATCACCTTGGTGTTCTGTGCACATCCCGCTGTCACCCTCTGGTCAGTCACGGCTTGTCCGCGCCTCCTGCACAGCCCAGGGTCTCTGGGCTCACACGCAAACAGAGCTGCGCCGCTGAGGCTGGTCCAGCGTGTTGACACACACACATGCACACATCACACCCTGCTTTGCCAGCCCTTCTCGCTTCCTGTTCCAGCTGAAAAACAATTCGGAGGCCTCCATTTAAAAGCCCTCAATGGACCAGCTCTTGGCAATCCCTGCCTCCTCCCTGTCCTCAGTGATCTCAACATGGGGCCTGGGCACGAGGGACCCGGGGTCAGCAAGGCTCGGGCTGTGCCCGGACTCAGGCACGTGCAGAGCGGAGCAGCCAGGAACGCTGCCACAAACACACACGGGTGTGAACACACTCCTCTCACCTGGCACTGTGCACACCCTTGTGCTCAGGGGACCCAGGAGCAAACACTGTCCTCTCCCAGTCTTTTAGTACCTTCAGCTCCCAGAGGCCAAGGTGAGGGGCTCACTGGAGGCAGCCCGGAGCGGGGAGGCTGAGAGGGTGTGCGTGCGTCTTTGTCCCGATACTCACAGCAGAGCATCAGTCTGGTGAGCAGCAACAGACCTTCATCTCAGCATCTCCTGGCTGCTAAAAACATCAATAAATTTACACAAATGCTTTTCTTGAAAGACTGTTCTTGCGAGGTGGGGGAGCCTGGGGTGCTGCAGGGTGGAGCAAAGCTGTGGGTGTGTTACCCCCAGCCGCATACCACGGGGTCACTGGGCACCCACCCACCCCTGTCGCCCCACTGTGGGCTCGTACATCTCCTGTCAAGCCTCCCAGCCACTTTCATTGAGGGCCATGGAGCAGGAGTGGGGCTCGCCTGCCAGCAGCAGTCTGGGCAAGCACGGAAAGGGGTGTGTGTGTGTTTAGTGCAAGCGTTCCCAATTCAGAAACAGTTACAATTTAAAAAGAAATCAAATCAAATAAAAAGCAGCCGGTCCACACAAGCCACAGAAATGCAGCTTAGCTTATTGGCGACTCTGTGATTCGAAATAATTAAGAAAGGTAAATGAGAACAACCCCCCTGGTCTCTGGAGCAAATACCAAGCAGACAATGAGCAGGGTGTGGTTTGTGGAAGGAGAGGATTTCTTGATCTAATTTGTTGAGCCCTGACTTCGGGCTGATTGCTCACACTGTGCCCATGTCCAGGGTGCCAGCCAGCGAGGTGGACTGGTACCCTGGCACGGGACTAACCATGCTGCATCCTGACCAGAGACCCTGCTGGAGGCTTGGGATTTGGGCTAAGCTTTACAGAGCAGTGGATGTCCTCATGCTGTCTCCCCAGGGCTGGCACCGTCACAAGTATTATAGCAATCAGGTGCTCCTGTTAGGGCATTTGAAGCCTGGCAGGAATGCGGGACAGGGCTGTGGACAAGGGGTTGTGCTGTGACCTCAGGCTGTGCCAGCGCAGAGGGGGAAGCTTGTTGTGGAAGAGGAGTTTCTGAGGAGCTCGGTGCCTGCTGCATGCTGGGGAGAGGCATCGAGGGACGTGACAGCAACCTGCTACCATCACCCAGCAAATTGCTGCTTATGTATCATACCTCTTCTGCAAAAGGACCGATGTCTTCTGTTTTGCATTGCCATCGGTTTTGGCTCTGCCTTTCCGCAGAGCCTAGACTGCAATAAGGAAACAGTGGATAGTGCCATCTTGAAAAAAACCCCATCTTTTAAAAAGCTCTCTTCACAGTTCTACCACCCAAGAAAAGTACGTTTTGTAACTGGGCTTCTTTTAACCATCTGAGACAACTGACCTTGCTCCCACCAGCGCGATGGAGGAACAGGTTAGCAGTAACATTGGTGCCACATCAGAGTATTGAAGCTTTGCTGTTACACGAATACATGAGGCTGTCAGTGAATAGTTCTCACAATTCACAGCTTTTTTTCCAGGACAGCAAATGCTGTAAGACTAATTGTTATCCTTCAACAGATGCCTTGCAACAATACCAGACCACAGTTGTCAGATGGAGGTAAATAAATGTACCTGCCACAACATGCCTCAGGTGTCTGATGCCTTTTAGAAGTGTATAAAACAGTGCCCATCAAATACTCCTGGCAGGAGGAAGAGCACAGGCTGCTCTGCAGAGTATGAGGCTGCTTGTTCAAGGAGACCTCTGGAAAAGGGCAGAGGAGACCTGATTTCTGAGGCAGTGAGGGCAGGTGGAGCAACTGTGGGGCTGGGACAGGCTTGCACAGCCATGGGTCCATCTCTGCTCTGTGGCAGCCTTGGGAAAGTCACCGAGGGTTATCCATACTGCAATGTTACCCTAAGTTGCAGCTGATGCCCTGTCCACGCTCAAAACCACTGACTTGAGAGTGTGGTATTCTCACTGGAGCTGCCAGGGAGGAGGGCAGGGCCAGTTAAAGCTGCTGCATTACAGGGGTGCAGTGTGGGACAGTGTCACTTTGGTGTCACGACATCACCAACACTGTGCTCCTAGAGGCATTCTGCAGCACCCGCTGCACATACTGCACACCCCACAGCTGCCATGCACCTCTGCACGACAAAAGACACAGAAGCTAAAGCAGTATCAGATGCCTTCTTACCCAGCACCTGGATTTGTCTGAGGCAGTTGCTGCTGTCCCCTGGAAGCTGGGTGGCACTGGGGAGATGACAAGAGGGAGGAGAGGCTCATAGGAGACCGCTGAGCATGTCTACACGCAAGCTTGATCCTCAGGTAGCATAAACGAGGTAGCTCGGCTACAGTTGTATCAGCTTGAGAGCTGAGGAACGGGAAAATGCCACTCTGTGACTTTTGGCACTGAAATGCTGTCTCCGCACAGCACTGGATCAGCATACCATGCTGCTCCAGGTCTCCTAGGGTTGCCCTCTCTCTCTGAGCTACGAGGCCATGGAAAGCCAAAACCTGCAGCAGGCAAGGTGTGAGTGCTGGTAACCCCGACTCCCCTCTGCATGCATGGCAGACGCTGCATGCCTGAGCCAAGCTACAATGCAGAGTCGTTCAGCTCTCGCTCCTTATAGCACTTCATCAATCTTTGTTTCAGATCCCTGTCAAACAAGATCAAAAAAAAGGATGAAAGAGAAAGAAAGAAATTAATTAAAAATCACAAATATTTCTTGCTACTGCCTGGATCCACTGCCTCCCTGCTAGAGAAATCTCTGGTAGGACATTCACTTTCCCAGCCTCAGCTGCAATGTCTCAGTTTCCTGAGATTTCCCTCGAAACCCTGTCAATAAACCCCACTAGAGCAGCGATTCCCAGTACCGCCATGGCTGTGAAAGAAGGCCTTGATACACAGGCCACCTTCTGTTCCCTAGAGCCCTGCTCCTGAATGATACCTGTGTTGGAGGGCCAAGATCCCACAAGGAGCCCCTTTGCCAGCCAGACACCTTGCAAGCGGCAGTGCCAAGATTGCCTTGGGCGAAAATGTGTTTCACTGGAATTGAGGGAAAGATGCCAGCCCGTTTCAGTAGGGCTGCAGTTTCACCTGGAAGGTGCAGCCCAGTCGGTGCAGCCCTCCCGGCCGCTGTGTCCCCAGAGTGCCTTCACCATCCCGGGGCTGAGAGCACCAGCAGTATCCCCTGTCCCCCCTTGCCCTCTTCTCCATCTTACAGACTTCCTCCTTTGTCACCCCTGCTCCTTGCAACCACTGGCAAGTAGCAGATAATTACTTCCCCATCCCTCACCCTTGATAAGGTTTCTATTTCCCCTAGTGCATGGTGCATGCTCAGAGCACATCCTTTCAGGAGCAGCTTTACACCACTGATGGAGTAAGAGCAGAGCAAGCTTCCCTGGAGAGAGGGGCCGCTTCACTACACGAGGCTTCTGGTGGAGACAGATTGGATGAGAGAACAGCTCCTTGGCGTGGCAGCAGGAGAGCACACCCAAAAAAAGCCGCCCTGACATGAGATAACATTAACACAGCCTATGTTGCAACCCTGCTCCTCAGCACACTCCAAGGAGCAAGAAGTTTTGGTCTTTTATTAGCTTGAAGATGCCCAGTAGACATCTTAGGGTGTCCCACAGCAATGGTCCCTCAACTCTGGGAACAGGACGGTGGCAGAAAAAGCAGGATCACTATGAAATTACCAGCTTTGGGGAGGAGGGATAGAGGGTGTTTGGGTTCCATATTTCTTGGCAGTCGTGTCCTTGCTGTCATCCTGCTGGCTGTGAGGATGAAGATTCACAGATGTGCTTACAGAGGCAATGCAGCAAGAACTGGCCTGGCACTTCACAATCTCCACTGCCTATCTCAGGGCTTGGGCAAGGTGTTCCCCCACTCTGCCTGGCAAAGCCACAGAAGGTACCAGGTCCCCCAGAATATGAATCCTAATGTACTTTCGTGGAGTGAAGAATCAGAAGGAGGTGGTGCTGAGCCACTACAGGCTGGTGCTTTTGCCTCCAGTGAAGCAAAAGCAGCTCCTATCAGTCTGTCGAGTGCCAGAGTCCCTGTTCTGCTGGGAGTCACCAGGAGATCCCAAACAAAGCCCCTGGACAAAGGTCAAATGAGTTGCCTCTGACTCCCCATGCTGCTGGAACAATTCCACCCACGCCATGGCTCAGATTGATGCCTGAGGCTGCAAACTGCAGGGGCTTGTCCTGCTCCGGCTGCAGAGCGTCAGCGAGAGCTGGTGATGGATCGAGCTGTCCTGGGAACAGCATGGCCAAGGAGGGCTTTCCCCAGGCTCTGCGTCCCACATGTCCTTCATGTCCCACCACAGCCTTCACATGGGCACCTCAACAATGCCCACCAATCCCTCCAGCTCTCCACAACCCTCCCACCAATGCCTCCTCGCTCCCATGGCCAGGGTATCCCCAGACACCACCTGCATCCTCTCTCCCTCCTGCTGCAATACCTTCTGCTCCGCCCTTGTATCTGGGTCAACCCTGCCCCTCTTCCCTCAGCCACACACACCCTGAAGCCTCCAGCCCCAGCTCCATGAAGGTTACACATTTAGGGGTAAGTCATTACTCTGTGGTTTTGCTTGTCTTCTTCGCACAGATCTATGGGTTGGTGGCTTTCAGCCTCATTTTAAAGCACTAGTCCTGTGTGCTTGGTGGGCCTCCCAAGAGAGACACATCACTTTAGTACCTGCCTTGGGATACTCCTGAGACGGCTGCCATCCTCCTCCATGAAGAGACAGCAGGGCTTGGGGAGGCTGCAGCTGCAGGAGATGAGAAGGCTGCTCAGAAGGAGAGAGGGAATAAATCAAACTCTTCCTCCAGTTGTGCCAGGGAGAAAGGAGAGACGAGCGAGGCCCTGGCCCCCTGCAGTGAGCTCCACAATGGAAATGTTCACAGCTAACCATACCAGCCATTCAACCTACCAATGCTCTGCAAAGCTTGGCCATCGCCGGCCCTGGGGAGATGGGGGGAGAGGAAGGTTGTGACCCTTGGCAAATTGGGAAATGTTTGCCCCTCCCAACCTCACAGTCATTCTAAACAAGAACCAGACACTCCACAGTTTGCTACCCCAGGAGAACCCCTTGGTAGGGCTTGTTCTCATCCTCCTGGGGGCTTGGTTTCCATCTGGGCTGCTGGTTGAAATCCAGCCCAGGCTGGTAGCGACTTCAAAAGACAGTGTCATCTGAGGAGTAGTGGGTGGTCCACGTCAAGCGAGTTGATGGCTGACTGTTCTTATATAAGCCATCACAATAGGGCCTCCTGCTCGACAGCCTCAGAAGAAAGGCGAAGGGCTGCATCGACCGCAGGGAGCGGAGCCTGTCCTTGGCCCCGAGGGTGGTCCCTCTGGTGCAGGGCGAGTCACCTTAGTAGGCTGGCACGGGGAGGTGGCTGTGCACCCCTATGAGCAGAGGCTGTCAATCTATCTATCTCCGTTGGGTTTGTCCCCAGCACCGTTGGCCAGCCCTAGCTTCACCCTCCGCATGAAACAAAGCAAAACAAAGCACAACAACAATAACGGCACACAAGGGAACGGCTCGGAGGAGGGGGACGCCTCCGCTCGCCGTGCTCGCAGCATCCCAGGCAGGATCCAAATGTGCCAGCCTCCGAGCAAGAGGCATCCACACCCCGTGCCAGGCTGCAGGAGTGGCAAGGGCAGCCAAGGGGTCCCTGCAACGGCCCCGCAACATCGGCATGGGGACGGCACGGGGGGAGGATGGTGGCAAGGCAGGGATGTTGCGTGCCAGCGAGCCCCGGCAGAAGGACGCCAGCCAGGTCTGTGGTCACCGCTGCCCGCTGGCCGCTCCCTCCGTGCCCCAAGGCCCCCGAATCGAGGGGGGACGGGGCGAGGGGCTGGCAGCGGGCGGGAGATTCTCACAGCTCTGGCAGGCAGACAGGGAGGGTGGAGGGTAGGACGGGGGGGGGGGGGGCGAAACAAATAATAAAAACAAAATCCCAGTAAGCACGTTAGAATTCGTTTGAAGTGCAGAGGAGCTTTCAGGCAGGGTTATGTACATCTCCCAGCCCGGCGTGATTTACACATTCCTTGCAAGCAAAGGAATCTTCCCTGATTTGAAGTAAAACAGATGTTTTGGGTTTTTCTCCCCCCCTCTCCCCACCCCCTTTTAATCATTTCTTTATTGAAGGGATGGCTATACAGCCAACGAGCCCGGAGCAAGAGCCCTGCTACCCCCAGCCGGCCTCCGCTGGGACCGGAGACCCGCTGCCCTGCATTTCGGGAGAGCGCCTTGTCACTGCGGTGGCCATGCTTGCGAGCGTCCGGAGGTGTGGAGCCAGCCCTGCTCTCCCGCAAATGCTGCTCTAGAGGCATCGCTCCCTGCAGGTTTCTTCCCTTGCTTTTCCCTCTACATGGAAGGATTGCAACACCCAGCAGTTTTTCCTCCTCTGCAGCTAGAGCTTACACGCAGATCCTCCATCCCTGCTCCCCCAGCACAGGTCCAGGAGACCTTCTTCCCTCTACTGCTGGTCCAGGAGACTTACTGTGTCTGATGGTGGGCCTTTCCCTTGCTCCTACACCTTAGCATCACACCTCACCCTGGCTGTGCTCTATCCTAGCAGTGTTGTTCAAGAAGGGCAGCCTGGACAATCTGTATTGACAGCAGAGGCCGGCAGCAGGGCAGCAGCCGCGCTCCTCGTGTACCCCAGGCAAAACAACCCAGCACAGAGGACGGTGTGGGGCAGGCAGGTCAGAGCTGGGACTATCTCTTGGTTTGAGCACTATGTGATCTCAGCCAAGTTACTTTGCCCCTATTTTTATCCCATGTTTTTCACCCAGGAAAGTCATTTGGAGAAGGAACTTCCTTTTCCCAGAGGGATGCACAGCACCGAGAGCAGTGAGGGCTTCTGAGTGCTGGCTGATGCTGCAAACTACCAGCATAGCCATGCCCTTCAGTGTACGCTCAGAATAACTCACGGCCAGTAGCAAATCCATCTGGCTCCCCTATCTTTCTTTTCTTTCTCTTTTTTTTCTTTTAAACCCTGTTGTTATTTCTCAGTACTTCGTTGGTGGCAGGGTGGGAAGGTTTTTTGTAACACATTCATGTACCATTGGGACTCACTCCCATTCCCGTCTGGTACAAGAGATTGCACAAGAGAGAGAAACAAACGGGGATGAGGAAATGCGTGTTTATGAGAGGCAGCGCTGTCATCGTGAGCAAGGGACCCCCCGCAAGAGAGCCGGCCTGGGAGCCAGTGGAGAGTTTCCATTCTCTCCTAACACTCCATTCATGCCTCATTTCATACCTCCCCGGAGGCTCTGTGACTGGCCGCAGTCCCACAGCACGGCGCAGGACTCGCCCCCCCTCCATGTGCCGCCTTCCATGATATTTGTTGTTGGGTGGAAAGAGAGAGATGTTGCTGTCTCATAAAGATAATGATTTGAGAAAGAGCAGCACCCTTTGCTGTTCCATGTGCTCCTTGTTTTCCTCCCGTGGCAGCGGAGCGGGTCGCCCCTCCTGCATCGCCCAGCACCCTCCACGCCGTGCACCTCGCCTCTGCCCGCTCCCCTCCTGCACCCCTGCTGCCCATCCTTGCAGGGCTCTTCGTTAACACCCACCATGGAGGCTTGCATGGGCCTTCCCTGCTCGGTGTGCTGCAGTCGCTGCGATGAGCATCCTCCTGACCCGATTGGGAACCCTCCGTATAATCCAAACCACATTGCTGCCTGATTGGATACAGTCACCGGTAAATAACCTTGACTGCAGCGGTCTGGAAGAGAGAGGGATCCTATATCACCGCTATTAATGATTTAGGATCGTACATCATTTGCAGATGACACAGAGAGGGTCTCATCCCTCGCTACTCCGCCCAGCCATCTTCTCCAGGACAGTCCCTGCCCCACCTCCCTTCAGATGGCTCTAAGTTAAAGTCACCCGGGTGACAATTACTCCTGCCTGACGCTGGTGTGCACGCAAGGAATGGCGACGGCTGATCTCTGCGTTCCTTCGTGGCTGCAGAGCTCCCAGTGATGGGGCTGGGGTCCCCCTGCAAACAGGTGGGGTATTAATAAAACCAAAAGCAATCGCCCATGCACACATACTACAACTCACTTGGGTCCCTCTCCCTTCTGCTCCTGCAAGCCCCCTGCCTCCCCCTCCTTTCTCCACACACCTCAATTTCATTATCTCTGATCTTGAGCTGCCTATTACATGCTTTTTGCCAACATAAATATTTAATCCCGGTGCACTGCACAGAAAGGCCCTTGTGGAGTTAATACTTCAACTCATGTTTCCACTTGGAAAACAATTCAGCGTGTGGTAGTGCAGCAGGTACAAGCCAGGGACAGAGCTGAGAGCTGGAGGTGGCCTGCAAGAGCTCGGGAGCCGTGTGGGGTGATGCAGGTGGGCTTCACGCCATGGGGTGGGCTTCACGCCATGGGGTGGGCTTCACACCATGGGCTGGGCTGCACCAGGGCAGCTCTGCTGGAGCAGCGATGGGGCACGTTTGGATAGGCAATGGGAGAGCTGCAGGGATGTCACTGTAAGCTGCTGCCTGGGGAGCGTGGTATGGCGTACACTGCCAAGGGGAACTTGAGGTGCAGCACTTTGCTGGGCTTCAGCAGTATTTGGGATATTCCATTCTCTGCAGTGCTCTTGGTTGTAATGACATTGGAAAGCCCTACGTAAAGGGTTTGCTTCACCCACCAGAGCCTGGGGCTAACCAGCCACACGATGACATGCTGCTCCACGCTTGCACAGCCATAGGTGTCCTCATCAAACATCTCAAAAACCACCTGCACACCCAGAGGTTATTTAGAACATGATCTGGCCATGATTTCACCTCAGATGGGCTGCGGGATAAGGGTTATGGGATGGTGGGTTTATGGGGCTATTGGGTAGCACTAAGGTACCTGCTCCTGCTGCTGGTATGGGAAAGACCCCCAGCAAAGTGAGGTGTCCCTGCTCCCCAGATCCAAACCTATAAACAGTACGGACAGAAATGCACACCAGTCCTCAGCCATACATCTGCATGCACTCAGGTCCGGCGCTGACAAAGGGCAGCACCCACGGGGATGCAGTACCACAAAATGTACACAAACCTAAGAAACCCCCAAACCCAGAGGGGAGAAGTACAAGAGGAAGAGAGGACAGAGGGAGTGACACTGGTAGTGCTGATGCTCCCCAGAGGCAGCCTGTCAGTCGGGTAAATACATCACAGGCTGTGGCAGTGTTGCAAAGTTTGGATTTATAGGATTACCCCGGGCAGCTTCAGGTCCCCACCAGCCCCCTACATACTGCCTTGATGGGGATGAGGCCAGCTGGGCAGGCAAGACAGAGGGTGGGGATGAGACAGCGTCCTTGTTTCTGTCTCGGTCTACTTTATGGGCATAAAGGAGGGAGAGCCGCATTGATGAGGCTCTTGGGCATTATCCCAGACTTGCTCTGGGACAACTAAGCTCACAATTAAGCAAGAAGATGCTGTTATTAAGACAGCAGCTTCCACTGGAGAACAGGCTGCCCAAGCCAGGGACATGCATCAATCCTCGCCCATGCAGGACGGATGCTCCTGCAAGAAGGGAGGTGCAATACAGGGCCAAGAGTACAACTTGTGGCAGCTGGAATGGCTTGAAATCCTTTCCCTGACATCAGTGGTGACATTTCAAAGGGCACTGAAGAAGCATTTTGGTTTGGGGTGCTTCTTCTGAGAGGTTCCCCAGCAGCCTGGGGTGGGTCTCGCAGAGACCAAGCGGCACACCCCAGCATCCCCTGCCCCATGCAAGAAACTGGCACTGGCGCGTGTAGAGCCTCCTGCGTGCAGGATACGTACTCCCCCGCACTGTCACAGAAAGGCTGGAAGACTGAGACGTTGCAACGAGGTAAACCAGATAGAAAGAAAATATGAAAGTATCCCAGCCCAGCGGCAGGCCCTTCTGTTTGGGGTTGTGCCATGAGATTAAGAGCTGAGGCTATTTCCATAACCACAGGGCGGTGGGAGATGCTCAGAAGGAAGGTGAAAACAATGCCAGGGGCTGGCAGGCTCCAGACGTAGCTCAGGTTGCCGCTGCCATGAGCTGCCCTGCGGCTTCCCCAGCAGAAATCAAGAGGAGAAAAGATGGAAGAAAAGCAACAGACCCTGATTGAGGGGTGTGACAGCTCAGAGCTGAGTCAAGGTAAGCGCCCAAGCCCACCTCACTGAGCTGCCTGGCTGCCCAGCCAGTGGCCCCAGGTGTTTGGGCAAACATCTCCCAGTGATCCGGCACCGAGCTCCCTGAATCAGAGCTCCCTTCACACTCCTTCCTGCCAGGGCAGCAAGTCTCCACACCTCGCTCCATCAGCTCAGCTAGTGAAGACAGGACCCTGCCTCGCCACCCCCTCCATCCACCATCCCCTGAACAAAAAGCAACCTTCAGACCCTACTTCTTTTTTTAGAAACATTTAAATTATGACATAAGCTTTGGCTCCAAGGGTTTTCAGTGAAAGCCAGGGTATTTTCTTTCCCCTTTTCAAAACAGAAACCATATTGCTGTATAATCCAATTTATCTCATTCCTGATGAGGGAAGTGAGTATGTGTGTGAGGTGACCAGAAGCAATGAGGGCATGTGTGCTGGGAGCAATCACTCTAAAGGTACTGAAGGCAAATATCCTTGGCAGTACAGGGTGGTATCCAATTGAGGAGACCAAGCAGAGACCAAGTGGGCCATAGCTCCAGGAGGGAGCACGACCCATGGCAAGTTCCACCTCAACGTGTAGATGCCACCTCTGCAACCAAGCAGCTACTTCTCAGCTTTCTCTCCCATTTTATTATGCTGTTCTCCTCGCTGTATAGGAAACCTAGCAAAGGGTGTAGCTCAGTTTTAACATGCCTGTTTTACAGGTGGGAAAACTCAGGAAGAAGCAGCTACTTTGAGGTTACTTGCTAACCTTGACTGTCTCCATTTTACACTGATCTACTCTGGCGCAAATTCAGCTGAAGCCAGTGGGAGCTGTGGCTCTGCCAGTGAAGCCTTGAAGATGATGCTCCCAAAATGGAGATGGCTGAATTCACTGGCTACTTTTGCAAACACGGGTTCTGCAGCAGGGACTTGGCCATCTAAGCACTAACATAACTTGAGACAGGCAACGAGAGCTGTGAACCTGTGAAGATGAGGGATTTCTAGTCTCAGCACATACAACTGAAAAAGGTCCCAAAATATGGGCACTCCTGATGAGTCTGCTTTTAAGCAAAAGAGTTAAGCGGCAGCAGTTGCAGTGGCCATGCCCTACCACACTCCTGCTCCATCATCAGAACCCAAGGCTGCCTGACGTCTAGGGGAATAACAATTCCCATCAACTGCAATGGGGTCTGGGCCAGACCACACAGTCGAAGACGGGACCAGCACAGAAAAGCCCAGATGCACTCAATGTCCTCAAACTAGGAAAATACAAGCAAACTT
Source organism: Haliaeetus albicilla (assembly GCF_947461875.1). Taxonomy (NCBI): domain Eukaryota; kingdom Metazoa; phylum Chordata; class Aves; order Accipitriformes; family Accipitridae; genus Haliaeetus; species Haliaeetus albicilla. The sequence goes on from NC_091508.1 coordinate 13,976,494, forward strand.
CTTTTGCAGGGGGGGAATGATTCCAAAACCCAAGGAATAAGTTAAAGGTCACTCAAGATCTACTGGAAAGCAGCTGAGTTCAGCAACCACCTGTGCAGGGGCTCCATCACCTGCACAGCTTCCCCATGACAAATTCTCTGCAGCTGGGTAACAGCCTTGTCCTGTGACCCTGAGGGAGAGAATGGGTGGCAGAGCTGGAGGGGTCACTGTGTGCTGATAAACTCCAGGGTGGCATGACCAGCAGGTGGGTACTTACACGTGTAATGTTGTGTGCAAGTCAAAGATTAAAAGAGGTTTTTTTTTAAATACACAGCAAAAACAAAAAAAAAGGAAAATGAAGATAACAGGGATATATATCTTGCAAAGATAACTTGCCTCTGGGAGTCTCTGTGCTGTTGTTACAAGAAAAGGATGGGGTGGGATGTGCTGCAGGTGTCCTTTGGAAAAAAGAAACAAAAAAAAACGTTTAACTGGTTTTATGGACTTGCAGGCCATATATGAGATGTGTATGCACATTGCTGGTCTGTGCTGGGACAGATCTTGTAGGTAATGGCATCCAAACTTTGCCTCTAGATTGTGGAGGAAAAGATGGGCAGGTAGGATTAGCTTGCGACTTATCTTTTTATTTGGATAAGCATCACTTTTTGGGCCAAATATCTCCAGCTTTTGGGACCTGGGGTCCCATCCAGGGTCTGTGTGAGCTGATTTACTCCATGGGCTGTGGGTATGGCTCTAGGTTCAGATAAGACCCGTGGGTGCAGTACTATCTGAACACCTGGGCACCAAAGCAGCTTGTCATATCCTTCCTGGGGCATATTTATGGATACAGCTGAGATGCTTTTGGCCACTCCTTAAGGCTAGAATTAGCCTATTGAAAACCTGCAAATATCAGGTTGAGCTACTACTGGGCACAGGGAAGCAGTCAAAGGAGGAGGCAGAAACTTCCCACCTAAACATCAGTGTCAGCTAGTGATGCATGAACCGATACGTGGCAAATCCAACCACCATTTTACAGAGACAACGTCTGCCTGGGGTGTACAAGAGCTATTCAGCCACAAAACAACACACGGTGAAGGGACAATCACCCTAACAGAGACCTGAGCAGGAAAACATCACCAGCACTGTACTATGTAAGGCACCAGCTCCAATCCTGCTGTAGACCAGCCCTGCCAGCCCAGGCTTGCACCCCATCTGATACCCCCTTGCTCTCCTCTTGGCTTGGCAGAGCAGGTGTAAAGCCATGGGACTGCCAAGCGAACGCTGCCATGTTGTGTCTGGCTTGGGCTGGCTCGCATGCAGCCTGCTTGGATCCCTCTGCATCATGCTTGCCCGTAATTTAAATTCCAGGATCAGCATGGGCAGAGCTTGTTTCGGGCTGTGTGCACCCCAGCAAGACTGGAAGCAGGACCCGTTGCTGCAGACGTGATGTAACACTGCCTCTTGGTGTCAAAGCCCCGGTGCTGCCCGCCGCAAAGCGAGCGAGGATCGCTCCTGCTCAGCGCCCAGGATGGAGGTGCAGCGGCAGGAGCTTCATCTGCGCTCTGGCAACAGAGGGGAAACTCCAGCTGGCAAAGTGGCATCGCCTGCTGTCTCTAGTACCATGCAAAAAAAGTCATTTTGCTGCCAGATTGGCTTTGCTGGGAAAAAACCACCAACACACTGAGAGCAAGAACAAGATAGAGGGGAGGGTGTGAGACACCAAGACAGCCAGCAGCATTTTTGAGGGCATGCCTCGGGTTCGTTGATGTGCGCTCTCAGGTACCTGGGTCCCAGACTGCATAAGGAAATTAGGAAGAGGAGATCGTATTTTTGTGCAGGTGGCATTACTTAATCCCCTGACCAAAAAAAGCAATTCTCCAAGCGCTCTTCTGAAGTGGGGCTTATGCGAAGTGTGAGCAAGGGCATCCCTTGACTCTGCTCATCTCCAGCCCACTCAGTTTCCCTAGCTAGGACGTGGCCAACAAGAACAAAAACATTTGCCCTTATCCAGAACCATTTCTTCCCTACAAGATGAAAGAAACATCCACGCCAAGCAGTGAATTCCTTGTGTCCTGGAAGAGGAGAGGGTTCAAACCCTGCTGTAAGAATCAAATCAACATGGCCCTCAGGTTTCCAGCCTTCAGGAAAAAGGTGCTCTATACCATGGAGAACTGATGAACAAAACAAAGACTCCAATGCAGTAGCACAATGCAGCTTTTGCTGGCTTAGAGGTAAATCAAAGCCAGCAACGCCTGTGTTGATATTTATATAGCATCCCTTGTACTTGCTCTCCCATTAGTCAATGAGATAATACTTGGACTGATCTATGTTAGTGGCGTTCGTTTTCTACATGCTCAGAAATAAGAATACTTTCCAAGTCTGTAACTGTAAAGGGTTGGTGATAGGGGACTGGTGGTGGGGAAAAGGTGGAATGGCAAAGGTCCATTTGTCTACCAACAGACGAAGAGGCCAAACTCCTCCTCTCCACCCCATTACCATTTCCAGGAAGAATCTCACATTCACACACTCCCCTAGCTGCAATACCCGACTCAACGATCTGTCCATGCCTCCTCCTTGTTCCCCCACTGCTAGCCTTCCTCCAGCCACCCCGAGAGGAGCAATGTGAATGGGCCTGGACCCAGCCAGGTTTGGGATTTGGATGCTGGGAGTTTTTAGGACAAAACCAAGAATGTTATTTCAATCTGGATGTCCTGAGGAAGGCATGGGGAGGAGCCAGCTGCGGGAAGCAATAAAGGCTGTTTTGTTTCTCTTTGTGGCATGAGGTATGAGCAGAAGCAGAGAATTTGGGGAGGATAACCTGGTCTTTCCAGCAAAAAGGAGGGAGATGCTCATATGCTTGGCAGATACTAGGGAAGAAGGTTCCACTGAGGTCAGTGGAAAGGCACGTCCTGACTCTAGATCTGTCCCAGGTGGCTGAATACTGGTGGCAGAGACAGATCAGAAGGAGGATTCAGGCAGAAACCCAACTTTTAAAAGGGCGATGGCAAACGTCTGGTATAGCAACATTGCAGCAGCACCTGGAGGCCCTGTTCTGATCCACCCAGGCTGGGCTGTACACAGAGATAGCAAGAGAAAGCTTAAAACCTGAGCTTACAAATGGGACAGGCAAACAGATGAAGATGAAAGTGAGACAAAGTGATCTGCGTAAATCGCTCAGTAGAGCAAATGGCAAAGTTGGGAAGAGCCTCCAGCACCTTGACCGGTCAGGAAGAAAGCATGAATGTCTTCTCTATGGCTTTTATATTTGTACCCTGCTAATGTTTGAAACTTCAGTAGGAGCCCCACCTTCCTCCATGCATGGGACTTCATTAATATCAGTGGAAAGAGAGATTATCTCCTTCTTCTGCCAAGCCTGTGACCTCTCTGTACAATTTTCATAGGGCCAATCCACCTGTGCTGTAGTGATCTGCATGTAGCCCAGGTGGGCCCAGACAGCTCGGTGCTGGACTTATTTCAGCAAAAACAACCACACACCTGAACCAGCATTTGGGCAGTCTGGTTCTGAAGCAACCCTAAACTGCTGAGGAAGGACGAGCCTGCATTTAGAGCACAGGCCTGGGATTTAGCAAACACTTATTCAACTCCTGACTTGTCTTGTTTGAGCTTCTGCAACCCAGGAATGCCTGAGAAGAAACTACAGCCATATACCGCTCGGCTTCAGGAAGCTGGAGAGCATGCAGAATAGAAGAGGTGGATTCAATGAAGCAGCACAGCTCCTGTGCACACAGGGGACTCAGCCAAGGGCTGTAACAGATGTGTTTTAACCCATGCCACTGAGCTATTTGTGATCTGTCTCCGATTGCTCCAGTGCTCCTTCACGTGTCTTCCTGACGGAAGACCAACAATAACAACTAGTGTCATATAAGGAGCAGCGGACTGCTGCCAGCATTAGCACACTCTTGAGCACCAAGGGTTTCCATTCCTCTTTTTATCCCAGCTATGCACAAGGCAGAGGTCAGTCAACATTAATCAGCTTTGCTCTGGGCCAGCTCCTTTAGCGCATCCAGCTTGCTGAATTGCAGTCGCTGTCTCTCGGTGCTATGATGGGTTCCCCCTACTTAACACCATTGCCTCCTTCCTTAAGCTCACCAAAATAAAGTATGTTCACTCTTAGCCTGCATATGGTGACAAAGGCTAAGCCTGGGCATGCTGGTGATGGCCTCCAGGGGCCTCCTATAGGGGACGATGCTGGCCAGGCAGGTCTTGATGGGTCTTGGCTGTGGATGGGAGCCTTGTGTTGTCATTCTGAGGTCTAACTGAATCCCCTTCCATCTGATGGCAGTGCCCAATCTTCATCCCCTAGGATGAACACTCCTGAAACATGCTCTCCCAGAGCCTTCGAGCTGGTTCAGGATCACCCTGGGGAAACCCCATCTGAGCCAGCAAAGGGAATGCAAACTCTAGGCTCCTTCTCAGCACATGAACACACTCCAAAGAAAGGCTCTGGAAGGGATCCTGATGACTTCCATATTATTTCCAGTAAATTTTGTGCTGATTCTTGGCACAAACACCGGAAATGAATAGGCTAGGTCAGGAATGTAAATAAAGTGAAACATTGGGATTTAATCTAATCTATAATTATAGTATCTGTGGCGCAGGGAAGAAGTTGGTGTGTTTGCACTGCAGCTCCATTGAGGAGCTGGAGGGGGTTTTCATTTCCCTTTCCAAAATTTCCATTTTTGGCTGAGGGATACTTGGTGTCTCCCCAAGTATCTGAAACGAACATGCTGGGCTGGCAAAGCTGCTTTCCGGCAGCCGATCAGGTACAGCTCAGCGAAGAGGCATCCCCAGGCACTCAAGGAACGACGGGGTGAGAAGCTGAGATGGATGAGCTGGGCTGAAGGCTCAGAGAGGCTGTGGGATGCACAAGGGAAGCTCCTGTCTCCACAGTGAAGAGATCGGTTGGGTTTGCAGGGTGCTGAGCTATGTAATGACCATGAGCAATGTAAGCTCAGTCCTCCAGGCTTAGTTTGACCTCTGAGACAAGCCAGAGCTCTTTCTTTTGACTAGTGTTTAGTGCTTGGTGCATCACAAGTTGCCTGTCACAGCATGGCGCTCCCAAGCTCTCAAACTATCAGTCTGATTGGTGTTAACCACTGTCCCGGCTGGCTGTTCCATGCAAGACGAGCACTTAACAGACACGTAGACATCTCTCCCTCTGCCTTCCTCACACCATCCTCTTCTGAATCCACCTGGGAGGAAGCTTGACAGACTGCTCTGGTCTAGCTGACCTTGGGGGAGAACAATCTCCTCTCCTGTGATGCATTTTGCAAGAATCATAAGCCTTTTGGTTTTTAAGAGCTTAAGCCAAACTTGACAGTCTTCAAGGACCATCATCAGTGTCCCTGTGTGCATGCAAATGAGTGCATTCACATGACTGCAGCATGGATCCCCACGCATGGGCACCCATGTCTGACAGACCAGCAGGAGTGTCCACATGTGTACACGAGCCTATGGAGCACATGCATCTTTGTTGACATGAACTACTTTCCCTCTGAAAACCCTCTGTGCAAGGACTAGCATCTCAATGTACTACAGGCAAGGGGAAGAAAAGGGCTGACAGGCAACATATTTTCATCAGACTGAAACTGCAAAGGACAAAGAAATAAGTTCTCCTTTTTTTAGTTTATGTTTTGAAATAACAGAAGTCTCAAAAGTAGAGGAATCAATCACTTTTTTTGTTTGCTTATAGACCATTTTTTGGTTTTGTTTTTCATACTCAAGCCCAGCTTTGATCTCAGGCTGGTAATACTCCAAATGAATGGTCAACAGCAGAGCGTAATTGCCACAGGTACTACAGAAGAAAAGCGACAGGATGGCTGACACATTTACAGAGCAGAAGAGACTTCCACGTTCACAGTCCCTCTCTCGGTTTACATGATACCCTCAGACTACTGAACAAGCAAAACCATTTGCTTTTGAAGAGTTCTGATGCTGCAGACTCTGTGTGCTCACCTAACAGCCTAGAGGAAAGCACAGGTCCCTGCCGTGTAGCTATAATCAGGATTATACCCAGGCCAGAGCCTTCCAAGATAGCTATTTTTCCACAGAAACAAACGAAGCAAGCAGAAGAAATTCAATTTAAGAAATGACCCTGTGCCCGTGTTTCTGTTGTTGTTACGTCTGCGCGGGCTCAGAACAGAGTGTTAGCCTCACATTTCACTGTTCTGGCTTTCTTCATGCTGTGTTGCAACTGTGTGGACATCTGAACAGAGGAATATTTAATGTGTGTGCCTATGTATCTGAGAATGCACAGATGCTAAGTAAACACGTTCTGGGCAGGTCCCAGGTTGGAGCCAATGTGTGTGTGCGTGCTGGACATGCATCCACAGCAGTGCATGCGAATACGTTGAGTAGTAGGTGTTATCGGTCCACGCGTGTGTGCTGGGGCATGCAGCAGCAGACGCCAAGGAGGGTGAGCTGTAGTGTGTGTGCACGTACATTTTTTTTGATGCCCACGAGTGTGGGTCCATGCCCCACAGGTGCCAACATGAACATGTGTCCATACATGTGCGCTTAAGCGTGCACAGCCCTGGGAACAGTGTGCCAAGCCCTGCTGAGCGTTAGCTGCGGGATGGAGCCAACACTGTACGTCACCCCAGGGCCTGTCCCCGCAGAAGGATGAGGTCCAAAGCTCCTTGATGCCAGGGGACTGCTGCCTGCTGGCTGCCTGCAGCCACGGCTCCCCACAAAAAGCTACTGTCTCTCACCCAGGGGCACCCACAGAGAGCAGGAGCTGCCCACAGCCACCCCAGGACACGGGGCATCACCAACTCTGCTTACTCCCTCCACGGCAATGTGCCTCACGACTGTGAAGCAGAAGTCTGGCTTTGACCAAAAGCATGACAAAACCCTGGACGAAGCCTTCCACCTTCCACCCAAGGCTCTCCCAGCCCTTTGCAGACATCAGGAATTAGATCACAGAGCCCCTAAAGCGATGGGTGAGTGCAATTATCCCTGCCCAGCAGATGGGGAAGATGATTTGGCAGCCCAGGCTGCCCAAGAGCCAGACCTTCTGGCTCCCAGCTCCGTGTGTTCACCTCAGCAGCAGCCTCCCCATCAAACCCAGCGGCTCTTCCCTTGCCCAGTGCCTCTGGCAGCCGTAAGCTGAACGGCTGAGAGCTCACAACCGGCTGATTTTATGGGCGGCGGGTTATTAGCAAGCTCTGCGGTTGCTCCAGCCTCTCCCTGGCACCTTTTCAGAGCAGCCCAGTTCCCAGAGATATTAATAATTATATTTATGCATTATATGTATTTAACAAGAAAACATTTAAAGGTATTAAATGGCAAGAGGTATCACTTGGAGCCTGCTCCTGGACACAGCCCTGCTCAAGAGATATGCAACAAAGGCTTCTCCTTCTTCAGACACTGTCAACATACTTAACTGGGGGGCGGTAGAAGGGGAGGCAAAGGGAAAGTATTAATCAAGATCTTAAAAAGTTCTCGCTGACAGACCATTTGCCAGCTCTCACTTTAAATGCTTTTGTGGTCCCATAAAAAGTTTCATTACTCACTACAAAATGTGTTTTAATTATTACAGTCGCTCTGACATTAAGCCCTGGGTGTTTCTCTCTTGCTTACTCTGTGTCTCCTCCGCCTCCTTGCCTTTTTTCTCTATTTTTTTCTCTCTTACTGTCCTGACTCCTGATATCCCCCTCAGGATAGAGTATGCCCTGGTTAATGAGCCAGGTTGAAAAGCCCAGACCCCTCCAAATGATACTGAAGGAGAAGTTAATATTCAGATCCTGAAATTATCCCTTTGCTTTGGACACTAATAACTCCACAGCATTCAAACAGAAAATCCAATCCTATGTGCTCAAAGAATATCTCAGAAGAGTCAAGTGAAGAAGAACATCAGCACAGGCGTGGCCAGCCATCCCTGTAGAAGAAACTGGGTGGTGGGCAGATGGATTTCGTGTGTCTCTGATCTGCTATATGTGTCCTACTAGTGTAAACATCAACATATATAAACAACACCTATCACACTTTTGACATCTGGCTATTTCAGTCCACCAGGCATTTGGCAACTTGCTTCAATCTGACCACATTAGCTCAGTTCATCCACGAGAGACAACCCTATCCACGAGGCATGGACCTGGAAGCCCAGAATACTGAAAATTTGAGTTATTCCAGTGGAGTCTCCCACAGACTCCCAGTGCCTCCAGTGCTGTACTGGCAGACACAGGTTTTCCGTTTCACTAGCTGAGCCTAACACCCAAAGCAACAGAAAGAGTCTCATCATTTGCCCACCGTCTGGTGTAACACAGTGCTAACCAAAAAGTCAATAACAATTAAGGAATAGCATTGGAGATCCCTCCTTGCCCCCAGCACCTCCCCACATGCCTCTCCTTACTTGTACAGACCATCTGGTTCCAGGCACTTGAAAATGACTGAATAGAGGCTGGTTTCAGGGACATCTCCGTGGCTCCTACCCGCTGCCACACAGGATGTTGCAAGGCCAGAAAGCAAATCATCCGCAAAGCTCAAGGATTCTCCTGGAGAGCAAAGAGATGAGCAAGACCGAAACATCAATACAGGTGCAAAATTATTGCTGACTGTTTAAAAATCAGTGCAGAATGCACCTACACAGCACAGGCAATCAACAAAGTCTCACTGGCCATAGCTCGTACGAATGGCCCCGAGTCTATCTGGAGAATATCACCCATGGACAAAGCAAGTAGAAAACACACCTGGGCTGTAATAGGGACCCACTGCAGAAACCAAGGCCGGTGCTAAGTCATCGCTTGGACAGTGGAAGGGTGCACTCACAGACATACAGGTAACGTGTGGACTCACTGCAACCACCACACGCAGGACCACCATCCAAAGACAGGCTCCAGGTCCCCCGAAGAGATGGAAGCCTGGCTAAATAGGGCTCTCCTGCCCTAACTGCACATTCAGTTCTTAAAAGGGATGTGGTCGTTTTAAAAAATCACCTGTCACAGTGAAATGTGTTTCTGCTACATTAGATTATCAGGAAAGGAGACATTTTTAGAGCTTGGATGGAATTGCTCTCAATGTGCTGGGTTTTTTTGTGGGTTTTTCCTTTTTTTTTTTTTTTTAATTCAGTGAAAATCAGTAGCCTTGCATTCCTTTTCATGTGCACTCTGCTGGCTCCTGGAACTCTGACTGGAGCTCCTTCAGCTGTGCTGAAGAACACTTGCCCTGTGAGTGTTTTTACATTACAAGCATTCAAAGGAAAAAAAATAGTAATTAAAAATGCTGAAAAAGTTGGGGTTTTCTTTTGTCTTCTGGTTTATAAAGCTTATTAAACACTTAGATCATGACCCAGCTGAAACTGAAAACACTCCATTTATTAAGCTTTTGGGGCCTGATTATCCACTGCCATGCAACCTGTCTCCTTGCAGTGGGCAGGCTGTCTATCAGTTAAAGCTCATTGCATTCAATTCCCATTTTACCTCAGTGTAACTGAAAGCCCAAGGTACCAAGGAGTAAAAAAACCAGAGCAGCTGCCCTGGTCATGCCCCCATTCCCACTGATGGGAATCAGAGAAAGGGCTGCTGGAGCTGATAGAGTTATGCTGGTATAAACAAACCTGGACCCAGATTGCTGTGCTGGGTACCTTGTGCATGTGTAAATGTCAAGACACCGCAGCAGAGGGAGGAGGAGAATTCCCTTCTCAGCACTTTTCTTTATTTTTCTAAAAGCAAAAGTGACTGAGGACTACTGAAATGAAGCACAAGTCTAAGTTCTTGGTACAGACCATAAGAAATAACCAGTGGTATAACCAGCCCAGAACATCTCACTGTGTGGCTGGATTGCCCAGGTAGAAGAAAAAATCCCCTCCTCCCCAGCCCCCCAAAACTGCATTTGCATCTTGTCTCAAAATACACAACTCAGTAACAAATGTCCCCCTTGGCTAGAGAAAAGAGCAGCAATAAATTCTTTTCCTCCCTAAAGGAATCCAAGCCTTAATTATTCATTTTAATGCTCCCAGCACGACTTGTTCTTTCCAAACTTTTTTCAGGCAGCTCTGTCACCGGTCTCTGCAGTTTAGCCCAGTTCCCAGCCCCGGGTCCATACCAAACCCCAAGTCAACTCAATGGGCAGGTTGGGTTGGCAGTGGTAAAATCACTGCTTGGACGTCACAAGCGCTGAATGGCCTTGAGCAAGCCCCTTAGCTCTGGGTTTATGATTTAAACAAACAAACAAAACCCTATTGCTCATTTCCAACTTTCATTTCTGCCTCTTTTCATACGACATTGGGCTGGACTGGGGAACTCCCTGTCACCAGAAGTCATTGCGAACAAACACTGATGTGACTTACAAACCAGATGAATCACAAACACATAACGAAGATGTGGGACCAGATTGTGTTGCTGAACAAGAGCAAGAGATTTTAAGCCTCTTCAGATCTCAAGCAACCTCCCTTCTGACCAGGAAGAAACTTCACGGAGGGACAGACCATCCCATGGGTGGCTGCTGTGGGATCTCCCTCCTTCCTCCAGAGCACTCAGGGTTGACGGGCAGCCGATGAGGGGTAGCAAAGAAAATAGCTGGGCAGAGAGACTGTGATGAGCAACTGGGCAAGGCCAAGGGGAGATTTGGACTGGCAGGAGCATCAAGGAGCGTACAAGGAGCATCGGTCAGAGCACCTGTGTGAGGGAGCACAAGAGATGGGGTGGGAGATAAAACACAGGGCTGAGACAGGGAGTGCAGAGGGCGGAACCAGACTTGCAGGAGACTGGAAATGGGATGGAAAGCGTCAGGTGCAACCACTGAATTTCAGTGTATATTAAAATTGCATGGGTATCTCTCCTTAAGGCACCCACTGACTTCTGAGTGCTCATCTTTGCAACGTCATTCATGGTCTTTCTGCGTAGCTGAGAGGGGAGCGGAGCAGGCTGGCAGTGAGCAATGCCTCAAAACACAGCAGTGGCTGTGTCATACAACGGTCTGGTTTGCCACAGAGTCTGATCAGACCTGCCTACGTTGTGAGTGTGTTCCTGTCCCCCTGTACAGGAGGAAATGAAGCTCTCAGGGTCTGCCAATGCAGTGTCAACTTGGGTTAAGCCAAAACCCTTGCAATAAGATCCCTACAGCAAGAAGGTGTTTTGTGTTCAATCCCGAGCCTCTGGGGAACATTCCCCTCTCGTTGGCCCTGCTACAGTCAAACAAAAGCAAAGAGGTTGTTATGAAAATAGCAAAACAGTTGCTAGCAAAGGTGCTGAAACTTCAGCCCCAAGGCTGGGAGTCTTTCTGCACCTGCATAAGCAGCAGTGAGATCGCTTGTGGTGCCAGACTGCACCAGCCACGGAGCAAAGACGGGGTGGGGTAAGGGATGCCCCAGGGACAAACCGACTACCCAGAGCTGTCAATCCGCAGCGAATGCGGGGAACTGCTTTTCTGTGCTCTCCCCTGGGTGAAGCAGAACACATGGCAACTTTATTTGTTCATCTCACACAAGAGAAGTCTCTCTTTGTTCAGTCCATGGTGTTCTGAGAGCAGCTGAAATGAAATTTCCTAAGTCTTCCCTAGGACCAGAAAACAAGTTATTCCCTAGATTTAGACTAGGACTTTGTCAGTGGAATGCAACTAAGGCAACAGGTGCATTTGCTGGCATTGCAAGAGGATGATGGACCACTAACATTGCCCTACCAAGGAAAAGTGGTCTGGGGATGTTGTAGCAACACAGGAATACTGACCTAACCGCACAAGGCCCCGGTGAGAACTCAGTGCATACTATTGCTCATCTCTGCTTATGAACGAGGCACAGGGAAAGCAGGAGAGGAGGCTTCACAGGGAACCAACAAAAAGCACAAGTTTACCATACAAGCAGAGAAATAAAAAGGCCAATCAGAGATACACGGTTCTGTGAATACATCAAGAGGGGAGGCACTCAGATGGAAAAGAAATACTTAGGTTAATGGGCAGTAATGGCAAGAGAAAGTAAATTGGATATGAATAATCGGTCTACTCCTGAGAAGGGCAAATAACCTAACTATCTTTTAAGAAGCAGTTTGATCACTTTATAAAAGGGATTATATGGATAAGTAGCTTGTGATGGAAAGTAAAGGGGCTTCTCTTTCCCATCTGGACTTGTGTTCTCACACACCCCGCCAGCAAATATAAAGAAGGATTTCAGCCTCCCAAAGCAGCACTGAAGCACAAACCTCCTAGATTGCTGCAGTATCTTTGCTCGCATTATTAAATTTCAGAAAGAATCCAAAGGTTCTCTGCAGAGTAAATGATAGCTAAGTAGATCATCTCTGTGGAGTAGGAGATATTTTATTGACCAGACAGCCATCTGTGTCCTTCATTAATAGTAATAAATAATTGATGTCACACTAAATAAAGCAATAAGCTGTTACAGATATCAAGGACAAATGACCAGATCCTGTGAGGATGCCTCACCTGTGTTCACTTCTCAGCAGTAAAAAATCCAGACCAGAGCTTAACATCACTGTGCACAGAGCAAAAGATGTTACTTGCTGCACACTGATTACATGTAATGGAGCAATTGTGCTCAGCAATGGGATGCTAATACGCCTATCTGTACACCAAATCCCTGCAAGAGTCTCTTCCCCCTCATTTCCATGCCACTGCCTTCCCAGGACTGGTCTGCCCCAAACCGTCCAATTCCCCAGGCAGCTTTTGAAAATCAATCTCTGCTCTACTAATGACTGTCAGGAAGATGCAGCTCGCTCCAGGTGACATTTTCCTTCTCTCTCCAGTGTAGCCCCTTGCTACTGCCTCATCCTCTTCCACAGACAAGGCTGTGGAGTTTGGCAAACCTCCTCTTTTTGGTTTTGTAAACATGTATCTTATACTGATTCTGGTGTTGTGGTGAGTCAGAGCTCTCCCTGAAACAGAGGAAAATAACAGCACGCTTGGAACTTGCAGCGGGGTTAGCCCCATTTTGTGAAGCTTTGCAAACTTCTCCTGGCCACACCAGGTCTGGCCATGCCAAGGCATATAGGTCAACCCACCGGTGATGGCTATGGGATAGCCACCTGGGAACTCAACTTGATGTCTGGTCTGGAGGAGGAGGACACCCCCAACTCAGCTGCCTGTCTGCAAAGCTGAGCTGGCAATCTGCTCTTGAGCAAGTACATTTCTCGTGGCAGGAGGCTCAGATGGGCAGGAATGGGGACTGAGGAATGAAAATGGATAGGAGCAGGCTCAGACCGCTCGCTCGTAGCATCCAACACTCTTAGTCTGCCTCAGTCCTTCCACTGCAACCCGTGCCAGCGCCCAGCAGTTGCGGACAGCAGGCAGATGAATCACCTATCAATCATCCCACCGAAGATAACAAGAGTTACGGCGTTGAGTTCAACCAGACTAAAGAAGAGAGCAAGGCCAGGAGCCTCCGGGAGGTAAGAGAAGCAAAAGGAAGTTCTGGGACCCTCACAGGCATTCCCACACCTTCAGCCCATGTCCCTGTACCGAGAGCAGCACGGACAAAACCCAGGCGGTGCAAACCAAAGTGGAAATGAAGACGAGAGGAGACCTCACTGCTGCAATTCACCTTTGAGATTCCTAGAAAGAGCACAAAGGGGAAAGTAGGAAGGCACCAGCGTCTCTGTCTTGATGGCTTCTTTACTAGACGGGATGAAACCAACCCTGCAACGTTACCAGTCACTTTCTTCTGATTGTGGTTTTCTCTTTCTGTCTTCCTCCCTTTTGCTTTTTTTCAACCTGTTTTCAATTTACTCTTGTGGCATCTCTGACTGTGACCTCATTCTGGTACTTAAGGGGGAGAAAAAAAAAAAAGAGAGAGAGAGTGTCCTTTAAAAAAGAAATGAAAGAAATCATATTTTATTTAGCTTGGTTGGTTTTGAAGCTTTAGCAGAAGAAAGATTAACCTTTTCTGCCTAACTTAATGAAAACAAGGAGAAAGCCTGTATGGATAAATAAATATCTGTGTGGGTATGGAGCAGGCACGATCGTGTTACAGCCCCGGTGGAGCTGTAATGGGGAACAGGCGCGTTCCTGCGCAGCGGCTCCCAATTCCCGATCCATTTTCAAGGAAAGAAAAACAGAGTAGAATGTCAGAGGCCCAAGTGGGCATAAATGAGGGAGCCCGGGGAAGGCAGATGGGGCCCAGCGAGGACCTCCGTCCCCAGCAGTGAACTCCGGAGCAATGCCAGTGAAGCAGATGGAAAAAGAGACCTTACTCTACTTTGCTCTTGCCAGGTTTTGGTTCCTGAAATGAGGAAACAAATGGCATGCTCAGCCCTCCAAGTTTGTCACCTTTTGGGGGTCCTCGTCCTACCCTCCTCTTCCTCTGGGGCTCTGCCTCCGAGGAGGGGAGGTTCAGAGGACGGCTGTGAGCAGAAGGCTTGGATTGGGTTTTTGGATGGGTAGATGGGGAGCACAGGCTTGCAGGGTGGTTCCTCCACAATGAGGTTGTACCTGGGTTTAATGTGCTTTGGATCTGGCGCTTGGTGGGGGAAGGCAGCGAAAGGTGGTTTGTCTTGGAGATGATGGGCTGATTTAAATTAGTGTAACATAACTTTAGGCGACAGAGCTGTTCCGATTTACATCAGCAGATGGTCTGTCTCGCTGCCTAGATCATTAAAAGCAAACCGTCCCTACTGATCCTGGTGGAAGGATGTCAAAACCTCCTTCTCTACATGGCTTGCCAGTTTATAAAAGAAATAAAAAGGCCTAGTCATTACTAAAAAATCTTCTGCCCACATTCTGGGAGCATCCACGCATGCCAGCCTCTCGTGTTAGATGGGAGCCTAAGCCCCACACCCAAAAAGCCTGTAGCCTCTGAAATAATTTCTTTGTCGTGACTTTTCTCAAAGATTCCATCAGGAATCTCTCTGGCTGGGCACAGGTTGTCTAGGCTGAAACAGAAAAGCCAGTGATTATACTGTGCAACTTCGGGCACAGTTTGTGCCTCACTTGCCAACTTGTATAAAGGTGTAAATTGCAGTATTTCTCTGAATGACTTGACCTTGCCTAAGTTATGAATTTTGTGGGGAATTTGCTTACTTTGTCTATATGCTACTAGGCACATTAATAATGATGAAGAGCTCTCCTGGGCCTCCCAGTTCCTCTGCTGATGGAAGACTGCATTTGTAGATGACTAAATTTAAGGAGCAATGCTTTAGCTGAGCTAAGAGCAAAAGTTGCATTCCAGCGCCACAAAAGTCCCTTGAATGGCTTCGCTGGTGCTCTCCAGGGCTAGACCTTGCTGTATATGGAGTGACCACGTGGAACTGAAGGATGGGCTTGTTCTTATCAAGAGCAGCCAGTCGCACAGAAGGAAATGGTCTTCATTTGGATGAGATGCAATGTTCTAAAAACATGATGCACAAGGCTAATCATGAGTGTATTCTTCTTTTAGGGTCATCAGTAGGACTCACTGCTCCTTCACCTGAGCTCTCTACAGACTGCTTACCACAATTCTTTCACAGTCTAAGACCTCAGAAAAACGGCTTCAACTCATGTAAAAAATGCATCACCTCCTCCATCTCCCCCAAGGCAGTATGCTGCTGGAGGAGAGTGAGAATTAATGCATTTCATTCTGTGCTGTGAGCCCTCCAGTATTTCTCAAGGTTCACTGGGTTGCTAAGGGTCAACCACAGCCAGACACAAGCTGACTCTGCTATGCTTGGAGCCATCCAGGCATGAGCCAGTTCCAATCTCAAAGCCACGTATTCACATTAGCATAGTGGAGAGTCCAAGTGAATTTATCTATTCCCTTGGAGTTTGTTTTGGGCTCTGCAGCATGTTAAAATAGTTACTTGATTTCAAGGCAAAGTGGGAACCCATTTGTGCTGGGAGTTGTGCAGACACAAAGCAAAGACATGAGCTTTGTCCTCAGATACTTCTTGTCTGGCAGAAGCTTTTGTCCATCACCACAGATCTAGTTCCCACCCTCGTTCTTGCTTTCCTTTCATTTTTAGCTTCTTTTAAATTACAGATTTCTAAACAATGGACCAGTGGTCCAGACCACTTGGTGGTCCCCAAGGCCCACAGTCAGCAGTCTGTAGCAGATCCAGGGACTGACGGAGCCTTATGTTCACCAGGAATCCCACCAGCCCTGCTACAGCCCCAGAGCCACTCTTCTACAGCATAAACCTATGTGTCAGATTACTTCAGAGACAGCGACAAAACCTGTATCATAACCACTTTCTTCTTAAAAGCACAAAGCTACTGCACTCTTGCGGTTCCTAGGAGAATGCGCTACTGTCCGAAAATAACTCCCAAATTTTGGATGCAAAGATGTCACCAAGGACCTGGGCTCCACCAGTCCAGAGCACTGGGAGGTTCCATCTTCTGCTGGGGTTAAGATGACTGAACTTGAAGGGGAGCAGCTTTCACTGTGCAACATGTCAGGGCAAATCCTGGGACCCTTCCTAAAGAAAGGTCAATGACAAGGTGATTCTGGCCAGTCCAAGTGGGCCCTGGTGATACACCTACAATGTGTCTGACGTACAAACTTGCCTAGTACACAAACTTCCTAACCTGCCTGATACATGATGGTCTATGAAGAAAGCAGGGAAGATCTGCCAAACAGCAGGGTCAGGTCCTTCATTTCCAGCTCTACTGAGCAGTCTCTTACCTTTATTTTCAGCTCTTTATGACCAAATGCTCCAGTAGTTTAATGCCCCACAGAACCCCACTGGCTGACTTGCACCCACTGGAGATCAAGCCTTACACACATATGCAAATATCAGACTAGCAGGAGGGGGAAAGAACATTTCCTAGAAAGAAACTCAGTGTGCAATTAATCACTAAAAACATAATTATCTCAGGTGATTTGTCAAGTCAAATTAATGTAAACCTATGCTGAAAAGCCATCAGCTGGTCTGTGCTTCACTTCTCCTTGCACTTATTGGGAAAGTGAAATTTTTGGACTTCTTAGATCAGCCAATTTCTTCTCTATTGCCACTGTTGCCTGACCCTGCTCCTGGTCCCTTCTTACACTTCATGGCTCAGTGCTGGGAAGTGGGCCAAACCACTACCTGTAGTGGCAACCAAATTAAAGAAAATATACTTTGTTTGGTCCCACTTATTCTAAACAGAGGTAATATGCATAGATGCTGATGAATTAGTGATAAGACTTTGGACCAGTATATTCCAAAGCACACACAACTGCAGCCAGATCTGCAGCCTGTTAGCCAACAAATACTTACAAAAATTGGTCCTGATGGAGGGACCTGCATGGAAGCAGACCTCTTATTTGGCCCTAATATGCAGTTTTGGACATTTGAGAATGTGGGGGCAGATCCTCAGTTCATAAAATCTCCTGTAGCTCCCTTGAAGTCAATGGAACAATAACAATTTACACTAGCTGAGTTTCTGCATCCTGGCTGTGAGCTATTTGGAACAACTACACCATAATGATTATTACAGATATTTCAGATCTCTTGTCTAGGATGGATAGGAGAATACCACTGCATAAGAAAACAGAGAGTTGGTTTGCTATGATTTCCAAAGATTTATTGACCCATATCTTGCAAACATTTACACATGTTTAGCTTTATTCATGTGAGTTGTTCCATTACACTCGTGTGCCAGATAAACTAATGTACATGCTTGCAGGACCAAGGTTAAAACTTGTGCAAACACAGCAAGTTCTAAATATTTTTGTAGATATGTTCAGTTACCTCAGATTCAGACTCGAAAGCATGTCATTTGACTGTGCCTCTTCTCATAACTCTCCGTTTATCCAAGCAGGTATCACAAGAGAAGCCAAATGCAATATCAGGATAAAACTGAGAAAAGAAGCAATTATCTGACCGAACTCAGAAGCTAGAAAACACCCACTCGGTCAGGACTAACGCATGCAAAAGTTGACATCAGTTCTTGAACAATGAATTAGCTGGGTCACTAGACTATATTCACAACAGCTTTCTTAACACAGCTAATGAAATCATTCATTTATTGATTTCCCCATAATGAAGTTAACATTTTTCTTCACAGTTTTGATTCATTAGAAGACACAAGTCAGTGAAGAGGAGAAAGAGCTGGGAATCTCTTGGCCATGAGGAGACTACTTCAGCATCCATTATCATATCAGCAATCACTCAATCTTTTCCACTAAGACTACAAGGTGAGAGAGGATCTCCCGCACCACTGCATAGTCCCACTGCTCACAAGGACAGAATACAATCTCTAATTTCTTAAATTGAGCTGATTTTGTTTCCCTGAGGACAAAACATGTGTCAACAAGGCGCCTGACACCCAGAGACTTCAATGCACTTCAGAAAGGCCATTAATACCTCCGACAACGTGGCAGCACTTACATCCCTCAGCCAAGACGTGAGCTCCGTTACGATACACACCTGCATCGCAGAAGGCTGCAGCGTCAGGAGAGGTGGCAGGCAAAGGAGCAGGGACGCAAAGAAAGGAAATTACTTTTTTGAGATAGATAGCAGGCAAAAGGCAAATTTTAGGCTATAACCCAGAGCCCCAGTCCAGATCTCTAACCACTAATAGCTGGCTTTCATCTTGGAAAGACTATTAACCCTTTTTTACAAGTCAGCAAACTCCAGGCACTGAGGATACCTGCCATAAGCGCACAGCAGGATGCTGACATGGAAAGAATGCCTTCTGCTCTGAATTTTAAGTCATGTTTCCCAGAAACCAAGACAAATCAATCCTGGCATGCACAGGAAAGGGGAGTTGTTAGTAATGAGGACAGCTCTGATGGACGATGTCCCCTGGGAACCCATCTCACCAAAGGCCCTCTACGGTGGGAACAGTTGTTTGACTCCGAGATGTCCTTGGCAAAGCAGGGTATCTGGGCATGCTTCCCATCCCCAGGATCACCGATCGCTCTAGGATGGTTAGCTGGAGACACGTCATCACTCGCAACTGTGCAACATCTTACCACTCAGACGACAAAAGACAGATTCCCAGAATGAGCAGAGCAGGATTAAGCCAAGTGGTAAATGGACTCCAGGGCTGTTAAAGGATCTGTGCTGATGAGGGAAGCCAGTGCCAGGTAGCCTACCCGGAGCTTGTACGGTGAGGTTATCACTCCCCTCTTTTCTTCAAATCCGTAAATAGAACCCAAACATTGCTTGGGCCATGTTACAAAGATAAGGTGAGTCTCTCCCATCCCTTGCAAAGCCTGAAATAGAAGCCCCGCTACTCCCTATCCTAAGCATCAAGCGTAGGATGTTGACATTTAGCAATAGGGAAAATTACCCAAACAATGAACCCTCTCAGGTCTCTCTTCTCCCCTCCCTTCCCCTGGTCCCCTGGAAAATGTTCATAAAGTGAAGTGGAAAAAAACCACAACCCAAACCCCAACAACCAAACCCCAACCTTCCTAAGGCTGTGGAAAGAACATGTAGAGGAGAAGAGTGAGTCAGGCTCGGCTAACTGCGCACAGGTCACCAGTCCTGAAGGCGGAGATGATTCACCAAGGCAGCAAGAACTAGAAGGTAGAAGAGACCAAAAAGAGGGTGCGGAAAGAAAGTTGTATCCAAGAAGAGAAGGAAATAAGAAATTAAATGGTTCTGGGTTGCATGCACCTTGCTGTTTATCAACTGGAACTGACCCAGGATGACTCAACTTGATAGTGGTAAGATTATTCCCTCAGGTGCTTTGTCCAGCCTTTCTGTATGAGAAGGAGGGCAAACAGGCTGTAAGACCTCAACCCATCCCCATCCCCTGCTCTTGCCTCTCTTTTTCCCCTGCCTGAGATGCTCAGTGGACCCTCACCTCCCTGCTGCCTCTGCTTCCACCACTTCTTTCCTGCACCCATTCCCTTTAATTGCAGCAGTGTTATGGGACTCTGTTTTCCCCATAAAAGATGCCTTCAAGGAGATGAGAAAACCAGGGCCTCCTTAGGAACACGGCATGCCGTGGGGAGGCCCTCTTGGATGCCACTGGCACAGAAAGCACATTGTCACAAGAGATGGAGAGGAGGATGGGGCTCAGGTGCCAGGGGAGAAATCTCCTGCTATTCCTCCATTCATCTTTCCTCCTCAGCTGTGCCCCCCCCACTTTTATTTAATAACCATAAAAATTCAAACACAAAAAACTTGCTCTGAAAAAACCCTAAACACACAAAAAAAGAAATCCTCCCTCTCAAGTTCACAATGAGAGCTGTAAAACTTTTTCTGCTTGGAAAATTCTCCCGGTCAGTTTTTCCTACTGTTTAATCCCCGCTTTGAGTTACACAGAATGAGTAAACACATTTTATAAGGTTCTAATTCATACCTAACCCATACAGTTTATAGCTTAACATAGTAAAATATACACACACACATGCACACTTTTTATACAGAGATATATATATATATACACACACACACACTCACACATATGCATAAAATAGCCTTGGTCCCACTCCTACGAGCCTCCCAGCAGCAGGTCTGATTGCTCCGGCATGTGCTCTGCTGTGAAACCAGCCTGGCGTGCTTAGGTGTGAGTTAGCTGGCCTGGGGAGTAGTTTCCGCTCCAGATTCCTGCAACCTCCTTTGTAATAAATAATTAGTCAGTCTCGTTAAGGGAACGGCAGGATCCACCACTACATCCTTGGAGGACTAAGGAATGCCACCATGTGGTATCCCAGGAACAATTTTTGTCCACTTTCTGCCCAGCAAGCACCTGGAGCAAAGCCCCATGGCAGGGAGGCAGCTGAGGCTGGGCTGGAGGAGCTGTGGGGAGCTCAGCTACCACGCGGCCATGGCCAGGCACCAGGCAAGGATGTGTCTGTCTGAAAGGCAGCTCTCTGCTGGCAGTGATTAGAGAAAACCTGAAGGTGGGCACTCATTCAGAAGATGGCCTATGGTGTGAACATCACCAGTTGTTGCTCTGGAGGAAGGCAGGCAGCCCTCATACTAAACTCCTCCGTGTAGCTGTGGGTTAGGGTCAGCCCTGATGAGACATTGCAAATGTCTTGCCCTGTACCAGCCTCTGCACCAAACTGCTGGAGAGGTAGTTCCTATTCTGTGGCAAAACTGTGTCTGTCACCTTTGCTTGAGACAACGGAGGCCAGTCGCGATGAGCTGTGGATGGCATTAAGGCCAAAGAGCTACCTGAACCTCAATCTCCCACTCCAGGTGTTTGAGAACCAGCCACCACCTCCTGCCTTTACCCCCCCGGAGGCAGAGCTGACTGATTTACCTGGTTAGACCTGGGCTCTGCTTCAGGTCCCTCTGCCTCTTCAGCATTTTAACCCAGTGTGGGCAGGGGAGATGGAGTCCTCTTGATTGGTAGTTAACAATTTTAGCTAATTCCACCCAGGAAAAATACACTGCCTGACACAGAGAGCTTGTGCACAACAGCAAACCCCAACACCCCACAAGAAGGTCTACCTGACTACCTGACCATTTCTGATGGGCGTCTCTGCAGCTCTGGCACTCCCAAGCATCCCCTGGGTGAATAGCTGTGCACATCAGACCAAAAACTCAGCAACAACACTCCCAAACTCTGCACAGGGGGAACCTTATAAACATTTTGAGCTGTCTGCCAGTGGCTTTCAACTTGGCTGTAACCCAAAGGTAGATCTTTACGACTATTGCCTAAGGAATTACCTCTACCACTGCTCTGAAGAAGGTGGCTTCTCTTGAGCATTTGTGTTTTGGGTTTTCCTGCTTGTTTCCCCCAGCAGCTTGCTATTAAATTAAACCAAGCATCTCGTACAGTCCCATACTTCTGTCATAGAGAATAACTGTAAGTGATTAAAGTATTGTTTCTGCTATACCTCTGCAAGACCACACCAAGAGATCATTTCCTCAGAGGAAAGAGAAACAGAGACACAGAGAGAACTGTGTCAGTGACACAGCCGAAGCCTCTGCTGGTACAAGCTGCGGCAGCTCTGCTGCCATGAGTGGGAATGGAGCAATTTGTGCCAGCTGACAGTCTGGCTCTAAATCGTGCTTGGTGTGGTGCAGCTCCTCTGAGCAGGAAGACAAGAAGACAACAGAAACACCCAGAAAGTGTCCCAGACACTGGATTTTGTGCTTCTCCAGAAAAGCCTTTTTGCAGCATTTGTTTGATTTATGGGATCTGCTGCCCTGAACCCCATGTATTCCCCTGATGGGCTTGCCTCTCCCAGAGGGCATCCAATTAACCAGCAGAGAAATCAGAGTGACAATTAACTTATTTTCATTTCCTGACTCGCTGTCATGCCTCCCATCATCTTGTTTTTCCTCATCCCTGCTTATTTGCCCCGGCCCCAACCCCCTTTCTATTCAGAAACCAAAGAAAAAGCAGGAACAAATATAACCCCCACCAAAAGGCCAGGGTCAACTGGAAACCTGCACTGTAACAACACAACTGCCTGGTCTTAATCTCCTCAACTTCGTCTTCTTGCCCTCCAACACAGCCTCCGCTCAAGCTGTCAGTAAGCCAAATCCCGGCAAGCCAAAATGAGTTGACCTTTGAAGTCATTTTTTTAAGTCAGGGTGCCCCTGCATCCTTCAAGTCCTCAAGCAGCCTTGCACAAAAGCCACCTCCCAAATAGGAGCTTGTCTCCAAAGACCACACTCCGGGTCTCTGCTAGCAACCATGGCTATGGGGGCCTGAATCACATCCTCAGGGGAGCTAGCACCGTTACCATCCCGGCTTTTCTCTCTCTTTATTCCTTCTGCCTGCTGCTGTTGTTAAAACCAAGGTTTCAATTTTTCAAGTGCAAAGATTGGCTTGAAGACTCAGTCTCTTTTTTCTGGGAGCTTTTTGGATACACAGTCCCTCTAAGGGTGTGGAAAAGCACTCCGGGTTATCAAGGTGAAATCATGAGCATCATTCAAGCCCATCTTGGCCAGTTCTGTGATAACTGGTCACCTGAAGGCACAGACAAAAGCCATTGCTCAAGCTAGCAGTTTGAAGTTGCTTCCAGCCACACAAAATGTGAGATGTGGGCTTCGGGCCCCATAATGCTATTTTCATTTTCCTCCTCCTCCAAGAAAATAAACCGAGTGTTTATTTCCTGAATGCTCTGGTCTGAGAAAGGGCAAAACTTTCCTCCAGGAGCCAGGTGGCTGGAAAGGGAAGGCAGAGGCAAATATTTGCCGAATTTGTCAATGAGCTCTTATTCCATTTTTCTTATTAATATTTATTTAGACATAATGTGAGAGAAACCTGCTCAGACCACAGCAATGTGGGAGATTCCACTGTTATTCTCCTCGTGCCAGCTACTGGCGGAGAGGGAGGAGAGAAGGAAAAACAGAGACAAAGAGAGAGTGTCAGGGAGTTCACAAGCAATTTAGAGAAAGTCACGGGCTTTCGTCTTGACTTAGCAGAAGATGGGATGCCTTGAGAAAGTCAATGCATCTATGGACCATGTGATGGGTCAAAGAGGTTGAATAGCTTGGCCTTCCTTGCTGATATTCAAGGCACAGGTGTAGCTTTGAGAGAGAAAATTATCTCATTATAGAGCCCTCTTTTTTTTTTCCTTTCAAAGGAAGGAATCATTAATGACACAGAGACAAGGAGAATAAACTGCAACCCCAGGTTTAGTAAATTGTGTGAGACGAACCTTGTGTATTTCTTCAGTGAGACAGTTCATTCCCCAGACACAAGAAGCGTGGTACAATCTAATTTATCTGGGTATCAAGAGGCACCATGGCATGACATGGGTAATTGTTAGGTAAGCTTGAAAAGATAGGAATTAGCAGAAGAATTATACAGCAGGTAAGGAACTGAGTAATGGACAAATGAAAACAGGCTGTGCTGAAAAGAGAGTGATGGGAACTGAGTTATAACTAGCAGAGTTCCTCAGTGATCAGGCTTGTAATCAATCTTATTTCTCACTGGAAATACAGCAATGATATTAGCACCGATGAAGTGAAATGCATTATTAGTGCACAGGAGATCAGAGGATCAGTCAAAAGAAATTAAAAGATCTCGAGGGCTATAGTAATAAAAGTGGAACAAATTTTAATATTTAAAAATGCAAATTAACTTAAAGATGGACATTAAAATAGTTCTTTTGTTAGCAGGAACAAAGGAGGAGGAGGAGAAATGCCTGGATGCACTGGCTGGTCACAGCACAACCACATGTTGCCGCTGGATGAGAGCTGGAGAAAAGGAAAAGAAATTCTTGGATCAGCTTAGAAAGGGTCTTCCAGTTGAAATAAAGAAGAATCAAATCCCTTGATAGCAAAAGGCTGCATGTGGTGGCCCACTACCAGCCTCGCCATCAGAGAATCACAGAAAGTCTCCAGTCCAACCTCTTCAAAGCAGGGCCAAGGGCAAAGCCAGGGCATGGTTCCTCGGGGCTTTATCCAGTTGAATTTTGAAAATCTCCAGGGACTCCTCCAAGAGCCGCATAGCTGGTGTACAAATAATCACTGCTAGGTAGCAGAAATCCCACTGGACTATGGTGTCCAGGAGGAAGGACCCGGATGCATTTCTGCAGGGCTTCAAAGCTCCAGCACTGCTGGCTCCCCAAATTGGTGGGGAGGTACATGGCTGTGAGCGTGTCCCCTGTTGCCCTCCACTGGATAGAAGGAGAATGTCACACTGCTGTGTCATGTCTGGGGACAGCACATCCTAGAAGCATCTCCTCTTTCAGCTGGGGTAATAAGTCTGTGCTCTGGGAATAGAGCAGCTGAACTCTAGCTCTGTTTTTGCTCTGACTGTGTCTCGTGTAGCAACAGCTGGGGGACATAGGTTTGCTCAAACCACAGCCAGACGATTGGAAATAAAAACGATATTCATATATTAATTAACATCTGGTTACTCGTCTAATTACATGATACAATGTGCATGAGTTTTTTGTTCCTTTCATATTTTATGCATTGAATGAAAACTAAACAAATGTTGCAAAAGCAACAGTGCAAAAGCAAAAAAACAAACACTACCCAAGTTTGTACTTATAACACTTACTGACACATCAGTTTAATTAACATGTAAAGAAGGACATGACTAAACCATGACGATGAAGATGGTGGTGACACCGAACTGGAATTAACATCCAGCCTGATCCAACCTGGCCATTTTTCATTAAACTGGACTTCCCTTTACACATATTCTTTAAAAAAAGAAGTAATAATTTGTTAAACTGAGCAGTTCAGGGCCTGATTTAGCAAATTATTACTTACCCATTTTCAAAAGCCACTTTTAATGAAAACCGGCCCTAAAAATTTCAGCCGGACTGTAAAGCACCGTCCCAAAGGAAAGGAGCTGATGTCACTCTGCCTGCGCAACACATCTGACAGCGTCTGATGCTTTCTGCCACACTTTGGGAATGGAAATAAAAAAGAATGAGGGGGAAGGAAAGCCAGATTAATTAAGAAAAGTCATCACTCAGGTTGTCTGGCAGTAGCACATTATCCCGTGCGTGTGGCCGTCCCCACGCAGCTGGCAGGGGCGGGTGACAGGATGCCTGGTGGCCACCAGGGAGGTGACGGGGACAGCGTGCATCTGCGCAAGGATGCGGGTGGGCAGGGAAAAGAAAAGCTGAAGGCTTGGCTTGGCACATGCTTCCAGGTTACGTTTGGGTTTTTTTGAGACAGGGGCGTTGAGAGGGGAGGCAGAGGGGAGAGCAGAGCCCCTCTTCCTGCCCCACCGCAGGCAGCCTGGGGGGAATAAGTGCCCGATGCATGCTGCCCCACTGAGAAATCCAAACAGGCTCTTACATGATTAGCTACTTTCTCAAAAAGGCTGCAGGCTTCATTGAAAACACAACAATAAAAAACCCAACCCTAACCCAACCCTCAGCTTACAAACTCCTTTCTGAACCCAACAGCAAGAGTAGAGTAAGGGGAGTCTTGGGGCTCGCAGAGGTGGAGGGTCACAGGGTTTCAGGAACAGGTCACACAGAAGCGGAGCTCCCCGGCACTCACCCCCCAGTGCCCACCTGGCTCCGGCACCAGGCCAAAAACACGGCTCTGTTTGATGCTGATGCCATGGAGGGAACATAAAGCAACTGCTCACCTTTTGGGTGGACTGGTGTCCATGCTGGAAGCCTCTTGCCAGCACAGGAGATACGCACTGGTACAACTGGGATATAGGCACACATCTCGGATGCAAGCTCGGAAGGGTTAATACCACCAGCCAGCAGCTTGCTAAGAGGGACCAGAGGCAGGGAGGATTCCTCCCCTCATTCAAGTTACCCGTCCTTCCCACAGACCATCCCAACCACACGAGCCCTGCCCTGACGGCAGCGAGGTGCGATCCAGCTCATCTCACTGCAGCGTCTCTATGAAGGTGACCGGGCAGGCTCCCACCACAAACAGGGATTTTATGCTTAGCATGCAGACTCCCATAACCCAATATAGACGTTTCTATCCTTACTGCATCTCTGCACGAGACCAGATCTGTGCTCAGCTACCCGAGAAGAGGACTCCCATGAAAACACCCCCCAAGCAGAGCAGGTAGCACGGCCTCAGCACGCTGGCCTAGCACTTTCCGTACGCTCAGCTCCTACAACACTGCCAAACTTTAACTGTTTGGGTTGAAATTTTCCACACTGGGTATCTGCCTCAGGCTGAATTTTTTTTGGAAAGTTTCAGATAAAACAAGTCCAGCCAATTCCAAGAAGGCAGCTTGGGAAAAAATATAGTTTTCCTTATGTAAAAAGAAAAAAAAAGTCAAAAAACCAAAACCAACTTACAACTTTTGTTGTGAAGCCCCAGTGTTCAGAGCAGGGACTTGGCATTTGGCAGACAGGGTGGTCACCGCGTTAACGACACGGCTTTGTTGCCCCTGTAGAAATTTCATTCAAATTGGCAGCATTGCAAGGCCAGCAGTACTCAGTTTGCACACACTCCACAGAGAGGTTGTTTGGCTTCTGAGTTCCCCGAGATGCTTCAGCCCCTGACAGCTCCTACACTGGACCACACCATGTACACATCCCTCCCGAACGGTAGCTGAGCGTGCTCCAGCCGAAAGGCAGCCCATAGCTTCATCACTACTTATTCAGGGACTGAAAAACATTGCTTAATGCTTCCCAACTGCCTGGTGCCTGCTGCAGCCCAGGAGAGAGGCAACGCATGCATTAAGCACTAATGCAATAGTAATGCAGAAAGGGCAGAGGGCCGTGCAGGGGCTGCAGATGACGCTGTGCTCGAAGAGGGCTCTGCAAGACCACCACAGGTGAATGCACAGACAGATCTCGCTGTGTGGAGAAGGGCCTGAATTAAAGGGCTTCACTCATCTCCTGCAGAAATGCATTGGGGAACATCAGTGACTTCTGTGGGGCAGGATTCAGCTCTTATAAAGGAAAAACAGATAAAAGGAAACAATAAAATCCAGTAACAAAGCGATACAGAAGCTTCTTGGCAAATTATGACCTATTCTGTGTGAACAGGCCTCACTGCTTTGCTTGTTTTAGCGCACTGGGGTTTCTCTTCTATTAATTTTTTTAATTGCGAGTGGTAACAATAACCACACGCTGCCATTTGCTCAGCAGGTAACCCTGCTGGCATGGCATGCAAGCAGAAAGCAGGGCAGCTCTTAGGCTGCCAAATAAATCATTTGGCTAGGATTTACCTCCCTTTAGCCCTCTCCAAACCAAGCATCTAGTTAGGTTCTTCCTTTAGTCAACAGAAAGGTAAGGGTATCTTCTGACGGTGATTCCTCTCTCCTCTCAATGTTTATGAAGACATGCGAGAGGGATTTTCCCATAGAGGAAACCGGTGCAGCTCCTCTGACCACTGTGGGGGTCTAACCATGCAGGTTAGGCAGATGACGTTAATGAGGATGTGTCCAGGCCTAAGGATGCAGCTAAACCATCATGGAAACAACCAGTCTCATAGTCAGACTCTTCTACCATACACATTGTCAAGGAAGCACAACTGAAATGTGGATGCAGGCTGAGCTTCAGAAAGGAGGACCACGAGACGCCATCCCACAGGTCCACATTTCCCTCCACATCATAGTCTCAACTACTCTGACCAAAATTGCAGCCAACACAACCCACCAGAGCATCTCCCACAGAGCCACGTGGACATTGGTACATGGAAGCTTGCACCCACAGGCTAAGAGCCCGCCACCCTGGCCAGTGGGCACCAACCGGGTTGGAAAGCCCAGGCAACCAGCAATGCTCAAGCCAACCCTTATCTCTGGGGAGATGTGTTTCAACTTTACCTTCCCCAAATGGGAATAACAAGAGTTCCCTGCCCCAGAGATGGTGGCTGAGAAAAAAAATTTAAAAAAATCACAAGACCTTATAAAATACTGATGGAATAACATCTCCGGTAGAGCAAAAAGTCAATCCTTCATCTGCTAGAGTATCCCACTTCCCTCACTCAAATTCTTAACACCATCTAGCACCGAGTGGGGCTTTTATCTCACTCCCTAAATCGGACTGGGACACTTGGCAGGCAAGAGCTTGTCCCTTATCTCTGCCTGCTCTGTGGTCTTCAAGACTGCTTCAGTCTTCAGGGTTACTACCCTCTGATCCTTCACCACCATCAGGAAATGTGCCAGGAGGAACGAACAAAAAGAAACCCGGAGGAGACAACTGTCATGTGAAACTCCGGCATGAATGGCGCAACTGGTTGCATGTCAGGGGGCTTGGGAAGGGGTGGTGGGAGCTGGCAGGGTGGGCAGTTGCTCAAAGGAAACCACAGAGAACTGACCAAGCACTTGAAAGATTCCACGCATACCTCCCAGATATGCCGGCGTGGTTACAAAACCCCTGCCCGGATTGGGTGGCAGCATGCACTTGAAAAAAAAAAGGGGGGGTGGAGGGGAAGAAAAAAAGAAAAGGAAAAAACAAAACCCCAAACAACCATTCATGGGACACACAGAGGACTTCAAGTCCTCTGCTTTAACGAGACGCCGCAGGCATCGCTGCCTTGGAATTTGGGCTATGCTTGCGGTCCGTGAGGCGACTCGCCGAAGCCTTTGGTCACATTAAGCAACATTACATGATAATGCTGCAGCACTTTCAGGCTGAGGGAGAAGGAAAACAAAACAGATGACTCTGGATGGAAAGGCATTGCTGTAAACCTGGGAGGGAGAAGAACATTCTTTCGGATACTTTTTTTGGCTGGTTGTGTCCTCCCCTCCCGTCTCCCACCTCTCTCTCCTTTTCCCCCCTCCTCCTCTTGGAGAATTGGTGACAGCAGGTTTTTTTACTAATATTTCCATATTAAATAGAAAGGAAGAGTGTGAAAGGCCACGCGAAGTGGTGGCAGCTAGACAGTGGAATCTGCAACTGAAGGGTGGAGTTGGAGTACTGGAGAGGTGCCGGTTATTTATAGGGTATGAGAGAACACAAAAAATGTCTGGCCCCTTTAAGGCCCCTTAATCCAAACAACCAATGGAAAGAAAAAAAAAAAAAAGGGAAAAAAAAGGGAAAGAAAAAAAAAATGAGGAGAAAAGGCATCTCTGCACCAGACTGCAATGTGTGAAGGAAGACCGGGGGATGGCCTGGCACAGTCCTGCCCCGTCCCTCCAGCTAGACCTGTGCCCCATGGCCCTCAATGCTGCAGGGCAGCATCATGCTTGGGCGGTGGGACCGGCGTCAGGGCGAGGAGCCCTGTGCTCCCCAGGCAGCCCCGAGACACAGCTGCCTCGAGGGTGGGACGTGGCAGCTGTTTAAACCATGATACAGCAGTGTTGGACGGGAAGCGGAGATGAATGGCGCGTTCAAGAGAAATCAAAAGGGAGAAGCTGAGAGAATTGGGAATACAGGCTGGAAATTCCCTTTCTTCAGCCGGCATTCATGGAGCAACCAGGGATCTTTGCACTCTGATCCGAGAAGAGTCCGCGAGATGTGGCTGTTCAGTGTCCTCACTCTCTTTGGGATACATAAACTGGAGGGTCATCTTTATGGCCTTCTCATGGCCAGGTAGTTCAGTGCAGATGTGGATGCTCTGGGAAGGCTGCTGGTCAGACCCTTGTCATGGCTGGTTTAAGCAGGGTTATTTGGCTCTAGGCCTGGAAGACCATTGCTTCCAGCTCTTCCCTAGGATTTCTGATAGATTTTAGGCCAGCTGAGTAATGTCCTTCCTCTTGTCTTTTCTGAAGAGGAGTGAGGGACCTCGGTGCAAAGAGGTGCCACGCAAACCAAAGCACTTTTGTGCTCTAAATAAAACTCCTTTTTCCTTCTTTCCAAAAGAAATGCATGAGGTTATGCCTATTTTTTCTAAGCAGACTTAAGGGAATTGTGAAGAGCTCCTGAAGGACACTCAGCACTTGGGTGATTTAGTGTACAACAAAGTGGATAAGTCATCAACTTCGATGAATATACACCTGGAACCAGGGAAACTGAAGACAGACAATTCTGTGGATAGAAAGGGGTCAGTAAAGAGATTCAAGAGCTCAAGCAGATGACAGTGACACTAAATCCTCAGGTCTTTTCACAAGCCCTGCTCTCATTCCCTAGGATCCTGTTGAACCCATGAGCCTTCACTAATAGGCTTCATTCTCCTCTGCCAGTATCAAGTAACAAATGTCAGATCTCATATGGGAATCACTAACAACATAAAAATAAGATTTATATGGGAAGATTAAGTTCAAAAGAACAGTTACAAAACTCAGAAAGGTTTTGTTTGTACCCAAGCACACACAAAATCAAAGTCAAAACACTGCTGTTCAGGATTGTGATCATCATCAACCGTGACCTTCTCCCACCATCACTGCAATTTTGCATGCTGGACACTGGCTACAAATTAATTTGCTGAAACTGAGGAAAATGCTTCCCTGATGTGTAACCTTAATTTGATCACTTCTAGTTCACACAAACTGCATGCTAATACTCCCTCTAGCACTCCTTTCATCTAAGACAGGAGCTCTAGAGCTCTAGATCTGCTCCCTACCTTGCAGCCTCGCAAGAAGGACAACACCATTATAATGTCAAAATCCTTAACTGCCAGTTGGTGACGCTGGTTTAGTTTTTCTGGTGACCACAGAACTGCCTAAAGCATCGCAGATCTGGAAAAAAAGGAGGCATGGAGAGGTGAAAAGACTTGGCCATGGTGGGAAGAGGCAGATCCTCCAGAGGCGTAAATCATTACAGCTCTTCTGATGTCAGCACCCCAGGGAGGCTGGACAGGCATCAAGCGGAGCAGCGAGGAAGAGGAGGGCTGAGCCTCTTCCTGCTTGTCACAGCGCAATTCCAGGAAACTCGGGACCTCAGCTCTCCTCCTGCTCTGGACTTCAGCCACCAGCTCATCCTGCTTGGAGAATCTGTCAGCACACCTCAACCCTCGAAAACTGGGGCTTGAGCCAAGGCCCTCAAAAGGGAGCAAAGGAAGGATGGGAGACGGAGTCCAAAAGTGTCTTTCCGCCCTAAAGGTGAGCCCTTTGGAACAGGCTCGAATCCCATTCGCTCTGCCTGGGGATGGCCTGCCAGTGGCTGTTTGATATGTGGAGTGAATGAAAACGTTACCCCCACGCGATGATGTTCCAGCACCTTTCAGCACCAACTTGTCTTTTCCTTTATCTTTTTTTGTTTTAAACACAGACTCTCGGGAAAGCAACTTAGCAGACCAAGCTGCAAAGCAGAGACAGAATAGAATTGTCTTTTTTTTGGCTTCCAATACAAGAATGCAAAGCATTGTCTCTCTGGGAAGAGAATTAAGTATGGGCAAGTGTTTTGGCAAGAGAGCCACAGAGAATGGAAGGCGAGGATGAGGCGGGGGAAGAGGAGGAGGGGAGGGAGAGCTGGGGGTCAGATGGATGGTTTCGTCTTTTATAAATCTTGGATGGGGAAGAGGCACACAGATGGCTTTGTGTTTTAAAATGATTCTAATAAATCAACTCCATAATCATAATCAAAATGCCCTTGACTCTCTTCCCCCCCCCTTCCACGGATCACAGCTGAGCAACGAGGCTGCAGCGTGCGCCTGGCAAGGGAATGGCGAGTACTCGAGACAAAACCAGACTGCGGCGAAAGAGCAAGCGGACGCGTGCGAGGGAGCCTGCAAACCTGCGTGCACGTGTGACCACAGCTGGGTGTGGGAGCCGTCACAAGCACTTGCTGCATCAGTGTGCTAGTGAACAGATGACGGGAGCAGGGGAAGGAACAAGCATGGGGGGCTTTGTGGATTGCAACGGGCAGGGCAAGGGTGGGCACATCCCCGCAGGAGCCTGGACCATTTCTAAGCAGGAACGTGCCCATACATGTATAAAGAAGGTCTGAGCGGGAAAGCGAGCCTGCAGCTATCTGCAAAGAGAGGAGCTATCCCGATGGCGGGGGAAGGAGTGGGAAAAGGCAGGGTCTCGTCTCTCCCAGGCGGGAGCAGACGTGCCGGGGAGGAATGCTGCGTCCCCGTTCCAACGCTCGGTCTTGGCTGCGAGGAAGGTGCAGCCTCTCCTCCTCCAGCAAGAGCCACTGGGCCTGGACCGCGGGGGGAGCAGAGGCTCTTGCTGTCAGGGTTTTCCATTTGGAGCTCCACGTGGCACGAAATCCCATCGGTTTCCTTGCCAGAGGGAGCCAGGTGGAGAGAACAATAAAAAGCAGAAGGCGCGGGGCGGGGCGGGATGGTCCAGAGCGGATGCAGAGGATGGAATTAATCAGCTGTCCGGGAGGAATATTAGAGCTCTTCGGCTTGTCGTCAACGCCTTCTCCTCCTTCCCAAAGACAGACACAATGAGAGACCAAGGAACATTTCCTATTGTTACAGGGGATTTGTCCACAAGGTCCAGCCCCATGTGGAAGTCATTACCGGCTGGGAGTGGTAGGTATCTCACACAGAACATGCAGCTAGATGGGATGGGGGAGGGCAACAGGGAAAAAGTTGAGAGACCAGAGATGATGTGTCCCTGTCTAATTGATTTAGGCACCTCGAGGGAGACTGTCACCATAGCAGCCCAGGTCCAAGTCCAGGGATTGCTTTGGGCTGAGGTACGAAGTGTTTTGCTTAATATCACTCTTTGGACCGAGTCAAAGTCCTGAGTGCTCCTGCGAGAAGCCATCAAGGGTAGCTCAGTGCCAACAGGAATGGATCATGAATTCACTGCTGCTACCGAACAGGGAAGGGAGGGACAGTTACGTCAAGGTTTTCTTTTCCCTGTCTCCGACCCTCCCTAGATAGAAAACTGAAGAGTGGCTGCAGCAACAGCTGTACGAAGCATGAGGTGAAGAGCTGACCACTGCCCACCTGCAAGTCCTCCCGCTCCAGCAGAACTTGGCCTTCAGGATCATCCATGGAAGAACGTAATTATCCATGGGTGAGAGCCCAGGACTGAGTGATCAGAGAGAGTCAACACTTCTGGGGTCCCAGGGGAAGGCAGATCCTTTTAGACACATGTTACATCTAAGCTCAGTCATTTCACGCTAAATCATACTTAAGTCAGCAGCATCTCCAGAAGCGGTGATGTCAACGTCCCCAGAACAGCCGGAGGAAAGGGGCACCTCAGAAATCAATGGGAAATCAACATCCCAACTCATTTGCTGTCATTTCTCAGTCTCGCTGCTGCTAACCTGTTGGGTACTGAATAGGATTGAGTCAAATAGATGTTGCTGTAGGTAAAACACAGTCTGGTGTATGACAAAGCTGCCCTCCCCAGGCCCCCCAAGTTCACTCACGACTTCCCCAGCCGTGAAGGAGCAGATAGAAACAAAGTCAGTCATGCCAACTGGGGTAAAAAAATAATCGTATGAAGCCTGGTTTTGCCATTTGGTCTGACAGAAACCATATAATGCATTGCAAAGCAAAGTGAGAGCACTGGGGTCCAGGGGAACAAGTGATAGTCAATGGGCAGTTCAACATTACCTGGTCAGCAGAGCTGTTATGGAAAATGAGCCCAGAGGACACCTTTTGGGTCCAAGATGCCTGTCACTGCTGGCATCTTTTGAGGCAGAAATGTTTCTTCCAGGGATCTCAAGCCACATTGAACAAGCAGCCTTTAGGCTCCCAGGAAGAGGAGGTACCACTTTTACCTGGATGGCATTGGAGCAGTCACACAATGCCTTTAACTGTTTACCTCTTTTGACTCAGGCTCTCAAAAAAACAGTCAACATATAAATACACAAATGGGGAGCAATACCAACACTGAAGGCTGTCTAACCATACCCTAACTGGTTGCCTTCCACCTAGCAGGGTTTCTCTTTCACACAGTTGACTTTTGTCAAGTTTCTACCACTGGCTGAGGTTATGGCTTGGACAGAGGTGATTTGCAGGCTGCACCTGCGTAGTAAGAGGTGTCCATCTCCAGACAATGCAAAACTCAGTCTCATGCAAATGCCTTCACAAAACTGTAACATCCAGGGGGAAGGGATTTGAGAAAGTAAGGCAGGCACATAGTCAATGGGACTATGGGAACACAGTCAATGGGACAAGCAGTGTCTTCTGGGGTTTTCAGAAGCTCCAAGAATGTCAACCAAGAACTACCACGCTTGCAGATGGGCACACGCAACTGTCTCAGACCACACATCCCTTACCAGCACCGGAGGAGCAGGAGACCACTGCTGTGGGACAGACCAGAAGAAACATGGACTCTCAGCCACCCTCATGTGTTGTAGGACATCTAGGGCAACCGCCCCCCAAAAGCCTCTTTTGCACCAGAGATTTCTTCAACCTTCTTCCCATGCTGCATGGCCCTCCTGCACCAGCCCAACCCCACCACACCGTATTTCTTGCCTGCCAGTGCACACAGAAGCCCTCGCAAAACCAAGCATGGAGCTACAATGTTGTGCTACTCTTTTTTTAAAAAGTAAAACAAAACAAACAAACCCCCCCCCCCAAACTTTGTTCTACTTCCATAGAAATTATCACTGGGAAGCTCAGGATGCTCAGCTCAATTATCTCCAAAGAATTTCTTCTCAATTGAGCTGGATGTCCCTTTGCACAGGACAGCATTCAGTTGGGTACTTGTACCAGCATGAACACTGCAGCTTTTTTTGTAAATGGTGTGAATGTTCTCCTCTATTTATGTCCTACAAGAACTCATTTTTACCAATATTTATGCATCATAACACATAGCCCTGATCCTGCAAGATCTCAACATGGGCACAGCTTTGTGTATGCCTGAGATCTCCCTGGTTTCAATGAGCTATTCATCAGCAGCTTGCTGAAGAGGCTGAAGCTGTACTTATGTTTTATGTATATGGAAAAATTATTACGTAGCAATAGGGTTCAAACAGGAGTCCCCAGATTCATCAGATGTTTGATTCACTTGGTACATGCAGTCTAAAATGGAAACAGGGGATGGGAAACATAATAAAACGTAATAAAAATATCTTTAAACATATTTCAGGGTATTGAAAAAATCTCTCCTTGCAATTCTCTAACTTTTGAAATCATGAACATGTATTCTTACAAAGTTAGGTTTAAAAGTAGCTCATATTTAATTTAAAATTGCATTCTTCCAATCATACCTACAAAATACACACAACATATAAATGTATAAAATAAATTATTACACTATAAAATATATATTTACATTATTTAAATTAAATTTAAAATTAAAATCATACTGAAACTAAATGTATTTGTTTGCCATACGTCTTTGGAGGACATGCTATCCTCATTCCGTAATACCAAAGAATATAAAAATAAAAGCTAGACATTGAACTCATGGAGCTCTTTTATCTTTAAACTTTTTTTTCTCTTTTTAAACATCAACTGAATTTTTAGGCAATCTTTTTGACATTATGTACACACTCTCCGCTGAGGTACTGAAGATGATATGAATATGGTATGGATTTGTCCATGCAAAGTGCATCACCCCCTCCGCCCAGCCAGGCAAACAGCAGCGATGCCACGAAGGCTCAGCAGGATGAAGCAACCCCAGCGCTGCCTCGTTGGCATCGGCATCATCTCCTACAACAGCGGAGAGGCAACGACCACCGTAGGGAAGGGCAGACGCCGAGCCCCCGTTGTCACCAGCCCACGACACGGTGGCCTCCCAGGGCTCCTCTTCACACAAATGCTGCTCAAAGCAGCCCGTTTGCAGCACTACCTCTCTCCCACCTCCCCTCCCGCGCGCTCCCCCCACACACCGAGCTTTCCTTCTCCTTGCCTCTCTCTCTCTTTCACTCTCCCACCACAGCTGGTTAAAATTACGCTGGAATTTTGTTTTTCTGTCAAGTGAATTTGGACCTGGTAAATCCCTCCCAGCCATTCCAGTGGCCTCCCAACGAACATCGAGGCTGCATGTAATACACATGATTTAAGAAAGGTGCTGCTGGAGCTATTTCTGAGCACGTTCATGATACAGGGTTCAGGGCAGCCAAGAGGGGCTCCTGCGGCTTGCAGACACCCAGGGAGGGATGTTGGGGTTTCCACATGAGGAATGGGTGGGGGAAGGAGGAGAGGTCCGAAGGCATGTCATGTCAGCTGGAGCGGCTCACCTTGCAAGGACCATGCAAAAAAAAAAACAAACCCAAAAGACAGCAGAACAAAATAAAAACATCCCAGGCCTGGAGAAATCCCAGCCCTTTTGTCTTGAGAGACCACAGAGGCAAACATGAAAACCCTCCAGTGAGCCAAGCCAACGGGGAGCTGTGGTACAGAAGGAGAAGGACATGTTCTTGGCTGACCTGGGGAAGCTAAGGGCTTGCAAAAACATATCATAACAAATCGAGGCTACGAGCGTGTACCTGCACACATGTGCTTGAGGCTGGCACAGTGTGGGGGGCTCCCAGTTTGTGCCTGGGGGGTCACCAGCTCTCAGTGGTGTTTGACCCACCTCTGCCTCGAGTTGGCAGAGCACAGCACAGAGAAGCTCCATGGGGCAGCGGGTGGTGGAACCTGGCCAGGGGATGTGCCCAAGCCCAACAGCCTTCCCTGCTAACCTCTGTAGCTTCAGTAGGGAATGCAAAGGGTGCCAAAATTGCCCCTGTAGCAAAAACCTTGGGCCACCCCCAATGAACTAGAGGATCTCCCAAGAGACCAGGCTACAGTTATGAGCAGGTCTGGTTAGGAACAATACTAGGTCAAAACCGGTTGTCCAGCAAAAAAAGTCCTTCTGGTTAAAAATAACAGGTTTAGAAACAGGCGTACAGGTCAAAGAAATTTTGGGTTGGGGGAAACAAAGTGGGGCAATCCCTTTGATAGTGTTGAAACTGCCCCATTACAACATTTTTGGAATGGAACAATGCAATTTTAGCTTTCAAAGTGACTTTTTTAAAGACAATCACCAATGGTTAAAAATATTAAGTTTTTAAAAGGTCAGGAAAAGAAAAAACTTCTCGCTTTCGCACAACAAAGCCTCTAAATTAACCCTAAGTGGGTTTTATGAGGGGGCAGGGAGGGGAGGTAGGGGGCTGTAAAGGGGAGATTTTATTTAATGGAATATTTCAAATTACTATAGGAGGGAAAGAAGGGGAACTGTTCCTTTTGGTCATAATTAAATACATGCATCTTGTGTATATATATATACATGTACATATGCATACACACCTCTTTTCCCTTCAGACTGAATATCCAGGCCCTCTCCGGGTTTAATTAATACCTGATTGTGCCTGGACAATTCCCAATCCCAAAAGAGCAAACCAAAGGATGAATTAGGATCTAAGGGGCGAAGCAACAGCTTAAACTCCCCCAATGGGTCAGCGGTAAACCTGCAACCAGAATCCAAGGAGCTCTGGGTATCACTCACTGCATTATGCACTTGGCCAAGTACATGAAGGAAAAGCTATTTATAAGGTGATGACTGAACAGTCGAAGAGCCGTCTACATGGGCTGGGTTGGATGTGAACATGAGAGAGGAGAAGGATTGTGTGTGCACGCGTGCGTGCCCATAGGCACGTCTATGCCCACCTCCTGGATGGGGCTAGCAACCAGCACTGAAATTACCAAGAGGAGGTGTAAAGAAAAAAAATAAAATCAAAGACCAAATCTTGGTACTAGTCCATATTTCTCTGCCTGCTGCCCCAAACACAGCAATAAAAATGGTAAATTAACTTTAAGGCATTTTTTTTTCCTCTTAGTCTAGTGTAAGCTTCAGATGATATGAGAAGTTTTTATATATAATCTAGATTTATGGCTTTTTTGTTTTTCAGTTAAATGCTGGGTTATGAAAGAAAAGGAAGTCATGTTTTGCTCATAAACAGAAAGCACGCAAACAGAAAATCATTTAGATATTAATTTTGCAAACCTGATGCCTGCATTTTGATATGTGTGTGTGTATATATACACACACACCCCAAAGATATAGAGCTAAACCCCGTGCTTATACATCATGTTTATACGCTATATCTATGTGTACTTGCAGAGAATCCACTTACTGACTT
This sequence comes from Haliaeetus albicilla, assembly GCF_947461875.1. NCBI lineage: Eukaryota > Metazoa > Chordata > Aves > Accipitriformes > Accipitridae > Haliaeetus > Haliaeetus albicilla. Next base: position 14,014,514 of record NC_091508.1, read on the forward strand.
TTTTTGGTGTTTGAAAACATGCCAGCAAAAAGCCAAAATGTCAGTAAACACAGTGGATGTCGTCACTGTTTTCCCTTTTCAGGTTGGTTTCCCTGGTGTACAAAGGTCAGCTCCAGCTCCAGCATAAATTATTACTGCCTACTTGACTCATAATAACATATCCAAATAATAACCAACACATGCTGGATGCTTTATGGGTGAATAATTCCTATCCCAAAGAACTGGCAATTCAAATAGTTTAGATGTAGCAAAACTGGGAGAAAAGTCTCATTGCCCAGGTTGTGTGGCAAGGGGCAGAATAAATCCCGTGCCCGAGGCAGCTCACAAAGTTTCCTGGACTGAACCGCCGCTGCCAGCACCTCCGCACCCACTCCTTGCTGGACCCAAGGCAGCAGAAGCGCCTGGGGCAGGCTCACGATGGTCAAGCCTCTGCTAAAGCCCAGCAAACCTTTGGGTGCTTTGATTTGGTGCAGAACTGTCATGCTTTGAGACAGCCAAGCGGGTGTAGAGGAGCAGTGCAAGCTCGGACAGATGGGACACTGCCTTCTCTTTGCAGGACAGCATTGGGCTTTCACCCATCCCTGCTCTGCAGGACCTGCTCCGGTTGAACACGTGGCTGAGACCCCACCAGCCTCTGTGATGCCCCATGTATCTCCCGCACATGACAAGCACAAGCACAAATCCGGACCGTTCCTACGAGCCCATCCTCAGCCTTTGCTGGCTCCGTCCCTGACATGTAAATAATGACATACCATTTCCACAGCTTTCCAGCCTATTACGCTACTCTTTGGACCTTGCCTCCCATCAGAACACAAAACCTGTGTCCCTGCGTGACCCTCCTGGCGCAGCCAAAGCAAACCAACGTGCTATATTTGTTTTTCAAGCCCGGGCCAGGAATGATTCCCGTAAGGCTCAGCCTGGCTTAATGGAGCTGTGTCTGTGCTGTGCCTCTAAGCCTACATTTGGCCACGGGGCCAGAGCTGCTTTTTTGCCTGGCTCGGGTAGGACGAAGTGGTGTTTGCTGAAGGTAACTCCAAAGTGAGAAGAAGCAGCAGAAAGTGATGATGGGGCAGGGGAGGAGGAAGAAAAAAAGGGAGACGAGGGAAAACAAGGAGGAGGGGCAGCCGGAGGGTGCTCCCAACTTTCCCAACGTATTGCGGCTGTTCTGAGACAAACTTGGCCGGACAGCAGGTTTCCAGCGAGGAGCGCAGCAAGAGGACAGCCGGGGCTGCAGCCCGTCACCGGGACCTCCTCGCCACGCCTGTGTCACACCGCCGCGCTCGCCCCCTCCAGCCTCTTGCTCAACTGCGGCGGCAGCCGGGATGTTTTTCTTGGAGGAGGCGGCCGCTGCAGTTGTTCGGGGGCAGGCTGCGCTGCCGGTGGCTGGGGGTGTCACAGAGAGCGGTTCGGTGCCGGGGGGGCTGGTGCTGTGACTCACGGTCCCACCGCTTCACCTCTCTGCTTCTCGACAGCCCTCGGCTCCCTTGTGCAGATGGGGCTGTCCCCAGACCTGCCACCAGCTGCCGAGCTGCTGCCGTGGCAAAGCGCGGCGTGGCATGCACCAAAGCCATTGCGGGGCCACGTTGCCTTTCTCCACTGGCCCTTTAGCCACAGGTCACGCTTTTGGGTTGTGGCTACCCAACCTCCTCCCAAAGAAGCATCCTCAGTACTGCACACAGCATGAAAGATGCTGAAATCACTTCTGGGTCCTTCATCATCACACGTCTACCCCCAGCCAGGCACTTATTTCAATCACTCCAAAGAGTGATGAAAGAAATTTTGCCCTAAGATAGACACAGGAGATCCTGAGCTTTTTTTCATCACAATAAAGCCCTGGCCTCTGTGTCTTGTGAAGCCTCTTTCCACCCTGCATGGGTACCTGTTTTATTGCAGGTCTGCAGTGCAAAGAGAGTCCTCGATGCTACCAGAGTGCCACATGCAGAGCCCCACATACAGAGCCTCCCAATATCAGGGCATGGAGGGATTGTTTTTTCCAGGAGTTACCTTCTCCCAGCAGGACTTCCCCACTGCCAGCACTCAGCAGAGGAACAAGCAGGTTTGTCAAACCAGTGATGCTTGCAGCCGGTTGAATGCATGGTCGTAGCCTGCACTTAGTAGGCAATAAGATACTAGAGAAGTGCAGATCAAATCCCGGTAACTGCATCAGTGAGGTGCAATTGTCCCCTTACTCCAGTGTCTTTGCAGACACCCAGACACCTTGCCCAGAGCCCTGCATACCAGAGCAGAGCAAAGGAGTTAAACTGGGCTCAGCACCAAAAACCCGAGTGGTTCGACTGCTGCTGGACAGGAAAAGCTTTGGGGAGGACAAGGCTGTTGGACCCAGATCTTCTACTTAGTGCTGAAATGTGTCCAGAGCAAAGCAAGAGAAAGAAGGAGAGAGATTGAATCTGCAAAGCTTGGCTTAAGAGCCAGAGCAGAAGCTGAGCTCGCTCAAAGTTTGGATGTATTTGGACCGGGAAAAGATTCAACTCCTTAGGAAGAGAATGGCCATGAAGTTTGGATACAGAACTAAACTGCTATTGAGTTTGTACTGTTTGAATTTCAGTTTTTTTGTTGAGACTAGTAAATGCTGCTGTCCCTGTCCTCTGAGGAAGCACCCACTGCTGCTCGCAGGTGGGACCCCAGGGCAGCTGTACCCTCTGCGCTTGCACTGCAGCCCACCCGAAATGCAGCCACTTCAACACACGGGGGAAGCAGATGCCCTTTGTGTCCAGGACGTGGGAGAATAATCAAATGCCATTGCCCTGCGGCCAGCATTACTCTGCATTCTCCAAACAAGCAACTTCTGAGCCCGGCAAACCTCATCAAGTCCGGCTATAACAAGGATGAGACACATCTTCCTCTGAACATCTTCAAAACCAGCAAACAAGCTACCCAGAAAACCACCAAAGAAACATGTCCAGGAGGCCTGGGTGCACCCACATATCCCAGACTCCCTCGTTCAGGCAGGAGGGGAGACGAGTATACCGAGGCCATCTCTTGACCACTGTGCTGAGGGCTGGTGGGCTCCTGCTCGCCTCTGCCATCCAGGTGCGGTGGGCAGAGGTTTGAAGAGCAGCTTCGGTGCTGCAAGGCTGCTGGGATCCTCCATCCCTGGGCAGCACGGGCAGGGGGGGAAGAGGCAGCTGAATTTTTAATGGTAAATGTAGAACGTTTCTACTAAGACAGAACCTCCACCCAGAGGGTATCAAATGACTCAGCTGTGCATAAGGAGCCCTTCGCCCCTGAGGAGGATGTTTCAGGCCAGCCTGGGTACATGGGATCACAAGTCACCGTTTGTGCTGGGGTCGCAATTAAGAACATTGAGTCAAATTCCTGACCATGGCCACAGCCGCCCGTGGGCTGCGGCTCCAAGGGAGCCGTGGTGCCCACAGCAGCCCAGCGAGCAGCATCTCAGAAACACCACGTCCGGCCAAGAGCTCCCCCTGACCCCCCACCAGTGCCCAGCAAGCGCGTGGGCATCTCCCGCAGCCTCGCCATAAACACAGGACGTTGATCTCCACCCGGGACGTTCTGGCATCTTTCCCCAGCGTGGCGTTCAGCAAGCTAAAATTATGTCCCTGCCACCTACGCCCTTGCTGGTCCTGCTGTGGGGACAGGGCACGGCTGCAGCGGGGGGCTGCAGGGCATGGCTTGGACATGACGCAGGAGATAACCGCTCTTGCTCTAAAAGCTTGGATGGGCAGGAGCGCAGGCAGAGCCGCAGCTCCACCTCAGCACTGCCCGTTCCTGCCTGCCTGCCTTGGTAGGTAGTGAAGGCAATGGCCCCCCGTGCCCCTCAGGACCTGCCGGATGGTCAGAGGCAGCCGATGCCGCACTGCCCAGCGGGCACCGTGCCGCCCTGCCCGCAAGGCAAGGCAAGGCAAGGCAAAGCAAGGCAAGGCGAGGCAGGGCGCACACAGCGAATGGCAGGGCTGGGGCTGCCTGAGCGCAGAGCGACCCAGACGGGGCCCCCTCGGCTTCCCGGCCAAGGCAGGACGGAGCAGCCCAGCTGCTCGGGCTTGGCTTCTCCTTGCATGGCAGCTGGGGGGGAGAGCCAAGCACAGGGAAAGACGGGGAGCGTGTGCGTGCACGGGGGGCTGCAAACGCCCTCCCCTCCCGCCTTCCCTCGGCTAGGGGGAAAAAAAAGAAAAAAAAAGAAATAAGGAATTAGTAATTAGAAGGTGAAATCAGGACATAAAAGAAGCAGAAAATCGTCTCAAAGGGTGCTTTTTCTTTTTAAAGGTTTCACCAAGATTTTTGCTTTTCCCCAGGGTGTCCTTTGCAAATCAGGCCTCACTGCAAAGGCTATTGGATATGACTCTGACGTCAGCAGGGAAAAGGTCCCCAGACTCTCATTAGAAAGGGGAAGAAAAAAAAAAAAAACCTATCCTTTTTTTTTTTCCCCTTGACCAATTTAACCTTTTCAGAACAATAAACAGGCTGGCTACAGGACGAAACCAAACAAGCAAAAGGGCTGTGGGCTCTGCTTCCTGGGGACGAGGGAAGGCGTGTGGTGGGCAAACGCCAAGGGCTTGAGCTGGCACTGTGGCCAGGCAGCCCCCGTGCTCCCTATCCTGCCCGCTCAGCACCGAGGGGCCCCTGGGCAGCAGCACCCTGCCCATGCACAGGGTTGGTTTTAACTCTTTGCTAGTCTGGAAGCTGAAGCTCATTTCACTACCTGAGACAGCATGTTAGCATCAAAAAGGGGTGCTGCAATGATGTGGGATACAGGAGAGGCTGCCTTGGACAGGGAGCAGGAGCAACCAGCAGTACCCAAAGGCAGCAATGAGTTTTGTTGCTGGCTCTGCTGCCCATGCAGCCTGCAGCGCTATGCAAACCAGCGAGCAGGGTGAAATGCTGCTCTGCCTTTCCGCAGCACCCATTCCCCAAACATGCAGTGCCAAACCTATTTACTATAACCCCGTCCTGCTGAAGGGGGTCAACTGGCAAAGTGCCATGGCAGGGCATCCCCAGCTGCTCCCCAAATGCCCCTTGCAGACCTCCCAACTATTTTGGAGGATGCTTGGATGCCAAGTTTCGCATGATCCTTGCGCACGGGTGCTGTATAGGAGTAGTGTATGGTTACCAGCAGCTACACATGCTGGAAAAGGAGCAGCTCCTCACTGCAAAAGTAAAACATTCGTGTTTAGAGCCCTTGGTTGCCATTTTGGGGAACAACAGAGGTGTGAAAGAGGCCCTAAGGGGCCAGACTCAATCAAGAAGGGTCCCAGCCATAGAGATTGTGGCCAAGTCTCTGGAAAATAAGAAATTTAACTTTTAAGATGGTGAAGGGTCACACCTAAAGGAAACAGGCTTTTCCGAATTATAAAAATGAGGCTTGTCAGCGTGCAGCACTTGGGTCAGTGCTGATGGAGCCTGGCCTGCGATACTCAGGACGGGCAGTAACCCAAAGGGAACATCTGCTCATCGCATGGTATTTTGGGCCCGGTTTTCCCAGCCTGGGATGGGCAGGTCTCGGCGAGCAGATCTGGCAGGGCTGCTCATGAGAATTGGGCCGCTGCCCTCCCGCAGGAAACAGAGGACAAATCACTCTGAGGTGGGAAAAAGACGCTGCGAATGGCAGATCCAGCTGATGGAGGAGGGAGGACCAAAGGGCTGGGCGGCTTCTCCAGCCTCCCTGCTCCATCGGCTGCCCACGCAGGACCCGACTGCTCCTCACCCCCTGGGCGGGCTTGATCTCCTGGGGGATGCCATACAGCTCCGCTCTCCTTTTTCTGGGTGCCCTTCTGCCCCGAGCAGTCCCTTTCCCTTGGCCCTGTAGCATTTCCCATGCTGTCCATGCAATGAGAAGATAACTTCCCACCTGACATGGTGGGACTCTGCTTTAAACCCTGCCCTGCACATCCTAAAGCCGCAGCACGCCCGTTCCATACACTCTCCCACCTCACTCAAGGACTTTCTCCTTGGCCCTCATTGCACTATAGGGAGGCACAACACTTCTCCCTGCTGCGGACGCCAGAACCGCGCTGGTGCTAGATACCAGTTGCCCCAGCTCAGCTGCGCTGGTGAGTGAGAAGACGAGACGTTTGGCCAGATCTCCACCCAGCCACGTCCCTCCAGGGTGGAGAGGGAGGAAGCAAAGAGGCCGCTTGCTCCCATCCGCCTGGCCCCCGAGCTTGGCTGGCCTGCACAGGGGCGTGTGTACAAACAGGGCTCTTCCCTCTCGCTTTTCCTTTCCATTTTGCACTTCGCCGTCCAGGGCGGCGAACGCGGAGCCCGTCAGCCCAGAAAGCTGGGATTGCTTTCCCATCGCTCCCCCGTCATTAGTACCGTCACGTCCGTCCTGTGGCGCTGCCACCCACGCTCAGGCTGAAGCCTCAGCCCTTCCCTGAGGTTTGACGGGGGTGCGCTGGGCTGGATGAGATTTTGGATGTGCTGCAGGAACCTTTCTGGGACAGACAGATGATAATCCCTTTGCAACAGGGCTAACACCTCTACAGGTCATGTCCTGGACATTTTCTCAGCTGCCACTGAACACAGGGGGAGGTGGAGTTCATTGGCAGCAGATAGGGAAAGCGGTGCTGTTATTTTTGGGATTAGGATGCAATCTCCTCCAATTGCCTTCCCCTGCCCCTGCCACAGTCCCTCCTGGCCTGGCCATGGCTCAGGACCTCCTCAAACCCCACGGGTTTGTCAAAGGGCATGAAAAGGTGCTGAACCTTGTCAAAGGAAAGGGGGCAGAAAACAACTGGGGGGGTTCCAGCTCCTATCGCTCACCCGATCTCCAGCCTGCACCTTTACAGGCATTCATCTCAGCTGCCCCTGAGCTCAGTTCTCCCCTTTCACTTCCCCGGCCCAGCTAAGCCCCCAGCCCAGCAAGGCCAGCCCAACTCAGACGTCACCTTGATTTTACCCCGACGAGGCTCACTGGGGGATGCCCACCCGCCAGCGCCGAAAGCGGCTTTGTGCTGCACAGGATAATCCTGGAGGGGTGGTGATAAAAATCTCCTCATCCCCATGGAAATCGAACCATGTTCCTCACATACCTCCGCTAATTCAATTTTACACTGTGTGAATAGACCTGCCAAACCTTTATTATTCTTTCTTCTTGAGAAGTTCGCAGCAGAGGGGTACGGCGGGCAGAGGGGAGGGGGGGGCACAAGGGAGGGGTGGGCTCTCTCCTGCCTCTCCTGAGCCTAATCTCTGCAATAAATGGTCACACTTGGTCCTCTTCAGGCATGTTTCATTACCCTCCTTTGAAAACATGGGGCTGAAAATGGAGGCGAAGAGAAGTCTGAGGCAAATAAGTAATTGCTTAGAAATAATTAGGGCAGGAGGCAGTGGATTTTGGATTTAGGTGAGCATAAGGGAGAAAAGCACCTGGAGACCATCCTCTGCTAACGTAGCTTAGCGTGGCCTGGACCACAGCTTGTCCCACTCTTAGTCTCCACTCCTGAGATGCCCCAGTTGGGACTCCCAGCCCCGTTACACCTCCTGCCCCAGGCACAGGTCTAAGCCCTCTCCCACACCAGGACTACCCCCCCAGCACAACTCAGTCCTGCCCTGCACTGCCTGCAGCCTTGCCAGCGCTCATCCAGGGTCACACATCAGCATGGTCACGCCTGGTCAGCCCAAACCCCTCCAATCCAAGCCAGGGCAGTGGGGACACCTGGGGCTTTGGCACACACCACTGCCATGAGTGCTGGTTCTGTGGCAAGGACCTGGATCAGTGTGCAATTCTCAGGAGCAATAAAAACGCTGCATAAAGTCCTGATAATGTTCTATAGCTCCTTGAGATTTGCAGTAGCATCTGCAGCTAAATCGCTCTATAAATCCCTGATCGATCATGCAACATCTTACACAACACGGGGACTGGCTGCGATGGCAATGCATTGGTGCAAGAAAAACTAAGAGATGCCTCTAAACAGGGGTCATCTTTTAAAGTCCATACATGAGAAGACCCATTCAGAGGATACGCACAGGGAAACTGCCAGCTCAGAGTCACTCAAGTCTGCAAGGAGATTTCCTGGATGGGCAAATACTTGCACAAGCAAATGGGTTTTCACAGGAGACTTGGTCTGCTGGAACCCTTGGTCTGGTCCAGCACTCACAGCTGACACTGGAAAGCAGACAGGAGGGGGCCTGTTGAGCCATCAGAATTGGAGATCTAAGTCTCTAACTGCAGCTTTCGTCCTCACATGGGGACAAGACCCTCAGATGTGGTCTCCTGCACATGGTGTAGGATGCACAAGGCAGCAGGTCATCATCTAGAACAAAGATCAGGTACTCAGTTTCCAAAGGGAATCTGATTTTAGACCCTCTCTCTCACAAATTTATCTCAAATGGAACATGGTTTAGTAAGTTCCATTAGCGACCAAATGCAACTGTTTGACCAGAGTTGGGAAAAAAGTGAACCAAGACACACAAATTACAAGACACTTTGATGAAGCTACTAATGAGGGTGTGCAAATCTCCTTGAGTTCCCAGTCATCAGAGCTGAGAGGCAGGAGGGCGATGAACTTTGGAAACTAGTAAGTAAATACAGTTATTAGATTAAAAACACACAGGAAAGATGGAATTCAGCATCGTTTGCAAGATTAAAAAAAACCAAAAACAACTATATGGAAAAACCAGTAAGGTCTAACATGCACAAAAAGGCTAAACTTGAGGGCATTTTCAATTCAGTTATTTCATGTGCTATTGAAGCTGTGATGTATTTCATACCTCCAAACAGCAGGACCTACACTAAGTAGTTGTAATATTTGCAGCCAAACTGGCTACTTGAAATGCAAATTAACAACGTGTTGAAGTCTGATTTAACTTTCACATTCAATAACTCAGGCTTTTCCCCTTCTCTCTGCCCTTTTTTTCTAATTTTGTTGCGAGATTACCCACTAGTTTTCTTTTAAACCTTAAATTACTCTTACGCATTCTCTACATTAGTTCCACACTGAAGCTATTTGTTTGGGATTAGTTATACTTACCTAACTCGAGGGGTGCTGGGAGGATTACTGGGAGTTTGCAAAGGGCTCTGACAGTGGAAAGCACTATCTAAATGCTAAGTATTATGAAGTCAGATGAGCTATTTACTGATCCCGATAGGTAATACCCCCCCCTCCAAACTGGACGCAGAAATTGAAAGAGCAGAATCCTTTTTTTGGAGAGACAAATAGCGGCAGAAGGCCAAGCCAAGGTCCACAAATAAAAGAAATCCTAAAACATCAGTTAAGGTCAAAAAAGGGCCGGGTTTATTCCTGGTATGAATAAGCACTGCGCGAGTGGCAGGACCCAGAGCACAGACAGGGAGGCTGCAGGGGTGCAGAAGGCAAACCACACCTTGTGGGATCTCCCTTCCAGTCTTTCGCAGCACTTCCCCATCATCCATTACGTAAACCAAATACCCAAACAGCTCGTCTGGCAACAACTTGCAGCCTGGCTCTTAAACAGAGAGACAGAGCGAGCTCCTCTTCTTTACAAAGATGAGTTTTCCTGATGCAACGTGACCTTTTGCTGGGCAATGGTATTCGATCATTTCATCTTGCAGTAGCACCTTGAGGTCCCAAGAGAGATCAAGGTCTTGTTGGGAGAGATTTTATACACATACATATGAGCAGACAACTCCCGCTTCAGGGAGTTGGACTCAATGATCCTTAAGAGTCCTTTCCAACTCAAGATATTCTATGATTCTATGAAATACTGTCACTGTCAATAGTCCCACATGGGCTCTGTACAGACACAGATGGCACCCCCCCCACCCCCCAATCAACCTGTGTCTTCAACAAATTCACCATGACCGTATTTATCAAGGTGGGAGGGTTAATGGGAGCACAGCCCCTTCCCCAGCACAGACACTGCACCCTGCTCCTAGAGCTGAATCCCTCCCAGACACAGCCAGGAGAATCCAGACGGACATGGAGGAATGAGGGAGAGGGGCGCAGGGTTGAGGAGAAAACCATCTGTCTATACACATGGCAGCTTTTTGGGAAAGCTTTGAGAAGAGCTTTGAGCAAACATGATGAGGGGATGGGGACAGTGGAAGCATCCTTATTTAGAAGCCTGTTATATAGGCGATAAAATTTAAAGTGCTGGGAAAAAACTCGGAGATATTCAAGAGGTCAACAGCAAAGGGAAAAAGTGATGGACCAACACTTCAGAGTTGAATACAGGCTCTGGGGTGGGATTCTTCCCCCAGAAAAGAGCCAGTACAAAGGCCCAAGCCCTCCTGTTCTCAAGTCCTCAGCTCCTGGCATGGGCAGAGAGAGAACAGGCACCCAAACTCTGCCAGTGAGAGCCTCCACGGGGAGACGCATGCCAGGATAGCCCCACATCACAGGGCTGAAAAGGAGGATAAAGACAGACCATCCTTCATCTTCCTACAGTGATTTTTCCCATTGTGCTGACACTTGGTCATCAAGTTGGATTAAGGGGTCATGAATCACCAACGTCTTGCTGGTGTTGCTTTCCTTGCCAGTGCAAACAAAGAGCTTGAACTGCCTCATCGGGGAAGTGCTTAGATCCATTGAAGATTATTTTCCAATAAGGGCCATAGAAAGTTATTTTCTAATAATTGAAGATTGTTTTCCAATAAGGGCCAATAAGGTCTTCAGACCTGGCTCAAGACTCTGGCCACTCTCTGCCGGATGCTTTGGCCAGCCAGCAGAAACCAGCATGATGTTTTGCAACCCAGCTACCTGCAGGGATTGTGCTCAGTGCCAAAACTGGAGTGGAGAAACACTCTCCTAGGCAGCCATGGCTAAAAGCTGCTGTCTGCTCTAGGGATGAGCCGCTTCACAGAAACCGGACAAATGCTGCAGTTGTGTTACCCAACCTCCCAAGCAGAGAGACAGCAAAGACAAGCTGGGGGAGAAACTGTCTGCAATCAAGTGCAACTTCACGGGGAACCAAAAAGCAATGCCCCAAGTGTATTTTGCACTGTCACCCGTGGAAGGCTTGCAGGCTCCTGGCTGGAGCTATTCATGCTCAGCATCACAGTGGGGGATGCCAGAGAAGATGCGAGGCTGCCGCTGTGCAGGTGGGACAAGGCAAGAGGAGCTCACTGTGAGAGACACAAAGATGCAAATGGGGGAAAAGAATCTTAGAAGTGGAAATTTGTGCAGAAAGGAAACAGGACAACAAGCTTGGCAGGAAGTGATGGGGACATGTAGGAGGACGGATCAAAGGAAGGTTGTGTTGGCAGCCAGAGGGGTATAATAGTGCGCAAGGAGGTGGGCAAAATGGGCAGATGTCTCCCACCTCTCAAATGAGCCATTGGACCACGAGGAGGGTAGGAGAATGGTGATTGGGATTAGCTGGTGACTAATGGAGGACTGTGTGTCCAAAAGCTGGTCTTTTTTACCTTGTTTCCTTCTCCAGGTGCATCAGTTGGCCTAACAAGACATATTACCTCCCCTAACAAACCACATCTCACTAAGGATTTCTCCAAAGTGGAATTCAGCAGGAAAAAGAGAGCCCAAGCACCGTGAGTGCATCCTTGCAAACACAGCCTCCACCCCATGGCTGGACACTGCCACCGGGACAGGAAACCTTCATCCACAACCAGCAGAAAGAGAGAAGACAAAATCCTCCAGCCCCCACGCCTCACCCACTGGGGACCAACTCGTCTATATTGTTCTTTTCCCCAGCCAAAACTATTCCATGAATTTGACCTTAACTTTTGTAATAGTTTGAGGGTGACGAACATGGCATTCTTGACGTAGCTAATGTTTGTGAAAAAAACAAATGAAAAAAGAAATAAATAAGCAAACACCCGGCCGCAGACTGCGCTCAGTTTTGCTGTGGTTGACATTTACAGCCTGCGGTGGCTGTGGTGAGGATGACAAACTGGGGTGGCCAGTGGTGCTGTCGGGGCAGCTGGGCAGGGCGCCGTGGGCAGGGCTGCAGGGCCAGCGAATGGTTGGGTGGGCACCCACCCTGCGGGCACCCCTCCCAGGCCGCAGCATCGCTGCAAACACTAACAGGCTCTTTTCCTGGAAGAGGCACCTTTGCTTTCCAAGTCATCACAGTGGTGGGGTGTGCTGGCCTAGAGATTCTTCTGGAAAGGCATGATGTTAATTTGTGGGGGTAACGGCTCAGTTCAGCCTTTAATTCCCTGTGGCAGATCTGAAATCCTGTTTGCCCAGTCCGCCTGACTTCCTACCCGACCTCGGCCAGGTCCCTCCATCTGCTCAGACCATGGGCAAGGAGCTGCCCCAACACACACCATGCCTGGTACAACAGGGCTGTCACCCCAGCAGGGACCATCAGCCCGTAACAGACCCACAATACTGGGTGGAGGACTCTCGGGAAGTGCTCTCTTAATTATTCACAAATCAAGACAAGCTTCCTAATTGGGAAAAGAAAAACTCTTGCCGGAGATCAGCTGCTCAAGACATGTTTTGCTGATTGCTCCTAAGAACAGAGAGAAGAGGTACGCTCCTCGCTTTTTCTGCAAGCTTTAAGAGTGCGCAGAACAGCGTTTGCGAGATAATTTGGTGGTCACAGAGGACTGGGTTTTATTCCTGAATTGAAAACTGGCTATTAAACATCATTTAAAGAACAAAATAAAAATAAAACAGCAATTTCTTTTTTTATTCTCTCCCTATCATCATCATTAACCTTCTATCTGCATAATATCCCTTTGCCAAAGATCTTCAACTAAGTAATAAAATTTTAGTACTTAAACCTTATCAGTGCTCTGGAAGGCAGTATTCTTCTCATTTCAGAGAGAGGGAAACCAAGGCACAAAGAACTGAAATGACCTGCTCAAAGTCACACTGAAAAGTATTAGTTGAGCCAGGAATAGATTCCCTGAGCCCCAAACCCTGGGAGGCAGCGCGCCCACAGGTACGCTGCTCTTATAGGCCAATTAGCTTTTATGGAAACGTTTAAGGAAACATTTCCTTTCACAGACTCTGCCTGCTAATTTACTCCCAAGCTTTGTCATCTGTGAGCAAAAGTGTCTTAGTTTTAGGCTGTTGTGGAGCAACTCAGCCCCTTCCCTTGTTTGAGACAAATCTGCTTTCAGCAAGCAGAGGTATCTGACAACACAGAGCACCCTGCTACATGCTGGATAAAAAAAGGCCTGGAAGAGGTTTTTCAGTGGGTCCCTGCCTACTAATTAAGTCTGATTGCGTAGACTTTGACAAAGCAGAGGGCTTCGCATGGAGACACAACCACAGGGACCGCCGGGGCTCTGGGTGCGGAGGCACGCTTTGCTTTCCAGCACGCTGCTCTGTTTAGGTCTGCTCAGCCTGGTGGGGCAGAGCTGATTTTTCACCCAAATCCTCAATGTCCTAGGTCCTGCCTTTGCAGAAGCCAGGAGGGAAAGGCAGGCAGGGTTAGAAGACAGAAGGGCAGAAAGGATGGGAGTGGGCGAGCACGGCGCAGGAGAAAAGCAGACCCTTGTTTGCTTTCCATCTTTCTCTGCTGAGAAACGGTTAATAGGTTGCAAGGTTTCCACCCTTCCAGGACGGAGCCTTTTCCTCCCCTTTCGAGTGCCCCCTGCCTTCCTCCTCCAGCGACTGGGAAGCTGTGACTGCTCTACACCGCTGACACCTCGGCTGCTCTGGAAACCCATGAACTGTTTGAGAAAGGTCAGCTGGCAGCCGCTGCATCCCTTCTCCTGCCTTCCCAGCCCGGACAGCCTTGGGCAGTGCAGGAGCCCCCTCTGTAGGCAAAACCCCACATTTACCAGCATCCCCTGCTTCTTTACATGTTTTATCGGCAACACCCCACTCTTCATCCACCCCAACCCAAGCCCCCGCCATGGGGCCAGAGGGAGAGTGGGACAGCAGGGCTCCGCACCAGCCAGGGATCAGGTCTCTGCTCCACCGCTTGTTAATAGCTGGCCCTGTTACACGCAACATGAACCGAGGCTGGACATCCAGCAGGACAGCAGGATTGGCCATCAAAACAGCCCGTGTTTTGCCAGCTTGCTGTTGGCAAAATAAAACAAGCACACCTCTGTACAGCTCTGGGGTTCGGTACGTCTCCTAGGTCCAGAGCTGCACTCTCTCCAGTCTGTCCAAAGCAGTCACCTGCTTTTCTCTGGTCTCTTGCCAAACTCGAGCTCCCCAGTGCTGTGTGAGCACTCTCCCAGCCGCTGTTAGGGTGGCCTTAGTGCTCTCCTTCACAGTGCAAGAGAACGAAACCACCCACCTCGAGTGCTCCTTCTCCATCCTCTCTCCTGCACCTCCTCATCCCAGCACTACACACCATCCAGGTGAGGCTCTCCAGCGTTGCCACAGCTCTCCCAAACCACAGCCTTAAACCCAGCTCTGGTTCAAAATAACCCTATTTGGTCCATTAGATATGCTGCAAAATCCTCCGCCCTGCAGGCACTTGCTGGGGCCAGCAGTGAATTAAGGGCAGATGAACACGAGACTGGAAGTAGCTGAGGCAAAATTCCTGCCTGGATGCAAACAAGCTCCATCCTTCCCAAACGAGGAGTCTTTCTTGGGGGTGGGAGGTTAGCAGCTGAGTCAAGGGCTTCTGGCAGTTATCAGCCACTACTCCTACAAAACAGTTTGACCACAGCTTTTAAGAAAATGTGTGAATTTGCCTTGCATTTACTGCTCTCTGTCCTCACCAGCTACAGTGCCTCCTCCTTGGAGATGCTCAGCCTGCGTTCACTGTGTCCTTTTTTAATAGAGCCAGCCCTTCCACACCCCTCCTGCTCAACCATACACCCAGCAGCAACCTCGTAAGGATTCGCTAACCTAGAGCAAGATGGTCTTTAGTTGGGAGAAACATATGCTCTTACCGACTCCTGGCCCCCTTTGTTTGAAGCCCCAAGACATGCTATCGCTCACACAGACATGTGCCCCATGACAAATGGGGGGGGGCAAAATTAGAAAGGAAGATGATGAAGATCTAAAGCCAATTTGTAGGCACCCTGAAATAACTTGATTTCTCTAGTGTCCTGGGAACACTTCTGTCCAAGACGTAACATTACTCATTTTCATTTGGAGAAGTTTCAGCATGTAACAAAAATATCTCAGGCTCAGTAATGAGGCAAGAAATCGTGCTTACGTAGCTGAGCAAGTAACATCACTCAACTTTCCTGTCCTTGTGGTGGAAGAAAAATGATTGGAGAATAAATTAATCCTAATAAATGTAGGATTCTGATCAGGCATACATAACCAGCAGTGCGTCTGCAGGATGAGCAATTGATGAAGTCATTGCTTCAAAGGTGCCTTGATGCAATTAGTCACTTGTAAAACACGCAGCAGAGGAGAAAATCCCGCTCCTTTTGTTAAGGAGCATGAAAATGCTCCATGTGTCGGAGTGATTTATGGGTTACAGTGCAGCAAAATTAGAGCATGCAGCAATTAGGGTCGTTCTCTCGGAGATGAAAGGCCGGGGGGAGATGAGTGAAAGGATCGACAGGATGCAGAAGGGCCAAACGAAGGCAAAAACGCCAACGCCACATTTCTGTGCTGTTGGTTTTTAACAGGGATTATTGCCCCTTTGCACAAATCATTGTGGGGGGGAAAGCGGGCTTCACATGTAAAACTGGTGCCACTGAAGATGAATTAAGTCATTAATCACCAGCATGAGTATCTGTAATTAGGGCTGCCAGGAGTCACAGGAGCAAGAGTCAAAGGCTCTAACAGGATTATGGACAGATCTGGATTGTTTTATGACCAATATTAGCAGATAAAGGGAATCCATCACGTGCTCAGGATGGTTGGCTGATGAGCACGGGGGGCAGGGAGGAAGGCATTTCCCATCCCCAACCCCGCTGCTCGGCTTCGGTGTCCACTGCACCGTGTGCCCACCACTGTACATGCAGAGAAGAGGGCAGAGGTTCGCCCCAGCATCCTGCTTAGGGGGTACCCCAGGGGGAGAGGACCCTCTCCGCAGGCACCGCAGCACCAGGGTGCAGGATCAGCCCATGGCTGAGAGCTGAAGGGAGCTGGCTGACCCGGCTGTGCCGAAGCGGGGTCGGTCCCGGTGCAGCTCGGCACGTTCCCAATGGAACGCGCCAGCTGTTTGCGGCTGGAGGACGCAGGCAGATGCCGAGCAGCTGACCCTCGCGGTGCACAGCTGGGGCGAGCAAGAAGCGCCTGTCCAGCTACCCACCTCCCGCACTATCCCAGCCTTGCCCGGATGAACTGGATGGGTTTCCCATGTCCCACCCCCTCCACCACGGGCCGTCTCTCCAGCTCACACGCTTCCTTCTCCAGTCCCGTTCCCAACAAGCCCCGGCATGCCTCTCTGCAGCTGCCCGCTTTTGGGACAGGAGGGAGCAGGGAGGCTGGGAGCTGGGGCCAGGCAGAGCAGGCGCCAAAACTCCTCCTAGCCCCCCCAGGAGGGGAACATACAGCCTCTCTCTAGGTCTAGGGGCCTCAGTGACCAATTGCTGCTTCTCTGAGCTCATCCTTGAGGACTGGAAAAGGTCTGGGAGCTTTCAAAGAAAGCTCCTTAGCTTAAATAAGGAGAAAACGGTCTCATGCCTTCGTCCTCAGAAAGCAGAGTGCCAAGATGGGGCTGCGCTGCCAGACACCATCACATCATCCTGGGGATGTCTGGCAGAGGAAGCTCCATCAGCTGCAGGGCTGCGGGAGGACCGCCAGCGAAGTCAAGGTGCCGAGGGGGAACAGTCCCCATGACCACTGCACGTCATCCCCACAGGGTCTGGCACAGCCCAGGGCACCCAGATGGGATGGCTGCCTCACCATCCATGAAAGCTGTGCACTGGGACGGGGCAGACCCACTGGCTTCTTTGATGCCTGGGGGTAGCTCTCGCTCCTGCTCACCTTGGTCCCTAGCAGGACAGGCACATTCACCTGGGTTTGACACTCTCCATCTACCAAGACAACACCAAGGTTTTCTTGAGGAACTGAAAATTGAGATCTGAAAACAATCTGTAGCCAAGTGTGAACTTTTGAGACTTGAGAGCAGCAAGCACAGTAAATATTAACTGCACATGAATTTAGACCCCTTGCTCTTAACTGGCTCTTCTGGATTTAGAGTCCATGCACAATTTTTGGCTGTTACTGCTGAGTGCTCCCAGGCCGCACAATGAAGTTGGTGAGATTTATCGATTTCCGCAGATGACAGCGCAGGACAAAAGAAAGCCAAGTATTATCTGTGATCGAGTACAAGCTCTCCTCTCACAGCACAGCCATGCTGCTAGCACCTGCGCTCCTGCCCTCAGTGTCCTCACAAGCATGCACACATGTGAGTGTGCCACGAAGGGGGAGATGGAGAGTGGGGTCCCTCAGCCATACCTCAATGCTCCTGACTCCACCGTCACCCCGGGCAGGTGTCCAGGGCCAGCACCGGGGAAACAAAGAGTGAGCCTCATTAAAGCCAGCAAACTGACCTAGCTGCATAGGACCATGGGTCTCTCTGGAGTTGAAACTGGGGTCTTCTCAGTGGGGGTAATGCTCATATTGGTGAGGCCAGTCCCAAGGACAGGCTAGCCAAGGATGGCAGAATGACTGTAAGAGCCTGGCTGCTATGTAGGAAGAGCCATTGCTGTTCTCTGAGCTCCAGTGAGGTATTTCCTATCCCAGTGTCATCCTATTTCATTAGGGTGAGTCATCAAGACCACCACAAAAAACCTCAGGACCTTGCATCTGTAGTTGTGATCAGAACTTCTTTTATTAAATTAATGACCATCCCCTATCTGTCATCTTGCTGTTAATAAAAAGAAATGAGGGCTGGAAAGAGCACTGCAGACCAGTGCCTGGAGCCAGGCTTGTATCAGCAGAACTTGTGTCCAGCAACACTGCAGAGCTGCTCCCAGACATAGCATGCAGGAACAGGAGGAGGTATTAACCCACATGCCAACCAGGTCTGTGGCATAAACGTGGTGGGTTTCCCTTCTCCAATACCCCTCAGGATGCTGCTTCAGTGCAGCATCCCTAATCAGTACAGCTCTGAAACACTTATTTGGCCACAGGGGCAAGCTCATCTCACTGGATCTGACTGGACCAACATGACATCCTTCCTCAAATACATCTCTCACATGGGACAGATGAAAGCATGCACTTAAATGCTCACTGCTCTAAATGATCCCCTCTGGGATGTATCAACTGTTTCCCCACAATCGGCATGACATGGGCTAGCAAGGAGGAAGATCTTACTTGGTCCAAACAACACCAGTTCAGAATACGAAGCTTCTTCTATCTCAGGGTTCCTGAAGACATCGATGCCCGTTTGAAAAAAAGATGTTCTCTCCTCTGTGAGCAAGCCCCAGCAACAGGTCAGCATCACCCACCCCTCCCTCCAGCAAAGGAGAGGTCATTGTCCTGTTCTCTGGAAGAGCAGGATTACAGGGGTGGAAAGAGTTCAGAGACAATCGCTCCCAGCAAACACCAAGTCAACCCGATGCTGAGATAAGACGGCTCCTTGACCCCACCACGCAGGCCTGCTCAGTGGGAACCCAGCAGGGGAACGCTGCAGAATATCCACTCTATCCCCCATAACCCAAACTAGCCACAGCAGTATTTCCTATTATGTCTCCATAACCTAATCTGACCCCCTCTAGGGTCTCCAGATTAGTATCTGAGAAAGCTCACAAGTCCAATCACCCAATTACAGGGAGGAAAGGTTTATCCTATCTAAACAGCATGAAATGTAACCTAGACCCAGCTGCCCCCTCGCTCCTAAGAGCCAGTTCTCAATCCCTAGCAAGCTGAACAAACTGGGAAGGGGTCATGGGGGAGATGGGGAAGGTCTCTCCCTGCTCTTGTATCATATGAAACCTGCAGGAAGAGCAGCTATTTTAATTGGCAAATCCCCTGACTCAAGGTTTAATCCCTCTCCGTTTTTACTTAGCTTCCCTCACACCAAAGCAACATGGGCAATAGATGACATGTCCCACCTTGAGCCACTGCCCAACAAGAGGAGCCCCCATTGTCTTGGCGAACAGGGAGGCAGGGACGATGGTCGTCAGGACACAGTGTACGCAGCCCAGCTTGGGAGATGCAGGGACGCAGGGCTGGTACCACCATGTGCCATCCAACACATACGCACCTGAGGAATGGTGTGGTTTAGAGCAGCCTCGATGCTGGCAGGGCAGAGCAGGCAAGGGGCAGGATCACAGCCCAGAATGACTGCAACTTTCCCAGAGTACCTCCTGCACTGGGGTTGAGAGGTTTCAGACAGGACAGAATAGGCTGTCCCAAGGCAGACTTTGTCCCTCCTTGGATCCCCTTCCTATCCATATTTCATTACAGAGAAGCATGGAGGGACGCTGTCTAACTTTTTGGATTGTATTTCAGCCACCTGAACTGAATGCATGGGAAATCTCAACAGCAGCCAGAGGACTGGAAAGCAGATTCCCCATCCCGTTCAGGATCTCATCTCAGGCTTTGGCTAGAATGAGAGGAACATGCAAAATCTCCAGGAAGATCCCAACTTGGCAAGGAGTCCCAGTCTAGGCGTCATTCAGAGCCCATCCAAAGGGAAGACCCATGTACTTTGCTCAGCAAGCATGCCCAAGTTTCCTCCCAGAGCAGGGTTGTGTTGCATCCACGGATGCCCCACAGCCTAAATTTTCCAAATAGCTTAGGGCTGCATTGCCAAGCACCAGCTTTGCAAACACAAACTGAGCTTCCCTCTAAATTCCAGCCACAATTTATTGATTAGAAAAGCCTGTCTAGTCAATAAAGGCTCCTATGAAAAAGTTCCACTGAACTGCGCTCACATGCCATGATCCGTCTGACTGTATTAGCAGCCTTCACTTTTGATGCTTTCTGACACGATAGATTTGTGGCCTTGACTTTTCCAGATCAGGAGAAACTTAATCCTAGAGGATAAAATTACAGACGAGTAAAAAACCCTCCATGACTGGCCTCATTAACTGCCATATAAGAAGTTCAGAGCCTTCTTCGCTAGAAAAGGAGCATCTACAGCTGTCCTTTGCCTTGAGGGAGAGGTAGCTCTGAACAGCCAGCACAAAGCCCTTGGCAAACACTGTGCTTTTAAAGTGCATGACATACTCATGGCACCATCCAGACTGCTCCATCCTCCTCTGTCAGCAGGGAACAGGCAGACAGTCCCAGCTCTCCACCTATGAAGTGATTTGGGAGAAAGCAAAGATAATGCCCAGCTCTGTCCAAAAGGTGTCTGGGCAGATAAAAATAAAAATCCTGGAACAACCATATGGAAATGTGAATTAATGAAATATTTCAGCAACTGACTCAACCCTAATTAAGAGCTGAGAATCCTCCACCTCCTTTCTGCTTTCCAGGATACAAAAACGACACTGGTAGGTGGAAATAACTACAGCTGTCCCAATGGGAGAGAAATCAGTGCTTCACTGTGAGTGTAATGGCCAAAATTAAGCACTTGCTTGGTGCTATTACACAACCCAACCCAGGAAGCAGCTTCCAAAAACTTGACCTTATCTTCAAAGGCTTCTTTTCAAATCATCTTTCCTTGTGCTAACAAGTGAAGTGGATTCAGCACCTAAGAAGGGTATTCTGGATGTTGAAAACATCTTTACCCATGCACTAGTTACAGGAGAGGCAGCAGCATGACAGCTTCCACACAGCAGCCCTGCCCTGGCCAGGCTCCTCACACACATGCATTTGCAGATGAAGCTCTGTTGCATTTCCATCCTCAGCACACAAGCGAGCTAGTCCTCACCGAGTGGTGGTTGTGATCAGCCAAACACCTGCCCACTGAGAAACCAGCTGAGATCCACCAGGCAGATCACCAAGAAACAAGCAGGTAGACAACCAAGCAGTGAGTATAAGACTGGCAATGGTGGGTCATCAGCTCCTGACCACCATCAGGTCCTCCTCTACTTCAGTGTCATTCCAGGACCTCTTGAACAAGAGTCAAACACACAGATGCCCCCTGCAAGAGCTGTCTATCACTCCCAGGCTGAGCACTAACCTTCTTGACCACCAGCATCACTGTGCTGAGGGTAGTGGTCTGGTATCATAGCAGAAGAACTGCTCTCCTGAAACCAATGGAGACTGGTCTCTTTTCCAAGTCTGAGTTTGTGATCCACCAGCTGCAGAGCCTGCGTCCCCTGGGCCAACTTACAAATCAAAGTAATCTACAAAAGTGGCACCTGTATTAATACAGGTGCCATAGCGCTCTCTACAGAGAGAGCTTTGCCTCCACAGAGCTTTACAGAGGTAGTCAATACCATCACCCACACTCAAGATCATTAGCATCATTAACTGGTTTAAACACTCATGCTTTAACATCCTCCACATTTCGTTGGCATGAATTAAAACTCTGGATGTTCACGTATTTACCCAACTCCTGGCTGGACCTCAAGCTTCTACAGCTTTCTAGCGGGAGCGTCAACTCCTACTATTCTCTCTGGTGCCCAGTCTGTTTGGAAGTCAGGACTCTAAAAATTATTTTAAGGCATGTAATAGGAGTGCAACCTGCTTGTACAGAGATTGCTCTGACTCCTTACTGACAGGCACAGTATTTGCTCTGGCCAGACAGTTTTTTCTTTTCTTCTTCCAGCCTATCGCTGGTTTTCACATGACAGTAGCAGCACAGCTTGCACACAAGAGAGTGTACTGGAAGTGACGGTTGCCATAGCTATATCTATACAGCCCTGGCCACCCAGACACGTCAGAACGATGCTCTACAGAACAGAGTTAAGTTATAAATAAGATACTCTGAAGCCTCAATTTGGAGCACAACTTGCAAGTGTACAAAACACTAAGCCTTCTGGTTTGACCTCTTTCACTTTCTTTTATAGACATGATGCGTATTCAAAGACTCCTCTGCAGAACAGCATTGCTCCAGAGAAGCCTGCAATGCTGGCGCGATAACGTGCACAGGTTTTATATAACCATACCCTCAACTTCTGTACATCGTTCCACCCAGTCTATTCTCCAGACACCCTCCCCAGCTTACCTGCTACCTCTTTGCCACACCACAGCCCTGTATATAGAGGGTTCTAGTATACTAGAGGACTCTGACCAAGCTGCCAGAATCTGTATTCTTCTGCTCCGAGGTCTACGTGATCTCCAACAAACTCGTTCAGCAGGCTGTGTTTCTGTTCTCCTTTCTTCAAGGATTACAAGCTGTTCTGGATGAGGGCTACCTCTTCTTACGAACATGATCACTGCCCAGCCAAAGAGACCCAGGAGCAGCCAGGATTCCTTGACGTCACGAGAAATAATAAAGCTTGGGAGTCCCTGCCTAGACCTCACCTGTTCGTCTGGGACATGGCATCTCGCAACCAACAGGAACACTGCTGTATAAAAGCAAATGAGTGGTGTACTTTTTCATTACATACTTTATTCAGCTGATAGCCCACAATATCCCCAACTACATTGACCCAGCTGTCGACACACACCGAGCTGTAGAAGTGGTACCACAGAGAAGGGAGGAAACGACAGTGTAAGAGCCTACACAGAACAGAAGACGATGGGCTGGGAGAGAGGTAGAGCCTCGCAATCCTTTCATGATCTGTTACCAGCAACACAGAGCAAGCAGCACATTGTGGCAACGTCGTATTCGCACTCACTATCACCCTCAACCATAATGACAGCAAGCAACGCTTCGTTTCTCTCCATCTTCCCAGTTCTACCCACTTTGATACCGAAGCACAAGCAGGAGGAGGTGGCTTGACACTCAAGGAGCACAGCTACGGCACGTGCTCCGCATGGGCACAGGGCTGACCACCTCGGTGGTGGGGAATGACTGGGAGGAGCAGTGTAGTTCAGTGGTCAGCTTGTGGGTCCTGAGAGAGGAGTGAGTGCAGGGCAGGGCACAGAGCTGGGGGGATCCAGGACCTGCACTCCTCTCTGCCCTTGGAGGCTAGTACCGTTCAATGCTGAGGGTCTTGTGCTGAGGTTAATTCACTGCCCGGCTCTTGTGACCTCAGGGAAGGCATTTTATCTCTCTGTCTTGGTTTTTTCCCCTCCATTTACACAGGAAGGGAGAGCCCATTCCTACCTCGGAGAGTGCAAGGCCTGACTTAGCACCAGCAAAGTACTTTGAGATAGTCTCAGGGCTCACAGGCTCAAACCATCCCCTCCCCAGGCCTCCTCACCATCCCCTGTGCGGGCGCGTGGCAGCCACCCCCCAGACCCCCACAGATGTGTGTTCAGAGACCCAGCAGCAGAGCTGTGGGCAGGAGCGAAAGAAAACCGCACCGGGGAGAGGAACATAGAGAAAGGGACCGAGGAGCTCCCAGAGCTACAAAGCACCACAGCAGCCACATGGCCGCCACCCCAGGAGCGACGCAGCCCCCAGCGAAACCCATGGACCCCAACCCATTACACAGCAAACACCCAGCCCGTCCTCCGCCCCCAGCCATCCCCAGGCCTGCTGTGTGTGTGTGCTACAAACACATTCGAAGCACTGTTTTATTTTTAACCGTTGCATTTTGCCTGCCCACAGCAGCCGCCCCAACCTGCTCTGGCCCCCAGGTGGGCCTGACCTCCCAGGTGGGCCCCAGAGATGGTGGAGGTGGTGTTAAACCAGGCACGGGTCTGCCTGTCCCCATCTGAGGATCTCACCCGTCATCTTTTAAGATGAGGCCTTCCTCCTCAGCTCCCAACCCTAACACCAGGGCAAGGATCCCCCTGTCCTTCTACCCATGGCTGGCTGGAGGATGCAGTGCTCCCCACGCAGGACCGTCTCAGGCAGCGGGGCTTAGCTCATCCAGGGGACCTTCCAAGCCAAGGCCACCACAACAAGCAACAGCGATTCCCCAGGTCCCCCATCCAGCACAGGCAGGGACATGGCCTGGCTATGGCAACCAGAACAGACATAAAAAGCACTTTGCGCCACGGTCATGTTATCCCCTCATCCCTCCCCCTCATCCCCTTCGGAGCTTCTTAACTTCAGAAACCTTCCTCCAGAGGAGTGTTGGAGTGACAGAAAACATTTTCCAAGCCTAATATCAGTTCCAGATGTTCACAGCCATTTCAGTTTGTACCTCACCCTGTAAAACACATTTCTCCCTCTCCCTCTCAAGTGGAGCGCCTGCTTCGTCCATGACATAATGCGCTGGCGGGCTCGGCCGCGCACACACACACACACGCTCGCGCCCTCTTCGAGAGCCCCATGTTCAAACAAAGAGCATCACTCAACTACAAAGCCGTCGCACACATGGAATTACGAGTAATTTCCACAAGTTTTAATAAACAGTTTGGGATGTAACTGCTCTCTGTCTTCTCTGCTGGCTCCCGAGTGGAGAGTCGCTTGCTCCCTGCGCGCTGGTGTTGAAAGCGTGGTTTGTTTCGCACACAAGTTCACCTCCTATTAGCCTCAGATGGTCCAAGGGCCGTGTTTTTCTAAGCACCAGTAATAAGCCTCTTTAAAAAGCATGTACAGCCGGGGGCAGACAACCCATGCGAGCTCCCAGCTCCTTCCACCCCGTCCCGCAGCATCGCCGCCCTGCACAGAGCCCAGCAGGGAGCAGAGGGGATGCACGTTAGACCAGCCCCAAAACTCCCTCCTGACTCTGCTCCAAGAAGAAGAGGAGAAAATATTTTCTGGCTCAAGGGAAAGGCTACATCTTCCAGTTGCAAAGCAAGGGGGAGGCCAAGGAGTTTTACAAGGGTGAGAGACTGGAGGCTTTTGGTGGGCAGCAGGAAGGCAGAAGGCAGCTTAGGCAGGAGCCAGGTACCATCTAGCTTGCCACGGAGCTGAAGAGCAGGTTGGCACAGCTCTAACCCCAGCCAATGCCAGGAATCCCAATAAGAAATGGCTACAACTGCAATAAACCAAACAAAACTCCTGTACAAGCACAAATAACCCACGCATTTAAACTCAAGAGATCCAAGGGATGAATGGCAGCAGCCCCAAGAGTCCTCAAACCTTGCAGCATCCTCCCAGCCCAGCATTGCCATGCTCTGCAAATACCTGTGGTGCACCTCCCAGCAACGGGAGCAACCTGCTCCTACCTGCCAGCAGCCAGGAGACTGATGGGGAAGAAAGATCTGCCAATATCCATCAAAAGACATCCAAATTTCATATCCCACATCCCCCTCGCAAAGCTTCCCCCCCTTCTGGGGTTGACTTGTTTTTGTGGGTGCTGCTCAGATGTAATGGAGATGCAGTGCAGCATGATGGGTGGGTGATGGTGGTGAGGGGATACTCATGGTAGGATTTTTGGCTGGGTGAAGCATGGTACCAAGCGAAGCCTTTGAGAGCTGTAGCAGTCAGCATCTCTGCAAACCTATGCAAGGTATTTGCAAGAATCAAGTCATCTGGCATTAGGGGCCTGTAGGCTAAGAAAGGAATGAAGGCAGGAATGTTGTTTGGTTATAAACAACATAGCAAGAAGGGAGAGATTTCAGATTGGCTTTTCTCTTTAATTGTTAATGGGGTCATTCTGTCCTGAACAGTCCCCCAGAACAGGGAGAGGGGAGGGCAGCTCCCCACAATGAATTCAATTGCCTGTCAAACACATGGCAGTCATAAAAGGAAAATAATAATAATAATAATCTGTATTTCCTACTCTGGCTGCCAGGCAAAGATCCAGCCACTTCAAAGGAAAAAAACCATGTTTCCCCAGACTGGCCTCACCTGACCGATGTGTGAGCAATCTGGAATCCCCATCCAAAACAAAGCCCCTCCTTTGGTGGCTTGTTTTCTTTCTCCATTACCAGAGGGTGCCCCTCCAAGATAAAGAACAAGCCTTCTTCCACACCAGGAAACTAGAAACATAACCCAGGGGCCATGGCCACATCAGGCAGCTCTGGAAGTGGATGCTGGCAAGGTGTAGGAGAAAGCTCCTGCTGCACAGGACTGGTGTATGAGCCAGGAACCAGAGCTCCTCACAGGGGTCTCCACCAACAGCCAGGGTCCCCCAGGATGTGGGACTCTGGCTCTCTCCAGCAGGAAAGTCCAGCTCTTGTAGCACAAAAATTTTGGATATGGTGGTAAGAGAGGCTGCAGAAGTAGAATAGATGGGCCCAAGATGAACAGAGAGGGTGAAAACTTCCCTGTGCCTGTGAGCTGGAGCAGTTTGCTCTGTGGCAGCTCACAGCAGCAGAGGGTCTTACCAAATTAGTGCGGAGAAGAAAAAAGCCATCACCACAAGGTGAGAAAGCTTCTGACCAAGACCCAAGGATTGCTTGTGTGCAACTCCCAATCTTGCTCTGAATGATCTTCCTGAAATTCCCTTCCCGACGGGGAAACACAGACAAACATCTTGCCAGGATGTTCAGGAAGCCCCTGCAAGACTGCACGAGCGCAGTGAGGCTCCCCCCTCCAGTGCCAGCCCTGTCCCCATCTTCATTCTGGTTCCTCATCCTTGCAGGCAGCACCAGACATGCATGCTGACCAGACTCCACCTTAAACAAAATGAGGTTTTTAATCACCCAAAGGAGTAGCTGTTGCAGAGCCTTGCTCCAATGACAGGTGGAAACCTTCTTCCTATGTTCCCTTACCTAGCGGGGGCTGAAGTTAGGCACTGCCAGCAGCTGGGGAAGGAGCCTTCATCCAAAGGTAAATCTCTGCTTCGGTCAACAACACTGGCTGCCCCAGATATGTCACATGAGCTTCTTCAACAAACTACATCCAAAATCCTCAAGCAAAAAGCCATAGGAGGTTTTGCCCAGCTTTCCGTACAGCAGTAGCATCACTCAAGGTCTCAAGTGATATTTTCTGAAATACATCATTGACTCATCCAGATCAAACCCCATCCTTCACAACCCTCCACCTTGCCCAGCAGCTTCTGGAGCACAGCTTGAATTGCTGACAAAGCCTTTGCAAGGCACATAGCACTCAGTCCAAGCCTGAGCTGGGAACCAAACTCCAACCCAGGGAAGTTTCAGGTTCCCCTGGAGAAGTTTTGTGCTGCTTAAATGATCTCCCTAAATATTGCAGGCTTTGAGTTACTTCGATAGGTATGCAAGGCAACCTAAAAGTGTACTTTCAAAGGCCAGCATGCAACGCAGTACTCACTGGAACAGACCAGTAAAGCCCTTGAGTTGTTGAGGGCTGACCTTCCTCCCACACCCACCATCCTGCAGCATTTCAGATTGATCAGATCAAACAGATGCTTCAGTCAAAAACTCCAACTCACAGCTCTCCTACCCAAAAAGAGCAAATAATTTCCTTCTGCCATGCTGCATTTTTGTATTTCCCCTTCCCCTCAAATACTCATGCCTGCAGAAGCCTTCAGAAACCTCTCCTGAATGGAGCGGTTTTGATACCTCATATAACACCTTGGCTGTATGCACCGTTCCCCACAAAACCAGCAGCTCCCAGCCAGGCCGGGCACAGGATGCATCACCGTGCACCCTCTGCACCAAGAGGAGCTTGCTCTCAGCAGCTGCACCTACCTGTGTAGAGGTCCGTGTCCGTGTATTCATCCACCTTCTTGTGCTGCAGGACATAGTCAGACACCTTCGTCCCAATGGCAGGCTGCACATCCAGCCACTCCAGAGAGACCACGGTGCTGGAGGGCTCCACGTTGGGGGAGAGCCGCAGGCTGGGCAGAAGACAGGAAAGAAACCAAATAAGACATCAGCTCCCTTTCTGGGGAGGAATCCACCTCTACAAGCAGCACAACCCCAGGCAGGGCTCACACTCATACACAGGGATGTGCACACAGACCCACAAGGACAGGGGGCACAAGGGGAGAGCAGGTAGGTGAGCACAGATGAACTTCCAGTTGAAGACTAGTTGGGTCCAGCCTACTGCAATGTGTGCCCTTACCTCCCCCTGCTCCTGGAAGCCTAGGTCCTGCAACTGCCAACTGTGCAACCCCAAATATCCTGTCTAAAGGAGCCTTCATCTCCTGCAAGAACTGCTGAACTTCAGCAGCCCAACGGGGAACCAAGGACCAGCTGCCCAGGAGCAAAAGAGAATGGGAGGATGCAGCTTAACCTTCATGCAACCCAGAGGAGCTGAGTCTACAGGAGGGGAGGATCCAGTCTGCATCACCAGCAAGCAAAAGCAAGGAAGGGTGGGAGGGAGAGAAAGGGCAGGTGTGGCTCTGAATTTACCCAGCTGCAAATGAGCAAGCCTCTGATGGGTGTGAGCAAAAGCCAAAGCAGGGCAGCTATGCAGGAGCTCCTGCCTGGATCAGAGACCGTGTGGGTAGGGGTGAAGGCAGAGCAGCTTTGTGCTCCTGGCTCTGCTAGTGAAAAGGTGTCTGCTCTCTTTGCACCAGGGTAAATGACAACACAAAGTACAGGACTATGGAGAGTCTGGCTTCAAAGGTATGAGTGTGTTTATGGAACTCAGGATGGGAAATGAATCCCCCCCAAGGATACTGGCTCACTAAGAAGGTGTTCTGCTCCTTGTGGCTCACTGGAGCCAGTCTTCCTGCTTTCTCAGCTAATTCCCCATCAGTTTGCTCCTGATTCGCTCTTGCTCTGACAAGCCACAATGAATTGCACCGTAATTCCATTTCTTTCAGCATTTGAAATCCCATTCTACAAGCCCTGCTAATCAGGTGATGAAAATCTATAAGGAGACCTTCCAGGGCCACAGCCAGAGCCAGGATATCCTAAAGGCATCAGTCACACAGTGAAGAGTGCTGGACTGCAGCCCTGGGGCTCGAAGGTGAGAGGAAGGAGGTGCCCATGGGCCAAGCCTGTGGGAAAGGGGCTGGTGCCGGGGGCCGTGACCCGCGGGAGGGGCTCGCACCGATACATACACAGGAGGAGGGAGAGGGCTGCAGTTCGGGAGTCCGTTCTCATCGAAGGCGTTGAGGTCACACCTGCACCAGTCTTCGATAACATCGCCTTTCCCCGAGCACCAGTATGAGCTCATCAGGGCTCCCTTGAAAGCCTGATGTGAGAACAAAAAGCGTGAACACGTGTGCTAAAGACTCAGTGAAATCCAGCCAGCGGCTTGGCCACGTGGTGCTGAGCATCGGGGAGGGTGTGTGCAGAGCTCCGGGATTGGGAAATACGAGGTGGGGGTGTCCTCCCCAGCTCTGCCACAGACTCTCTGCATGGCCCTGGGCAAGTCCCTTCACCTTCCTGTGCTTTAGCTCCCGCATATCGAGCGATGCTGGTTCATCCCTGGGCGCTGCTTTTGGTGTGGGGACAGGGAGTGTCTGCACGATCCTACAGAGGGGATCTCCTGTGATGGAGGACTGGGCTGCCGGAAGAAACATAAACGTAAGCCCGTTTGTGACACTGGACATCATACGTGGGGTACCTTTACACTGCTGCTGTGCACAATGAAACTCCTCCACATGCCCATCCTGTTGCTGTTTCTGTCCCCACAAAGAATAAAGTAATTCCTACAACCCAAACAACAAAGACCACTTTTATCCTCCTCATAGGTTTGTTATTCACAAGAGCTGCCCTCCTGCAAGCAAACTGCTGCTTTATTCACTTGCATAAGGAATACAAGCAAAATAGCAGTATCTGGAAGAAAAAAATAAAATCCTGTAAAATACTTGCAGGGTGTTCCCCAGCCGGGCAGTCTCCCCACTGCAAGCTGTCCCCAGCCTGACCAGGAGCCCTCTTGACTGCTCCTAGTGATGCCAACGGATCCCCAGAACAATAGCTGTACATCTGCTGGGATCTGAGGCTGAAACACTTTTGACTGAATTCCCGAAGCCCTCTAGGTCTAACCCTGTGGTGTCTTCCCTGTGCTCATCCCGCAGCTCAGGGCACTCGGTGTCAGTCCTCACGCTGCAGGATGGGGCATCTCTTGCACCGTACCCTGCTGTAGTTCAGACTGCAGTGATTTACGGTGGCTTCTCCTGCCACCCTTTGCCTGTCGTGCCTAATTAAACAGCGTCTCTCCCTGCACACACACATGGCCAACATTCAACCTGACCCTGTGAAGCCACAACGCCCTGCTAGAATAATTGTAACACCAAAACTTCATCCACTAAAACAAACCTCTTTGTAATGCTTTTGACCTTTTAAAAGGCACATTTTGGGGTTGAAACGCCTTCACAGGTCCTCATCCACGTACAGCAGCCAAGCTGCCAGCCTCCGCGCAGCCCAGCTCGCAGCAGCACTATTCCGCCCATTCAAAGCCGCCTGCGGATGCCTGGCCCTGGCGATATCGTCCGCGCTGCCAGGTTACGCCTTAAAGATAAAAACGTGCCCTTTGAGGAGGACAGGTACGGCTCCAGTGGCTGCGGCATTTAGCAGAAAACTCTAGGAAAAGCGCCATCCCGGCGAGGTTTCTGAAAAGAGGAGGTATAAATAGAGCCTGACGTCAGGGCTCCCATTGTCCGGGGTTTTGTCGCTCTCCCCAAACACCTCGAGCGCCTTTAACGAGGCGCCTCGAGGCTCTCGCGTCTGAAACATTTTCTGCTTCCAGGCATTTATAAAATGGGACTGTTCCAGAAGGGGGGAAAAAAAGGAAGGAAAAAACATGTGAAAGAGAGAAAATGTGACGTTATTTTACTTTGTTCTTTAGAATGTAATTGAAGCTCTGGGCTGGAAACAGCATCGCAAAGTAATTGGAGAGCAGGGAAGACAGAGAGGAGTTTATCTGACACATGGAATAAATGGGTGCAGATACAATTCTGTAAAGAGCGGCGCATCTGTGCAGGACAGAAACAGAAAATTATGCATGTAGATGGATAAGGAAGTGTGTGCTCTCCCTAGGAAGCAGGATAAATACATATGTTCTGGTACATGTGTGCACAGAGATGCGGGTAATGGCAGATTTTGGAAGAGCTGAACTGTCATACTGACAGCACCGCTCCACTGTCACTGCGTTCCCAGCCCCGAGTCCCGCCACTCTGCATGCTCCCTCCCTGGCCCCTAACCCAGATCCTCCCTGCACATCCCCAGCCCAGGGAAGAAATCCCCCCCACCCCATCCATGCCCTTTAGCCAAATCCAATAGTCAATTCCTTCCTTCTATTTTCTTTTTTCTGCTGGTAAGTGCAAGGCTGGATGAGCAATCCCCTCTGCTCTGCCTGCCCAGCCTCACATACATTTTAATTAGATCCTGCGGGTACCCAGCCGTCATCTGCCTTGTGTCAACCTTCACACAAACGAGGTTAGCTAATCGATGCGTCCTTCAATTGCACTCATTAAGGCGAGCACACCTACGCGCACTAACCAGGTTACTCGGAGCGTGGCTAGCCCCCGGTGCTGGCTGCTGCCTCCCTCCGATTTCCAGCAGCCGGCTGACGTCAGGGCCAGGCTGGGGTGGCCAGGCAGCCAGGACTCACCTTCTCTCACTTTCCGATGGGATTTCGAGCCAGTGGTTTCCAGGATTTTCCCATTGGTGCCGGGGAGTGTGTGTCGAAGGGTGGGGAAGTGGTAAGAGCAAACCGATGGGGGCGACGGTTAAGATCGTGCAGAAAGAAAGGATGAAGCTCCCTGCATGAAGATGTTCACCATCGCTTTAGGAGGCTCTAAAACCCTCCGTGGGGACACCAGCCTGCTCTGTGGAGACACGCAGTTGCTCCGCAGAAACTTCAGGACAAATGGAGGGTCTCTGTGGTCTTCTTAGCCCTGAAGCCAGGTACAGCTTTTGCTGTAGCTCATACAGAGCCCACCGTTCCTTCCCTCGGCTCCCCCAGCCTGCTCCAGGTTCTGGTTGCAGTGGCAGAGGCTGCTCTCAGGCCCTGGCAGAGATCAGCACTTGAAGTTGCCCTCCCCTGCAAAGGCAATAGCTTTCACCAGCCCAGGTCCAAAGGCACGCTGCAGGCACGTGCTTCTCCACAGGTGGCAACCACGTGAAAACCTTTCCTTCCCTTTCTCCTTCTGACAGCGTAGCCCAGGAGGTATGGCACTGCTCACACAAACCCAGGGGAATGGCAGCTGCCACCCAAACCAGGAGCCCAACGGCACAGGAAGACCAGGAGCAACGGGCAAAGGATGCAGTGAAGGTGCTGAGACCCATCCCATGGGCAGCTGCAGCCTTTGGGAGAGCTCCAGGTGGGAATGCACAGGGACCTCCCTGGTCTGTGGTGGCTGAGGACCACCTTGCCTTCCTGCCTTGGAGTGGGCACCTCCACATCTCCTGTCCTTCCCTGCTGCCGTGCTTTGAAACGTGCAGCAAACACTTTCGTCCCTGCCAGGAGACAAGCACATACAACAAGAAGACCATCTCCACCATGACCATCTCCACATCGGATGTTTCACCATGGTGGTCACACCAAGCTGGGAAAACCCAACAGGCTCTGCAAGCGTGAAGGGCTTCCCAGGAGCAGCCCTGCTTGCTGGGGATGGCAGAGTGGCCCCCACGCACCATCCTGCGCTTGCCAACCACTCCCCAGGATCTCAACGCCCCTCTGTGCCCTTAGACAATTTTATCTTTCATTTAAAAGTATCCAAATTGTATTGTTTCCCTGTGAGTCAGCCCATTTAGTTTATGTCCTTCAGTGCCAGAGGGGAAATTTATGAGATGAGAAACTGGCTCGAAACGTTTATTTTCTAGATGACGAGTCATGCCATTAGATATATAGCATTATGAATCATAGGAACAGCATCTAATTTGTTCTTAAAGGTATAATAGGTCTGACTCCCCACACCCATACACACACATATATTGGATTGATAGTTCCCCCATAGGATGGCTAGTTCATTTGTTTTGACACAAGCAAGACTTACAGGACCATAAAGTCCCATCTTACCATAAGTTAAGCCTATTCATAAAAAAAATATTAGGGAAACGAATGATCAGCTAAGCACA
Organism: Haliaeetus albicilla; assembly: GCF_947461875.1. Taxonomy (NCBI): domain Eukaryota; kingdom Metazoa; phylum Chordata; class Aves; order Accipitriformes; family Accipitridae; genus Haliaeetus; species Haliaeetus albicilla. Next base: position 14,047,006 of record NC_091508.1, read on the forward strand.
TTTATCCTACACTCGATTGCATATGGATCTTTCTCCTGTTGTTATTTGTGCTCGGGGGAGGCCATTTGGCCCCATTTTATAGCTTAGACGCTCTGCAACAGAATATAGAAGACCATTTCCTTTGTCCTCTGTTAGACCTGGCTGATGGAAGGAGAAGCATTAAGTTATTTCTGACCATGGGTTTTCTGTTGACATCCCTGGAGATGTAAATTATAGGACATGAAGGAACCAGCATTTGCAGGACTCAGCATGCACCACAGGGGCTGGTGTTTCCAGATGGGATACTGGAAAGGGCATGTGTTGGGTGCATATCTGTGAATATGTGGTCTTCTCTATGGCTGACAGGGGTATGAAAATCTGGCTCAATTGTTTCTTTGAATCTAGGTTTTTTTGTGGTTGGTATGCACACCTCAGTTTCTGGAAAAATTAAAAAGGAAATACAAGAAGATTAAAAAAACACCACAAATGAGCATGTAGGCTGGACAGAGATGTGCTGGAGATAGTGGAGATGATCTAGAAGCTGAAAATTTCATACATTTTGGGTTTTGCACTGGTGTCCCTGGTCTTTGTTTGCTTGTTCTTCTTCTCAATGTACAAGGCAAGGAAAAAGAGTGGAAGCAGGCTGGTTGTGGCAGCAGACACGCTCAGCCCTATGTCCAGGGACACAGCAGCCAACAGAGACATTTTGTGCCTTCCTGTTTGCAGGATGGAGACGGTGCCTGCCCACCACCACCACCACCTTCCCTCGTGTGCAGGCAGGTGCCACTGGAAGAGGCAGAGGGCTGCCCAGCGAGGTGCAGCCGTGTCCCACCTACCAGCAAATCCAATTGCCCAGCGATGCCGCCCTGTACAGTGCCTGACACAATCGGGTCACTGACCAGAGCTCCCGGACACTGCCGTGCTCCAAGCAGTCTGTAAACAGCAATAGCGATACTGACTGTTCGTCAAGGGAAAGACGACTATGAGATGCAGGCTCAAGCAAGGATTTCACAGCCTGAATAGGATGCTACCATGATGATAGGGTGGCTGGAAGAAAAGCTTTCCATGCCCTTACAGTGATGCTTAATGCTGGAGATGCTTAATGCAGGAGATAAAACACTGCTCCTTATTCTAGACATCTCTGGAAGGGGGGGGGAGGGGGGAGAAAAAAAAAGGAAGAGAAAAACTAAGGATTTCCCAGGCCAGAGACTCTTTCCAGGATCACGCAGTTCGCGTCTGAAAGTCTGCTCCAGGTTCACAGCAAAGGAGGATGAAGTTTCCCTACTGCTGTTGGCAGGTGATCTCATCTTGTGCTGCTCACACCCTCCCTGCCTCCGGCTGCCTGTCCCTGGGGAGTGGGATCACCAGCACTTCATCCTGGGAAGGCACATCAGTGGCTTGCTGGAAAGGTCAGGGTGCTGGAAGGGACCCAGGGTGGGCAGCATCCTGGTTTCTGTTATTTATGGGATCTGAGGGAGCAGCAGAGGACACTGTAAAACCTGGCAGCAGGGGAAATAAAAGCCTTTGCGCTGCAGCGAGAGTCCTGTCCTGGGGAGCCGGCTCCGCTTTCACACCTCGGCTACAAAGCTCCCCATTATAGCACGATCGGGGCGGTTACAATGCGGCTGTTCTTCCCCCGGTAACGCGAGTCGGATGTGGGCTAGAGCTGCAGCAGGATGCTCAAATGTGCGAGGAGGAGGACAAGGGCCAATTAGCAGATATTAAAATAAAGCAAAAACAAATAAAAACCCCCACACCCCAGACTTAAAAAAAAAAAAAAAAAAATCACCTCAACAATACAAATGCTGTCCCCATTCGCCCTGGCTTCCTTTCTGCTTTGGTGGTGCAAAAAAAAAAAAAAATCACTGGCACTGGTTCCACACCTTCAGGGGCTGCTTCAGGGAAGCTGTGTATGTGCAGGGAGGATCGTTGTCCTCCAGCAGCTCTGCCATTGGGTGCTATATGGGGGGCAAAGTGAGCCCATGGCCTCGGGGACGCCTCTCACCCTGTCCCCATAGCATCCTGCAAAACTTCACCCTCCTCCTGCCAGGCCTAGACGGGCAGAGGACATCAGGAGAACCAGCCCTGAGACACAGGGCAATGGGACGGGCCCAGATACCTGCCCTCCTGAATGGGATTCAAGGGGTACGGCCAAACTCTTCCCTGAGAAATGAGTCCCAATTTGACTTCTGCAGCCTCTGCCTCAATCCCTCTGTCCCTCCTCCTCAGGCTCATGTTTCTCCTAGTCCTGCTCAAGCCTAGAACCGATCTCCTCCAGGCACGTCTCTGGTCTCCACTTACAGAGGTTTGCTTCCCTGTGGCCTGAACCGGGATGGCCGCACAGACGTTTACCTGACGGAGTCAAGGGCTCCTCTCCAAGGCACAGTCGTGATTTCAAAGCCAGCAGCAGAGCCTGATGATATCCAACAAGGCAATCTCCTGCTGTGGGAACATGGGGTCTCGCGGTACTGGATTTCTCAGGTATGCTTTTTCATCTGCTCTGCCCTTTGAGGGCAATGTCAACACCAAAGTGGGGAGGGGGGGTGTCACAGCAGCAGTGATACACTTGGATACTCCAGCTCTTTGCCCAGGGGCTGGAGAGCCACAATGGAGAGCCCAGTCTGCACAAACGAGGGTGGGCTCCCCACCGCCCTGACGGACAGGCGGCGATAGAGGTACGATGGACGTGTTTCACCCCATTGTGTGCCCTTTAGACCATGCATCCTGGTAATTCAGGGTTGGTGTAAATGCATAGAAGGGCTCCAAGTACACAGCCAGGGCACGGCTCCATCACACCGTGCCTTACAACAGTGAGCGCAAGACAACCTCGATCCCAAGACCTGACCAAGAACCACCAACTGAAGACATCAAAACCAGCTACACTTTTTGGACTTCTCCTGAAATACAGCTATCGGAGCACGTGAGCAGCAAGGGCACAGAGATCAGCTGGACCCAGGAGGAAAAGCAACACCAGTTTGTGCAGCTCCCTCTGAAACCCCACCACCACCACTTCACCATCGCCTGTGTGAGCAGGTAGCCCGCTTCAGGGGGAGGAAGGATATGTGCTCCATCATCATCAGTGCATCCTCAGAGTGAGCTGAGAGTAATTAGTTTAAAGGATGGGATGGATGAAAGAGGTGCTTTCCCCTCTCTTTGCTCCTGCTTGCCTTCTGGTCCGTGATAACTCAGCTGCCTGTCTGGCCGGGCTCGGGCGGTCGCTGGAGCCAGCACAGTACTCCCTGGGGACACGAGCACGGGCTGGGCACGCTCGCTGCATGCAGCTCCCCTGGTCCTCACTCCCTGGCCAAGGCCACCCTGCCAGCCTGGGGACACTGAAGTGGTGAGCGGTGGCCGTGCTCTGCTCAGCAAGAGATGGCTCCTTGGGGCCAGCGGGTGCTCACAGGCAAGGGGGGGAAGGAGCGATGGTGAATTTTGCTCCAACCTCAAGAGCTGCCGTCCCAACCGGTGACCCCACAGGGGCTCTGCAGGCCCCCGGCGTGCAGGCACTGCTGGCACAAGCACAACCGTGGTCCATGCACAGGCAGTGAAGCAGCTCTCAAGGAGAGCCCTGCCAGGGTCCCAGCCACACGCCAGGCTCCTGCTGAGGCCGACGGGGCCGGCCACGCGGGGACGTGCCCCCCAGTGAGCCTCCACACCGCAGACTGGGTCGCGTGTGCTGCGAGGAGGCCATGGCTGCAGGCAAATGCTGAGATTACTCCATTTTCGAATTAAATCAAGGTCCTAGGGGTCTTTTAAAAACCCAGGCTCCACGTCCATTTGTCTCCTTAAATACAAACAACAGGGGTTTGAGTCCATTTCCCACTAGAAGCAAGACTGATGTCTCCTGCCCCCCTTCCCTGAGCCCCCCTCGCCGCGCCACCCTCTAAGCACTTCTGCAGCTGGCTGAGCTGCTCCGCGGGAGCAGCTTTGTGTTTGTTTCGGGTTTTTTTGGGGGAAAGGAACAGACCACAAACAGCAGGGACCACGCTGCTGAATATGCCTGCCCCTTTTCTCCCCACCGCTGGCCACGGCTGCCCTGTGGCTCCGGCCACGCACACGTGCATCCCCATCAAAGGTGCTCCCGGGCGCACCGCATCTTCCAGGTCTCGGTGCCACTCCCCAGGCCAGTGCTGGCAGTGGGAGGGATGGGGGAAGCTGGGCATCCCTGCTCCTCCCAGTGCCTCTCAGGGTTAGCTGCCTGGCTTGCCTTCCTGAAGCCCAGTCAGGGTACGTGAAGGTTTGCAGAATATGCAAACCAGGGGTCTCGCTCTCTCAAGAGGCCCATGCCTCTTGGACTCCAGGGCTATGCTGGGCAGTAAGAAGTACGTTGCCCTTTCCACGGAGTAAGGACAGGCAGGAATATGTTGATGGTGGAGGAGGAAGGCCACCACAGCCTGGCACTCTCACTGGGGTGACATGTGGCTCTCCCCTCCTTTGGCTCCAGGATGTTCACTAGAGGGAAACCAGCCAGGGTCACCACGTCTCTCTTCTCTCCCATCACATGCACACTCAACAGCATCACGCTCTTGAGGTATCAGGGGCATTTTGCCAGCAGAAAGCTCCACGACAGATAGAAGCTCTTCGCTGTTGGGCCTGGCCAGCCACTGATGCTGGTGGAGGCTTCTTCCACAGTCCTGCAGTGGAGAATCCCCTCCAGCTTCAACTGGACATGACAACGGAGGGACCACTCTGGTGTCTGCACTGCTGCAGAGCACAAACGAAGGAGAAAAGAGATGTGGGCAGACGGTGTTGATCAAAACACGACACAGGTTCTAGAGACATCCAGAGAAGTCACTGCCAAGGTCACAGCTTCTCTGTCTCTTTATATCTTTTGAACTCATGTTGTGAGCATTTAGACTGAAGAGCAATGGAGCTGTAACAGCAATGGTGATATAAACCTACTTGCACTAGTTTAATCTCACCAGCTGACCGGGACCGGTGGAAAGAGGACTCCAGCATTGCCTCTGTTCCAGCAAAGTCCTTCCTCTGTGACATCTTCCATGTGCAGCCACACCAGCCATGATGGCTAGGAAAAAGCCATTCAACAAAGCCCTTCAAAAGGTGCTTGGACTTTCAAACACATTTCCTTGACCCTGGGAAGCTCCTTGCCCAGCACTGCCAAAGTCCCCAGCCAGGCTGCAGCTATCAGCGACCACACAAGTTCCCTGACCAATGCCATTAAACCACAGGGGGAAACAGAAACACCTCCTAGCAGGGGCTCAATACGTATTTTGATTGCATGCAAGAAGGAAAAGAGGGGCCATCAATAACTGATAACACTGCTCCTCCCTGCTGCTGGGAGCAGGAGCGATGCTTGAGCAGGACTGGGGAGACTGACCAAACCCCTGCTGATCACACACAGCTGAGAGTTTCCTTAAGCTCACAGCACAAATGTCTCTGGACAAATGCTCCCTGGGCAGCAAAAGGCAAAACCTGACTCCTGGAGACCTTCTAAATTTCAAGCCCTTGCTTCAAAGCAAGAAGGAAACAGCAGATCCCAATAACATAGAAATAAAAGAGTTTTCCAGCTTATTTAACATGGGCAAAGCAATATATTTTCACCTAATCTCCCTCTTGGAAATGGTCAGTTTTAGCTAAAATCAAACATGCACACATAGAAAAATTACAAATCAGCCCAAGGCAGACACCCAGCATGGAAACTTAACCCCCCCCAGCACTTAAGAGTCTGGCAAGGTCATCAGCAACCAAGAACATGGCCTTGTACTGTGCAGTGGTTGTAAATTTTAAAGAGTGCCTAACTCACTGCACTGAGGCAAATGAAAAGAAAAACCTACCTAAAAAATGGCACATACTGAAATGGGCAAAATGTCTTTACCTGTGTCTTGCCTCATCTCTGCTGCTAGGCTTATATGGGAAAACTTTCAGGAAACTTTACAGAAGTTAGTATCCACCTTATTAATGACCCTGCTTTCTCTCTATACACATATATATTTATCTATGTGGACATATATGCAAAGAGAAAGTTCTTCACTGTTTACAATTATTGTTTTTTTAATACTATGGGGGAATTGGGATCTGCTTGCAGTTCCCATAAGATCAGCATTTGCTGTATCGATTGAGTATTATCCACCTGAAGAGGGAAAAGCAGGCAGGGGAGTGCTCAGCTGTGGATGCTGTGCTCAGAGGTGCAGGACTTGCCTCAGCCCAGGCATCTGCAAATCTCGTTTATGCCACAGGCAAACACCACTCTGCTAGTGCCTGGGACCCTCCCCAGCCTTCTGCTTGATGCCGAAAAAGGACATGTCATCATCCAGACTGTACATGAGATGCTCCTGACAGCACCTGCCCTTTGGGAGCCTAGCCCTGTGCGCAGAGCACGGTAGCAGTTTAAACCGGCGGCTTTCTGGCACGCTCACAGCGGGCGAGGGCACACCGCTGGGTCTCGGTGACAGGGCAATGCCTCTGTGGTGGTGGCGGCAGCTTCCCACCACCCACAGACCCCTTTCCCTTTCGCGCTCACTCTCCCTTCCCACTCATGGGGAAGGCCATGCCCCTGCAGGCATCCCTCGTCCCTGAGCTCGCAACACCACGGGAGGCGTGGGGGCACGTTCTCACACAGGCAGCGCTAAGCCCGCACCAAACCATCCTCTCTAGGGCATGGGCATGGCTACCGCCAGCTCCATCTCCTCCAGAGAGGCAGGTACGGCTTTGCCCAGCCCAGGCCCAGTGCCGAGAGCCGAGGTTTGTGCCGTGGTGGCAGCGAGCCCCTCCGGCAGCGGCGGATTACAGCCCCCAGGCACTGGGACTCGTCCCTGCCCGCGGAGCCGAAGGGCAGCAGGGAGAGGGGAGGGAGAGAAATATCCTGCAGGAGAGAGGCTGATGGAGAGAAGGGTGAGAAGCAAGTTGGGGAGGAAAGGATGGAGGGAGCAGGACAGCAGATTAGATGAAGGTTTAAGAAGTGAGCAAGAAGGGGAAAGGGAAGTGCTGGAGCTGATGCAAGACAAGGGATTCAGGCTGAGGGAAGGGGAACGGCCTGGAAAGAGGAGGGACAGGGAAGGCCAAAAGCATTCCCTGTGTCCTGCTGTGGCAAGGGTGGGGATGGCCTTGGATGGGCTGCAGGGACACAGGGGATAAGAGGGCCTGCCATCAAGAGAAGCCCACAGCCAAAACAATGAGACCCTGTCCAGCTGTCTGTGTCTGTGTGTGGGGGGGGTGGTCAGAGAGGACAGTGTGCACCAACCTGCTCCCCACCCCAGGACCCTCCGCTCCAGACAGCACAAGGTGACCTGTCCTGGCACACGCTGCTCGCTGCCAGCTCCCAGTGTCCCCTTAGCACCTGGTCCAGCAGCATCCTCCGTCCTGCAGCCACCCAAATCTCTTGCCCTGCCACCTCTAACCCCAGCACCGCTGATCAAGAGCACCCTGGGGTGAAGGGGGAGCAGAGTCACACACGGCACCCTTGCCCAGACAGACTCCGGGGGGGTGTCCCTCCACCTCTGGGTGAGCAGGTGGAAGGAGGAGGAGGAGGAGGGGGGATGCATCAAATGCAGCCCTCTGGAAGGCGGCTGAGGCTTCTCTTGTTTGGTTGCTTCACTGGGTTTTTGTTTGTTTGCATGTCTGTTTGCTGGTTTTCCCAGCGCCTCAGCAGAAAGCACAATGCGGGCTGTCCTCCAGCTGCAGCTGATGGGGCCAGCCCTCTGCATGAGCCAGGGGAGGGAGGGAAGGAGGCTGCTGCTGGTGAAACACAGGCTCCAGCTCCCCAGGACAAGGAGGCGCCCCGAGCGAGCCTGGCAGGGCAGGCAGTGTCGGCAGGGCTGGGGGGAGAGGTGAGGAGGAGGAGGGCACCTTGCAGCCAGGGCCAGAGAGGCAGGATGGCATTGCCACCTGGGCCCAGGGCTAGAAAGGGGAGCTGGTGGTGAGCAGGGTCCGTGGAGATCCCCCCTGAAAGCAGGCTCTGCTTGCTTTCACAGTTACCCCTTCTCCGCTGGCTAACCTACGTCTCGTACCCCAAAAGGAACTGTCCCCTTGCAGATTGCTGGTGGGAAGCACATCTTTCTTGTCTGAAGGAAACCAACATTCCCTGTACTGGTAACGCCCCATCCCAGCACTGCCTTGGACATGCTGGTAACGGCAGGTCAATGTCTACACAAGAATTGCCCAACAGGAAGAGCAGGCACAGGTGGGGAAAGGATGCAGGATGAGAAAATAGTGGGAGAAAGGGAGTTTGGGAAAAGAGCTGGAAAGAAAGAGGAACCAAGGTATGGAAGTCAGGCACAGCTGCATGGAAGAACCAGGAGGGTTGATAGACAGGAAAGCAGGAACAAGATCAAGAAATAGGTGAGGAGGGACAGTCCCCATAAAGGACTTGGGTGGCAGGAGAAGCACGGGGGCTCTTTTGCCCGTGGATCTGGGAAGAGGATGAAGCATCATTCCTGGTGGTCACACCTCCATGTGCTAGGATTGCTTCCCGACCTGTAGCCCTGTGCGTTCCACCCACAGCTGCTGCACACTGGCTCACTCCAGGCATCTTAATCAAGTGCAGGCTCAGTGCTAATAAGTGACTTTAAGCAGGTCTGTCATTTTTGGACTTGCAACTGGGGTTAGAGGGCTGCAGAGGGGGGTGGGGGGCAGCAGCGAACCAAGAAAGTGGGAAATCAAACTCAGGATTAACACTGAAGTTTTTGCTGGAGGCAGAGGAGCCCAGCCCCAGGGAAGGGTGACCTCCAGCTTGGCTGGTCCCTCCTGGAGTAACAGTGACCTCCTGTGGCTGCGGGACTGTCCCAAGGGGCTGGTTATTCCCTCCCTCTGCACCGGCGCTTTGCAGAGCCACGCTGGAGCCCTGCAGGGCTTTGGCCACCCCTCGCACACCTACAGCTGAGATCTCAGGGCCAGGAGCATAAGACTGATCTGATGCCTGGCTCCTAAGACCCCTACGCAGGACACATCCTGCACACCGGTGTCTGCTGGGGGTGGACACCAGGAATGACTGTGGCCCTGGCTGCTTACAGCATTGCCTTCACTGTACTGAAGGCAGGGAGACACAGGTCTGCGAGGGCTGTAGGTGGTGGGCAGCAGGATCTGCCAGCTCCATTGCTGACACCATCCTGAAGCGTTCCCCACCAAACACACACACAAAAACACTGCCTCGCTCCGGGGAACCCAACATTTATGCAGAGACTGAGGAAGGCAGACTTGAGAGGTGACTAAGGAAGGATCATAGTGGTGGAGCTGGTCCGTCACCGGCTCACTCACCTCCCTGGTATCGTTGTCCTGGATCAGAGCGTACAGAGGCACCACTCGGTTGATCTCCAGCAGAACTGGTGTAGGGCTGAGCTGCTCCTTGCCGGGGCGCCGGCACAAATGGCAAGTGGATGGGCAGCGCCCTTTCTCCTCGCAGTGAATCTCCACACCTGAGATGAGGTGGTCATCAGACAGCATCTGTGCTGTCAGCAGGCCTGAGAGATAGGTGATGAAGGGCATGGATTTCAACTCCTTCTTGTTCCCAAGCTCAGTTGTTTCTGGTTTAGGGAGAGGGAAGAAACCAAACAACATTAAATAAATCTCAGCACGGTCATCTTCCCAACCCCAAACTTTGCCACAGCGAGGACAAATGCAGCTGCTGAAGGTGAAGGCCAGGTGGGAGCAGGAAACCAGAAAGGTCAAGGAGAGAAGGATTAAAACAGGACTTGAAGGTCACTGCTTGGGACTGGGTAGAAAGTGTGAGCATTTCCAGACAAGCACTTCTAGAGTGACAGAACTGACACTATTCTCCTCCTTCTTTTTTTGTAACTTGCCTATTCACTTTCTGCACTTCAAAATGAAATAAAACCTCCCAAGTATGTTTTCCCCACCAAAGAGAAACCTCTCCAAAGGGACCAGGTCTAAGAGCTGGGTGCCCTCACCCCTGCCCCAATGCCAGCCCTCTCTAGTCCCTGTGGTTCTTAGCTCTCTCTTTTGGGTGACACATTATCCAGGGCACTGAGACAGACCCAAAGGAGGCTGCAAAGAGACTACGTTGTGGGATGAAGCCCCTTGGCAGAGGGGGTAAGTGGGTACCAGAACAAATTCACCGCGCATGGAATAGATGGAGGTGTTACCAAAACCAAACTGTCAACACTCTGCTTTCAGGAAATATTCAGGCCTTTGAAACCCATTGTGAAACTTCCTGGTGGTCTTAACCACACGGCGATAGACCTGGAGAGCCTTACTTTTTTCTGCCTTGGTCTAAACGCTCACTAAGGACAAGGAAAGTATCGCACCTGGTGATAACCCTGAGCAAAGGAGACAGGACTCCCATCTTTGTCCTGTATGCTTCTATTTAAATTCTTTATCTATAGACACTCGCCTTGGGTTGATCCAAGAAGGCAGGCCCAACTTTCATAACCTGGTGATAGACCAAGAGAAGAAAAGTCTTTCTTCATCCTGCGCCCAAATGAGGCTCCCGAGACCATGAGCTGGATGGCTGTTGCCTCCAGCAACAACTTCTCAGTCCCAAGAAGGAGCTGTAGAGGAACAAGGATTGTCTCAATGCCCTCAGCTTGCAGTGACATGAAGCTGATCTGGCAAGGCACTAGACAATTAGAAATACAAGTAAACACAGTATTCATTCATGACTCCCGAGGCCCTCCAGGCTAGGGCCAGCCCTTCCCTGCTGTCTGGCTGTCAGGGAACACTTCTGTGAGCAGGATCAAAGCTGTCACGGGAAGAACAAGCAAATTCCAACCAACCCGTCTTTCAGTAGAATAAAAGGGGGGCAGTTGCTAAGATAAATTAAAACAAGGCTGCGAGGAGATGTCTCAATGTCTAGTGAGACACTGGTGTACACAGACATGGAAAATGAGAGTTGGAGCTGGTTCTTGGAGAGATTATTTTCTAGAAGAGCAGCTCCAGGCAATTTCAAGCCTCGTAAGGGAAAGCCATGAAGCCATGATAAACTGAGTGGCTCAGAAACAGGGAAGCTACAAGGCGATACTAGGAGCCTCTTCTCACTTCTGGATAAAAGTATCTTTTTTTTTTTTTTTAACATTGCTGCTAAACTACATGTAGAAGAGAAAGAAGGAGATGACAATGACACTTCTGGGCTGCAAAGCTTCTTCACCAGAGCTGAAGCAGTGATCTCAGAGATCCTCCACAGGGAAGGAAGTTTTGGAGCCATGCTTTAAGGGAGAGCACGAACATAGAGCTGAAAAGAAAGTGGATCAGTTACCTCATGATTGGCAATAGGATATCAAACCTCCCTTCCTGAATTATTGGCTTTATAGCTAAGAATTATAGATCACTAGCATTAAATGTCTGAATGTGTCCTTAACACAGGCTTATGGCTTAGCCTAAGCGTAGCTAAGGTTTGTCTGGAGATGTAGCACACAGTTTCAAGCCATTCTAAAAGGCTTTCTGAAAATCACTGTTCAAATCGCACATATAGGCTTCCACCAACACCTGCAAGAAGACCTGGAGACAGCCCAGGCTGGATGGGCAGCATGGTCCAGCTGCTAGAGCACTGCTCTGGGAATGCCTCGTTGGAGGCTCCATTCCAAGCTATCTGCTCTGTGCTTCTTCCCCCATGTCATCCGTCCTCTCTGTGTTCAAGCACAGGGCACATGATGCACGTGCACACAGTGCCCAGTTGTTCTTCGAGTACAAACAAACGGTAAGGAGCGGAATGAATAAGTAGGAAGAACAACCTCCCTTGGTCCTCCTCAGTTACAGTCGGTGTTTGCAAGAAGCAAGCTGAGACAAGTAAGGAGCAAAACAAATCTCTGAGCAAGAATTCCCTGCTGCAGGAGACTGTCCAGTCTCCCTGCATTGCCCTGTGATGAAGGACACCCCTGACTGATGCAGCTGTAAGAGCTTAGATTCAAGTGTTTGCATTAGCTGCCCTGTTCGGGAATACAGATGAAGCTCTGTGCAGCAGTGCTCCACCAGACACGTCACCGTGGGGAAGGATTCCCTGCAAATGGTGGGTTAGACATGGAGAGGCGTCCTTCAGCATTCAGCGTGACAACACAGCCCCTTTCGCAAGTAAAGAAAATGAATGTGAGCTTGTTGAACACATCCTGTACCACCCGCCACCTTCTTTGCCCGTCGCTCCCAGGAAAGGGCACTGTAGCTGGGGGTGGTGGTTTCAAGAGCCCTCCAAAGGGACTGGCATGAAAGTGAGGGTTCCCCCTTTCTCCTGAAGGAAACCCAGATGGAGCAAAGCCATTTCAGGAGCAGCAGTCATCAAATGGAGCTGCACAGGGGAAAGCGTAGAGGTCTGCAAATAAAGTAGGATAGAAAACTGTGTGAGTAGCGCAGCTCCACTTCCATAGCAGCCACGCACTCAGCCACAGAAGATTAACCACGGAGCCTGGTGACTCATGGTAGACTTGCCAGCAGAGCAGACTTCATAGGTAAGGTGGAAACGGCTGTCTGCATTTAATCCTCTTTATAACAGCTGAAGCCCCAGTCACTTTGGGGAAAAGGATTGCTTTGCAGACTGACTTCCTGGGGATGTAAGGGGTTACTCTAGCTGAGCTTACTGGTTCAGCGTGCTGGCAAAGGATCCACGGTGTTCCCTTGTACTGAAAAGGCTCTGGGTACAACTCCAAAGAAGGAAAATGAAATAGGACGTGGCTCAGCAGAGGGAGACGGGCTTCACTGCCAAATTGCCAGCTCTCATCCAGACAAGCACTTGGAAGTCATCAGCACTGGATAGCAATTCCTAGTAGCTTTTGCGGAACAAGCTTTGGGGGCCTAAGTACAGTCCTAACAAAATAATCACCCCGTTTCTGCTATTAAAACCTGAGAGTGTCAGCTGCACACCCTGCTTGTGAGCCAGCTCCTCCAGAGCCGGGGAGAGGCAGCGAGGAGGAACTGCTGCTCCTCATCTGCTCGCTCAGGGGGTGGGCAGCATCAGCTCCAGGTGCCTCATCCCTAGAAAGCTGGCGATTGCCTTGATGGAGACTGTGCTTCTTTCTCTTTCCATCCACAACTCATGGCATCTCACAGAGGAGTTATTCTGATCTGGGAGGTATTCTCCCCCCAAACACACTCCTTCGTTCCTGGACCTGCCATTGCAACTGTAGCCCAGGGAGAAGGAATCGAGGTCCCTCTGTTTCCCTCCCTCTCTCCTACCTCTGAGATGAGTTTCGGTTATCTGCTCAGCTGCCTGCAGGCAAGGAGGGGGCTCGGGGGCCAGCCTGCTCTCCCCACAGCAAACCCGACAGTGAACTGGAGAAAGTCCGCATATTCCTGGAGGCTCTGTCTGGCTTTTATTACCTAGTTGCTGTACAGCGTTCGTCAGTGCTGAGGCCCAGCTGACTGGCTTCTTCCTGAACAAAAATACGGGTGGCCCAACCCTATTCCTGATGAAGTCAAAGGAAGCTTTTGCTGTTGGATTGGAGAGAATCAGAACCAGACCCTGCAACATACCATTGCAATGCCATCTCCAGCTGCCAGGGAAGCCAACAGAAACACTCCTGTTGTCTTCACTGCAAGGTGGGTCCAGTCCAGAGCAAGTAAACCCAGCTATAGCGTTCAGGTCCACATTGCACGACCCCCGTGCAGAACTGGAGAATCTCCCAGGGCACTCAGATTGTTCTTGCAAAGCCTCTGCTTCACTCCTAGGGAAGGGCTTTGCAGGTGACCACTGCTAGGGTGCTCCAAACGTCCCGTTCTGGCAGGAGGATGAGGCTTGGCTGCAGGGGCTGCAGTGCAGCAGCAGCGATAGAGGGATTCCTTATCAGCCCTTGCATCTGAACATGCTTTCGCTAACGCTGTTGGCGACTCAGTTGAATCCTGGCAACATCTGTTTGGAAGCACAGCACCGCGGATGTGGTTGACGCATCACGGCAACTTGTGGGAGTTATTAGTTTGTTTGTTTGTCTGAAATATGTATTTAAAAAAAAAATCCAACAACATAACAAAACAAATAAAATAACAGCCTTCCGCCAAGCGTCAAGCCTTGCGTAAGAAAGGGAGGATGAGCAGCACAGAGTGTGCAGAGGTACCGCTCGCCTGTCAGGGTGCCTGGCTCTGTCTCTGTGCTCCACCAGGATTTAATAACCCCACAGCACGAGGTGACTGCCTGCACAGTGCGCAGGGGTCCCTGCTTGGGATGCAGCAGTTGCAGATGTGGGGGAATGCTTCCAGCGTTACCAGCAGCACCTCCTAGTGCTTGGACAAGAGGGAAGCATGATAACACCACGACTGTAACAATAACAAAAGCATAATACCTAATTCTTTTGTATTGGAGTGCTGTTTTGTCTTGAGAGCTCCCGGGAGATGATGGGTTTGCTAGTGGTCCAGCATTTTGTACAGCACCTCTTCCAAAAGATCCCAAGTCATTCCAAAACTGGGAATCACTCCACTTACCACAAGAATGCAGCACATCAGGGGTAGGATGTGGTAGCTCTTCAACAGCAGAAATGCTTGGAACAAGGAGAGGAGAAGGCTCTCCAGCTGAAGCCATAGAGGGAATGTCAGGAACAGACCCAGGTAGGGATTCCTCCAGGCTCAGCAGGTTAACCCCACCAACACCGCCAGGCTGCTCAGCTGGGCCTGATTTAGGACCTGGGTTTTGATTTCATGCAAGGAAGAGGTAATTCTGGTCCGCCTCCCCTTTACACCACACTCCGGCTGGACAGAGCTAGTGCCACCACGGGTAGGGCAGTGGGGATTTACAGCCAATACACATCTGCTGGCACAGGCTGCCCATTTATTACCTGGTGCAATAATACCCCTTTTGTTGGCAAATCCACTGAAAGGGAGTTAGAAAGAAAATCAATAGGTGTGTTTGCCTGGGAATTTCTCTTGCAGTGAGATATTGCCAGTGCAGTAACCACCAGGTCTATGAAGAGCCCGGACAGATTTAATGCTGCCCACTGTTAGTGATGGGCAAACGCTGCTTGGGCTGCGAGGAAGGTGTAGGCGCAATGTCCGCAGGAGCCAGCCGTGCCCCTCTGTCACACACGTTCATGTGTGCAAGAAGCGCGCTGCCAGCCCCTGCTGCTGCCCAGCAAATGCCGCACCAGCGGCGGCTCGGGCCGGCTGTGCCAAACCACCAAGCAGCCAGCAACGCCCACGTCCCCGGGGCTCACACGTGGGCTGGGGCAAGGTAGGGCTCACCTAGGAACCGCTACCTGTCTTTTGGGGAACGCAGCCAGCCCGCGGCGTGGCATTCTGCGTGGGAAGCCGGGGCGAAGGCATGACTACTGCCTGGCCGGGAGGGACGCGGCATGCGAGCGCAGACCCCAGCAGCGTGCACGCTGGGGCTTGCAAGCAACCGCAGGCGCACGCCCGTGGGACACATCTGCTGAGCTCCCCCCTCCGCGAGCAGCTGGAGGGGCGGCGTGGGGCCCTGCCACGGCGTGGCTGTGGGGCAGTTGCCGCCGCGGTCCGTGAGGACCTGCTGCCCTCTCGTGGCACCGCGGGAGGATGGCTCTCGGGCCGGGGATCCTGCCACCGCTCGCTCTGTCGCTGTCACCCCACAGCCCCTCCGCCGGGACCCCCGGGGACTCATCCTTCGGGGAGCCCCACGCCTCGGAAAGACGAGTCCGGCTACCCAAATGCGTAACATCCCTGAGCGCCAACGCACGATGATCTCCTGAACGGGATGGTTTGTGACCCTTTTCTCCCCTCGTGATGTCAAGAGTGCCCCACGCTGCCAGCTACCTGCCTGCCTCTGCCCCCCCCCGGCAGCCTCCCTCTGCAAACCCCCCTCTCCCTGCTGATGCTCTGACCGCTGCTCCCAGCCGATTAACTCAATTAAACACAGAACCCTGCGGATTCTCAGTGCCCTGACACCCAGCTGCCAGAAGTGGCCAGAATGCCGCACCGCGGTGATTGTGGCTCAGTGGCACGCGTGACCCCCGCCTGGCCACAGGAGCCCCCCTGCCCTCGGGCTGATCCCGAAGGTATGGCAGGGAGAATCCGGAGGCAGACCATCCCCTCTGCCCACAGGTCGGACAGGCAGACTCTGCGATAACCTCAGCTTCAGATGAGATATTTACAGACTTGCAAACCTGTGGTATTAAGAAAAAAAACCCAAGAGAGCTTTTAGAGAGACCACTGATAAACCTCTATAAAAGGGGACGGTGCAGGCATCACCAGTGAGCTCGCTTTATCAAAGGAACTAACTGTGCAGTGCCCTGCGTGGTCCCCACTGCCACCCTGCTGCTTGCACTGTCCCGCAGGAAGAGCCACCAAAGCCCTGCCCTGCTCATCCGACCCCTGGCAGCATCTCAGTACTCGCCCCCCTGCCTCCGAGCCACTCTGGCCCCGCAAGGACGTTTCCATGACCCCCCAAATCGCTGCTGCTGCCCCCCACGGGCTGCTGCATAAGACCCATATCGGCAGCTGGCTCTCTCCCTGCTCCAATGCAACCACAGACCCATTTTCTATGGGATGTCTGAGATTTACCAAGCCCTGCTGGCTGGATGGCTGGCTACCAGCGTGGAGCGGCCCCTTGGGACATGCCACCCTGCCAGGGGGTCAGGGTGACTGGGGTCTCAGGCTGAACAGCATCCCCATCCGCTCATCATGGCACAGGGTCCCCGTACTCCCAACGTGCTGGGTAACATCATCGGCTCATCGTTATCACCTCTAACCAAATCCAGAGAGTCCTTTGTTTTCTCCCCAGGATGCATTAAAAGCTTATTTCCATATTCCTACCATTATTTTTTCCTCACACTATTCACTTTCAGGTGTGAGTGCCCTCACAAAATCTGCCAGACCACCCTGGGATACTGCCTGGATGCCGCTGGGACCTGCAGTGCTGCCGGCAGCACCGGAGCCACGGCACTGCTGGTGTGTGAAGGACATGGTTCCCCGGGACCTGCCTGCCCAGGGTGGGCTTCTACCTGCTCCCACAGAAGCCCCAAGCCCAGACATTTCCTGATCTGCTGTGCAGCCCCACGGGGACACGGTAAAACTGGTCTCTCTGCCATCTTTAAAGCAGTCTCATGACGGCCGAGCCAAAGCCGGGCTGGAACTGGGACCCGCGTTACCGACGGCCCTTGCACCAGCTCGACACCAAGAAACACGAGGGCAGAGCAGAGCCACGGTCCAGTGGCTAAACCCCTGCCTCCGGCTACCAGAAGAGCCTGACGGAGGGAGAGGTCAGAAATAAAGGCTGGAGGGATGAGGAGGAGGAGGAGGGAAGAGGCAGGAGGGAAATGACTGATTCTATGATTAATGACCCAGTCATTAGCCCTGCGTGGGTGTAATGGAGATGCCATCCTTTACTACCTCCCAGGTGTGAGCAGATGAGTCGAGTGACCAGGCAACGCAAGCTTTCCTCTGATCGAAGGCAAACCCTGTAACTGCTCGATTCCCCACGAACCCATGACTTCCCGCCTGTGCCACGGCAGCCGCACCGACTGACCGCCGGCCACCAGCGCCAGAACGGAGGCCGCTGTGGGAAGGGAATTAATGTCAACCAGGACGTGCCCTGAGCAAGTCCTCGCACAGCAACTGCAGCTGCCTGTCTATTCACGGACAATATTTATGTGCATCACCCAATCAACTGATTACATTTGCTATGCTCTACCTAAAAATAGTCCTTTTTGTCCCAGGACTCCACAGGCTGCTCCAATGCAGCTTATGAAAGAAATTTTTGATAGGTGACGCAAACCCCGACACAGGTGCAGGGCCCCGTCAGAGGGGAGGGCAGGAAGAAGGGAAGGGGAAGGGGAAAAGGAAGGAGAAGGGGAAGGGGAAGGGGAAGTGGAAGGGGAAGAGGAGGAAGGGGAACGGGAAAGGGCTGCTCCGGCCCCAGGCCGACCTTATCGGGGCAAGGGCATGGGCCGACCCGCGGGTGCCAAAACCTCATGTAATGAAACAAAAACAAAAGAAAGAAAGAAAGAAACCATGTTTCCGTTTCCTTTTTTAACTTTACTCGACAACAAGAGCTACAGCACCACCGCGGAGGAGGGAGCCCGACCGGCCGGCGAGCTCCCCGTGCGGGCAGGTCCCTGCTCCAGCCCCCGGCTGCCGCAGGCCCGGGACCGCCCTGCGGGCCCACCGCCTGCCCTCGCCGATCTTCCTGCCCGGCGGACGGGACCGGCACCGACCCCGGCCCCCGAAGCCTCTCCTCCTGCCCCGGCCCGGGCCCCAGGCCGCCTCCCGGGACTCCATCTCCCGGCATGCTCCGCTCCGCGTCCCGGCGCACACGTCACGCCGGCGCGGCGGCGGCGCGGGGCACGCCGGGGAGCGGCGCGCGTCCCGGGAGCGGCGGGCAGGTAGGGAGCGCGCCGGGCCCTGCGGCGGCGGCGCCCCCTGGAGGCGGGGCGGGGGCGCGGGGCGGCGGCGGGCGGGCGGGCCGGACACCCCCATCCCGGCCCCACAGGCCGCGGGCGCAGGGCCCGGCCTCGGCGGGCGGGGGAGGGGGCGGCCGGGCCGGGCCGGGCAGGGCAGGGCCGGGCAGCCCCGCCTGGACCTCCGCCGGGCCGCGCCGCGCCTCCGCGGGCCGGGCGCTCCCCGCCGGGGAGAGCCCCCGCGGCGGGCTGGCTCCGCCCCGCCGAGCCCCCCCTCAGGCCGCGGCCGGCCCGGGCCGCGCCCGGACACCTGCTCGGCCGCGGAGGCGGGGGAGGGGGGGCTCGTCCTGCGATTCGAGCGGCGTTTTGGACCGAACCGAGCGTCGTGCCCGTCGGCGCGGCCCTTAAAGGCGCCTGTCTCCCCGCCGAGAGCCCGCGGGCTGCCTCCCGCCCCCGGTTCCGCGGACGACACCGAACCGCTGCGGTGCGTGGACGCTGCTGCGAGCGAGAGACGCTGCAGGCATCGGCTTTCGGCAAAAAAACCCAAAACCCGCGCGTGGTGGTGGTGGCGGCTTCGCAGCCTGCGCTGAAACACCGTCTTGAACGCTGGAGGAAGGGGCAAATTTTGGTAGCCTTACCCTATTATTTTACTCGCTAATGAGCCATGCTATGAATTACAAGTAAAACTAGTTGTCTCGCCGCACATCCTAACTAAAAACAACAGAGTGGCAAGAGAAACTATGGCAGGAAAATGTTTTGATTATAAGGAAACCAAACTCACATCATTTACAGAGTTTTATAGCTTGATCCTCAGCTGAGGCCTTCTCTAATACGCTGCTCCGCGTCAGGGCAACTGGCTTGGGAGGGACTGATACGCAAGAACAACTCACTGTTAAGGAAAATTCCACGAAGGCACGGCCCAGTGCAAGATAAAGATAAAAGTGCAGCGGTAAAAATAATTTCACGTTACTAAGGCGCATGCTGGTACTCTGATAAAAGGGGATCATAGATGAAAAGAATGTCATACAAATCATCTTTCTAAAAACCAAACCTAACTTCAGACTAAACAAAACTCTCACCGTCATTGTTCTCTAATGAAAATACTTGTTTTAAAAGTGGCTTTTTATGTAACTTTCGGGTGTATCTGGTGTCTGTGCTGCTCCCCCAGCCTTCCCTAACCAAACCTTCTGACGTATTTCCAAGGAAAATAAGAATAATGCATCTGGTATCCTGTGTTTCATTTTTAAAAATTGTTTTAAAATACAGATTTTTCATCCCTCAGAGGAAGATCCTGATCTACATGCCAGTGCCCAGGCTTCTGCTTCCCTGGCTGAGATACACACTAAGAATGAAAGGGAAGTATATTCGGTGCTAGCGGCAGCGAGCGCCTGGAGTGCTCCTGCTCCCCGGGTGCTGGGGGTGTGATGCTCATCATGCCACCGTCGAGCCAAGGATCAGATCCCAGCTTGGCACTTGGGAGATTCTGCTACGCCACTGAATCCCTTCCTGAAATGTGGGCTTTAAAGGACTGTGAACTACAGCTGATGAATTAAAATTATTTTTTTTTTTCCTTCTCTGGATGAACATAAAGAACTTTTCTTCATGGCAGTTGTCTCCTTCCGCTTGAGCAAATGGTAAACTGAAATACACTGAACCTTTCTGTCTGAAATGCTCCCAAGGATGAAGCAGGCAAACCCAGCGGGGAAGCAAAAGTGCTGCATGCCTGCAGCCATTATTCAGAAAAAGCTGTCTGTTCCCATCCCTCTGTGACTGTCTCTTCATTTTAAAGACTAACTACTTCCTTCTCCTCCTCTCCCCCTAGAAGAAATGTTTTCTTCCCCATTTCTTTTAATGGCTAAGCAATGCAATAGCAAAGGTATTGAAACCCAGTCTACTGAATAATAACTTAATGATGTGAACCCTGTTCTGTTCCTTTTGAATGGATGGCTGCTTTAGCAAGAGAGCTGCTGGGATCTGCTCCCTGCTGTGAGGGATGTGAGGATGGAGAAACCTGGATTGAAGCTGAACGGCAACCAGAGTGGTATAAAACTGAACCAGAATACAAGAATGAGGTCAACGCTGCGAGATTGTAAAATAAGGAGAAATTATATGCAATTAAGCTAAATTCAAGAACTAATAGTGAACACTTGTAGTATATATTAATGAATGTTTGGAGTTGTCTGTTAACTCCTTTATTGCTAATACCTGCTAGAACACTGCTGTGTCGAGCTGTGTTTAATTTGCATGCTGAAGCATGATGCAGCATGGTAGAGGTTAATGAAATACACTGGCATAAAATCTTCACTGTGTGTTTTCACTGTGTGCAGTCATTCTCAGAAGGAGTGGAAGCTGACAAATCATTCCTTCTAGTTTCACTTTCTGGCAAACGTATGAAACCTCGAAAATTTATTTTGGCTATCTAGAAAAGCAGAGTAAACCAACCACATTTATTTTGTTCGTATCTGATGTCACATCTGAATGCAGGTCTCCAGAGGTGATATATTAATGTCCTAAAGCATTGCACCATCTGGTTCCTCTTTTGATGCGCAACATTTTGAATGCTTGGTTTAATCTCCCTGGATTTCAGTAAATTATGTAAACTTGGAGGCTTGGCAGCGGGAGATGGGCACCACGAGGAGATGATTCAGTCATCAATATCTATTGGGCTTCCTTATTGCTGCCATTACACTTCTTTCAGTTCTACTTATAAATTTTGCAAGTGAGTAATTCATCGCACTGGGAGCTGCAAGTTAGTTTTGGAATTTGCCCACTCTGAGATTAGCTATGACTAATCCATCCTTTCCAAATGTGAAAAAGCTAACGGGGCTTCTTTTTTCCAGGGTTGGGTGATAAATCAGAAATAAATTGCATGTATATGTAACTGCTGGTGACGACATAAATCACGTTTCCTTTTTTCTTTCTGGACAGAATCAGAGCACCTTGGAATAGATGCGAGTACAAGACTTTGCACTGCCTAAAACTGCCTTGGAAAACCATGGCTGCTGCCCCTCATCTCAACTCGGATGCACTCCGAGAGGTCCTGGAGTGCCCCATTTGCATGGAGTCCTTCACTGAGGAGCACCTGAGACCCAAGCTCTTACACTGCGGGCACACCATCTGCAAACAATGCTTAGAGAAACTCCTAGCAAACAGCATTAACGGGATACGGTGCCCCTTTTGCAGCAAAATCACGCGGATCACAAGCTTAGCTCAGCTGACTGACAATCTTACTGTGCTGAAGATCATAGACACCGCTGGACTGGGGGAAGTGGTGGGTCTTCTCATGTGCAAGGTCTGTGGGAGAAGGTTGCCAAGACACTTTTGCAAGAGCTGTAGCTTGGTTTTATGTGAGCCATGCAAGGAGACATCACACATGCCCCAAGGACATAGAGTCATTGCTATCAAAGAGGCTGCTGAAGAGCGTAGGAGAGAATTTGGGACGAGGCTTGCCAGACTTCGGGAGCTTATGGGTGATCTGCAGAAAAGAAAAGCATCTCTGGAGGGTGTTTCTAGAGACCTGCAATCTAGATACAAAGCAGTTCTGCAGGATTACAGCAAAGAAGAGCGCAAGATCCAGGAAGAACTGGCCAGGTCACGCAAGTTTTTCACCACCTCTTTGTCTGAAGTGGAGAAGGTAAATAATCAGGTAATGGAGGAGCAAGCTTATCTGCTGAACTTAGCAGAAGTGCAGATAATGTCTCGCTGTGACTATTTCCTTGCCAAAATAAAGCTGGGAGATATAGCTCTCTTGGAGGAGGCAGCAGACGAGGAAGAACCAGAACTGACAAACAGTCTCCCAAGGGAGCTGACTCTTCAAGAGGTTGAACTCCTTAAGGTGAGCCACGTGGGACCACTGCAGATTGGGCAAGTGGTGAAGAAACCCCGGACCGTTAACATGGAGGAATCGCTCATGGAATCTGCAGCATCCTCATCGGCATCATTTAGGGAGCCCGACTTGGTGCAAGAAGAGGCCAGCTGCACACCGAATTCCTCACCAGCCAAGCCAAGGATGCCTGAAGCAGCCACGAGCATCCAGCAGTGTCACTTCATCAAGAAGATGGGCTCCAAGGGCAGCCTGCCAGGGATGTTTAATCTCCCTGTCAGCCTACATGTCACCCTGCAAGGTGAGGTGCTTGTGGCAGACCGAGGCAATTTCCGAATCCAGGTTTTTACCCGCAAGGGCTTTCTGAAGGAGATTCGCCGGAGCCCCAGCGGAATTGATAGTTTTGT
The DNA here is from genome assembly GCF_947461875.1 of Haliaeetus albicilla. Taxonomy (NCBI): domain Eukaryota; kingdom Metazoa; phylum Chordata; class Aves; order Accipitriformes; family Accipitridae; genus Haliaeetus; species Haliaeetus albicilla. The sequence goes on from NC_091508.1 coordinate 14,069,409, forward strand.
ATTGAGTTTCCTTGGAGCAGACTTGCCCAATTTGACTCCCCTTTCTGTCACCATGAACTGCCATGGCCTGATAGGTGTGACTGACAGCTACGATAACTCTGTCAAGGTCTACACCATGGATGGCCATTGCGTGGCGTGTCACCGGAGCCAGCTAAGCAAACCCTGGGGCATCGCTGCCCTGCCTTCTGGGCAGTTTGTAGTGACTGACGTGGAAGGAGGGAAACTCTGGTGTTTCACAGTGGACCGTGGCGTGGGGGTAGTGAAGTACAGTTGCTTATGTAGCGCAGTGCGCCCAAAGTTCGTCACCTGCGATGCTGAAGGGACCATATACTTTACTCAAGGGCTGGGGCTTAACCTGGAAAACCGGCAGTACGAACACCATTTAGAAGGCGGCTTTTCAATTGGCTCCGTTGGCCCAGATGGGCAGCTGGGACGCCAGATTAGCCACTTCTTCTCCGAGAATGAGGATTTCAGGTGCATTGCTGGGATGTGTGTCGATGCCAGGGGAGACCTCATTGTTGCTGACAGCAGCCGTAAAGAAATCCTGCATTTTCCTAAAGGAGGTGGCTATAATATCTTAATCCGGGAAGGACTCACCTGTCCTGTCGGTATCGCCATTACTCCCAAAGGGCAGCTGCTGGTGCTGGACTGTTGGGATCATTGCATTAAGATCTACAGTTACCATCTGAGAAGATACTCCACCCCTTAAAGGCACATCTCTAGGTAAAGCCCCTTTTGGCAGCAGAGATCCGTCCAGCCTCATTGCAGTCTGATGGGAACCGCTGTGAAGCGTTCAGGGAGATTGTGCCATAACTGAAGGGGGTTTGGCACAGAAGGCCGTCATGTTTTGTGTTTAGAAACAAAATAGCTTACATGGTGGTGGTCTGCTTTTTCTTCTTCTTTATATAAAATCCATACAATAAAAAAAAGAACAAGTGTGAGGGAAAGGATCCATCCTTCTGGAGTATTGGTTCCTTGATAAATGACTGGTCACTCCATAAACCTTTTCACCTCCTTTCGCCACATCTCCTACATTTCCAGCTTCAACCATTGTATCTTTCTTTGTGCCATAAACACTGACTGACTGCTCTAAATCACCTTCCCTTAGAGGACTAGAGAGGCAATCCTCTTCTGTGGTACTCACAAGGAACTGGGTAGCAGTTGTCTGGGCAACTACTGGAGAAAGCAGTTTCTGATTGCAGCATTGCATAAAATGAAATAGCCCTCTTAAACTGCGTGGAGATGGAACCTTACTTTCAAACTGAAGAGGGAGGGTTTTCTTCGTTTTTCTGGTATTCAGGAGATCGCCCCTGTCGTGCCATTTGTGAACCGTGTCTGTTCAATGTGAAGTGAGTACTGTGCAATCATGGGAGACCGAGCTGAGCCGGAAAACTGCCCTCTGATGGCAGCAGGGCTTTTATTACTACTAAGAGTTCTGCTAGGTAGAAGGGGGTAAAAAGGGAGGGGGCTGGAGGAAAAAAAAAAAAAGAGGGGAAACCTATGGTTGATATTTACTGTTGTTTTATTATTAAATGCATCCTGGAAACTGTCTTTGGAAGGTATATCTGGTATCTAAAGCTTCATGGGGAGGGGGGAAAGGCTGGGGGAGTAAGACTGGGAGATTGTAGTAAATGAGATTAAATGCAACATATTGTATGTTCACCTGCACTTCACTATTCTGCATTCCAGACCATTGCATTTAGCAATAGGTTTCCACTCATCTGCACTTTTTATGTGCAAGCTACTCACTGCTGAGATGGGGATGGGGGGGGACTGTTTTGCTTTTATTTTTTAATACTTGGAACCACATCCATTTGTGCATTGTCTTTTTTCCCTTGCACAGCAAAACACCACATTCCTCAGATTTTTTTTTACGGCACCAGCAGGCACCAGAGTTCATGTTCATCACGGCTTTGGGCCAAATGAAGCACAAAACTGCAGCTGTGTGAACCAAGGCCCCCACAGTGCTACTCTCCTGGCTGATAAATGTGTACCTCAGTGTGGTGCTGCTTGCCTAGAATATTTTATTGAAGGAAAGATGCATTTAAATAGGGCACAGTGGTAGCATGTTAATCTGCCACAGATAATAGTTATACTGCAGTGCATTTATTTGTTGCTATCAACAACGTAGTTGCAAATTTGGGGGCACGACAGACAATATAAAAGCTGATTTTATGGTGGCTGCCGTGCTACAGCAAATTGTTTGCTACTTGTGCTACAACACGTATGCAACAGGTGATGGGTTTTTTTCAGTTCCCATATACTTTCCCCTCGCGAAACAGCGGAGTAAAATAGGCTTCAGAGCTGCTGCTGCTCCAGCCAGTTGTTTGGCAGTTACAGGGTTTGCAGAAGAAGCGCTGGGAGCAGATTTTGGTGGGATTTTGGGTTTTTTTTCTCTCCCTATTCTGCTCATCCAAAGCACTGAAGAGGGCCAGCACAACAAACACCCAGCTGTGTGATGGAGGTGCCCCTCCATCAGGGCAACTTCCTATTTCTTTTGCTATAATTTGCTGGAAAAAAGCTTGCGGAGAAGGCAGCGGGAACTAACGACACTAGCATGGTAGATGGTGCTGAGGGAGCCCAAGGGGACTGAACCCCCTTTCCCTCCTGAGCTGCTCTGTGTGTTTGCCAAGACTACCAGCCTGCACGTAATTATTTATGTTCTCTGCTTCTCTTTTGGGCGTGGGAGGGGGTAGTCGCCTAAAGTATGTAACAGCAATTTGGGGAGCCAATCTCATCTTGCATGTATGTTTTTGGGAGATGATGACTATTACTGGGCCCTTCTGCAGTTAATTACATTGTAACTCAAGGCATTTTTTCCAGTATTATGGTAATGGCAGTTCCTCTCCTACTGATCTCTTTTAAACATTTTTCCTGTTTCTAAGAACTGCTCCAAGCAGGAAGCTACTGTGGACCTGAATAATTGAAGCAATATTATCTATGATAATATGTACCTCTGTCATTTTCTGTTCCAATGGATTTATTTTTTTTGCAATAAACATCACACTACTAGCAATAACATTTCCTGGAGTGCTTGAAGGGATGTAAAAGCTGGTCCAGTAAACTGAGCAGTTGGTTACCCCAGCCTGTTCCTGGTTACACAGTTCAAACAAAGCGTCTGTCATCTGTTTCTCACTCAGAGATTCAAGAAAAATAACACTGCCCTGCGATGCACTGGTGGGCCAGGACACTGCGATCGGCGCCTGGGGGTGTGTGTCGCCTGCAGCTCTTCTTCTAGTCTTGGGTTTCAGGCAAAAAAGGGAAAGAGAAAACCTGCTGTCCCGCGCCCAGGGTATGCATGTCCCCTGACAAAACTTTACAGTGACTGCGAGATGATTTTGCAGAGCTGTATTTCTTGCCGTGGTGCCCCCACACAGTGTTGTGATCATCTGCCAAACGAGATGAAATGGAGTAATTAAGGATTGTGATGAAATAGTTTGGCTTCTGCTCTCTACCTGGAGAAAGAGCTTGTGTGGTTATACGTATGTGTTTGGTTTTTAAAGATTGTGTAATAAAGGAAAAATTGATCCAATTAAAAGCGCATTGCAAACGGCTCATTTTCTTATTAAAAACACTTCATCTCCTCCCTTTGGTGAAAGATTGGTTTTTACAGCCAGTGAGGATCAGACTTTGGAACACAATGGCTATGAGACCCCTTATATGCTGTCAGGTTGCGGAGGATAAATCTGATCTCCTTGGCAGGTCTCATATAACTTTATCTGACAATTCCCTACCCACCTCATAAACAAATACAAGAGTTTCGTACCTTAATTCACACTGATACTCCCACGAGGGCCATATCTTACTTTTCACTGTAGCTGATACCTGATGTTTTAAAGGTCTGGTCCAAATTCACTGGCACCGAGCGCTCAGTAACGGGATGTGGAAGCCTGGCTGAAGGCTTCATCACCCATGTCCCTGGATTATTGAGGGGCTTTCTGGCTCAGCTCTGCCCTGCTGTAGAGGTGATGTATTTGCTGGGGCCGGTAGGAGGGCTGCTGTGACGGTTCACCTATTATTCTGGATAATTTTGATAAATGCTGTAAAAAATCGTGTTGGAAACAGTGTATTTAGGTGGAGCCAAAGGAGAGCTAAGCAATTTGCCACAGCATTCAAAGGCATCGGTACATCAGCAGCATGTGCAGGTCCTCCCCTGGTCCTGCTGCCTAGCTGGGTTTGCTGATCAGGGTGAAGGTTTTTATCACTTGGGCTCATCGCAGATGATATGAAGCAGCTCTTTAAACAGATATGAGTTGCTGGTTTATCAAACATATACGATCCTTGCAGAACAACTGCCGTGCCGGTGCTGTTAGACTTACCCTGCCGTTTTATGAGAAGTTACGATGTCTTAGGGTAGCAGCAACTAAGCCGTGAACATTTGTTCTGGGCAGCAACCGACAGCCAGGGTTTCTAAAGGGATGAGGGGGAGAGCCTGTTTCTTAATCAAAGGGGGCAGAGCTACAAAAATAAAAATAAAGCCAGATGCTTCAAGTCTTTTCTATTGTATAGCTTAAGTGATTTTTCTGGGTCATTACTCAATGCGAGGATTTAAAGTTATTTCATTTTGCACAACTAATTACTCTACTTGCCTGGCAATTTTGGTTTGCAATGAGCAGTGCATAAGGTCATTTAGCAGACTGAGTCACACCACATATTTTAGTCTAAACGAAATTTCATGGCAACGAGCTAGATTGTTTTTTCCTCCTCCAAACAAAATGTCAAAATCTGAGGTTTTGAAAGAAATATAATGACATAAACTGCAAGCAAGTAAGACTCTTACAAAGGTAATAGAGCGGTGGTTTATAGGAACAGATCTCAAGGACAGGGAAATTCTGTATGCTTTACTTCTGACCAAGCAGGTATAAGGGAAAGCCATTATCTCCTTTAATAGATGCAAAGCTTGCCTTACATCTTTCTTAATGCACATGATGTTGTCTAGGAAAGAAAAACTAAAGGTTCCCTTGGACTAGTTCAATCTTACTTGTGTTACGGCAGTATAAGACCTGAAGGGAGATGAATGAGACCTTGAGAGGACAGAAGGGATCCACAGACCCTACTCAGAAGAATATGGACTGCTATTTTAGCAGAGCTCGAGGCTGTATGCTTAATATAGCTTGTATTTTATGAAGATCTTTTGTCTAAAATGCTGAGTTTACAAGAAAGCATGAAAACTGTAACCTCTTAAAGGTAAATGCAACCAACGATGTATGGTCCAAGAGAAGAGAAGCAAGTATTGGGGAGGCTGGTGGGCAGAAAGCCTTAGGGGAGTGTGATAGGACATGTCAGGGCACAGCCCCTCCATGGACTATTTTAAGAAATTATCTGTTACTGAGAGGAAACATCTTTCACGTCTGTAGCAGCCACTTTCAAAGTTCAGCTTGCTGAGTGCCCAACATGGCCAGGTAACCGCAGCCAAGGAAACTCTTATCTAGACATAGGAAATGTAAGAAAAACAAACATTTTACTCACTGCAGACATAAAGCACTACTGCAACCTAACAATTGGGTAGTGAGACCCTCTGAATCTCCTCCACCCTTGTACATCAGCACCCTTCCCACTCCCCCAGCTGCGCATCTCCCAGGTCCTCGGTGGCAAGCGAGAGGAGCTCCCGCAAGCCTGTGTGCTCCTCTGCGGCAGCACGCCACCGACACGATATTTCTTTTTCCAACTTTTCCCAGCTGGAGAACAGAAGTCTCCCACGCTGAGGCTCAGCTAGTCTGCACTGTGTGAAGGAAAAGAGTTGTCACTCAAATGCTTGACAAGATGAGACCTTCCGCATTACTGCTGGTAACGGCTCCATTTTCTATAAGTGCTGGAGCACTTACAGACATTTGTTCTGCATTTTGTGTATTGCAGTGGGAATGAGCAAGCTAGAACAGTTCTTGGGGAAATCCCACCGGGGCTGTCGGATTTTACTATCAGAGCAGCTCTTCCCTTTCCCTACCAAGGTGTCCTCCTCCTCCTCCTTGTCCAGCCAGACCAAGGGGCCACAGAGCAACCAGGTCTCTGATAAACCTTTATCAGTGAATGAAGCGGTCCCTGGCAGGTGGGTTTGCTGGATGGAGGGATCGCTCTCTTTCCTTCTGTACATTTTGTGTCTTTGTGGTGGGTTGACTCCCCCTCTACCTCCAGTTTTATTGCTGAGCATGGCATTATATGGTGTGGAATAGCCCAATTTGGGTCAGCAGTCCTGGCCGTGTCCCCTCCCAACACCTTGCCCACCCCAGCCTACTGGCTGTGGGGACATAGTGGGAAAGAGAGGAAGCCTGCATGCTGTGCAAGCACTGCTCAGCAGCAGCCAACACGCTGGGGTGTTATCGACACTGGTTTAGCCACAAATCCGAAGCGCAGCACCACAGGGGCTGCGATGAAACCAGTTCACTCCATCCCAGCCAGACCCAGCACATTCTCACACACAACAGGAGGTGGCCAGTGGTGTTGCGTTTGCCTCAGCTGCCAAATGAAGATGCTCACACAATTGGTACGAACTTAATGAGGTGCTGTCAGCATTAAATGCTGGCTTCGATGGGGGAGAAAACCGATGTGGGCTCCTGTGGCACAGATCAATGGCCAGATCAATCTCAAGGTCCCTGCTTGGAGGCCACTCTGATGAGTTAAAGCATTGCTTAGCTGCACAGACCCAGAGCAAGCAGCCCAAAAAATGGGCTTTTAATCACTCTGCGTGAAATAAAATTGGTGTTTGCTTTGCTCACGGGCTAACGCAGTTCCTGGGAGGGAGCCTGGGGGATGTTTCCACATCTGCCCTGGAAGAAGTGCGGTGCTCGGTGTGCCGCAGCCGCGTGGGCAGGCAGCCGTGCCTCCGTGCCTCTCTGCCGCTTGTTTGCAGGATTCACTCCTTGAAATCCTTAGGAACAAGGGTGGGAGGCTCCCTCGCCTCCCCCCAGCACACACCTTTTCCACCTGCAGGAGGAAGGGCAACATATTGCATTTCTACAGGCAAAGCAGCCTGCAAACGCCAGCGGTGCCCGCAGCCTGTCCATCCTGGCAGGCCGGTGGGTCCAGGCAGTGAGAAGGCACCAACTTTCTTCTGGACCTGGTGAAAGCCCGATCACTTTCTCCTCCGTTAGGCTGGAGGAAGAGCTCCGCAGACACCGACCTACGTCACAGGCTCCTGGGCCGGCTGCGAGCGCGGCATTTGGGCTGCTCCAGCCTCGGCAGAGAGCCAGCGCCTGGCCTGGCGCTTTTACAAGGAGTCCGGCTGCCAGCAGCGCGGTCTCCTCTTCGAGACCATGTTTTCAATTAGGGCTCGATGCGCAGATTGTGTGCTTTATTGGTGGAGGCCTCCTCCTGAGGCCTGCCGATTGATTTATGAAGTTGATTAAAATATTAAAATAATTTTGTGCGATGCTGCAAACATGCCGCAATGTGCATTTTTATCATAGTTGGTGCTGTTCCAATTAGCTTGAGACTCTCCTCTCCCCCTCCTCTTCTGACCTGCTTTGTTCGCTAACAAATTACAGTTATTCTGGCCTTACTTTTGTATTTATTAGAGATGATGCATATGTGCGCTCTCTGAGCAGTTCGGAAACGGGCTGGCTAGCAGCAGGGAGCCCGGCGGGCCAGAGCTGTTTCTGAGCAGAGAAGGCATCCAGAACTGTCTAGCTGGAGCTGTTTATACAGATCCTCCTTATGTCACTGGCAAAATGAGGGTAAATCAGTGGAGAAGCTGGGAGTAAAATCCATCTTCCATAAACAGCAAGCTCTTTCTCTTAGCTAACTGGGGGTTTCTCCAGGAGAGAGCCCTGGGTTTCCTGTGACACCTTTCTGTCCACAGAGCCCATCTCCCCCAGTACTGGCAAAAGCCCTGCACATCCTTGATGTCCTTCCAAGAGCATTTTCTGGCCATCAAAGAGCTAAGTACTACGCTGGTCCCCTCTGCAGTACCGACAGACACAAAGTTCAACCTCACCAACCCCACCAGCTACTGAAGCCACAGATGGAGCCACGCACAAAGAACAAGGTCGGAGCCAGCACCTGGTGCCCAAATGCTGCACAGTCAGAAATTAAATGCTTATGTCCAGGCATGACATGCAAAACCCCCGGGGATGCCTGGAGTCCCACCAGCGCCTTGGTGCTTCCCAGGTGGTGGGGAAGGATGCTCCGGATGCCTCCAGCAGCCCTGCGAGCGACACAGGGTGGGCACGGCTCCCGGGGCACAGGCGGGACGCGGGTGGGGAGTGAGGGAGCCCGCCTCGGCCAGCTGCATACCATGGACTAAAAAGGAAATTATTCTGTCAGTGAGGCACTGCTCGCCTTCAGGCCCTGCGCCACCATGGGGCTTTGCAGTTGAGCCCTGGAAACCACCTCTGCCCCTGGCTGGGGGGAAGGTGGGGGCTTAGAAACGGGAGATATTTCACCACCGGACCAAATGTTGCCACTGTTCATCTCCCCTCTGGCCCCGGCACCGTGAAACAGCGGCGATGCTCATGCCGGGCTCAGACTGCAGCAGCCGCCTCTCATTCCCACCCGGCATCTCCGGAGAAACCCTGCATCTGCGGTGATGGTGCTGGGACCATGGAGCCACTCCAGGTCTGCTCCCCACTGACACATTTGCCCGGAGATTGCAGGGACTGTGCTCAAATGATTAATAAGATCGCGAGTATGTTAACAACACACCTCCATGATGCTTTCTCCTGCTAAACAGGGGCATTGCTATGGCAAACTGCATTTGTCACTATTTAAAACTCAAACAAACGAGTACAGGGTGTTATAAATACACTTACAAGGCGAGCTGCACTGGGAAGACAGAGAAAAAAAATGAGCAGAAAGCAATGGAGGTGGCGGGCGGGAGCACACCTCCATCCGCTGGCTTCCATGAAACAAGGCCACTCTCAGCAGTGCCCATGGGGCAGGATGCAAGCGGCTTGATGACATCCATTACCATCATCCCTACTACGGGTCCTATGAAACACCACAGATTTTTTTCAACAGAAAAATATCAGACCCAGGGAATATCCCCAGCTCCCTGGAGGAGAGAGATGAATTGGCAAATGGAAGGCTACAGCGATAAGGGAGTTTTTATAAACATAACCTAATTGTATTACTTCAAAGTCCTGAAGTTTATTGCCCTGTTTAATGATGTGTCTCGTTATTTATGGTGTAGCACAATGAGTCTGCTATTGATTTAATACACTTCCTTAAAGACCGTCATTGTCACAAGCAATAAAACGAACCCATTCTGAGACAGCTCAATTATGTCACATCTCCATCACCCGACCCCAAGCACCCTCGGTGCGTGGGGGCCACTGTGGTGGGACTGGGGGCAGGTGGTGAAGCAGGTCACCCTGAGGAAGGATGGAGCCGGAGTGCGGCTGCTGAAGGGCAGGAGCAGGAAGGATGGGTTCACCTGGCTCAGGGATGCTGCCCACAGACGCGTGCCACTGTCTCCTGCCGCTGGGTACTCAGTTTGGGACCAGTCTCCTGTCTGTGCCCACTAACCGGCACAATGACAGTGTATGCACAGGGGAGAGGGGCTGACGGATGGAAAACAGCACGAACGATAACTGGCATTTGTGCCCCTGCACGTTCCCGCCGCCCTCCTCACCTTTCTGGTACTGGAGCCAGAGCTGCTGCTGGACCTTCTTGCTGGGGAAGTGGATGGTGCAGCTGAACTCGGAGCCATACAGTGCCTCCGCGATGTAGTGAGAGCCAAACTGCTGGATGAAGGAGAGCAGCTCCTCCCGGCTGCTGTCCTTATTCAGGATCTTCAGGATGTTTGCAAAGCCTGTGGGAGGGAGGCAGGGGATCGGCAGGTCGGCCAGCCAGGGCTGCCAGCCACAGCCCGGGGGGAAGGACGCCCAGAAGATCCTCTGCTCAAGACACACAAGTCCCCACATGGGTGCAAAGCGCAGTTCCTCCTCTCTTGCCTCCATGGTCTACATGATCCTTTGGAATCCACAACCTGCTGTTTACCCTGGGCTGTGGCTCTCGCATCCTGTGATTCCTCTCCCTACAAGATTTCTCAAATCATTTTACAGGGATGTGCACGTGAACGCATGTGCATGCGTGCGCACACACACACACACAAACACAAACACACAAACAGCCTCCCGCCAGCTCCAGCCCGTGTTTCAGGCTGCTGGCACATCATCAACGCTCTCCTCAGAGGATGTGTTTGGCCTTTGCTTTGCAGTAACCCTAACCAGAGATATTCTCCTGGTGTAAGGACGAATTTATTACAGATTGCGCTGCAGACCATCCCCAGTGTAAATACCCTGCACAACTGGTAACTGTTTTTAGGAAAGCTGGAGATGGCCTAGAGGGACACACGGGGCTGGGTTGATGGCAGGTCCATGGGTGTGCAAGGGTCAGGGCATCTCCTGAGCAACGCCCTGCAGCGCCCATGCAGACAGCAGGGACTGCTGGCGTGGGACAAGAACATGGACCCTCACTGCTCTACAGAGATGAAATATCGTGGAGGCATCGGTGACTACACAGCACCTTGGCATCATTTAGAGCTGGCTGATATCGCTTTGGTTCAGTGGTGGAACTGAAAAAATACTGCAAGAAAATATGTCATAACTCTCACCAAAATGAGGTTATCTGGCTGGTTGGTTGGTTGGTTTATTGAAAGAGAAGGTTGGTTTAATAAAAAAGCTAGAAGAACTCATTCTGAGCTGAACCCAAATATTTTGTTCAGCTCCAAGCAGGTTATTTCGTTCTGGGGCTGTGCAGCCTGTCTGCACTAAATCTTTTTTTTTTTTTTTCCTTTCTCCATTTAAAAACAGGTTGATTTTTAAATAAAAAAAAAGCTGTTTTGAAATGAAAAGGCAAAACATTTCAGGTCGCAACAAAACGTTTCAGCATTTCTGAAACAAAATGTGTAGCTATAAAAACGTGGAAGTGAAATGTTTTGACGTTTGCAGGATCCTCCCGCCCACCCCTTCTTCATCTGCGACTCCCTGCTTTATATGACCCGCATTTACAAATGCTTTGGGTCCTTTTGAAACCACATTTTTTCAAGAACTTACTGTTTTTCATACATACACGTATACACAGCCACCCTCACATGAAACCTCCCCGCACTGTTGCTTATTAGCTTGATCCTGGCTCTGACTCCAGCGCTTGGTTTGTGCGACTGAGCCGCACAAACTCCCTGCCTCAGTTTCCCCCCCCTGTAAAAAGGAAGACAATCTCTCTGCCTGCCTCTGCAGCAGCGCTGGGAGCGCGAGTTACTGCCTGAGCAGAGCCTGGAGGTGGGAAATGCTGGTGAGATGCTTGGCATGACTGTGCCTTGGGGCAGAAAACCACCACCCACCCACCCACATAGACACACGTCTCCCTGCCGCTAGAAGCCCTCACCTGCAGAGAGGGTGATGGAGCTGAGCTTCACCCTGTAGAGGTTGCTCCTGACCCGCCAGTGCTGCACCATGGGGTAGCCCATCGCCTCGTCATACTTGATGTCGCCTGCAAAGGAAGAGCCGATGCTCAGCCCCTGCCAACCCGGCGGCCACGCTCCGGGAAATGCTTAATGCTCACACCAAGCAATTGCTTTGCGACATGCCACAGGGGTGAGAAACGGGGCAGTAGCAGGGATGGTAACCTCCTCTGGTGGTCATGCCATGGGGTCCCCGGGCTGCTGGCAGGACCAGCACTGCGATGGCTGCGGCTGCCTGGAGCTCGCAGGGGTGGAGATGCTGCCTTGCTGTGCCGGGGCGGACTTGCACGGCCCATAGGCTATTTCTGCCCCAGGTACACAGGAGGGATGCCACAAAGGACCCCGAGATGCCAGCGGTGCTGATGGCCCTCAAGGACCATGCTGGGATCCAGGGTGGGAGAAGGGGTTCTTGCTCCTGTGCTCACCCCAGCAGGGGCTAAGCCCGGGGGCAGCTCGTACCGGTGAGAAGCTGGAGGTCAGGAAGGGGCTCCGAGAGGACGCCGCGGCACTGCTCCTCCACGGGCAATGGGATCACCATGAGGCCGTCGGCCAGCTGGGGGAAGTCCTTGATGAAGTTATTCTCCCTGCAGAGAGAAGAAGACAACTGCAAAGCAACGATGCAGGCCATGGCCGGGCAGGGGGGCTGAGCCGCCCCAGCGGCACGGGGATGGATGGCTCAGAAGGGTGAGGGACATCTCCTCCGAGCAGGAGACCTAACGGGATGGGGTTTGCAGCCCCCACCACCAGCTACCCCTGGCTGTGCAGCCCTCTGAGGTGATGCTTAACGAGCTCCCCAGGCATGGCGGCTCCATTAGCTCTCTGGCAATGTGGGACTGTTTTCAGCCTGGGGATGCAGCCACTGGTTTTGGCCCAGATTTTCAAAGTGTGCCACTGGAGAGGGGGCTGACAGCGGCGAGGAGAGAGAGGAACAGCTGCTACACCCCAAAACTGCACCTTTCCACCACCTGCAGCATCTTCCCAGTACGGGACCATGACCAAGCACCAGACAAAGCCCTGCTGGGGCTCCCCACCCCAGGCAGCATCATCACCCCCACAGCTTTGCCCCCAGATGACTGACTCTGAAAGGAGGGAAAAGTACATTCATAGACAGACACCAAAAAAAAGCCGGCGCGTGCAGCTCACGGTGCAATTTTACCACACATGCAGGATCTTTTCTAACCTTGGCAGGTATAACATTGTATAATAGGCCCCTAATGAATTGTTTCTAGAACAACGATAGCGGGGAAATTATTTGAAATGGTGAACAGACAGGTCTCTGGGAGACAAGCCTCCCCCAGCAAGCAAAACGCCTCGCGCCTGCGCAAAGGAAACAGGAGGGGGGATTTTAAATATTGATCTTACAGCCAAAATATAGGCCAGGAGGCTCTGCGTCCTTGCGATGCACAGACAAAAGGGCAGCGGAGCAAAAATAAAGGGACGTTCCTGCAAAATCAGGTCAGCCCCACAAGCTGAGGGAGGCTTAGGCTGGCACCACCTGCCCCAGCTGCATTTTTCTGAATAGATTTTCCTTTAAACAGCTGCTGGTTTCACTCCTCTTTCACCTCTTCTACTCCTGCGGTTTTACCCCCACAGCCCATTCCTGGGGGGCATGCTCCATCATCCCATGATCATCTAGCAAGCGGGGACACCTTGGCCACCTTCACCTCTGCGGTGAAGACGCCAGGCTGGTGGAGCACTTCCCTGGGCCCTCCTGCTGGTCCAGGGCCAGGATATGGCCAGTGCAACCTGTACCGGTGGCGAGCAGGAAGCCATAGACCTGTGCGACCAGCCTGGGGATGCTCCTGATCCCGAGGCGGCTGAGGAGCAGCGGGACGAGCAGCCGCAGGAGGGGACGCATGAGTGGGGCCAAGCATGGCTGCGCAGGCAGCCCTGCCGCCAGGCAGCAGCCTGCCTTCACGCTGCACCCCTTTGTCAAAGCTGCCGGCACCCGATTGCGTCTCAGGAGCTTCACTTTAGGCACTGCTGGCGAAAAAGTGATTTATTTGTCTGAGGGGAAAAGCCTCTCGCTCACACATGTGCTCACAAATCTCCTATTGATCACGCTGGGCACGGGATCCCCGTGGCAGAGCAGTGCTTTGCTGTTCTGAGCCCTTTGCGGTCTTAGCGATGCAAATGGGGAACTGCAATTACTGCTGGAGCCAGGAGCTGTGTGGGTGGTGGTAAGCAGGGGCTGGAAAATGAGTCAAGGCGGTAGGGAACATGGGAAGGAGCGTGTTGGTGTCTGCTGCTCTGCCTCAGCAGAAAAGGGAGAAAAGCATCAGCAAGCGCTACCAAACCCCAAAGCCCCGGAGAAGCGCAATGCTGCACCAGGAAAGCGGGATACGGCTGTGCCGATCCTGCCTGCCACCCCGGAGCACGGGGACCTTCCCCTTCCTGATGGGTCAGCCCCACACCCTGCACCCCGGGGCGAGCGCAAGGGACAAGTGGGTCACGCCAGAGGCCTGCCCAGCCCCGCATCCCACCTCCGAGAGGGCCAAGAGGGGATGCCCAGGAGGACAATGACACTGGCTGGTGGCGCCCACCGCCTTGCACGAGGGGACAGACCTAGCAGTGCCAGAAAAGCTCAGACCCAGGGGACAGAAACACGTGGCTTGGCAGACACCAGAAGATTGTGTTAACCCGGTGCCCTGCACCAGGGCAGGGGGCTGAGAAGATACAAAGAAACAGCATCCCCTTTTCTCCCCATGCAAACCCACCGAGACCATCTCACCAACACCCGCCTGTGCCATGAGCCCGCAGACCGGCTGTCCCTGGGCATAAGCTCGGCTCACGTGGGTGGCAGGACAGCCCCCGGGGGCTGCTGGTCCATGCACGGGCAGCTAAGGAGGGAGAAGCTGGAGGAGATGCACAGCAGTGCAAGGGGAACGCGCATGCAGTAGCTGCTGCTCAGAGCTGACGCCTCTATGAAAAGGTATTTACTGAAAAGCCATGCTCTGCGGTGCTGCTTGCTGTAACGCCGTTTGCTTTAACTGCTCCGCAGTCGAAAGGTTGAGGAAAAACAAGGGGCAAGCGCGAGTCAAGGCGTGGACATACACACCGGCACGTGTCCACAACGTGCCCCCGTAATGGGAGGCAGCAGCGGTACAAGGCAGGACTTCAGGAGCACTTTGATGATGGATTTTTGCTACCAAACTCCTCCTGCACCTCCTCCCTCCCTCCCCACCTCCACCCCCCAGCTCCCTGCCACCCCAAAGCAGGGATGAGCCGAAGCCACGCAAGGGGAAGCACCCACTGGGCGCAGGGTCCAGGCGCGACACAACCCCCTTTGCCGAGCCCTGCCAGCCGGCACCACGCCGAGCCCCCGCTGCGTCTGCGGGCACAGGAGGGCAAACCGGGAGGGCAGACGATGGGGACACCCAAACCCGGCTTGTGCCAGGTGGCTGCTGCCCGCAGCGTGCCCGGCTGGCACGGCGGGCGGTGTGCTGCGGAGCCATAGCCGGCAGAGGGCTGCAGCTCCTCTTCCACTGCGCCTTATTAATAACCCTACCGCTCGCAGCCCTGCTCACCGTAGAGGCACAAAAAAAGAGTTTTTGCCAGGCTTTTGTGCTCTCTGGAAGCTCTGATCAAAGCCGTCGGGCTCTGTGCGAGGGGAAGGGACACAGACGAGGGGAGAGATGTGACAGCATCCCTGTGCATGTGCAGCCACATGTGCCTCCATCTGGGGAACGGCTGAGCCACCGGCACCTCCGCACGGGTTCATACCTGGGGGGCCATGCTGTTTGCTACAGGCACAGCAGTGCTTTCGTGACCTCGTGGTTCCTACCAGCCGTGGAGCCAGGTTTATTCCGATGGGATCAGAAGAGAGCCCAGCAAACCCGCCTGCTCCCAGCACCTGCTAGCCCCACAACATGTCTCTCGTTCCACCCCCCAGCATCTCCTTGATGCTCACGGACCAGATGCCCAATACTTCCAGGAGCAGCAAGCACGCCGCTCTCTCCAGCACGATGCACACTGAATCCGCTCGTCGACTTGCAGTGCCCTCCTGGAAGGGAGCTGCACATCTCTTGGGGCATTTTGCAGATACTGAGTCATTATATAAGGAAATGCTGCTTCTCCCTTGCAGCATCAGTCCCCACTAGCATCCGACCCAGAGTACATCCCTGCCTTGAGAGGGAGCTGACTTCCAGACAAACAAGTCTTGATGCTGGGAAAGGTCAAATGGCCAAAGGCTCTACTGAGCTCTCGTACTGGCAGGGCGGGCTGAGGAGGAAGGCAGTCGACTGGATTGAACCGAGCTGAAAATCCTGGCTTTGATGGACGCTTTGTGCAACCTTGGCCAAGTCATAAAATGTACCCGTTGCCTCCGGTGACACAGGTAACAGACAGGAGCTCCCTCTGTCTCAGGGTGCTGGTGGGGTAAAGGCAATTAGCAGCTGCTCAGGTACCAGGAGGAGGGCTCAGGCAGTGAGAGCCCGCTGTGCCAGTGTCCTCCTGTCCTTCTGAAACTTGGCACAAAAACTAGAGGTGTTTTCAGGGAATCTGACCTTAAATAATACACCCAAGGTCAAGCAATATATCCATGGCACAGTGCAGCGTAGGGCTGCATTGCTGTGCTCTGCAGTGCTGGTATCATCTCACACAGCTGATGGGAAGCATCCAAAAGGATCAGCATCCCACAGCATCCCTGAGCGAATGGGGGGTTTTAGGGGAGCAGGAGAGCCCAGTGCAGGCACTGGGGAGGAGCTGGAATGCTGTGGTCCACCTGGATGGGGCCATGGCCGCCGGGTCCTGGTCCATGTCATGATTCTGCTGAGCTCTGGGGCACCTCGTCCCCTTGTCAAGATACTGAAAGCTAGGGCCAAGCTCACAGTAGGATTTTGGCCCACAGTAGTGAAAGATCAGCTGGTGACTCACATTCATTTCATTTTTCTGTTAGCAACACCGTTGAGTGAAGGAGCAGCTTCTCCTCCTTGGCTCAGCCGGCTGTGGCTTCCTTCCCTTGCACTTCACTCCCAAAGGACACAGCCTTGAGACTGGACGCTGCCCACTGACCCTTTCAGAGACCCTCCTTGCTACTGGACAACTCCCACTGCAAATCCAAGCATCAACTGGCTTGGGGCATCCTGTCTCCATCCACCACTGGCAGCGGACGCATACCTTGCTTCGCAGCAGCCGGGCAAATATATTCATGAAGGGGTAAAAAAAAAAAAATATATAAAATGACCCCACAAGTGATTAGCTGATGCCCTGAAGCGTGAGATTTAATTACCCTTATCTGAGCCGGCACAGCTACAAATGTTAATCACATTATCATCCAGCGTGCTTATGTTCAGCAAAGTGACTATGCGAGGACTGCGCTTTCTGCTATGCAAGTCTGAAAGGACGCCTTCTCTGGCAAGAATAATTTATTAATCTTACTTCTTTCTGTCCTGCAATGGCTTGGGGGAGAACAAGATGGATCTGAGGTTATTTAGTGCCAGCTTTTGACCCAACTTTTCTTTGGAGGAGCTTTTCTGCTGCGGTGGCTGCAAGCTCACAAGAGCCCAGCCCGCATCTGGCATGTGGACATTCAGAAAGAGCTTCTTTTTAGCTTGTCATCACCAAAAAAAAATTGATCTAGAGTCACTGGGAGACAGAAAAGAGGGTGTCCTGTTTCCACAGCCACTTTGGAGAAGGTAAGCACACTGTAAATCTCCCCCCACGTGTCTCCATGACCTCAGGCACCGGTGAATTATAAAGGCTTAATGAAAACCCTCTGAAGTAGCCGTTACTTACTCCAAATTTACTGGTCATTAATTTTAGTGAGGCCCTACTCATGTATAATGAGGCAGGATAAAGAGGAGAGACCAGTCAGGTTTTGCCAGGCCCTGAAGCCCCCTCCAGCTCCCCAATTTCAGCCCTAACCACGGTTTGCAACAATGTGTGGCCGGACTGGGCTGCGGGAAGAGAGGAGAGCACCAACCCGGAGCTGCCCGTGCCCCCCGAATCCCTCTGGTGCGGCCACAGCCATCACCCCCATCCCTCCATCGGCCCTGATGCTGCAGATGAGACCTGTCCCCCCGCTGCCAGTCCCTCCCTGCCGCATCCCCAATGTGCCCCACTTCAGTGCCAGCAATAAACAGCCTGACAATATTCAATAGCTGCCTTCCCCCCTTGGTTCAGGGAGAATTAGCATTTAAATTGAGGTGTTTCGGGGAGGTAAATCATGCCAGCGCTGGGGCAGCAGTGCCTGCGGGCACGCACGGTGCTCCTCGGGGCTGGCGCAACGTGCCTGTGTGCACGGTGCTCAGCACCATCCCCTCCACGCACCCTCGGACCAAGCCCCAAAACCCTCTGTGGGGCTTGGAGTGACTGGGACCCCCCTTCCCACGCTCCCTGCTCCACTTCTCCCGCGGGGCTGGGGCTGCGTGGCGGTGAAGTCACCTGCTCTGTAATGGGGAGGTGTTGAAAAGGGCTCAGCCAACGCCGGCGAAACGCCGTGGGCTCCGTCTCGGCGGCTCTTTGATCCCTGCACTGGAATACTAATCGCGGCGCCACGCCGGCACTGCTGCGGGAGGCCCTCGGTGGCGTCACCGGGGCTCCTCTTCCCTCGTCGTGCTCTATTTGGGGACACCAAAGCGTGGGAGGGGACAGCCAGAGCTGTGGGACCGGGCAAAGGGTGGTGGCTATTGCCAGGGACTGTGGATGGGAGCAGGAGCTGCAAACCCCACTAGTGCCTGTGCCACCGGGGCGTAGTGCTGTGCAGGGACCCCAGCCGTGGCACAGTGATGGTGACAGCCAGCAAATGGCATCTGGACATGGGACTTTAAGACCTGGGACAGCAGTGACAACTGGACAGAAGGACGTGGGTGGTGGGAGCAGCGCTGCTGCCCGGAGCCAGCAGAAGCAGGGAAGGGGATTCCTTCCCAGTGAATAGTTTATTCACCGTGAAACAGGAATTCAGTTGACCCAAAGGTATTTGTCAACTCTGCTTGAACCTGTTGCAGAATCTGAGCAGAGATTTTTTAGGTTCTTGTTTCTTTTAAGTACAGAATAGATGGAGGAAGACGAATAGTTGCTACCACTGTGCTTCCACTACCTCCGTGCCTCCTGGGAGGGTCCTGCGCCTCCCTGATAGCTAAAGGCAAGTCTCAACGCAGACTGCGACCGGTTTCCTATTCTCCATTAGCACACCAGAACATCAAACTCATTTCACGGTAATCCAAAGCATGCCGCTGCTGGTGTTCTACTTCAGCTGTTGAACCAATAACTCGACTCTCCACTCTGCTCATGCCCGAGCCCAAGCCAGCAGCAGGACTCCCCCTCCGGGAGTCGCATGCCTGTGTCCATCAGCATCATGCTCTGCCAACATTGGACCATTCCAACCTGATTTTCCTACAGATCATCTCCAAACATCCCCCCCAAACACTAAAGTCCTCCTCTGGTCCACACAGCCCTGGCGATGCCACCAAGCACTCAGGGAAACTCAGCCAGCAGTGCCCATCACCATGGCACTGATGGTAAACATGATATTCACCATCACAGAGAAAAAGTGCATCCTCTCCTGCAGCCATTTTTAAAGGAAACACACAGGAATCTGCTTTGAGATGGGGAGAGGAAGAAGCCATGAGGGATAGGAGCAGAGATCTCCCTCCTGCACCCAGTGAGCCCCAGAGTAGGCAGCTGGTGAGGGGACGTGCTGCTGGAGGAGGTCCACCACCAGCACGTGGCTCTGGCCAGCAAAAGCAACACAGCTCAGGTGGAGTGCCCGTGGCCATGTGGAGGGACCCCAAGAGGCTCCCCAGCCTCTCCCAGCTGCTGGCTCTCACGATGCCGGGTCCTGGTGACATCTTCAGTGCCCATTTATCACCCTTTATTGTCCTTCCCATCCCGCTCCCCATTATACAGCTATTTATTTGTTCCAGTAAAGCATGTCTCCTGTGGGTGAAATCCTGCGGTAGGCTGTGGATCTTTCTTCCTCCGGAGTGCCTGTTGGGAACAGGCTGAAACGGAGTGGCGAGTAAAAACAAATTTGGAAAGTTACGGTTCCCACAGCAACGCCTGGCGCCTGTGCAGCAGGCAGAGCGCAGGCACGCAGAGCTGGATTTATGCCTTAATTACAGAGTTGGGGCTGCAAGAGGAATCCCATGCGAAGCTCTAGTTTTCAGCCCCTTACAGAACTTTGCAAATATATGGATTATTCCCTTTGGGATTGAAATTTCCCATGCTTAAGCTAAGCTTAAATGTGATTTTCTGCAAGAAGTTTTAAGAAAACTCAAAAAACCCCATGTCTGAGTGAAAGAGTGAAGAAAAAAAAGCGGACACGCCTGTGGCTGGAGAAAGAGAAAAGAGTGGCAACCTGTCTCTTGTTTGCCTGTAACTCTAGCACAAGTTGCTCCTGGAAGCCCACACTTGCAGAGAGTGAAACCTGATGGAGGCCAGTGCATATGAGCTGGGAGACATGACTTGGTGCAGAGGCTGCCATCATTAACATTCAAACCTGGGGAAGATCTCTTAGCTGCATCAGGACCAGAACCCAAAATAGTCCACCGACAGTCTCTTCCCTCTGATGGAGCAGGCTCCAAGCTCTTTGCATTTACTGCTGGAGATCTGCTCATTTCCTGGACTGCTTGCTTGGAAAAGCAGCAAGGAAGCTGATGAAATACAACCCAGCATATGTCTGACCCAACACTTTGCATCTTTAAGTTGCTATCTCCTTCCTACTGTCCTGCACGAATCATGTCACCTAGGTGTATCACATCACTTAGGTGCATCATGTCACAGGTGCATCATCACCCAGAACAAGCCCTTCCACACACCCCCCTCTGATTCTCTCCTTCTGCAGGGGCAAAGCAAACGAGCAAGTAGCCAAAGCCTTTCTCCCTGCGTGGCTCTGCATCAAGTGTTCGGCTGATCTCACCAGCGAGATAGGCAGTGGCTCCACCACTGCCCACATATGGCTGGGGTTTGGCCTCAACAGCCTTATCCTAAGCCTGCAACCCGGTGGCAGGGCCAGGAGGACATATCTGAGCCGTGTGCCATCCCTCCTTGTCTGGAAGGTCTGGGAAATGCCCAATAGCTGATGCGGCTGATAAGAAATCTACCCGTTTGCAAAGGGCTGGCGCTGCTTAGCGTCTGCCAGGAGGGTCCGTGTCTTGCTCCATGTATCTGCTCTTCAATGTGTCTCCCTCCATTAGCTTCGCCATCGCTGACAACCGAAGGGTCTGACCTCGTCGGCTTCCATAAGCTCAGCAACTTTCAGCCTTTTAACGATTTGGATGGAGAAGACAGACAGAGCTCCTGGAGCAGCTCACGGAGCTTCTGCCCACCAGGTTGTGGCCACTGCAAGATCATCTGGGGATGGTTTCTCTATGGGGACAGTTTTTCTGAGCCTGAGCAACCCAGAGCCAGGCTGGACACCTCCTCTGAATGATTATTTCAGTGACGAGCTGAGCCAAGGCTGTGGGTCCTCTTGCGCGGGTTGTTTGGGTGCTATTTGCAATCATTTCCCGAGTGTTGCTCAAGCAGCTCTGTGCCTGGCGCTTTCATTATTATTACTTCTGACAGGGCAACAAATGCAGAACTCCCACTGGCTGCAGAGGAGCCAGGACTACACGCTGGGACTTCCCAAGGAACTGGCGCGAGGCTGGTGCCTGACTTGCATCCAGTTCCTATGGGATTTGGGCATGGTGACCTGAAGGCAGTGGCCTCTCTGCACACCAGCAGCCCCTCACACCAGCAGCTCTTCCAGGGAAACCCACCCCCCAGCTGCAATGCCCTGGAAAGCGCAAGCACTGCCTTTTAAATAATATTTGCCTTTCTAACATAAATGCAGACCCAGCTCTCTGCTCAGCACACATATCCGTTCTCTTTAACAATTTGGGATCTTAAGCATGTTTTTTTCCTCTCCTAAGCTTCGTCGTTAACCTTTAAGATGAAGATAAGGCATAAGAGTTTGGAAAGGAATCAGGAGGGACCTTGGAAATGAGCCAGGAGCAGTGTTAATACTGGGCTGCACATCATATCTCTTCGGTTCTTCTTTCCCCCCAGGGTGATTCGGACTGCTCTTGACTACCACCATGGTATTACAAACTCTAATGAGGTTTGGAAAATAAGAAACCCACTGCAGCGTGGGAGAAACTAATAGAAATTGTTTTGTCTTCTCTCTATTAGTCATTAGAAGCAGAGGAAAAACAGCCACAGGCAGTGGCAGGGCTGCAATATCACCACACATTTCATATGCTGGCACTCCGACAAAGTCATTTCAATGCAGTTAATGCTCCCGCTTCCCCTCCGCACAAGGCCTGCTGTACGCCAGCATGGGTTCCAGCTGCGCCAGCATCCCTGTGCCAGGATCGACCGAGCCCGGGGTGACCCCAGTGGTGCCCGGTGCCCGCCCAAGGTGCCCATGCAGGACGCTTGGCCAGCCCTCAGCTCTGCCCAGCAGCAAATCCGCCAGCATGGACCATCGCAGCCGCTCTGCAGCAAGATGCTGTGCAGAGCCTGGTGTCCCCCAGGGGCCAGGGACAGGCAGGGAAGGTGAAGGCAGCACACAGGCAGGGCAGCGCTTGGGGATGCATCCGTAAGCGGCAGCTCCCTGGTGCTGTCAGGCAGCCGGAGCATATGGTGAATTAGCTGGGATTTGTGACTGCATCTGCAAAGTCGTGTTTGTGTGTGCAAAGTTAATTACGGAAGCCAAGAAACGATGCGCACGGCGAGCCAGGGCACCTGCAGCAAACTCACCCCTTGCCATCCTCCCGGGGAAAGGCAGATGCTGAGAGCCAAGCCCCGCTCCAGGGCTCCGCAAGGTGCCTTGGAGCACCTTCCACTTTGCTTCCCTCCTCCCACCTCATGGGCCGTCACACCTGGGCTGCATGGCTGCCTGATGACAAGTGGCAGTGCCATCCCACCTTCCAGATGTTTGCCTGCTGCCCACGGGTACGGGCACAGCTGGTGAGTGGCACCATCCCCTGGCAAGCCAGGGCGCAGGCACGCAGGCTGCTCTGCCTGCACCAGGCTCCTTTGGCCTGTGCTGGGGAAGAAATGAACTGGCACAAACATCCCGAGCTTTCATCTCAAGAAAATGGTTATTGAAGTCAACAGCCCATGGGAGAGTCCTTCTCACCCGGCTGCAATCTGGGCAGAGTGAGAGCACGACAGCAAAGGAGCATCGCTGGGGGATAGGCAGGAGGGCAAGTGATGCTGGGTCAGTCCCCACCGCCTGCTCCTGCATTCCTCTGCACTGAGCCACGGCTCCAGCATCCAAGCCAGGTCACGCTGTCCAGGGACCGCGTATGGTGGAAGATTTAGGAGATCTCCTGGGTTATCCCATGTGCCCTACGGGTAGGATGCAGCAGGGGATGGGAGGGGTCCCGGCATAGCTTGTCCACCACCTTTGGTGGACAGTGGGTTCAACTGATGGGGCCCAAACCTAGCACTTGCCTTCAGGTTTACGCAGTCACGAGTTATACTGCAACACGCAGAAGGGCAAATCCTCCATCTCTGGAGAGATCACTTGTGATGTGAAAGAGCAAGACAAGATTTTCTGCTGCACCGAGGACTGCATCCAAGCCCTGCTGCTAACTCGGAAGCAGGTATGGCTCGACAGCTGGCATAGCTGCGGAGCGCTCAGATATCCCCATGATGGTGCCTGCTCGCGACTGCATTGCCTGGAGCAAGGATTCACATTGCTAAGTCAATGTCAAGACAATTTAGTCCTTGGATGGGGAATCTCCATTGACCAACGCTGGCACTAGCGAGGAAGTGCAGTGATGGGCTTGCAAGTGTCAGCCTTGTCCCCAGAGGTGCCGCTGGAGCGGTGTTCATGGTGCAAGCATCACAAACCCATGGCCTGTGCTAATGGTGACCACCAAAGAAGTGCCCATAGCATGATGGAAAAACCCTGCTATCACAGCTTCAAGTCGGGTGACTACAATTTACTGCCTCAAACCATCCCGCCTCACTCTGTTCTTTCTTTTCAGCTGAACATAACTCTTATTTTCATGTGTCCCGAGTGGGTGCAGAGCCCCCGTGCCCCAGGCACCCCACATCAGATGAGGAAGGAAGGAGAAGCAATTCCTCTCTGCAAGCCTGTACACCACTGCAAGGCTATAAAGCCAATAAAGACCCCCTGGGATGAAAGGTACTCTATAAATCTGAGCTATTATTATTATAAAACCAATCTCCACCGCATCTCTTAATAATGCAGATTAACTATGCAATAACACCAGCTATAATTAGTATCATAAAAGTCAGAGATGGGAAAGGCTAGCAGGTCAGCGAGTCCATCCCACGGACTGCTCCCCACAGCATGGGGGAAGGAGGAGACCTCCCGGGTGCCCTGAGAGCTCAGAGAAGCCAAGGCAGAACTTGGCAGTACTGGGCACCACGAAGGGAATGGCAACAAGGAGGGGATGGGATACAAATCACAGCACCTCTGCCAAACCCAGGAGGGGAACAGAGCCCCGCTCTCGTTCTGCAAGTGCCCGACGCCAACCTCCAGTCTCTCCTCTCCTGTGTGGGTCCATGTCCCCTCTCTCAAGCCTTTCTCCTTTCCTCATGCTCAGGACTCGAGACAAAGGTGTCACCATCTGCTTTTCATGGGGTAGACCCTGAAGACCTCACTGAGCCCTCTGACAGCTGCGTGGGGGAACGTGGGTGTCCCCTAAGGGCCACAGGCTGATGACAGCAGGGCAGGCTCCTTGCAGGAGGAGCCCGTGTCCCAGCCCAGCTCCCCAAGGGACAAGCATTCCCCCAGACCCTTCACCTCCCGTCCCGAGAACCTCCCAGCCCCAGAGCTAGGAGATGTGACCTCCCCATACACACACACACACACACAGAGTGTTCCAGCAGCGTTCCTGGACTGGGATCCCACTGCCTGCTCCCATCCTGCCCAGGGATCAGCCCTCCTTCTCACTGGTTGACCAACCCAGCTAACACATGCACCCCGAGCCCCGATGCCCGCTGCCTTCCTCCACCTCCCGCTTCCAGAAACCCTGTCATACTCCTCGCCTCCACGGTGTGCCCATACGACCCAGGCACCTTCTCCCCTGCCATCCCCGCTGGCGGTGGGAAGGGCAGGAGGGAGGGCTCCCTGCCTGGGCACAGCGCTGCTCTGCCCAATTAGCACTGCTGGGTGACAGGCTCTGTTTGTGCTGCGTGATTAGCTGTGGAAATGCAAATCCGAACTTCCTCCGCCGCAGCAGCTAACAAGATAATGAATATTTTCATCAGCTGCAGAGAATACAAACATCTGAGCAGACACAAATGCGCTGCCAGGGCTGGGGGGAAGCGGGGAGCAGGGGTGCAGGGTGGGGGAGAAGCTCCCCGGCATCCCTCGCTGCGGGGGCAGCAGCTCTGCTGCTGGGGGAAAGGAAAGCTCTGCCACCGCCGGCTGGTCCCTGAGCCCAGCAAAAGCCCGTGGGTGACACTCCATCAGCTTTGGTGGGTGCTGGTACCATCTCCAACATAGCTCCTTGGCTCTGGACTGCGCCTGTGTCTGT
This sequence comes from Haliaeetus albicilla, assembly GCF_947461875.1. Classification (NCBI taxonomy): domain Eukaryota; kingdom Metazoa; phylum Chordata; class Aves; order Accipitriformes; family Accipitridae; genus Haliaeetus; species Haliaeetus albicilla. Next base: position 14,094,249 of record NC_091508.1, read on the forward strand.
GAGAGCGGGTTTGGGGTACACACCCATGGTACCCACGTCTCCCAGGACACCGTGAGAGCTCTGCCCCCTCACTGCCCATCTCTGGGGCCTGAGCTCCCCTTTGAAACATCAACTCGCCAATTTGGACGGCTGAAAAGCCTGTTTTCGGGGCACGGACCGAGGTCAAAGCTGCTTGGCTTTTCCGCGGCCTCATGATAGAAGTGGGGAGTTCGGTTGCGTTTTTTAACATCCACCTATTTTTTTGTACTGGCACGTTTTCACACACTGCCTGGCACTGCTGGGGCTCAGCAGGGGCTGAGGAAGGAGCCCAAGCCCCAAGTCACGGATGTGCAATTGGTTTTGGGCTCTGGCTGCAGCCTCCACCCTGGCCATCCCTCCTCCTCCCCAGGGCTCAGGCATACACTGGGAGCGGCAATGGCCAAACAGCAGAGACCGACTCTGGGCGAGGTTATCCCACTGCCTGCACAGACTGGAATGAAATGGGGCAGCTCAGGGGCGCAGCTGGAGCAGTGACAGGGCAGGAGGAGCAGGAGGCGGCTGCAACAGCTGTACCCACGCTCGCCAAGGATGTGCTGGCCCAATCCTTAAATCTTACCCACACAAGGCGCAGAACGAGTCTGAAAACCTCTGGTACTTAAAATACCTCCATTACTAACACCTCAGTCAGTATATTTTAAAAAACATGTCTTCTGCCCTGGACCCCTGCATTGTCTTTAGGATATCGCTGGCACTGGACTTGCTTTTGTTTTGCTAGAAGAAGAAAAAAATGCTACCAATCCAGAGCAAAAGCACGCGGCTGCAGACTGTCGGAAATACCAGCTCAAAGCCATACAATCTGTTCTCCTTCTCGGTAGGATGCTAACTTTGAAACGGAGCAGGGCTGATGCATGCAGGATGTAATAGTAGCCTAACTGACGGAGTGCTGTGCTAATTGCATTAGTCATTTATACCCTGGATTGATAAAATCTCAATGCTTAGCCTGGCCAGTGAAAATGTGCTCAAAATACATGGTGTATGTCTAAGTGCAACCTGTTGTGGCTCTGAAAAGGGCTGGATGGACTCAAGAAAGCGGGCTGGATGGACTCAAGAAAGCAGCGAGGATGTCCCCGAGGCTAGGTTGAGAGGTGGAAAAAATGGGATTGAGGAAAAACAGCTCAGATGGGGGCCCTTTGGGGGCTGCAACGCCATTGCGTGTGGCACGGCAACAAGCGGGCACCAGGACATCTCTGCTCTGCAGGCAGCATCCCCGGCTGGGAGCGGGCAGTGCTCCTGCACGGCACGTACTGGGAGCGGGGCAGAGCGCGGGGCAGAGTGCGGAGCATCACATCCCACAACAGCTCCACAGAGCTGCTAAACTGCTAACAACCCCCTTGCCTGCTACTGAGGACCAAGGCTTGAGGCATTAGCCTGGCTTGGAAAGACATCATTGCTTCCAACTAGTATGTCTGAGGCTTCAGAGTTGTGAACAGGTAATAGAATTGCAGCAACAAATAATAAAAAGAGGAATGAAATGGAAGGCAGCCACTGGAAAAGAGATCCATCCGTTATCCCGGCCTGAAGGGTAATAGGTAAACAAGGCATTGGGGTACCGGCTGGCGCCGAGCTCACCGGCACAGGAATAATAAACAGCGCAATTATAACTTCTGTGCTCAGAGGTTTCAAAGAGAGGGGAAAAAATATGAAAAAATCAATAGCGTTAATTTAACTAGTTAGGGATGTTACATTTGTGATGCCGTGGGGGAGGCAGGACGTCCGAGCCGGGGCTGGCCTGCGAGCTCCGAGCCGGGCGGCACCAGCGAATCCCCCCCGGCCTCCCGCACCCTGATGCGATGCTGCTGACCCGGCTGAGCACCCATCCTGCGCCCTGGCAGCACCCACGGCTTGGGGGCACTGGGTATGGCGATGGGGTGGGGACATTCCCCAAAGCAGCCCCCCAGCGGGGATGGCGCCGAGCTGTCAGCTCGCCCCGCCGTCGCCGCGCCAGTTTATTAAGGGCTGAGAAGCAGTGAGGGGAAGGAGTGACAGATTTAAAATTAACTTGCCAAACTCCCCATCAATATTATGACAATTTCTCGCATCGGTTCAGCGACCCGGCGCGCCGCCTGACAGCATTAACGTAGCTGTGTGGAGGCAGAGCCGGCTGCCAGGCTGGCAGCGCTCGGGGTGAGCGGGTGCCCGTCCCTCCCCGCGGCCCCCCGGCCTCCTCGGTGCTGTGCTCGGCAGCACTGGCCGGCGCTCAGCACCACCTCCAACCTGCCCTTTCCCTTCCCCAAGGCCGTAAAGCAGCAGCAGCCCTGTTTTACAGGTGGGGATGCAAGGAACAGCATCCTCCAAGGACCGACTTGCAGAGGGAAGGGGGCTTCCAATTTGCAGGATGGTGCTCGGCACGGCAGCCCTGCATCCTCCAGAGCCATCCTCCCTGGCTATAGAGGGGGAAAACACTCAGCGCCTAGCAGGTTCTTTGCAGTGAGGGAGTGCCGACACAAATCCTCTCCTCCCTCCAGCCACCGGACCATTTTGGCTGCCTATCTGCCCCCAACACCCAGAAACTCCCCGGACTTGCTGCACCTCTGCTGGGGGGGGGGAAATGGGGGCTGCGCGTGTGAGCGAGGCGCTCCCTGTGTCCTGGGGCTATGCCAAGCCGGAGCAAAAGCTGGGATGAGAGGCAGAGCCAGAGGCAGGGATGGGAAGGGACCCCGGTTGGGGCAGATGGCTGCTCCCCAGGGAGCATTCTGCTGCGCGTTGCTCTGACATCCTGTTTGCCGTGCAGTAATAATCCAGCAAGTAAAGCTGGCTCCATGGGTAGCAATTTGGGTTTTCTCCATATTAATGGCATAAAAGCAACAGTCTGAAACTGCAAACAGCTCTTAAACAAAAATCTCTATTCCCTCGTGGCAAAGAGATGGCAGAAAACAGATAAGGAATGAACAAACAACCCATTTGGAAAATAATCCCCCAGTGATTTGGGGACGGCATGGAGTTTGGGCTCTGCCCCACCACAAGGCAACGGGGGGAAAATCACTCTAATCTAGTCTTTAGTGAGCTGGATCCACTGCTGAGCCTCCCGGCTAGACTGAGAAGTGTGACTGGAATAGATCAGCTCCAATCCCATCTATTTATTAACACCACACAGCATTTCACCAAAAAGAAGAACCTTTTTTAAAAAAAAGAGAGGGATCCCCAGAAGGCGGCAGCTCTAAATGTGCTTTCGGCTCAACAGTGGAAGGAGCGAGGAGGGGGTTCTGGTGTGTGATGAAAGATCTCTTGTCTGCGCCCCACCAAAATGCCTGCAAGGGACCGCACAGGAGAAGCATCACTGGAGGAGCACATTGATTTAAATCCTTGCAACAGCAGCAGCAGCAATGATGTGGCGCACTCCTCCGAGCAGGAACCTTGACGCTGGCTTGTCCAACAGGTCAATTGAGCACCCCAGCCACCACAGCGATAATTGGCGGTTATTAAGCCACCTCAATACTGAAAGAGCTGTCCACAGAGCTCCTAACTCATGATGGTTCGAGCTGAGCTGCAGGGATGCTGCGGTGCTCACGTCCTGCTGAGCTTGGCTTCAGTCTTGCTGATGGATGGGGAAAGGGTCCTTGGCACCAGCACGAAGGGAGGTGTGAGCAGGGACAGGCTCTATGCAGCAGTGACACCAGTGTTGGTGTATATATGGAGCACCCATAGTGCACACCAGTATGAACTGTTCCGGCAGCTGCCCCTCCCTGTTGCAGGTACCTTTGTCGGAGCAGCCAGTATTTGATTCCTCCACCCTTACCTTGGGTGTTACCATCTCCTCAGTCATAGCCACCAACGTGTTTGGGTGCTGCCTGACCCCCTCGGATAAAGTGATGCGGGCTAAAGGCAAAAACCAAAACCTGAAGCAGCACTGACTAGAACCACAGGCTGGTCTCAGGTCTGGGACCTCCAAGCTGTGCAGCTCTCCCATTTCATTACCAGCCTGGCGTGCCTCATGATCACATCAAACACCATCCTTACTCTGCATCGTAGAAGTACCCACTGCACATCCCCGTCCTCTCGAGCTGGGCAGACACAATAAAGCCATCGGTGCTACACCAACTCCATCCCGGTGCCGTGCCGAGCTGTGGCAGGGAGGACCCCGCAGCCATCAGAAGGGCAGAGACTAATCAGTGCTGCAGACTGTTAGATGGTAAAGAGACCACCCCACCTGCAACGGGATGGAAATACTGCTGTAACTGATAGGTGTTGCCCAGGCCAGGGTGTGTGAGATAGCTTTTCCCAGCACAAAGGCTTCCTCCCAACACCACGCTGACATGCCTGGCGGATTGAGAATATCCTATTTATTAAAGACACTGAAGATGCGGCGACATGGGAAGCAGACACCATTCAAAGGACTGTCACATCTGCATAGCTAAAGGATCCCAGCAGTTATAAATCCCTCTAAAATACTCAGCCCCTTGTTCTGATAGCAGGTTCTTGCTCCTACTTTGCAGAAACAGGCTTTTAATCCCTGGTATTAGGCAGCTTCCTGCTATGTTTCAAATGCACCAAATTAAGGGCTTCTTTAACAGCTGGTGTCTTAATGCTCAGAGAGGTTCTTGAATATCTATGAAATCAGAGGCAAATTACATCTTTTAGTTAATAATTTCTTCTCCATTAACCTCCTTCTCTTCCCTCGTTAGGAGATGATGTAATGGTGCTTCTACGGTGTAACCCTCTGACATACCAGGCAGCCTGGCCGCGGGGAAGGTACGCTGTGTGCGGGGAAGCAAGCCCTCCTCATCACTGCCTGGCGCTTTTGGAGCCAACATTCAAATGGGAAAGGGTGGCCATGCTGACCTTCCAGGCTGCCGAAAGCATTTCTGGAGCAAGACGTGCTGCCTCCCGCCCAGCTCTGAGCTCTGCCGAGCCAGTGCCTCGCATGGTACAGCCTGCAACACGCAGGCACGCTTTCCAGGTTGCTTTTGTTTCAGACCTGCTTTCTCCTGCCCCTTACAGCTGTTAGACCCAGCACTAGTCCCATAGCCGACACCAGGCACTGAAAAACCTGTTTGTGATGGCAAGGTCGTGCAGAGGACCGGGTTCACACTGCGCAGAACCCACTGGGAAAAGCTTCCCTTCGCTGCACGCACCCCCGCCATCACCCACGCGGTGGGCCAGGAGCGCTGCCAGCCATGGGAAGGACAACAGATCATTAACAGCCCTTTTGTTTTTTTAACCTGAAAACCTGTCAACCAGAGCCCTAGGGAGTGCACTTTGGGCTCCGACCCCTGGAAGATGCAATCCTGAGAGCAAAGAGGCCGAGGGCAGCGCTGGCAGGAACCGCTCCTGGTCCAGCCTGGTACTGCCCAAACCCACCATCCCCAGGATGCCCTCAGATGGCATGACTTGGAGAAGCTACATCTCCCAGGATAAACCAGACCTGCAGACAACCTTGCGTGCTTTCTGGCTCGAGTTTAGCTCTGGGGACAGATGTGTTTGCTTCCCGGCAGCAACAAAGCAGCCCTTAGACTCCAGCCCTGGCTGAGGCAGGGGAAGGGTGGCTTTCCAACCCTCCTACTTCACAGTGCAAGCAAAGGCCAGGCTACAGATGAGCTGGAGAGGAAATTAGAGCCTCTGCAAAAGGAGGTTTGGTGCACAGAGACTGACAGAACAAGCCGGGGCTGCACCTTGTCTGGGGGGAGCCCTCCCGGGTCTGGCATTTCCAGGAGATGGGCTTGGGGAGTTTTTGAAGCCCCCAGACCTGCTCAACCTGCCAGCTCATGGAAAATTTCAGCTCTGCAGCCCTCGCTCTGCTTTGACGGACCCACTGACACTGGTAACGTGGGAGGGAGAGAAAGCAAAGAGGAGCCCACTGGGTAAATTGCATTCGTGTACTGTCAATTCTCACTTCCAGCAAAGGCTGCAGCTCTGCTGGCTCCAAGCACTCCGCTGGCTGTGGCTTTCTGAGCACCTTTTTGCTGGTGGAGCTCGTAATTCATCTGCCATCAAGAGTGCAAAAGGCCAGGGTTCCACGTGAATTCATAGCTAGGAAGGCTTTGCACTCAGCTGGGGAAAAAGCACCCAGAAAAACACTGTGGCCAGCAGTGATGAGCACCCACAGCTCCAGCTAAAATTGGAGGCAGCAATGAGGTCTCAGTGCCTTAATAGGAAAGAAACCCTCAGTGCACTGGCAGATGCTGGGCAAGGAAGAGTTGTGTCTGGGTGGGATGTGGGCTGGATTCTCTCCTGACAGTACTCAGCGCTGCTGCTTTGAAACTCATACACCCGCCTTGGTTCACACCCGATCCAAATGCAGCTGCATTCACTGAAACAAAGCAAAATAAATAAATCAACTGATTTTCCAGCCCTGAATTCAGCAGCTATCAGCAAGCTCTCCTCCATGAGCACTGCAAGGTGAAGATCTGGGCTGTTCAAACCCTGCTCTCCCCACCTGCATCTGACCCTTCGCACTCCCGATATACCCGGCATGCAGCTTGCAAGCACCCCCTGCTATCTGCTCCTTGCACTCTGGTGGGGTATTTACCTTCATGCTATATCCACAGCTCCTCCCAGTACTACAGCTGGGAGCACTGAATAAAACCAGCTCGCATAGGTTGAAAACACGCCAAAGGGAACGCTCTTTCATTCTACACGCAATTAAATGGCAGAACTCATTGTTGCAGGGTATCACAGAGACGAAAGACATCAGTGTTCAGAAAGAGATGAGGCAACACTACTGAGAAAAGCCTGTCGAAGGCGATTAAACACTCATCTGATGAGACACACACTGGCCCAGGAGGGTCCCATGCTGCTGCCTGCAGGAAGCATGAGCAAGTGGGAAAAGCATGGATGCTTGTTGTCTTCTTGCTTTTCCCCTAGTGAACGTGTCAGAGATGCTGGCTTTGCACCAACGGACCTTGGTCCCATCTCACCATCCCGATGTTCCCAAAACCAGGAGCAGAACCGGGCCATACCTGAAAGTCATCTGGAACACCTGCCCTTGGTTGACGTGCTGGCTCCTGTTGTTATAGCCGTGCAGCATCTCCCCAAAGAGGGTGTCGTTGAACTTGGCATCCGACTTCAGGCACTTGGGGCCCTCGCAGATGTCAGACAGCATCAGGCAGGACTTCCCATCCGGGGCCAGCTTGTACTCCTCCACGCACCTGTAAAGCACCACAAGCTATGTCAGACGGGCCACCCCACGAGCATGCCACCCCACGAGCCCCGCCACCGGACGAGTCTCTGCCGAGCCCACCCGAGCATCGTGAACACCTGTGGTGGCTGCCTGGTAAGGCGCAGAGGTTGCAGAGACCACATGCTCTGCAGCAGCTCGGTTGAGCGACCAGTGAAGGAGCGCTCGGCTCCCAACACCCATCCTTCCTGCAGCGGCACGACCCTGTCTGCCTGCAGCCACGCTCTCCTGCCTGTGAGCTGCCCCCGCGCTGGAGAGCAGAGCTGAGCCCACCGCGCGTCCTCTGCTCGACCGTCGCCGACGGCCCCTGCCCGCCCGGTGCCCTCTGACGCTGCTACGGTGCAGGCACAGACATTCCCCAGGCAAGAGCAAAGCGAAATCAGGCTCCTGCTCCTGTTTTCCACCCAGCAGTGCCCTCCTGCAAGGAAGCAGCTCCAGCGTGGCTGCTCCTTTGCTCCTTGGGCCTGCTTTCAAGCTTGTTGTGGGCAAGATGCACATGCTCGTCTTCAGCAGACACTAAGGGAAACTGAGGCAGGCAGCAGGGATGTGATTTAATGACAGACATGGGAGATATCAGTGGCATCTTTTGCACGTGCTCATCCTGCCTCCTGTCCTTCTCTTCTCCTTCCTCCAGCATTCTCCCCAGCATTGCAGCTCCCAACTGACAAAGAAACTTCTGTTCCCTGCCTGACCCTTCCTCCCTGTAGCCACAGCGCTCTGCTAAATCTGGGCTTGCTCCCCTCTCCCATTCCTCTACCGCGTTTTACTGCTGCAAGCGAAACTCCCACCCGTCTGTCGCACTTTTCCTTGCCTGTTCCTGAAGTGCAGCTCTGCCTTGAAAAGGGATTATGAAAAAAAAAGGGAAACAGTCTCTGTCTTGGGGATGGAAGATTGAAATGCAGATCCCCTGCGTGGGTGCGGATGGAGACCACATAATGTCCCAAGATTTTCTAGACCCTCCCCAGAAAGGTTGCTGGTGCCTATATGTATTTCCAACCTCTTTTGCAGGCACAGCAGAGGCAACATGCTCTCTCTTAGTGACTCAACCGCTCTGTGCTGCTAAACAGTAATAAAAAAAGGAGGCAGGGGGACCAACAAACCAGCAAAAAGGGATTAAAAAAGAGAGAAGCTTGTGCGGGCAGAGCTCCCTGGGCTGCTCTTCCCCAGGGAGCAGCCAGCAGCCAGGGCTGCATGAAGTCTCTGCTGCACCTCCAGCATCGGGACTCGGTGGATGCTCCTCGGAGTTACTGCTAGGAATTTGGTCCCCCTCTCACTTGTGGGCATTTTCTTCGCAAAAGGGCTCCTTTTCCCCTCCTTCGCTGTAATCTTTCCTACAGAGATGTAAAGTAGACTCCTTGTGTGTCCGAGAGCGTGAACCAGCCAAGGGATGCAATCCGCAGAGCCCCAGCGCCGGGGCAGGCGATGGGGCGATGGCTGGCTGGCTGCAGCTGTGCAGCATAAAGCCAGATAATCACTGAGCTCCTTTTAGAACATACTGCAGCCGGGGAGATTTTCCTGAGAGAAAATGCTAAATTGTGTAGGATTATAGGATCCTGGCCAAAATCAGGGATGAAACTCTATTTTAAGAGAGGCACAGGGGAGGGGAAAAAAAATTTAAAAAGTAGTATTTTTTAAACAAATCCTTCACCTTCCCCCTCCAACACGCAATGTACAATTTTTGGGTCCCTTCACGGTGAGTCACAGATCAAACTGTACCGTCACACAGTGGGGAAGAGGAGGAAGGTGCATCTGCTCACATTGCTCCCTGCACTCCCGTACGCTTCTGCCTGCAGGCAAACCAGGTGCCTCTATTCCCTGCTGGAAGTCAGTTCCATAAACAGCCTTTTTCTTGGGTACCCAGCTCCCTCACTGGGCATGCCAGCTTGGGGATGGGTGGCACAGGAGGGTTGGCAGGGATGGAGAAGGGCACGGGCTCTCTATCTGCTAGCGGGAGATGCAGGAGCATTGGAGGGGACTCACCCACAGAACATGAAGATGGTGCTGGATGAGGGGTCGTGGGGCAGAGGGAGGGTCTGCTGGAGACAGAGCTGCTCACAGCCGCCATTGAAGCCATCGGAGCAGTCGATCCCTTTGGAGTAGTCGTAGCAACCAGTGCCATCCTTCATGGGTCGGAGGTCCTCGGGGCACTGCAGCAAGAGATGGGATGTGGTAAGGTCACCCATGGGTCCTCCTCTACCCTGGAGCCACAGCCCGGCGGGTGCTCTCCCAGGGCACAGCCCACCCAAGAGCCAGTGCTGCTGAACTCCGTCTACATCCAAAAGAGATGAATTTGTCCTGAGTGATGGATGGGGCAGCCCCAAGGGCCTTGCATCACCTCGCACAGCCTCTGGGGAAGGGACAAGGACCACAGGGCAAGGGCCCCGTCTGCTGCGAAAGCCTCGCTCCCCATTCTCTCTCCAGAGGAGGGTGAAATCCTTGAGGCAGCAAAATCGCACAGCGATGAAGCCTCAAGCCAGCGTGGGGTGAAGCGTGACAACCCGCACTGTAACATGCTGGAGAAACCCTCTGCATTTGTTACCTCTTCCTCTGAGATGCAGAGATGTCCGGTGTGACCCAGAAAACACATCAACAGCTGGGACCAACCCAGAAAACCATCTCAGCGCTTGGGAGAGACCCAGAAAATCATCTCAACCCAAAAAACATCTCAATCCCAAAAAACCATCTCAACCCATGCCAGGCAGGCCAGCGAATGTGGCCTTGGCATCATCTCTGAAAGCATCTCACTGCCTCCCATGGGAGGAGACAGCTGCAGGCAGGACCGGCCCGTGGTGGAGGCAGAACTTGGGGAGGACAGGATCACAGCCCAGGCCCATCAGAACAGTTTTCTGCAACCGAGGGAACAATGCTGATTCACACAAGATGGGGATCTGGCTCTGGGTTTTAATTCCAGTTCTCCAGCTGGCTTTCCCTGTCCCAAAAGATAAAAGCCAGCAGGCGGCAAATGCCATCAATAAATTGTCACCCAGATTAAAGCACTCTTCTATTCCACTTGCGTTATTCATCCCTTTTCGCCAAACATGCATGCATACAAACAACAACAAAAAGGCCAGTCCTTGAAAAAATAAATAAATCTTGCCTAGGAGCAGCTCGCAATTAAAAATGCATTATGGAATTTCTTGAAGATGAGTTAGACTGGAGCTTGTACAGGTAGTGATGAAGGCAGGTTATAAATGGCCTCTGTCAAGCAGAAGAAAGGTTATAAAACCACTATACTTTGTGCTTAAAAAAGAAAATCAATTTTCCGTGTGTGGAAAATGCTGTACATATTAATAAAAGTTCAGGAGACCCTGAGCCCCGCGCTCGCTGACACCGGCAGGGTCCCAACAGGAGATGGGCTGCTAAGCCTCGCTCACTATTGGCTACTCAAGAAGCAAACTGTCCACAGGGGACATCAGAAAGATGCTTTAGGGAGTCCTGGCCCACTCCATCTGAGCGACGAGAAGTTTCTCTCCACCTCCTAGAAACCCCGTGTCATTTCCCTACGGCAGCAACGTCAAAGCTGCTTCTGCCCCACCTGCAGCAATCGCGACGTCTCAGGCATCCCCGTGCCTGATGTCCCTCAGACGTCTCGCTCGCTCCCGTGCCCTCAGCTCTGAAGCTCGGGTGGACCTTGCAAACCTCAGCACCTTCCTTGCAGGCACTGGATAAGGTGGGAAGGGGAGGGCGAAGGAAGGCTGAGAGGCATGAGGCTTTTCTAGCCAAAGGACGTTAGCACCAAAGGGCTGTGGAATAGGATGCTGCCCATCTCTGCAGAGCAGGCAGGGCACAGGCAGAGCCCCAGAGAGGCAGCTTGGGAAACAGTAGCCCTGCCTAGGCATGAAGCAGCAGAAGACATGGGAGCAGGAAGCTTTCTAGCTGCATATACACAATAAATATGAAGGAGGAGAGGACACTTAGAACAATCTGTGCTTTTCGCCACTGAGCTGCCTGGGAAACAGGATCAGGATAAGTGTGTTTGTGAATCTGCAGATATAACACTTATCTCCTGCGGTCTCCTCCACGTCTGCCGGCCCCACTGTAAGAATAAGAGCTGTGCAAATTGGCAGAAATGCATCTCCCTGGAGGACAGGGAGGGCTGACTGCAAACAGCATCTTCCGCTCCACAGCACCGCGTCTGCCTCTCTGCTGCTCTCCCCACGCCGACAGGGATGGGAAAGTCTGGGACTCTGCCCAATCCCCTCTGGAGCTCCTGAGGGACCTTCCAGGGTGCTGAAGGCAACTGGATGGGATCTTAAGTCAGCAGAAGCTACAGGATCACAGCCAGGGGATCAGTCATGGCTTTTCTGAGCTGTCACTTGGGACTCTCGACCTGGCATTGATCCGTGTGCTGAGCTCAGCATCTTTCCCAGCCCACAGAGGAAGATGATGGCTCTTTCCCTGGGACTAGGTGAGTAGGTCACCAAAGCTGTCCCTCCCTTAGCCCCACTTTGCTCAAGGCCACCCTTGGGATATTCCTCCAGTTTTGGCTATGAAATGCGTTTCCTTTCTGTTTGTAATTATGCATCCTAATACACATTAATTATAGTAGACAAATAGCTCAGCCCAAAATTTGCAAAAGAAAGCACCCCCTCCCCTCCGCATCCGTCCCTGGCTCGGCGCGGAGCCGGCTCTCCAGCCAGCTGTAGCATTGCAGCAAGAACCTCTCCAGGGACAGAAAGCTTCGATAGCCAACGCACAAACACAGGACGTGTCCCTGCTTAGTGGGGCTGGGGGGCACAAAGATGGCAGGGACAGCGAGCCATGGGAACCGGCGAGCTCTGCAATTCGTGCCAGCCAGCAAAACCAACAGGCAGACAGCTGGAGAGGCAACGCCAGCCCCCTGCACGGAGGGTTTTGCAGGGATGAATAGGTGGATGGAGCAACTATTGGGCACAATAAAACTTTATTACAGATCTCCCTGCCCCTGGAGCAAAGGATTTGCAATCAGGATGTCCCACCAATAGATCAGAGCAGGGGGAAAACTAAAGCCCATTTGGGTGCAACCATGTTCTTGCCCACACCAGTCAGAAATGACCCACGAAAAAGCTGGCTTGTGCTAATCCTGACTCCCTGGGCTGTGCTGAAGGGTCGGTCTGGGCTCTCGGGTGGGCTTACAAAACCAGGACTCACTCTGCATTTGCTGGGCTTTTATAAAGGACCAGATCTGTTATTGCTGACATTGATTTGTCTGGCTTGGGCAGCAGAAAACCAATAATTACGGTGAGTTTTAATCAATCCACCATCAATTCAGCTGCAGTTCAATTTGCGATCTGCCTTGGCAGTGACACAGGATGGGGGGCTGTGTCGGAAAATGATTAGAAAATCAATAAGCAACTCAGTCAATAACTCTGAGCGACCACGGGCAACACGCCCCTCCCCAATGGGAGGAAAGCTGGCGAGACGTGGTGGCCCCAGCCAACCACCTCTGCACATCTCTCAGCCAGATACAGGATGGATCCATTTATCCAGGGAGGCGAAGGGATCCTGCGAACTGTTAGCCAGCAATTAAAAAGAAAAAGCTGCTTGTGGTTCGCTATGTTGGACCCGCAGTGCTTGAGAACTCGCTTCAAACTCCCAGACCATCCTTCATCCGTGGATCTGACAAGCACAAATATCTCAGAGCTCAGGAAAAGGGTCTGGTACTTAATCCACGCTACGGAGAGGAAAAAGGAGGTAGGAGGAGACTCCAGCTCGTGGTCTGCTCTGAAAAACCAGGGAGAAGCTGTTACCATACAAATGTAATTCCACTGCCTTGCAAATCCACTCTGTCTACGCAGGACTGAATTGGTTTCTCTGCGGCGATGGCCAGCCGTGAAAATTGGTCTTGGGATTGGAAAAGAAAACTTAGTTTCTTGTCTTCTTGTGCGTTAGCACTGATAATACAGATCCTGCAAGCTAAACATGACCCACAGCTACAACGCCCCAACCCTGCTGCTGCCGATCGGTTTACGAAGGAGGAACTGCCGGCAGCTCAGCGGGGTTTGGCTGATAGCACAGCCGGGCACCGGCTCGTCCCCTCCCAGCCACGCTGGGCAGAGCACCCAGGTCTTTATTTTTGTGATTGCAGTCAGCAAATGGACTCCAAGCACGCCCGGGGAATGGATATGTTGAATCAGAAAGTGCTATTTTTATCTGATTTTTGGAGAAACAGGCTTTTCTCCCCCTTTAAATGACATCTCCAAGGTGACACGGAGTAGCAGAGCTGGCAGGACATGCTGCCACATGCCCGCTGCCCCCCCCCGGAGGCCACCAGAGCCAGCCTTGCCGATGCACGGGGCCGCGGTTTGGAATGAAACGGGATGGCCGTGCCCACCGCCGTCACCCCGGCACAGCGTGTGACATCGCACGGCCTCCTGCCACCAGAACTCGGCACAGCTCCTCTGCCCACCGCCACCGTCCTCAGCACAGCCAGAGCAAACGCAACAGGAGGAGGATCATCTTCAAGTGGAAAGAAAGCAAGCATCCGCTGAAACCCGTACAAGATTGCGTCTTAGGAAAATAAGTATCTGGACAAGTCCCTGCTTGCGTTAGTGAACAAAGGCCCTTTTTTTTTTTTTTTTTTATTTTTCCTTTCTCGTTTACAAAGCTCATTAGCAGCGAGACAGGTGACGGGGTCACTGGAAATAAAATCAGAGTCTCATTACTGACAGATTCCCCAGACGAGAGGACACCAGCTCTCCATCTGAGCTGCCTGCCAGAGCTTCTCAGCTCAGCTCCTCTCTTCCGTTATTAAGTTTAAAAAAAAGAATATTTAATAAAGTGTTTCTGTAGAGAGTAAACTGCCCTTTTTATTATTACTATTATGCTTTCTTTTCTCAACAATAGAAGACTTTTTGCCCGAGACTTCTCCTGCACCGGGGTGTCAGAGGTGATGCTCTGGCCTGAGGCGAGCCTGGCTCTTCAAAATGGTACAGGGGAAGCTGCCACCAATGCCCTGCTCCCGGTGCCGCTCCGGGTACCGCACACCCGTGTCTGGATGCATCCGGAGGCGAGACCCAGGACCTCGGACCCGTGCCCGGCGCAGCTTCCCCAGACTGCATCCCCAGCACCGCTGGCCTGAGGCCGCAAAAAAGGCTGGTGGTGGCTCAGTGCTGCAGAGGCACCGAGTGCAATGTCCAAAGGCCCTAACGACCCCCCTTTGTTTAGAGGCATCCTCACTCCTCACCCAGGAACCTCTTCAGCGTGATACAAAAACATTAATCTGAACCACTGCTGAGGTACAAACAAGTGCCAGCATTTTAATAAGCTCCAAACTATGCACTGGCATGTATTTTATTTGCTTGTTGGAGCTCAGAAATGATACAAATGCAGTAAACCCCTCTGTGTCCATATATATATATATGTATTCGGGCAACTTCAGCTTATTCTGCCTTTGCTTTCTTGGCCCAGAAGGCCCCCGGCGAGCAACGCTCTTCAGCAGCAGCAGGACCAGAGTCTGGCTGTACAGAGCCCAGTCTCTACAGGTAAGATCTATCCCTCCTGTCCTAATATTTTGGTAAAACAGACCAAAAAGCTGGTCGCTAAAGTGCCTGTTGGCTCCAGACAGTCCCTCTCTGGGCCACCCCTGCCTTGCCTCCTCGGGGCAGCGATGTCCTCGCCACCACCCGCCTGCACAGACCCCCCCCGACACCCCGCTGCGGAGGAGCATCCTTCCCAGAGGGAAACATTACAACTGTTTTCTGAAGCAACAGTCATTATCTTCCCACTCTTTTTTTCCCCTCCCTCCTTTCCCCTGCTTCCTTTTCCCTTTCAAGATCATCAATCATTATTTTAGCCTCAGAAAACCAAACCCATCTGTCTTCCAGGCTCCTGAGCACACGCTGCGATAGCTCACGCTCCTCGGCTTGCCCCCCCCGTGACAGCGAGCTGGGGGCTCCACGAAGGAGACCAAAGCTCTGGGCGATGAGGCAGCATCTCCTCGCCTCCGGTCACCGCACAGCGCTTGCGTGGACCCTTTCAGGCAAGTCACTATGTGTATGTTTGCATCTCAATTCAAAGTGGGATGGACTTATTTATTTCAAGCAGCTGGTGGGATGCTATGTACACAGATATAAGTGTTCAGAGCTCCTAGAGCCAGGAAATCAAGCTAGTAGAAACCTTCCAGCTGCTTCCCTTCCAAGAGGCACCAACAACCTGTTTTGGGGTGTGCTGGCATCTCCTGCCCGTCAGGGCATTTCCCTTCCCAGCCACAGCAGATGCTGGCACCTCCAAAAACCTTTGAGAGACCAGAAATTCAACTCGTGCCCCACCTGCCATCCAGGGTACAGCCCAGCCACAATGCCACACACCAAATCCTATGACCCAAACCAAACCCAAAGACCCAACCCCGCTGTGACCAGAACACAGGAACCATCCCAGTCTGCTGGGAAGCAGAGGGGCAAAGGCTGGTGCCAGCCAAACCCTCCGAGGAATGCCGCTGAAAAAGCCAATGCTAGAGAAAATGGGGCTTTTATCACCCAAACTGCTTCCTCCCAGCACAGGCAGAGACCTCCAGCTCACCTCGGTGCCTCCTGAGCTATTCCACTTGCTTTTAAACTTGGCCACCACTCCCCGACACGGTGCAAACCCCTTTGAAAGCAAAGGCAGGCGGGCGGTGGGTTTGCCACCTGCCCCTCCACTCCCTGCTGCGGCCGGCTACCAACCCCAGTGGCTTTTGCCATCCTTTGCTTCTCTCTCTTCCTCAAATCCCAGTTTCATTACAGGTAGTTACCTGGCTTATCAAGATAAATCCAAAACTGCAGGCTCCTTGGGAGGGGGGCTTGCTGTTGAACTCAGGGGGCTTCTGCTTCCAACCATAACGTACATAAGGAGTCATCTTCTGCTTCAAGGAGCCAGCTAAACTTTAAAGGGATTAGAAGAGAATGGTTTCCTCCCCATCTCCCTCCCTGGCGTATGCATCTCTAACATAATTAGCTAGGTGCCTCGTAAGGCAGGGACGGATGAGTTTTTATTTTTCAATGAACAATTGTCTGTCAGAAATATGCAGATTTGATGAAGCTTAAGTGCTTTGTGGGATTCCATCAGTTACATCTCAAAATTCATTGGGAAATTAGGAGAGCATTTAATTTTGACAAGGGTGAAATGTTTTGGTTTCCACTGCCTAATTTTGTTTTTATTTCAGGCTGTACACTGGAATAACACAATATGTAAGATAAAAGTCCAGATGATAATGTTGGAATTAAACATTTCCCCCTCCTCCATAGAATGGAGATGTTTTGAGGCAAAGTATTTCGGAATTTTCACATATGTTGGGGATTTCTGCATGGCATTTTGATTTGGGCTGAAACTCCCAAACACCCAGTTTCCCCCCAGGAATATCAGTTCTCAGCATCATCCACTTCATTTTGAAGTACCTCCCCACTCCCCTTGGTCCCCAAACCACTCCGTGTGACTTGTGCTGG
The DNA here is from genome assembly GCF_947461875.1 of Haliaeetus albicilla. Taxonomy (NCBI): domain Eukaryota; kingdom Metazoa; phylum Chordata; class Aves; order Accipitriformes; family Accipitridae; genus Haliaeetus; species Haliaeetus albicilla. The sequence continues at coordinate 14,110,803 of NC_091508.1, forward strand.
AAGGAGGCGATGGGAGAGGTAGCCACTGCCCTGCTCCTTCATTTCTAATCCCAGTTCTCCCTGAAATGGTTATACTCGAATTAAGCTGTTTCTCTGCTCCGCTTTGCAGCGGCTAAGGAACAGCCCATCAGTTTGATGTGAAAGAAAGCAAAAGAGAAGGATTAGCTCCAGACAGGCCGCGCTAAGGCTTATACGCCTGTGTGGACCATGCCAAATTTCTGTTCCTTCTCCATCTAAAAAGGCTGGGACTGACACCACACCGGTGTCACCGAGGGCCATAACTTCATTAAGAGACTCTCTGGTAGATGCTGTCCCTTCTGCATACTGCTGAGCCAGACAAACTCCCTCCTGCCTGACGGGCTGACCTCGTGATCGTGGAAAGGAACAGTTCACATCGTCCTTGCAGATTTTCTCGCTCAAATTAGAAATAAATCTGTGCTAGAGGAACCTCAGCCTGTGGGCAGGGAGATGGTGATGATCAGCAGGATTCCATGTCTGTGCAGAACAGCAGTGCCCGCTGCCTGGGCTCGGTGGGCTCTCCCACCTCTTGCCGACACCATTCCCAAGGTGGGATGGATCCTGGAGCACAGCCACACTGTGAGCCCTTCCACATCCACCTGCAACATCTCTGGCCTCCGTAGACACCAGTCACTCTCTTCTGACTTAGAAGACTGACTCGCCAACATCTGCAGGCATCACAGATGTTGCAGAACCATCAGACCACCCCACGTGCACCCACCTGCTGCCGCACCGCTGCGGTGAAGCTGCTTACGCAGCAGAGAAACAAGGGGCCTAATTCTACCGCTACCTCGGCGTGGGACCCTGAGCTGCCTTCCTCACCACCAGCTGGGCAGCTCATTCCCTCCTGCTTCTCCAGGAGGTCCTCACACTGACGAGGTCCCATCCTGAGAGGGGCCCAGCACTCAGACACACACCTTCACTCCACACCTGTACCTGCCACTGCCTCCTCCCATGGTGATGCCAAGGACGCCCAACGTGCACCAGAGAGGAACCGACCACCTCCTCGCCCAGCTCACATGCTAAGACCAAAGCTCACCTTCCTTGGCAAAAAAATCCTCACCCCTCTTATTCCCCTGGGGCTGCAATCCTGCCTTGCTGGGGCTTGCAAATGGGCACAGCCATGGGGCAGCAGATGCAAGAAACCCTCCCTTCTCCCTGGTCGGATGAGAGGATTGGCATCAATGAGCAAAGCCAAGCTGAGAGACAGGTGGGGAAACCTGAATTTAAGCCACATTACAGGTGTTTCCTTCACTCCCTCAGGGCTAATTCACAGGTTTTCATCTCAAATTATAAATCACCAACACGTGAGGGTTAAGCCCTTTCCCTCCTTCAACATCCTCCCTCCAGGCTGAGCAGCTACCACCGTGCTGGTAGAAGGAATCAGCAATATACATTCCTTTACTGGTAATAATCTGACTTATTCCTCCAGCACAGTTTCTCCTGGTTTGCTATGATCCCTGCAAGATGGTACAAAATGCACACTGGACTCAATGTACAGAGCAGAGCGATTTAGTGAAGCTTGCTGGGATGTCTTTTCTCAGGAAATGCCCTCGGCTTCCCTGCATCTGACGGCAATTCGAGGGTGCAACAAGGAAAAGCAGAATGGAAATAGGTTTTCTAGAGCTTGGGGATTGTTTTGTTATGTTGCAAGGCAGGGCTCAAAGGCAAGGCTCCAGTTAGCAATGCCAAGATTTTAGCAAGGTTGCAGCTTATACTTCCTAAAACTGCCTAAATAAAAAAGGCCTCCGATAAGAAAAGAACTGCAAAAAACCTTTATGCACTAATGCCATCTACTGGGTAGAGGTAAAAATAACAGAAAAGCCATGAGATGGAGGAGAAAAAAGGGCCCCGTGGGAAGTGCGGGATGGAAGCTGGGGACCCGTCACCCCTCTGGGTGGGGACCCCACTGCAGAGCCTTTGGGGTCTTCCAAGTGAGACCTCGAATGCAGGATTTTTACTTGCAAAGCGACATCCTCTTTTGTCCTTCATAAGCCCAAGGAGACTGTCCTAAGAGACACTCCACCATGAGCTGCAAGCAAACTGCCCTCAACGTTTTAACCAAGTCCTTTTAAGGCCAAACAATTAGGTAATGGCAGAGCCCATGCTGCTAAAAAGCTCAAAGATAAATGCAACCCCAGTCCTTGCAGAATTACTGGAAGCTGTATTAACGGCATGAAGGAACTGGTAACAGATGATGATTATATATAAAAGGAATAAGAAATCTTTGAGATTTGTGCGGTTCCCTGGTTGAGCTGCTAGGCTCTGACTCTGCTGTGTATTAATTGCTTACAAGGCTGCATGTATATTTTATGCTCAGTACCTGCCTGGAACATTTGTTGGATTTAGCCTTGATTGATGAACCACTGATTATATACTTCTGTGGTCCTCAGCAAATTAATAAACTGTTGACTGGTAAAGATTAACAACATGTCATGATTTGCGAAACGGTGTCCAGAGTAAAGCTGAAGCAAAAACCTAGTGCTAAAATTAGTACACGAATGCTCCCTGAACTCTATAAAAAGGGGATAGCTTAATTAAATTACATCCCGATATTGCCCATAGCATTTACCAAATTGGCAAATTGAGTTCACGGCAGTTCAGCTTTAAAACTAACTGACATCCCTGCAAATTTGCAGCAAATGACCCCATCCCTGCTCGCACTGGAAGTCCAGCTCACACCTGGCAGACTCCGGGAGCAGGGGCGGGATAAGGAGGGGATGTATTGCCCAGCACAGGGACCGGTGCAGAAGGTGCCGCAAAGTCGCATGCCAGGGCTGCGGCGAGCTCCGAAACTCAATACCCATTGCCTGTGACCCCACTCAGTGCCATGGGCACGACCCAGGGCTGGGGGCAGCGCTGCCTGCCTACCCATTAGGCTTTTTCCCAGACAACAGTCAGAAACGTGGGCCAGTGTCCTCCAGACCTCTGTTCGCACCCCTGCCATTGCTGGGGACCTACAAGCAGGTGATGAATGTAAAATGTTGCGTGAGGTTGGGAGAGCCGGGAGGGATGGAGCGCTGTGCCCCCGGTGTCAGTCCGATGGGAAGCAGGGAGATATGTGGACCAGCTGGAGGGATGCAGCAGCCGTCTCCAAACTCCCCCCGGGGAGCTCAGCTCTGCTGTCCTCAGGCTGCAGCTGGGACTGAGGAGCTGGGGGGGCTTCACCCCACGACTGGGGGCTGTGGAGAGGGGCAGAGCAGACTCTTGCTCCTGCAGTGGGGAGAAAAAGGGGTGAAGAGCAGAGGGAGAAAAGACAGGCATCTCTACAACTGTCTCCTGTCCCCATTGGATGCATGGCCCCAGGAGCCTGGCGTGTTGTGGGGGGACGGGGGGGTCCCATGGTCCCCACGCGTCACCCCTCACCCACGGCTCTCAGGGAGGGGATGCACTCCTGGAGAACAGCTCTGGCTGCTTCTCCTTTCTCCCCCCCACTGCCTGCTGTACACGGTTCGTTCTCTTTGCAGAAAGCCTCAGTTAGGCATTACAGAAGTGGGGGGGTGGTGGTATTTTCCCTGAGTGACACAGTTTTCAATTTCTGCCTCTCCGTGCACCAGCGTGGTGAGCGCTAGGCCTGTAATTTATTGACAATTTCTATCTTAATATATCCTGACTTTTAAAAAGAGGCATCTCTTCCCAGCGGCATGGGGCGATCAGACTCCCGATTGCTTCTGACAGTGGCTGGGAGGCACGTTGGCGTTCAGAGCAAAATAACACCCAAAAAAGGGGGGAAACCCCCCCAAAAGACTAGAAAGGCAGCTGCTCCCTGGAAAAGGGAACAAAAGAAAACAACAATGGGAAAAGAAAGGAGGAAAGGGAGAGGAGCGGCAAGGGGGAGATGGCACCAGGCGCCGCCAGTGACACATCAGGCTGTCGTGCTAAATGGCCTTAACAAGCAACTGGAGAAGGGGATAATGAAAATGCCACCCCTGGGATGGCACCACTCCAGCCTGACCTTTCCCGGCTGCCGTGTATAAACATCTTCAATAAATAAAGAGACACTTAACTCCCGCCTCTGCTGAGATGGGAGGGATGGGGCAATGGGGGATCTGCCTGCGGTGAGAGGGAGGGGAAGGGGCAGAGGGGTTTTGGGGGGCTTAGGAGCAGCGAGTGTGTGTTTGCAGGGCAGGTGGAGCGGGTGACAAGCTCTGGACCCCCTCAGGGGTCACCACCCGCTGCCTGGCAGGCAGGGGCTCCTACAACAGACAGACGACAAGGGATGCTCCAGGTTTCCCCCAGTTTCCCAAGGCTCTGCCCCCCACATCTCCACACGTCATACCGGACCCGCACAAGCTCTGCGTGCAGGGAATTGGCAAGTTTGCTGTCGGGGGAGATGGGTTAGAGCTGGGAGAGGTGCTGAGCTCTGCTGCTCCCACCTGGAAGAACAGCAAAACCCTCTGTGCATCGATAGCTGGGAACGATTCAGAGCCTCTGCCCCAAACTAGTGGCCTAGGGTCTAAGGAGTCTTCTGGAGGGGGAACTACAAAACCTGGGACTCAGTAGATTGTCTGGCAAGATGTGAACACGTTCAGAAACAAATTGAAACTCTGCAGGCATCAGAGGGGCCCGGAGGGGGAGAAGGTGGGGAGATGCTTCATCTTTCTCCCACGCTGGGAAGGAAGCACAAGGCAGGAGAAAAAGCAAGACTGCTTTCCGCCCGTGCTTTCTTGACAAGCAGGAAAATGACCATCAGCCTCAAGCATTTTTCTTTTGGTCATCTGAGCCCCTGGGCTCCTTCCCTGAGGTCCTTAAGGCGTATGTGATTTGCCGTGAAGGCCCCAGGGGTGGGGGGAGTCCACCACCAGCACACACATCCATCCCCTTGGCCACAGCCCCGGAGAGGGACCAGGCAATGTCCCCCTCCGGCTTGTCCCCAAAACAGACGCCAGCCCCAGGGGCCAGCAGCCGCGGTACCTACCACGCAGCCCGTTGAGTCCACCTTGCGATCTGAAACACACTTGAAGTTGCGGGTACAGCCGCCGTTGTTGCGGGAGCAGTCTCGGACTGGCCCGAAGGAGGAGAGCAAGTCATTGATGGTTTCAAAGTAGGTGGACAGCATCGCTTCTTCCCTTGGAGAGAAAAAGCACCGTTAGGGCTGGCAGGGAGCTGGCAGCACATGGCACAGGCAGGGCAATCCACAAAGCAAGCTGCTCTGGCAAAATCATGGCATTTTGATTAGCAAAAGTGAGTAAAAGGAGGCTTCCCAAGAAAATTAAGGCTTTGTGATTACACTGTATAAAATAAATTTGCTGTGTAACTCTGAGATCCTTGATGAAAATGAAGCAGTTATGGGGTTTCAAAGATACTATCTACCATTTTCACGCAAACTAGCAACTAAGAGATACTTTATTAGTAGCCTGGAGTTGTGTGTGAATCCAACCCTATGCTAGACAACAGCAAATCCACAATAGTGAAACTCCTCCTGGACATTTCACAGCTGGGTCAAACCTCCCTGAGCACCCACACCTCGTCCATCACCTGGGGACACTTGCTAATGTTGGAAAGTCATACAAAACTTGGCTTCACACTTGCTGGGATGTGGATGCAGAGGCTCATCCCTGCGCTTGTCTCCGTGGGTGGGGGACCTGGAGCAGGGGATGCCGTGAGGGGTGCAGGCACAGCTCCCTGCTGCACTGCTCCAGCCCGTGATGGCTCTGCAAAGTGCCAGGCACAGCCGCGCTGTGACACCCCTCTCTTGAGCAAGCAAGAAGCGTAAATGCCTACAAATTCAATGGCCACATAAAGCCTTGGGAAGCTCCCAGCCCTGCCTCTCTGAGCTGCGCACACAGCAGATTTTGTCTGTGACAAAGTATTCAGGCACAATTCTGCTGGGTTCCTGCAAAGAGAACACAGATGCTTGTTCAGAGCTTTAAGCATCTCCAAGGTATTTTTCATCTTCAAAGCACATTTTATATATTAACCAATACCTGCAACTCATCTTGGGCAACAGATCCCGTCACCCTCTTCCCGACAGGAGAGCAACGAAGCCATTTACCCAGGGTCACAGAAGTAGTCACTGATGGCGACAGACTTGACTTCCACAGGCTATTTATTAGATCTTTATACAACGGGGACTGCAAATAAACACTGACCCCTCTGCCTTAAAATACCCCCCGAGGCAATGCCCGGAGGCACAGAGGCATTTATTCCCCTTTAGCATCTCCCCTGCTCTCCCATCAGCACCTAAAAAGCCACAGAATGACTCAATGCCCGGTGCTAGTGTCCCCCTTTTTTTTGGGGGGGGGGGGGGGGATTAACTTGAAAACCATGTGCTTGGCAATGAAACAGGACTAGAGGAATATATTCAGCAGCCCTTGAAGACCACAGCACTGCTGTCTCGAACTAGCACTGTGTTATCTATCAGCAGAGGGCCCCTGTGCACACACACGCCGTCACACTCACGCACACAGCCCTGCCAACACCAAACGCTCGCAAAAATCATGAGTCAGGCATTAAAAAAAAATAATAATGAGATTGGCATAAAAATGATGAGATTTTAAAAATAAATCAATCACTGGGTGGTGGGGTTTTTTTTCCTCCCTTAAATTTGCCTTCTGCCTTCTGAGCCTTCAGGGCATAACTGAACCTTTCCCTGAGAACTCAAGGGCTAGAAACTACCCAGAGACCAAACCCAAAGAAATAAAGCCCTATGCAGTATTGAAGTCACGATTTTGTAGTTTCCAGATTTCCAGGCAATCACAGGATTCCAAAAGCTGGAACTTTCAACGAGGAAAACACCATAAAACCAGCAAGAACTGGTAAATTGGCTTGTCCCCATTCAGACAGAGGTGGAGGATAGATTCTTCGCTACCATGGGTCAGGGCAGATGAGTTACCCCAGTGCCACGGTAGCTCCATGCCCACCGTGGTGCCTCCAGCTGCATCACCACCCCACACAGCAAATCCATGTCTGCACTGCCCGCTTTCACCCCAGTTAATGCATCCCAATTAACTTCTCCCTCTTGGCGATCATGCTTCCGATATTCCCCCTTTCTTGGCCCATCTCCTAGATTTTCCAGCATATTTGGAGCTGAATCTCCCTCTGTCCTTTCTTGGTCATGTTTCAAATATCTTTAGAGGCCCTTTTCTATTAGCACTCTGTTCCCACCAGAATTTGCGGCTCCTCCGAAGTGAGGGAATGAGAAAGGCAGAATATATTAGATCAGGGCACGTATTTCTGCTGGAGAGATGGGGGAGAGAAAGGGCATATTATTTACTAACCAAAACCACTGTTTATTAATGCAGGGAGAATTATTTTTAAAAAAAACCCAACAAACCATGACAACTCCTCCACCGCCCACCCGGAAAGCTCAGCCCCGTCTGGTCCTCCGGAGGGGCTTCTCATCGTAGGTAGACTGCAAGGAGAACCATACCCCCATCCTCCCTCCTGGCTTTTCCATTTGGCCACCAAACAACCAGACCCTCCTGCAGCTCCCACGTCCCTGGAGGGAGAAGATGAAGAGCTACAGCTGCCTTCATTGGTGTAAAGGAGACCCTGGGGCTGGATCCTTGGCCGGGGTAGCTCCGGAGAGCCGGAGTGCTGCCGGGAGAAGCCAGCTCATCCCGCACAGCACCGTGCTCCTGGGCTGGGGCTGGCGGGGGCAGCTCGTCATGCTTTTAATTAAAACCTGGAAGCACAAACCGATCTTCTCCCCTCTGGGGGGTGGAGGACAGGAACGGGAACCTCGCTCTCCGAAATTGTGCCTGGCATAATGGATGGCCCCTGACAAAGCACGGGCAGGGGCTGCCGAGCTGGAATGAGCCATTAAACGTATTAAAATATTAACCTCGCTTGAAGGTGGGGCAGCGGAGCCGGAGGGAAGTGTTCAAATGTCACCTGCGAGAGGAGCTGGGTGACAGCACTGCCTGCAGACGGAGGGAGGCTGCTCGGCCAGATCGCTTCTGCGTCGGCCGTCGTTAGATTAGAGGAGCATCACTTCAACGCGGCGCCCTGACAAGGGGGATGTCAGCAGATGAGAGGGCTGACGCGATGCTCGGAGCGAGCTGGGAGCAAACTTTGCTTTCGTCTGAATGCGGAGGGGCTTAGTGCAGGCAAGCGCTGCCGAGCCTTTGGCACTGTCAGCCTCAGCGGCTCCTTTTCATTTTGGGGGGTGAAGAGCAATAATTAACCCAGCTCCCATAGCGACAATGGGATGGGCAACATGTGGCACAGAGCAGACGACTTTCCACCCGCGCAGCTCTGGGGATGACCCCTGCCCGTCCCTCCCTGCCTGCTGTATTGGACTGCAGCCCCCAGCCCCCAAATCCCAGAGCCGGCCCTGGAGAGCAGGCATGCCGACAAGGCAGGGGACGCTCAAGGAGTGATGGCAGCATCTGGCCACCATTGCATGGTGCCTACCGGGGGCAGCCGTCCCTCCCCACCACTCGGGCATGCCAGATTAGACCAGCCCTGATGGATGAATCACTGTCCCCGCAGTAACGAGCTGCCTACAAAAGAACAGCTCTTTTCTCTTGTTCTCCATCTATCCATATTGAATTTCACTGAGTAACCCCCAGATCCGTTCTGACAAGGCAGGATGGAGATGACGGGCTCTGCAGTTTGTGCCGTGCCCGGAGCACACGGGAGAGCTGGGGGAAGCTGCCGGTGGTCCTGGCCAGACCCAGGCACTGAGGCCGCAGGGACTAGGCAGGGCTCAGCACCTGGTAAACTGGGAGGACGGGGCAATACCCCACCGCCCTGAAGCGGATGCCAGATTCCATCAAAAAGGGCATTTTGGAGCGAGCGACCTAATTTCTGGTGCCAGATTCTCTCTGCAAGCACATGCACATCTATGAACACACACACTTGCTCTTTCTTTAATTCTCCAGCCCTCCCAAAGACACACACAGACGCCCAAATGATACACTAATAAATGAAATGCACTCCCCTCCTTACCAGGACCCACTGATTACATACCCAGCATCAGTAAACCCCACTTTTCTAACAACTTCTGTTGCCACAAATGGTCAGCATGGTGCACAGACTTTGCACAGCTCCTGCGGTGCAGACCGCAGCACCCATCCTCACCCAGCCCCACGCCACCTCCCATCACCCACACTCGCCTCAATTCCCTCGAAAATACTTTTCTCCATCCTCCCCCTTTGTTGCACGCCCTCATTAATGAAGCAGATTCAGTGACAAATATCGCTGGGGGTTATTTATTCATGAAATACCAACACCATGCAATTCTCAAAGCCTCCAAAGCGCTCATCTCAGAATAAGCTCCTGAGCTTCGCAGTGGCTCTTCTCTCCAGCTCACCCTGGAAGGGGATTAGCGGGTGTTATCCAACTCAGCTGCCCCTTTTTATTGCCTGCTAATGGTTAAAGACTTCGGTGTCTTACAAAGGTAACCATTGCTGAGAAAAACAAAGAAAAGGATGCGAGCTGGGGACTAAGCCAGTGCTGCTCTACCATCTGCTCCCTGAGCTGTGTTTGGAGAAGGATCAGGGGAGAGATTTGGGGTCCATGAGCTTCTAGAGACAGGGCCCACTAGCAGCAAAAGGCATGATGCTGTGTCACCTGCAGCTGCATCCCGAAGGAGGGACTGCTACAGAGCGGGGACCCAAAACCAGCCGGTGCAGCCCAGCCAGGATGCCTCGTGTCCAGCACCCCGTGCTGCTTCCTACTTCCATTGGCAAGACCCCATTCAACAGGGAACTTAGGAGCTGAGGCACTTGCAAAAGAGTACAGAGCAATTTACACGCTGATTCTGCATTTTCAGCCCAACAGCTGCTCCTCTGAGCAATTTTGACCAGCTCTGGCCATAAAACTTCTGCTGTGCTGCGAGGCTTGAGACAGTGCTCATCTCCTCGCTGCTGAGAGCCCGCCAGAGAGGTGTTCCCCTGTGCAGACTTTGCTCCCTTTTCCCGTTACGACCAGCCAGGGGTTAAACCTGGACATCCTCCGCCTTTCACACTACTTCCCTGGCCCATCAGGTCATCTCATCCAGAGCTGGCTTTACCCGGAGAGACCCTCACCCGCTGCCCCATGGGTGCTCACGTGGGAGCCGTGACTGCTTCCCCCTTCCAGACCACATCACAGCCCTATCCAGCCCCAAAATGTGCCAAGGGTGCAGCTCAAGGTGAGCATCCATCCCTCCGGGGCAGTTTCCAGGAGAAGCTGGATGCTCGCCCTAGGGGGGAAAATGTCCCTGAGGAGTCCCCAAACACAGCCCCAGACCTGCAACAGCTCTAGTCCCCATCCCCATGGTAGGTAGGTTACTGCCTCCCCAGAAAATTCTCTGAGCATCACCTGGGCTCTCACCTAGACCACTCCTGTCTTCCTCCGCTCCCTTCCTCTTCTCCCTCACATCTCTTTTTCCTCCACTAAACCCCTGCTTTCCTCTGCTAATCCGGCCAGCGCTGCAGTTATTAGTGAGGCTGCTGAATTCTTCCTCGAGTTTCAGAGTAAACCGCTCAAAGATATTAATGGGATTGGTGGGCGTGGGACCTGCATGAGCCTTTTTGCTGCACAAATGGTTCTGCCTCTGTTTTGTCTGCAGCCACATGGGTTGGAAACTTCTTTACCAGCCATGAATTGCAAATGCTGAGTGGAAGACAGTGAGCTGGGAAGGGTAGGTGCTCTCAGATGCGAGCCTGAAGTATCAAACTGGAGGGGGAATTATAGACAGTAGCAGAAGAGAAGTTAACCCAGCCCTTCATCCCCAGCTTTCTGCACTGCAGCGCTTGGGCTCGTTAAGGCTGGGAAGAGCTCAGCGTGTTCATACAATGCCCAGCAAAACTCATCACAGAAATGGGCACAAAGGGTCTGCCTGCCTGATCGACACACGTACCCCAGCTGAGGGTGTACTGCAACACTAATAATCACATTTTTTATAAAAGCATTACATATAACCGATAAAAAACCAAACTGCATCTGTGAAGCCCAGCATTCAGGAGTGAAGCGTTGGGATTTGACCAGCACACGGGGCTGGGACCCCAGCTGCAGGCAGACCCCTGGGGACCCCAAGGTACCACCACCCGTGGCCCCAGCCCCGCTCTCAGCACGCGGCATGCCCGCTCACCTGCAAAGGCAGAGCCATCCCCTCCCCTGGGGCTCTCCCCTCCTGGGGACTCACCACCCAGGATGCCCAGCATCTCATGAACGTTAGTTTATACTCCTAGCTTCTGTACACTGGGTATTATTTTCTTCACACTTAAGATGGGGAGCCAAGGCAACAAGAGATCAGGATCAAAGGTGCTCACCACTGTTGGACGTCCAACTGGAAATGCTTTCAAAGTTATTTTTAGTACTTTTAGCATTTCCCACGCTCACAGTACAATTCCAACTGGGTTTGATTGCACCACAGGCTCAGCTGTTCTGTACAGAGGGCCATGCAGTTAAACACCCAAATCATGATAAACGTGCAATAAATGGTGACCTGAGAAAAGTGGTCAACGATTTTAAAGCAACAGAATACGTTTTTTCCAGGATTTCAACCCTTTTCTTTTTTATTCTGCCTGCAACAAGAGACCATTCTCTCTACAGCCCTCTCCTGCACCCACTACACCATTTACCACCTCTACAGCAAATGCAGCAACCACCTCCCGCAGCACCGAACCATGAGCTATCTCCTGAGCAAGTCCATCTGCACATTGACCAAGCTGGGATGCTCTGGAAAAGTTAATCTCCAGCCCTTGTGTTGGAGGACCCAATGAGGTGGTGGCAGCTTCTAAGGTGGGGACTTTATAGTCTGAAATTTTGGCACAATTAAGGTCACATCTTCAAGCAGGTTTCTTTAGCGTGGTGCCTGAAGATGTGTGTGCATGCAGCAGATTTATTATTTCACGCAGAAAAACTGAGTTTCTGCCCAGCGCACCCACAGACACTTTTCAGCTTAATAGTGCTGGGAGGTTTGAAGAAAAATCACCATCCAGGTCCTAAACTGGGAGAAATCATCCTTACTTGAGTGACGTTGGAGAAGGTACTTCAATGGAGCTACCCTGACATACCACAGCTGATGAGCTGCTTACTATAAATTTTCCGGGTAGTCTCACTTCTTGTGGTAATACTATAATAAACACTTGCAAAAACGCTCTCCCAAAAACCTTGAGGTTGAAAGTGTGAAAAATTCCCTACCATGCTTCAATAATTTGCTAGAGATTCAATAAAACCATTGCTCCGCCAGAGCGTTTTGAAGCTCACCTCGGCAACCAGAAGGGCCAGAAATTTAATTACAGCAAAGCGAAGCAAAACCAAACACACCGGAATAAAAGCGAGCTCGGAAAGCCCATCGTCCCAGAGCATGCCGGGGCTCACCAGGAGCCCCCATCCCACTGCAGCCCCCTCGGAGGCAACGCAGCTCTGCCGTACGAAGGACCAGGATGTCACGGATGAGATAAACAGGAAAGTTTTAATTCTGAGCATTTTTTCCCATTTCAGGGAAGCATTGTGGTCATGGCTTCAACCCCGCACAAGCCAAAGGCAAATGCAGGTGGTGCTGGCTCAGTCTCCCGGGCAACCTCAGTGCTGGGAGGTTTAAGAAAAGATGCACAAGCCTTAATAGGGATGATAAAGCACGGTCAGTACGCATGCTGGAAATCACAGGTGTCAGCGCCTGCTTCACCGTGGCTTGTAATTAATCCCAAATTTGGCGGGTACACAGTACCATCAGGATGCTCCTGTGTGTCAGGCACCTTGACAGCAAAATGCGGGATGGGACGGGACGGGACGGGATGGGATGGGATGGGACAGTATGGTACAGGGGCTTGGAGCAGAGCAAGTGCCCTCGGTGGGACAGAAAACCCACACTAAGCACCTGGGGACACCAGCCAGGAGGAGAAACAGCACTGCCAAGCATCGTGTCCCACTGTAGCCACCCCAGCTTGTCACAGCAAAAGGCATGGGCATTGCCCTAGATGCCCACCACCCCGTTCTGCATTTATTTAAGATACAGCTTTCCCAGCCATTTTCAAGGTCCCAGGCTTTACCTTCCCATTTTATACCTTTTTGGAGCCCTGAGAGCCACATCCTGGCAGGTCACAGGGGCTCAGCCCTGCCACGCTGCACCGCATTTTCCCCCCGCCCCTCATTAGTTTCATCAGGAGCTCATTCTTAAGGCGAGGATGTGACTCTCCCTGTCTCAAAGGTGTCCAGCACTGATAAAACTACTTCCCCCCTTCCATGCAACCGCAGAGCCCCAGCTCCCTGCTGCTATTACCAGAACTGCTCCTAACACCCCAGCTAATGTTTTCAGCTTCAAAGGAATCCATTTCCTTCTGTTGACTATGTCACCAGCCAGAGCCAGACATACCTAATTCAGTTTTATTAACTTTAGTTATTAAGCTATGAAGCACCCAAGGTTACCCAAGGTGAGCCTGACCCATCCCTTTCCCTACACTGCTCCTCCAAACTTCAGCTGTGAAGAAAAACTTCATAATGTGAAATCCAAAAGTTCAAAAAATGGCAGCAAACAAGAAGCACAGGAAAAGCACAGTTTCAACATCTTAAGAGATTAAATAATAAAAAAATGTAGCATTTAGACCACCAGGAACAGAAAGCTCCACCTGGCGCCTCGCGCCACTGCAATTACCAGTAAACACCGTTGGGTGAGGGGTTCTTGGCAGCTCCAAATATTAATAATTTAAACAGTTAATAGTAGTGGAATCTGCTTGTTCAACACAGAATCAGTAGTAGTAGTACATATTAATTGATAGCAATTGCACACTAATTAACTCACAAAGTAATATGTTTATCTAGCAAAATGGATCATACTATTGGCACGGGGTTTGTCAGTAAAGGCAGCAACGCATAAGTAAAAAAATACATAAATGAAAATCACCAAATGATTTCTCTGTCCTAATTAATATTTTTATTAGCTCAGTTTGCCCAGCAATTCCTTCCAACCCATCCCCTCAAAATATCATTTTCAAAATAGTGAACTTGTAAATACGTTTCTGGCCTCAATTTACAAATAAAAAGCAACGGAAGGGTTTTTCTTATGCTCAGAGCTAACACGGTGATAACAAGGAAGGAAAAAATCTGCACAGAAGGGGAAGAGAGAGACCACAGGGAGAGCTTGTGGCTCGCCACGGACGAGCTGCTCTGAGCCGAGCAGACCTCGCTGATGCTGCTGGCAAGACCTTCTGCACGCTGCCATGAAAGAAGGCATCCAAAAATACTTCTAACACCCCTACCAATTAAACACCGACCCTGGCACTGCGCAGGTGGTGGCCAGGAGTCCCATGGGCTTATCTGGAGGGATGGAGCAGAACACTCCATGCCGTAGGAGGAGAAGTAGTAGGAGGGGTGGCGGTGGGGGGAGAAAGCTGATGTTGTTCAAACCCCTGGTTCTGACTCGAGAACCACGTGTCATGACCAAGGGCAGGGACCAGGGAAGACAAGGGAGGCCAGCCCGGTGCCAGATCCTCCACAGGAATCACGGTTCTGCAGGAGCTCGGCAGGGAAGTGGCATGGGCTCTGCTACCATCCCCGCCTTGCTCCTGCAACCGACTGCTTGGATGTAGCCCAGCCCTTCCACCCAAATCCAGAACAGCTGCCAGACACAGTACCCCACAGTTAAATTTACAGGGAGAAAAGCCCTCCGTGGGGGATGTCACATCCAGGCTATCTCTGTCTGGATGGTGGGATCTCCGCCAGCAAAGGGATCCCGCAGAGCATCTGCTTTGCAACGCAGACCCGGACCAAGTCTCCCAGGAAAGCCCTTGTTAGCAGGGCCGCAGATACGATGGGCGCTGCAACGCCGGTGAGACATCGAGGTCCATCAGGCATCCCGCAAACGGGAGCCCCTGCCACACAATGCGGGTATGTACAGGTCTGTGTGGGCAGAAGTATAATAAAGGAAATTATAAAGGTTGCAATGTCACATACTCAAAACTTAAGAAAATGTGAGAACTAAGGTTGCCAAGACAACCTTAAGCAGTCTCTGGTAATTATGCACTTTGATGAAGGTCTCGATTGCAAGACCACATACAGGAGGGTTACCTCAAGGACCTCTCTGTCCCCAAACACCAAAGGTGATGGTGCTGAGCTGTAGCCGCGTGCCGCTGGGTGCCTGAAACAGTCCAGAGCTCGGCATTTAGGCATCCCCAAAACCACCCCAGGCACCTACGAACATCTGCAGACTTCTCGGCACCCTTCAAACAACTTCATCTGCAGCTTCTCAGTATCTTGTTTTCTCTTCGTTGGAGGACACATAGCTCCTACTTTATTGTACTCTATTCAGGCGCTGTTCTGCATGCACAATTACTCAGCTCCTCATGGGTTGCTTATCCTTTGCTCAACACCAGAAAGCAGCAGTATTTCACAACCAATAAGGTGATTAAGCTCCCAATCTCCCTGTTATCATCCCCATTTTACAGACAGGGAGCTAAGGCCCAGGCATGGTAATGTAAAAAACATTCACTACATTACATGCACCAAATTTGAGACATTTAGACTTGATATTTCAGAGTGCTTAGCATTAAATGACACTTCCCCTGCTCAAAGCACAGCTCTCATTGACTTCGGTTGAAGTTTTTACAGCTCCACATTAATGCAGATCATTCCCAGAGCAGGTTCATCGGCTGTGCTGAGTGAGGCAAAGGTGAAAAACTAGGATATGATCATATCGTTAAAGCGGTTTCATAATGCATATGCACAGAGGGGCTGCCTGAAGGCTGCACAGCAAACTGACCCTGGCACCTCCTGGCTTTGGAGTTTTGCAAACTTGGTAACATTTGCTGAAGAGGAGCCTAATCGGGGTTTTATTCTGGGTAGGGAGGAAGGGGAAGGCATTCAGTCTGCAAAAAGAGGACATTTTTCAGCAGCAGTGCAGGACACAGCATCGCTCAGCCTTTGGTGGGCAGAGTTCTCCCCGGGGTAAAATCGCCTGGGCAGACTCCTACCTGCCCACTCACCGTCCTCTTTCCCTCTTGGCCCAGTATAGACCATTCCTCTCGCCCATTCCCCCAGTTCCCCTTCCCTGCCAGACCTAAACTCAGTATTTTTGGCCAGCTGCTGTCTCCCTCCCTCATGCCCTCGGCCAGCATTTCAGAGCGGGAATGCTCGGCCGTGCTCAGGCACGGAGGATTGCTGCCGACTCTTGCTGCTAAAAATCAAACAAGACTTCATGCCGTGTGCAGCAATTCAAGTTTTTCAAAAGCACTTTTAAGCTGGCCAAATTAAGGTGGTTCTTTGCTGTAAAAGAGAGACCCTACACAAAACGTCCGCCTCAATCCTCTGCAACAGTTTTGCCTGGGGGAGAAAAAGAAATCTTAGAAAAACAAGTAGTCGAGCAAAAGCGTAGACAGAAGGCCTGGGATCTCTCACCCTAAATTATTAAAGGCTGAAAACATCATGAGATGGGTCAGGCCACCCCAGTACCAGGCAGTGATTGCAGCCCTGCCTGGGCTTGTTCAAATAAAGCATAGATTCACATAGACTCTGTGGCATGGCGAAAAATGCCATTAATCTCGCTGCCATGATGAGCTCTGGGCATCTCCTCTCTACCTTACCCATATCTGCTCCTGACACAGACCCGATCAGACACCGGAGACGAACTGAGCATCTAGCCACCTTCCCCTTGTCTTTGCCCTTCAAAATAATCAGCCGTCAGTAAACCAAGATTTCAGGTCACTGCTCATTCGTCATCCCAAAGGGATGAGCCTGGGATGAGCTAAAGGATTTTCCCATTTAAAACAGACATATATTCTAGCCCAAAAGAGAGCTTGGCTGTGGCGGTTCCCAACTCTCCACAGCTTTCCCAGCCTAGAAATTGGGAATTTTCTTGCTGGTGGGAACTTGGAGGGGCCAGAAAGACAGAGAGGACCTGGAAGGACCCCAGCCCACATGCCAGCTCCATCCCCTGCTCCTGTGCCCAAGCCCTGGGGGTTGCACAGTCCCCCCAGTGCCGCAGCTCGTCCCCCGGCCCTATGCAGGCAGAAATGTCCCATAGGTGCGGGGGACAGACCCAGGATGGGGTACGGCATGGGGGGCTGCCTCTGCCTTCAGTCATCATGAGCATTTTGTAATGGCGAGCTTGAAAATCCCTGCTTGGGGCTCAGACTTCAGCATCTGCTTAGGCACAAATGAGTCACTGGGGTTTTCCTTCCCTTTTATATCCTTCAAGGGTATTTTGGGCAAGTTTTCTGTTCTAATGGGCTCTTCTGGATCTGACTTTGTAGCAATTCATGAGGGTCACCAGGAAAAATTGGACTTTTCAGGGAAACTGGGAGAGGGAGGTGGTTACCCTTTAGCTCGTTGTTTGCCGGCGTACAGGCACCGGGACCAGCCACATCCCTGATTCGACGACTCTCATTACACAGCGGTTGTGGGTTTTTTTCAAGATACATATAAAGTGCTTAGATGCAGTGGCGATAAGCACTTTAGAAATGCCGATAGAATTAGATTAGATAAATAGGAAATGGCCAGGGCTGCTGGATCAGATATCCATGCCCTGATTTTTCATAGATGCTCCTATCGATCCACCGGGAACAGAAGGCGTTGAGCCCCTGGGAAACTGGGTTCCGGGGATCGGCCATCTCCGCACAGGTAGGGATAAGTGTTGGGACTGGAGATCCCTGCCCTGATGAGACAATTGCTGCAGACTCATGGAGGAGCAAGCCCCTGAAGACCACAGCAGCTCAGCATCCTCATGTAGCAACACCAGGCTCTGCAATAAAGCTCCATCCAGCTGAACCCCCCCAAAAGTCACACAGCTGGATGACCTTCACCAACCTCTCTGCATCCCAGGGGACACAAGACCCCGTCTACCCGGCCTGCTCACCGCAGACCTGGGGAGCTGGGTGCGTTGCTCCCAGCCACGGCACCGGGTAAGCCAGCATCCCACGGCGTGGGGGTGCGTACGGCTGCACGGAGGGAGGGGCAAGAGCCTATGAGAAGCAAAACTAGTGCTTTTTGAACAACCAAACCCATAAGCTGTATTTTAGAAAACACCACACACCTGGGTCAGTTACCAGGGATGCATTTATGCATACGTATACATATATGCATAGATTTGCTGCTATATATAGCACCTTCTATCAGCAACGCTTGCTTGCTTTGAAAAAGCCAGGTGAATGTCCGCAGACAGAGGAACTGAGGCACAACTAGATTATTTACAGCTCGTTTCCAGAAGTACTCTTTGAAGTTGGAATCCAATTAATTTTATACCTGGGGAGAGATTTGCATAGGGATTTTCTGTCCATATGGGCAAGTTTTTCAAAAGGACTCAGCTCTTATCTAAGCACCCAATGCAGATTGTGTTTTCCAAGGTGCCCAGCATCCATTAGCAGTTCCTCTGAGTACCGCTGGGTTTGTCACAAGGGCAGCACCCTCCTTGGTAAGCCACCGGCCACCAAGCCCTTCTGAGGACACCACCTCCATGGGTCTGGTCTCCAGGGGTGAGGAGCACCCTGATCTGCTGCTGCCTTTGGTAGGGACCCATCTCACCCCTGCCTGGAGATGTGGCCACCTCAGAGCAAATAATTTCCTACCATGGAGAAAAAGAGGGTTTTCTGCTGGTTTAAATCCCTGAACAAGCTCAGCCCAGGATCAGAGACATGCCACCACTGGCACGGGGAAAATGATGGGCATTGGTGGCTGGGGGAAGGCCAGGGCCATCCTGTGCAGTAGCCACATCCCATTAAATCATCTTGGCTATGACCTAAAACTGCACCCACACTGCCAGGAGGGTTTGTCTTCTATCTCCCCTGCAAAGGTGTGCCACCACTGCAGCGAGCACTGCCCGGACAGACCTCAAAGCAGCCACACACTGTCCCCAGCTTGTCAACTCTTTGGGGTAGAAGCTGTATTTAGACCTGAACCTGGGGCAACTCTCTTTAATGAACCTTTCCCGATTTGCGGTCTTACGAATACCCCGGCAGAGAGGCAACCAAGCCTTTCCCCATCCCCTTTTACACACCCGCAACAAACCACGGTCCCCAGGAGCCCACGGCGCGGTGCCTGAAAATCTCTGATCCAGGCAACGGCTGCAAAGCATCGCCTTCAGACTTCTGAGGAAGGGACAGAGCTTCAAAACGCACGTGAAACCCCCAGAGGCCAACATTTCACAAACAAACAGCACCCACCGGGAGGGAGCAGGCAGCCCTGGTTGCAGCAACATCTGCCTATAATGAGCTGACCCGCAGGCTTCCTCCCGGCTCTCCAATTCGTGGGGTAATTGCTGTACATTTTTAGCCTTGCCTGCAGCCATAACGTATAGTGAAGGCTGCCGAGCTGTGTCCAGGGCCAGGTGTGTTCAGAAAAAAGGATAATCAGCATTTTAAAAAAAAAAAAAAAAAAAAAAAAGGGAGAAAAATCTGGCACTGAACTCTGTTGCATCCATTTTTGTTCCTGCCGAACCAAATTGGCTGCCATCAAAGCAAATGGCAGATGAAGAAAACATTGACTTTCTGCTTGGGTCAATAAACAAGACAAATTAAGCGGGGAGTTGAACATGGAACAGGGAACATCATCATTTACCTGAGGAAGAGAGGGGGTTAAAGTCAGAGAGGCTGAAGCAGGGTGCACAGCCGGTATCTCACGTAAGGGCGTTTCACTTGGGAGCTCAGCGCCGGGAGGCAGGAACCGTGCCGGCTCCACCGAGGCTTGGGACTATGCCGTGGGACTGGGTCTGGTGGGCTTAAAACAGAAGACCCCGGACCCACATCCTGAGAAATGACTACAGGGGATTGCATTCCTGCAACTAAGCATCTCGTGGTGCTGATGGCATTTCCCCCGAGTGGGCGTGCGGCCTGCACAGGGCTGAGACCTGACTGCTGCTGGTCCAGAAGTGGCCAGACCAACCCTACCCCAGGTCCCAGAAACACCAAGGATGGGATTCAGCTCACCTATCCCAAGACAACCTGACACACGCACAGGACTGGTCACTTCGGGCTGCCTCCAAACTCAGCAGGGGAGACTCACTCATTTTGGGGATGATCCCCCTACCCTGAGGTGGTCAAGGATTGCAGCAAGAGCTGATGGTGCCCTGAGCTCCACAGACCAGATCTCTGCTGATTAGAAAAGGCAGCCCGAGGGACTAGCTTAGATGCAGATCTAGGGATGATCTAAGCTATTCCTAAGCGCAGCCAAATCAATCCCAGCCTACAGCCCTTGGACCTACTTGCAATAGATGCCAGGGAGAGAAGAAGAAGCCTGCTATTGGCCTTCCTGAGGAAAGGGAAGGTCTTGAGCTCACCTGTAGCATTAGATAGCTAAAATGCCATTTGCGAGACAGACAGAAAGCCTCAACTACGGAAAAAACTCCTTGCACTTTGCACTGTCTTAGACACCACAGACCTACCGTGAGACACAAACCTGCAAAATGCCAAAATCCCAGTGCCCACAACAGGAGTCATTGCCCTTGCTGTGCTGTCCCATCTTGTAGCCTCTTGACATTGTAGCTTCCCTAGCTTCGATCTGCCAAGCTGGGCTATTAATGGGGCGTGTGGGTGGAAATGTAGAGAGCTGAGCAGACTCCCTGGGTTGGTCACTAGTCCCAGGCTCAGGTTTCCAAAGGAGACACCACTTTGGAAGATCTACCTGCTTATTTTGTTGGGTTATTTTTTTTTATTCACAAGCCTACCCCCTCTGAACAATAACCCACAACCTGAAGCACCTCTAAAGAAGAGATGATGCATTAAACCAATGGCAGCACCGTGTTTACACACACACACCGATTTCGAAGTTTAACTCGGAGCTCCTCCAGCCTCACTCTGATACCAAGCATCCAGAACAGATATCCTCCCTTTACCTACAAACCTTTGCGCTATTGCATTATTAAGCGGAACATAAAGAATACATGCATTTATTAAAGGCAGAAGAGACTACACCTCCCGGCGGACTCTTCCCTGAGCTCAATTATAGGCACTAAGTGTCTTGCATCAAATGCGTTTAGAAAAGCTGCGCTATGGCAGAGGTTACAAGGGATGCATCGGGGGCCCGAGCCCATGGGCAACGATGGGAGCTGCAGGCAGGTTCGCATGGGATGGGAGCATCCCTCCCCTTGGGCCAGCCAGATCTCAGCCATCAGGTTCGTTTCAGTTACCAGTGTCAGGGTGAAGGATATTCAGTTTGAACCGCAATTCACAGGAACGCGGGACATGGTCGTCACTATGCCTGCCTGATTAGATCTGTCAAAACCTATCACGGGGAAGTTTGCCTGGGAGCCCTCTCTCCAGCTGCACATTTAGCAACAGGAGATTGATGACAGGAGAAAAAGGCGGGGGGAGAGGAAAAGACAAGAGGAGCATTTGCACACTGCAGGACCACCCTCCTTTTCCTGCCCATCACATTTCATTCACCACCTTTATTTTAGTGTCTATCTTAATTAAGAAGACTACACGGAAGAGCTTCCATGCCAACCCCAGGTCTTCCCCGAGGGGCCGAGGAGGATGCCCAGAATACAATCTGCTCCCTCTGACAGGCACCAGAGACAGACATGCAGCGATGTGTCCCTCCACAGTCCCACCCCACCACGAACCCCACAAACCACCTCTGCCAGGGCAGGGAGCGATGGATGAAGATCTCCTGACGGGTGCCAGGAACATCCATCAGAGCCCACGGCAGCTGGTGCCTCTGGGTAGACAGGGGAGCTGTGAGCATCGCGTGGGCTCTCGGAGGAGGAGGAGGCAGGGGGTGAGGGACGGCTGAGCCCACCCCGACACCGCGGCGGTGTGCACCCCGCTCCTTTTCACGGGGTGACCTCTCCGCCTGACTTCCCACTGCAGCTGCACAGAGCGCGGTGCCGACCCGACGCTGCATGCAAGGAGAGACGAGGGTTACCCAAAGCCTCTCACACAAACGCTTTCCCAGAATACACTCCTCTTTCATTACACGCACAAGGGCCAAAACATTGATTTTTCAGCCCATAGGCAGCAGCAGAAGCAAGCCTCTGCAAATGTGACCCTTGGAAAAAGATTCAAGTAGAAGGTTTGTGGAGGCAGAGGTCACTGGAGAGGCAAACCTGGGTATTTACAAGCAAGAAAACAGTCAGATGTATTTTTACCATTTCACCCAAACAGGCTTCTCCACACATACTTGCAAGAAGCGGGGATCATAGCAAAGACTGAGCTTAACTTGTTTCGCCAAGTTTTTCTCTCGATGGAAGGAGCACCGCAGAGCTGAAGCACTGCCCGATTGCGGGCCCGAAGGCAATGAACTTTCTTTCAGCATTTGGCATAATTCATATTAAAAGACTCAAATTCAGCTCCAGCAATATTCACCTCTATCTATCCAAACCCAAACTTGGTTTAAAGAAATGAAGATGACCTCAAAACTCCTGAGGGTCTGCTCTGCCACAGCAGACGAGCAGAGAGCGTTCCCAGGAATAAAAGCCCCGAGCGGGAGCTGGCATTTCAAGATCGGCTGCAGACTCGGATGGTGAATTACCGCACGACCGCGGGCAACTCGCAGGATGTGTCAACGCTCCAGACTCCTCATCTGTAAAACGGGGACAACCACAGCTACCTACCTCCCACCGTGGCACGCAGTTAATTAATGCTCTTTTGAGTTGTGAAGATTAAAAGCGGCATATAACTCCAAAATAGTGGTTTATTATTATTATGAATGAAGCCTCCACTTGTTCCATCAGAGTGCACCTTAAAGCAGTGCTACTGTAGACACTGTGAATTGTTTCCAGCAGCTGTACTACTGCTGGTGTTCGCAGGAGTTTGACTGTAGACTTGCTAGTAAGAGCTTTGAATACGCTAGAGAAGAAGAAAGAGAGGGAGAGCAAACAAATAGAAATTCCACCACATTTTGTGCTTAGCACCTGGAGACAATGCTCCCACCCTCCTGGGGCCTGGAACAAAACAAACCAGAGACAACAGCATCTCTTCACCTCCCATTCTTGCCTGTGCTTTACCTTCACGGGCTGCTGTAGCCCTGCATGCATAACGTCAGGACAGGTCATACTGCAAGGGCACTTAAACAGCACATGCAGATCATGCAGCCACTTTAGGAAGTGATTAATATATCATCTGTATTTGACAGGTGGGAGAAATGTAGCGCAAAACACTGAAATCACCTGCTTACAGGCACGCAGCAAGCTGGGGGCAGAACAGCATGCCCGAACTATGCAAAGGCACGGACAGCCCGCTGCTCTGGCTGGGGCAGTGCCAGCTGTGCCCAGCTGTGGGCACCACCCAACCTGTGTCCCCATCCTCCCAGGTGCGCTGGCAGGAGGGACTCCTCACCCAGCCTCCCTGGGGGGCTCTCCGACCCTGAAAGCCCTCCTTACCCTGCCACGAGCATCAAATCCGGTGGGGCAGGTCCAGAGTCCCCAGTGCCAACCATAACCCCCGCGCTGTACGCAGGCTCAGTCCCTCTCCTGCCACCGATGGTTTTGAGTTGGTAACACCGGAGTAGCACGTAGCAAAAGAAAGTTCGGATCCTGGCTCAAGTACTTCAGGTAAATCACCTTTTTGTACAAAGGGCCAACATGATCTCCTTTGTCCACCTGCAGCTCTTTAGCCTGCATCTCCCCAAGGCAGAACGCCCTCCTTTGATGCCTACGCAGCACCTGGCACTCTGCTTTCCCAACCCTGCAGCCAGCTTCTCCGTGCCCTGGCAATGCAACCGAACCTGGCGGAGCAGCTTGCGGCTCTCCATCTCTCCAGCATCGCTGCTCCCCATCTCCAGCCCACCTCCACCGTGCCCGGTGAAGGACTCGGATGCCTGCAGCACACGGTGGCCACACCGCTCCCGATAGGTACCTTTCATGTTTAATTCAGAGCCTAGTTTAGTTAATCTATTTTTTAATAATTCATCCCTTCCACCTTAATTTTGGTAGTTGTTGAAAATCCCTAATAAAACATTTAGGGGCTCTTTTACTGAAGCAATGGCATGATTTACTTGATGGAATCCAGTCTTTGATGTCCTGTCTTAATTCCCTCCCTCCCACCGTGCCTCAATCCTGTTTATCACTGTGCCGGAGGTAAGAGGTTCTTGTCGAGTTTTGTAGCACTTAGACGCTTGGTCAGCGTTAATAATTCAGCTGCCCCGAACGGCTTGGACAAATCATGTAGCACACCAGCCTCTTCCTTTTATCAACAGCTCCCTCTGCCACTGCGGATCCAGGCATCGGCCGGGAGCGGTGCAGAGGGACCAGGCGGAGCATCCCTACCAACGCGGGTCAGAAGCGCGAGCAAAATATCGCAGGTGCCAACTATGTTGTTGAAAGAATATACACCCTTTTACAACGCTTATATTTCATTCTCTACTGCCAGAATGGAGAAACATGCTGGGTTTTTGCATCCGTAATTGGGGAAGAACAGATGGTGGAGGCACAGTTGGAAGTAATACAGCCATTAAAATAATCTATACTGCTTGTAATTCTCCAACATGTGAGAAAGAAGAGGGCCTGCCTTCGCCCGAGTGCCCACCCGGCCTACAATATGGGTGGAAAAGTTTTTTTTGCAGTTGTTGGGATATTGAGGTGTTTTGGTGGGTTTGATGGGTTTTACCATTTCCTTTCTCCTGGGATTCTCCTGGGATTCTCCTCTTGAAGCAATCTGAGGAGCCAACAGCTGAACCAGAGCTGCTTCCGCTGGGTATTTATTTGACTCCCGTGTGCCATGCATGGCACATTTTTCCCCCAAGTCACCCAGTTAAAGTAATTGCTAGCTTTACATCTATCTTGATATAAGAACAGCAGCAGAAAGTTCCAAGCACTTCAGGCAGGTAGGGGTATCTCTGTAGTTAACTTAAATTTCAAATGGGGGTGATGGGAGAAAGAATTAATGCAAAAAACCTCCCACTGATTCATGAAAATTGAAACTTCTCAGGGAAACGCACAGGCTTTGCCATCACCTCTGTCACTTACAAATCTCGAGAACAAGAAAATGTAAAATCAGAGTAAGAAAATTGCCCAGAAAAGCCCAGACATTTAGCCAATATATGGAAATTTATGTCCACGCTCTGCATGATTTAGGCCATGGTTTCAGGGATCTCTGTGCCCTCCAAACACCCCAGCCACCTTGTTTGGTACCTCTTGATGGGTGAGGGTTTTTCTCTGGGATTTGGTTACTGCTTTGTGTCGGTTCGTTTTTCTACACAGACATACTATAGAAAAGGACCTGCTTCAATACAAAATGGAGAAAATGTCTGAAATCTCAAAAAAACCACATTGGAAGGAGTAATCCTTTCCCACTCAGACCCAGAGGCCAGTATCCCCATCCTGATTTATGGGGGGGAGAAGGAAGGGGAATCACAGCAGCATCCCCTGGCCAGGAACACAAGCACCTGCATCCCTTGGGCACCGTGTCTCCCACAAACACCTCCCCGGGCTGGACACAATGATTTTCTCAGACAGAAACCTCTCCATTGGGCTTAAAATCTTCACTGCAATCATGCAAACAAGTACCTCTCCAAATCCTTACCCTCTGCCCTGAACACACAGGAGCCAGCAGGACGTTACCTTGACAGCTAGCTTTGCTTTATGGAGCTGTAAATATAATTTTTAATAGGCTAGCAGCAAGAAAGATGTGTTTTCAGGCTCGACAACATCCAAAATTAACTGTGATTCATTTCAAAAGGGGTGAAGGGGTGGAGGAAGAGGGAATGCGAGCCCGAAACCCACAGAATATAAAAGCCTTGAAAGAAACTGCCAAAAAGCCCCTGCATAGCTGCCTTCTGGCTCTCTGAAAGAGATTAAAAACCTGAGCAGCATCAGGCTGAAGCAGACGTCACGGAGGCCACCCTGGGCCATGCTCATGCTCAGATAAGACTCTTTCTGATTATTATTTTCCCAGAGACGACCCAGCTTTTGCCAACGCATAGCTCTGCCCCTCTCCTCACATCACCCGGCACGATGGGTTTATCTAAACTGAGGAGAGAAGACGTGAGATGCCAGTGCCTGAGGTGACCAGGGGCTCCCCCCACATGGTCCCTGGGGACCTCGGCGGGATCCTGCCATGAATGTCAGCATCTCATCCTCCTTCAGCATCTCATCTGCCTTTGTGTGCCAGAGCATTAAGCCTGACGCGCCTTCGTTAGCCTCAGCGCTGCTCTCTGACACCTAATTTGACTAACCCTTTAGTGACTAATTTAATTACCCCGGCCCACAAACTGACAGACAGCTGTTAAAAATGGTTATTGCATTATTAATACGCTCCAGTAATTTCCCATTAAAACTATACTGTTAATAATTTTTTTCCCTGTATTTCTTCCCTCTTAATTAGTCTATTTAAAACTTTGAAGGAATATTCTCTTTATGGTAAATGGGAGCGTCGAGCAAATTACATTTTTGATTGAATACTTCTGTGATAGGCCAGCAAATAAGACCGTTGAGTTGTTAATTATTGTCAGAGTTTCACACGATGCCTGCTAATGAGGCAGTCAATCTTCTCTGCCATTCCTAGAATATTAATGGAGGCCGTTGGTATTGATTTTGTCACCAGGAGAAGGCAGGAACCCCTCCTTCTCGGGTGGCTCCATGGAGGACAAGGGGGGCTCTGCACTGGGAGGGGACATGGAGGGGACCAGAGACCTTCGGGATGGGCTGAGCCAAAGAGGCCTTGGAGCTGGTTGAAGCTCAGGAAGCTCTTGGGTGTGCCAATGGCAGCTGGCACGGCTCACGGACACGGTGGGGGAGTTGGCGCATCCCCACGGGGGTCACCCCCCTCGACAGGCGTCAACACACAACAGCCGCAGCCAGGCAGGACAGGCAGTGGGGGGGTGTCAGCTCCTGCCAGACACGCTGGTCCCTGTCCCCTCTCTCTGTGTCTATCTGTTGACTCTGAAGTGTATCAGATTCACCCCTTATCTTTCTGCGATAAGGGAATTTGTATTTTATTTTTTTTTTTAAGGAAAGGGAAATACCTGATCTGTCTGGACTTCAACAGATAACTTGATAGAGTGATGCAGGGAAATTATTAGCAAAGCAACCGTGGATAAGGATTGACATGAAACTGCGAGTTGGCTTAGAGACTGTACAAAAGCAGCCTTTGAGTTGTGCTAAAAGATGCAACAGGGAGCTTTCAGTACCATTTCTCAAGCCCTTTAGGGATTGATTCTATTTGATATTTGCACTAGTCCTCTCATCAGAGGATGGAGGAGTTTGGCAGCAAAGTCTGCCAGTGTCAGTCATAGGACTTGAATACTCTTCCCACCAGGCTGCCATTGCCCAGCTCAGAGAGCAAGAGCAAGAGCAAGTCTTGTGGGGCCATGCCCAGCGCAATCCCCAATGCCAAAGCCGTCTCCCTGCAAACAGTGTCTTGGCCAAGCCAGTGGCAGTCCTACTAAAAAAAAGTCCTGATTTTGTAACAGGGGAACCGAGACAGAGAGAGGCAGCAGCCACCCAAGGAGGTGTATGGGTCTGTGACCGACGTCCCAGCTGCCCCGTTAATGCCACCTCCCTGGGCAGGCAGGGAGCCACACTTCCCTGAGTGAGAGGTTGCATGCACATACATGCAATTAAAAGATGCCTGTTTCAGCCCCCAAAAGCAAGGATGAGCGCACACACGAACTGTTCCACTTGAGCTGCAGAGGCTGTTCAAGTGGCACAATCCCCCCGCACAAGCGTGTCCCCCTCTGCTTTCTGCGGCCACATCATCTCCTGCAAGAAAACGCAGCCCTTCCCAGAGCAGCAGCATTTCTACTGCTGCAGTGAAAAATCCCTTGCTGCGAGACACGCAGGGCAGACAGGGGCACGCTGCGTGGTCGTGCGGGCATGTGGCGGCAGGAGGGACCGCAGCAGCTCCCGGCAGCGTCAGAGCTGTGGCAGAGGACGTGGGACTGACTTTGCTGGGATGCTGTGGCACCACATCAGAGCAGAGATTTGGATTTCCTAAATAGGTTGCCCAGCACTTGGTGCTGTGTTTTATTTCTGTAGCTTTGCTCCGAGGAAGTGCCTTGTGTGGGTGCCTGACCGGGAGACCAGCAGGATCAATGCTGCACACAGAGATGCTGTGCTGGCCCTGCAAACCAGCTCAGCTCCCTCTAAACTGCTTGAGCTGTCCCAGCCCGAACCTTCCCCAGCCCTGCTCCCACTGGGAAAGCCAGGAGAGACCAGATGAACCTTGTAAAGCTCAGAAAACCCGTTATAGCAGGTGATGTGCGGACATAGGTCAGACTGTCACAGCTGTCGAAGCTTAAGGACTTCACTCCAGCTACCTGCTGCAGCTACTCCAGTTGGGCTTTGCACAGCCAAACCCACCACTCCCCAAAACTGAGATTATTCTGGGCTATGCTGGGAACACCCTCCGTCTGCCTGACCGGGTGCTGCAAGGAGAGGGCGGGAGGCATGGGGGGTGGGTTGGAGCATCTGTGGGGTGCTCCCAGCTGTCTGCATGCCCTGTCATCCCCAGCTGCACACTTGGAATGACACCAAGAGACAGGGACAGACTGAGGACAACGGCCTCCGCAGGAACAGCCGCCCATCCGCGCTGGAAGCTGCGGTGGGGTCGGGACCACCAGTCCCGCAGCCAAGGGATGGCAAAGCTGCTGCTGCCTCCCCACTTCTGCCTGCAACCTGAGCACACACGGTGCTCTCCAAGCAGGCTGCTAAAATACTGGGGAGCCAGATGTTTAGCAGGAAATCTTTTCATGCTCCCTTAAACCCCTGCAAAGCCCCAGCTGGTGAATCCAAAAGACACAGAACAACCGGGGCTTCTCCCTGCACTGCTCACCAGATTTCCACTCAATCCCACCTGTTTCTTGGCCCCTTTCGAGGCCAGGCGAGGGGATGGCAGGGATTTCTGTGGTTTCTTTTCCACCCTGGAGCTGGGCAGCAGATTAGCATGGCTGTCCCCCAAATACAGGCAGCATCCCCCGACCCGGTCACCCCTGCTGCTTCTGAGCCCATCTGCTGCCCACATGGGCTTCAGTAAAAGGAGAGGTTTCCATTTATAATTAATTACCTGTGATGCAGCATATCCTGATTTTACCAGGAAAGAGGGAGTCTGTAACTCTCCCCGAGGTCCAAGTGAGATGCCATGAAAAACCCTTAAGGTCAATGGCAGCCATTCTTGACTCTTCTTCCTCTATCTGTACCTTGTATCAACTATGTTTGGGCACAAATTACAGCTTTCGCCGCCCCCCCCCCCCCCCCCCCCCCAAATCATGTGATCCCACTGGTCTGGCACCAAGTCAAACTAACACAAACCCTGGAGGGCTCTTTCACCTGGACCCAGCCCCCACCGCCCTGGCAGGAGGGTGGGAAGGGTGGGCTCAGGTTTGCCTACACTCACATCAGGTAGGGATGATCTGCTCCTACCTTAAGTCCTCAGGAAGCTCCTGTAAGGGAGAGAAGCAGCCAGCTCTCATAACACACCTAGTGCTGGCTTCTTGGCTCAAATAAGCAGAGTACCACACCTGGCCTCCCCATGTCTCCTTTCCACAGGGAGATGCAGGATGATAACCAGAGCCATCAGTAGCTCCCTGCAAGAACGGGCAACATGAGCCACTTATTCAGAAAGGGCAAGGAAGAACTAAGGAGACAGATATCCTGGAATAGTGCATCCATAATAAATAGTCCTGGCTTGCAGTGGTGCCCATCCCAACTACTTGGAGCGAGTCTAAGAGGACTCATTTTAGCTGTCAGTAAACAACAGCTAACATCCCTTGGACCCAAATGGAAGCCAATTACCAACTCATAGGTAAAATGCCACCACAAAGACTGGCTGTGGGCAGGAGGTGAGCAGAAACCCACAGCTTCCCCGAAGGAAGTCAGCACCACGGAACAAGGCGAGGAAACCAGGTACCACCACTCAATGCCCACCAAGCCCCTGCGCAGGGACTTTGGGCACGGCCAGGCTGTGAGCCGGGTCGGCAGCCGCTACCAACGCTCGCAGACCAGAGGCAGCACTGCCCAGATGGCACTTAGCCTCTGCAGGCACTGCCGCCTGGGATAACAGCCTTGGTGCTATGGAGCCGAAAGGTCATGCTTCAAAATAAGGGCAGGCTTTGAGTTAAGAAAGGGTTAATGGCAGATTACAGGCTGCCAGCATGGGCACATATGGAATAAAAGGGGGGCTGAGATCAAAAGCCTCATGGTGGGTTAACTCCATCTGTTCCCACAGGGTTTCAGGGCTTCCCCCTGGGGAGACAGTGCAGAATAGCTGCTCCACAGCATCTACTTCAGTAGAAGAGCCCTAACACATGTCAGGGACCTGTTACACATACAGATCATGTCTGGTATGCGTGGTTATAAGCAATGTATTCACCCCTAGGACTCTATGGGTCAAGAAGCCCTTTATTAAACCACCTACAACTTTATCATTAACCCCAAGCTGTGTCTGTCTCCAGAGGAACCACTTTTCAGAGCCAACATCTCTAGCTCTGGCCCATCTGTGTTTGATACGCACGCATGAAAAAAAAAAAAAAAAGGCAAATGTAGACTGAACTGAACAAAGAGACTTCTCACTGCAAAAGCTCAGTGCATATTTACACAGTATCCTGCCCTAATTCTCACCTTCTTCATTTATGTCATTTTAAGACCTCCGCAGTAGCAGGGAAGTATTAGCTGGTGTTTAACCGCGTGCGCCTGGGTTCAGCACGGCTCCCGACGATCTGCTGCTGGAAGAGAGCCCCGTGGCAGGGATGGACGTGGTGAGGTAGTGACTGGGGGATGGTCCACAGCAGAAACACCAGCCGGGAGGGCGAGCAGCACTGGGGGACACTATCCCAGCCTGAGCCCGTTTTGCCTTACCTATAAGGTGAACCAACATCAGCCGGCATGGAATGACCTGGCTATGTGACGCGTGGGATGAACCGCCACGTGCAACACCTGGACCTCCTGTTTGCAGGAGACATGAATACACTCCCCCCGCAAACCCACGCAGCCACAGTGCCAAAAGACCTGCGTGTGCCCTAGATGCAACTGCGGGCTCTTCACCCCCCTAGCTGCCTCCCCTCCAAAGCCTGCTCAATACCAGCCACTTTTGTTTCCTCCGGTGGAGGAAAAAGATGCGCTAGATAAATTACATACAGACCTTGTGGTCCATCAATACCCTCATCCCCATCCCTCCCTCCCAGCCTCCACTCCGGTCCCCACCAGCACCGCTCAGCCCCGCCGGAGCCCGGCTCTGAGCCCGGCACAGCCTGTGGCACCGCGCGGCAGCAGGTCCCTAACTGCACCCATCTGTGTTATGATAAAAGGCACTTGGTTGTAGCCAATAGCACCTCGTTATATCAAAAACACTGCAGGAAACGTCTAGAGCAGAACTGATTACGGCACAGTAATTCTTCAGGCAGTGAAAGCAGGGCAATTCCCAAGATGGGATTATTTTTTTGCAAAGCTTCACCTAATTTTCTTGATTTTTTTTCTGCCTTGCTCGCTCCTCAGCCTTCCTTCCAAACCTCTCCAGCTTTGCAGCGCTCTTTGATTTAGTCCCTCAAAACAATATTCTGCTTAACGCACTCCAGTGTAGTGCCCAGGAAAGCACCACCATCCACCAGACCTCCGGGCTTTAAACATGTAGCAGCAGGAAAAAGTCAAGAAAGCTTTCACTTTTCACTCTGTAGCCAGCAGCCTGATTTGGGGAAACCAGAAAAGACCGGACAGGTACTTATAAACATCTAAATCACAAAAGGTGAAGCTGAGTAAGCAGCAAATAAACAGATGAAAAGGGGCAACGATACAAAACCTGGGCAGCGCGGAGGCAAAGGGCAGACGATTTGCAGCTAACACACGGTCCGGTCCGGCTGTGGTCCTGCCAGCCAGCTGCAGCAAAGCACAGAAAGGTTTTCTGAGCCGATGGGCAACACCAGACAGGGTGCACCGTCCCCTGCTCTGTGCAGCGCTGACACTGTCTCTCAACTACGCCTAGCTTTTTGGTGCTTTTCACCTCATTTTGAGCTGCTTTTGCTCCTTTGCCTGGAGGTCAGGGGGCCAGGGGGAGCCTGCAGGGCATCTCTCCTGCATCTGAAGACTGCATGGAATGAGAAGGACCAGCATGGCATGAGCAAAATTACTCTGAGTTGCCTGCAAAGTGCAGCACCAATGGCTCCCTTGGCTGTCCCAAGGCCAGCAGGAGGAACAGAGGGCATTTTGCCCTAATAAATCACCCCAAGAGCCGGGGTGACATCCAGGAGTGGAGCAAATCCTTCAGGGGCAGCAGCCACAGCTGTGGGGCACCGTATGGAGTCCACTGGAGCCGATAGAAACATCACCCCGGCCCCAGCTGCTCAGAGGCAGAAGCCAAAAATAATTAACTTCATTTGTCTTCGGAAAGCGCAGCCATCCCGCTTTGCTGGCCGTGACTGTGGCTGTCCCCGTGCCCGGCCCCGGCTGCCCACGCTGCTGGGTTCAGCAGCCGCGGTGCCTGCACGGTCGCTGCCTGAGGCAGGTGACTGCCTGCCCTGGGGTGAAAGCTGAACGGGAGTTTTTCCCCTTGGTTTTGTCTGGTTTGCACAGAACTGCCTTCCCTCGTCCCTCCGTGGTGAGAACGATGTTCCTCAGCAGCAACATGTGCATCCTCCCTTCTGTTTAGCAATTAAAAAAACCTGTAAAAATAAACCTAGGGGTCCATCTTCTCCAAAAGCCCTTTCTAAGCCTGCAAGGGACAGTGTCTTCTCGCAGTGCCCTTAAAGCAGAAGGACAAAGCTCCCCTGTTCATGTCCACCTCCATTCCTGTCACCTCTGTTGAGATGATTTCTCCTCCCCACACCGGCTGTGGAGCCTGTCACGGGTCCCTGGCACACTCCCAGGAATGTTTTAGCTCGGCTGAATTTTATTAGTTTTGTCCTCTGGATGAAGTGATCCAACAGTAGTTACAGGAGGTAAAAACGAGAAAGGAGCAGCAGTCACAGTCCACGTCAGGCAAGTTTAAGGCAACTGAAATTTCATCAGAAGTGGTTGGTGGATGGTGCCAGCTCTTTCCACTAAGCTGCATTACGAAATAGCTGAAGAAAAGGAATTAATCTTTTCCCAGTGTCACTGCCCCACCTGGGACCGTATCCCCCAGTGACACAGCTAAGCTGAAGGAGAGCTGCACATCCAGACGGGACCGGGGCCATCATCCCACCCCACCCTCGAGCATCTCAGGGCCTTGAGAACAAAGCTGCTGAGGACAGCCCTGGGAGAGAGGGCAGGGGCTCAGAGCATCCTTCCCAGGTGCCCAGAAAATCCTGTCCCTCCTGCTGCTGCCACTGTCCTCCCTCCTCTGCTGTCCCCCTCCTGTCCCCAGCGACCCACGAGTGCAGCTCCCAGCCCCAGCCCACCGGCCGGGCAGTCGCACGCTCTCAGCTGGCACCAGGTGAAGGTGATGTGGGTCAGCTTGTTCTGAAATGGGAGAGGGCAGAGCTGACCCCAAATACTCTGCACTGGCTGGGGCTCAAATGCCTGCACTACGAACCAGCCAGCAGCGCTGGCCTGGCACCGCTGTGTCCATCGCCAGCAACCTGGTCCTTTCCAAAAGCACCACAGCTCCCTCCCCAGCACAGGAGAAGAAGAGGAGGAGGAGGAGGAGAGGTTCCCTGAGCCAAGCCTGACACAGGTCCCCAGCGTCCCAGCACCACACTGTCACACAGCCACCCCTGTCTGGGCCAGGGCATGAACCGCCTGGTCCCTCTCCCACCCGCAAAACTTCTAGTCCCCTTCGCAGGCAGGAGAGGCATACAAAGGCAAAGGCAGTAAAAATCAAAATAGGGGGGGAAAAAACATGATTCAGGAGAAACAGTACACACAGGCTTTATAAACATTGAGGCCATGGGGCTGCACTTTGAACAGGCAGCTACAAAAGCATGCTCGGGCCGATTTTTAACAGAAAGCAAAGGCAGGGACATAAAAACAAGTAACACCATCAAACAGGGACAGGAGAACTCCTTTCATTGAAAAAAATCCAAGTTCTGATTTCACCGCCTTGCATCACCCTTTCTGCTAAGCACACACATCAGCACAGTGTTTTAGAGCCCATGCCTCCCCCTCCAAACGCTCTGTACTCGCTGCTTGTCTCAGCGCTGGCAGGATCCTGCTCCACCATGGATCCTCCTCCAGGCGGTTGGATGGACGGACACACAGCTCCAGCAGAAGATTTGGCGTAAGGGGCCGCTAGAGTCCAATGCCAAACCCTACTCTGTGACAGGAGATCCCAGATACATTAAAGGGAATCGCTTTGGGTGTGAGACATATTTGCATATTTGGCAGGTGGTGGGATTTTTTTAATTGTCTCAATAAATATATAAACAAAATCTGTTCGTTTGTTGGGTTGTTTTTCCCTCCTGGGCTCTGCGGCACCACGGACGAGAGGAACAGCAATCGCTCAGCTGCCAAACTTGTAGCTGTTGCTGCTGCTCCCTATGATGGATTTGCTTAAGAGCCAGGTCCAAATTTACGTCCACTGTCCCTAAGAGGTTTGATCATTTTCTGTGCAGTTTTACAGCCCAGCATCAAGACCTCAAAAAAGCAGTAGGTTTGCACAAAGGACCAGAGCACAGAGAGAGTGAAACTCAGCATTACAGTAGCAGGAATTATTAAAAGCCCCTGAAGAAGGAGGGCTGAAATGTCCCTTGGATTCTGGGCATGGTGCAGCTGGTGACGGACCAGGAAGACAGGCTGAGGGCAGCGAGATGCCTGTGCCCTCCCAGAGGTGCTGGGTGACCCATGTTTCAATACTGACCTACCCTAGATACTCCCTGGGCAATTTCAGCTCAAGCTTTTGGTTTTTTTTCCACCCCTGTCCTCTCTGCCTCTATTTCCCCATCACACAACTCCGGTAATTCCTCTCTCATTTTGCTGCTCACACCCTTCGGTGGCTGCCGCAAGGTTACATCTCTATTTAGTCACCCCGTAGCCAAGTGAGACGTACCTGACTCTTCTAACCTGCTCTCATAAATCAAAGTGGGAGGCAGGGAGCAGGAAAAATCCCGGTAAGCAGCCAGGACGATGCTAAGTTGACAGATGCAGGGCAGGGGCTGGTGGCTGCCTCCCTGTAAAGCATCTGTCCTTTCCCTCCAGAGGATGAGGCCAAAGGCTGCCTTTATCCCAGTGCCAAGCACTGCAAGCTGCATCTCCACCGCTTTTTGCAAGACGACAGCGTGTTGGGGTGATAAGAAGCCCAAGCCAGAGCGGTGGGGACGTTATCTGTGGGGATGATGGTGTCTCTGTGATGTGCACAGTAATGAATTGCCTTGTTTGCAGAAATGAATAAGTTGTGTCTGGTGATGCAATGACCAATTTGCTCCATCATATGAAGCTGTCCATTCATCACGGGCACCAACTGCCAGGTGCTTGCGGTCAGTTTATTGGCACCAGTGGAGCAAGGGGCTCCGCAGGCAGCTCCCCGGGTCCCTGCTGAGGAACAGCCCAGAAAAAGGGTTTCCCCTCTCCCCCGACCTCCTGGCTGAGGGTCCTCCAGCATTGAGCATCCAGAAATCACACCTCACTCCATTCCAGGAGACAGAAAAGAGGGAAAAAAAGACCAAGTTCCCATGGCATCTCCTGCACCAAATGGCAAGAAGAGCTGGCAGGATCCCCTTTGCCTGCTCCTGCCCATACCCCGCCGGCATGCTGCCCACAGGGACCAGCCCAGCCCACCTCCTCAGCCTCAATGATGCTCACCTGCAGCAGCACCCATTTTCCTGCACTCCTGCAGATAAGGCACGAGGCCAAGGCACAGGGCAGAGGAGCTCTGCTGCTGCTGTGACAGCGTGGCCACGGCAAAGCTGTTTCACCTCTCCTGGCCCAGATTTCCTTTGCCTTTCTCATCCACTTTGCTTTCCATCCTCCTCTGGTCCCAGGGAGCCTCACACCGCAGCGCTCAGCACCAACTTGCAGAATCACAAGTGCCCAAATCACTGCAAAGCCCCTGCAAAACATCACTGCAAATCCCTCGTAAGACTGGGGCAGTGGTGGTGTCACAAGGGCATAGCAGGGCTGAGCCAGGGAAAGCCACAGGCAGGGAGCAAAAGCCCAGCTCCCGTCCTCTACATGAGATGGGACGCATGCAGGCACAGAGCTGGGGAGCAGAGCTCTCTGCCGCCGAGAGAACTGAAAATAAAATAACAAACAAATAAAAAAAAAAAAATCCAGTTGACTGTACTTTGGCAAAGAATTCAGAGAGCAAAGGGGCTCACTTGGGAGCAAAACGAAGATGAATTGACAACGAGTTCAAGAGAATTCATTCTGCCGCTGAACACTTGTCTCTCCATCAGGACATCTCAAAGGCTTGTCAAGCGAAGGCAAGGCTTTTATTTGTTTCTATGGTTGCCATAACGATAGAGCTATATGTCATGTCAGGCGGCAGCTGAGGCTCGCGCCTCTGATTTATAGCTGCTCACCAGAAATTATCAACTTTTCTGCAGAGCGGGTGGCATGGTGAACCAGGACCACCAAGCGTTTGCCAGTGCTGTGCTCTGCCCCTCGGGTTATCTCTCCTCTCGGTCCCCTGCAGCCGGCTGTGCCCCAAGGGATGCTTTTATTATTCCCCGCAGGGATGCTTTTATTAACCCCTGCAGGGATGCTTGGTGCTGACAGTGGTGGGACGCGGGGGCTGCGGGTGCGGGTCCTCCCCATGAGCTGCCGATGGGGCACAGAAGCGTATGCTGCTGCAATTATAGCGATTCCTGGGACAAGCGGTACCTCCTAAAGGGCCAAAAAGAGACGGAGAGGTGTCCAGGGAAGGCCAGCAGAAGGATTAAATACCTAATAGTAATTTGTTTAAAAAAAATATGGACTACTGTGTTTAACACCAGGTTATGGAAGAAATACAGATAAGAGAGAGGAATGGGAGCAATGGGGAGAGGGAGACAAAGAGGGGTCTTGAAAACAAGCGAGACAAGGTGGGACTGGGAAGTATTTCTTGTCCTGGCAGAGCGTGCACAGCTGGGACAGTCTGCCCAGCCTCGGACCTGGCCTCCAGCCCAAGCCAGAGGCTCCCCAGCATGGGGAGAGTCCTGCAGCGCTGCTGGCCAACCTCATATGAACAAAGACGTCACCATTAGTGTGGCCGCCACGATCCCAGACGTGTGACCGATGTGATCATCATGTGGAGGCTCAGGCTCTGGGGTTGACGAGGGGATGCTCAATACAGTTACTGATAAATTATACATATAAGTTTCATTAACTCTAAGCACCCTCGTGATTAATTTATGATGCACAGCCCTAAAAACTCCATCACCAAGTTCTGCATACAGAGTCCTGTCCCCACTCAAGCCCCAGCACGCATAGGAACATGCCCGCTGGGACATTTACACGTAGACCTTTGGCTCCCATCCATAGGAATTTTCTCTAATGACATGGCTGCAGCAGCAGGAGGAAGCTTGGGCCCTTCATTCCCATCCACCAAAGCACTGCGTACAGCTTGTTGCACTGCTCAGCGGTGAAACACACGAAGAACAGCATCTCTCTGGAGAAGCAGCAGGGAGTCAGCATTTCTCCAGAGAGCTGCTGAAAGGCAGAGCCCCACCTGTCCCTTCCGCAGTCTCAAGCACCTTCATAAAAACGCAAGGCCACATCCGAACCTTTAACCCTCCGAGTTGTAAAGACTTCATCACTTATTTTCTCCAAATCAGGCTTTCTGCAATTTCCTTCCATTAAACTCTTCAAGACAAGTGACCGCAGAGCCAAAAGGTGTCAGACTAATGAAAGGTCTGGAGGAATGCAGCACGCTCGTTATTAAAGACGCAGAAGAAATACAGGACTGAGCTACCATCGCGGTGTTACAGGACAGCAAACAGGGCACTCCAGGCGCTGAGACGCGGCTGTGTTGCAGCTGGTGTAATACAGCCCAGGATCTGGCCCTTGGCATGGGGACGTGACTGTATTAGAGCTCAAGTGCTGCAGGACCACCCGCGGGAGCTGCCAGCACCGAGGGACAGCGGTGCCACCGCCGTCCCACAGCCTGGGGAACAGGTCCCCCGTCCCATGCAGAGGGATGGCTGCATTTGAACACCTACACAATGGACAGCGTGTGTTCACCTCCGGTGGTAGGTTGACATTATGGGTCATCATCCCGACATCTGAACCACCAAAATCGCTGTATTACTGCTCCCTTGAGAAGCTATCAACACTTGTCTCAGTCCAGAGGGACAAGGCAAAGAGGCTGCAAGATAAACAGCTCTAAAAGCACCTTTCTTATTGTGTGAAAGCACCCAAGAACCTCAGAGGAGGGTCTCAGAGACAGGCCAACGCGATGCTCGTGAGCACCAAACACAGCAACGTCCCTGATCACCAACTGCAGTGGACCTGAACAGCCCCAGCATTAGCTCCTCCACACCAGCACACTCCGCTCGGGTGGGATCACCTTGGTTTCCACCCACCCCAGGGTGCTCGGGACCCCAAGCTTGCAGCCCGATCCCCGTTTGAGAAGTGTTTAAGTTCTAATGCAGAAATAATAGATCGCTTTTCTGTTTTCACTGTTTCTATGAAACCTTCCATAATTCAACATCAAATATTTATCATTACGTTTATTAAAGTTTTAATAATTTAGCATCTCCTGTATGTAAGATACAAGTGCTGTGAACTCATCTCCCTCATTCTACCTGGGTCACTCCAATATTTATACCTGGAATTCTCAGTTCTAGTTCCACTTACAAGGCGAGCAGGCATCAGCCTCCATGCCAGAAACTCCTGTCCTGCTGCCTGGCATCCATCCCGACCAAAACTATTCCATGAGGATCAGTGCCCAGAGACAATTACTGCACTGGAGC
Source organism: Haliaeetus albicilla (assembly GCF_947461875.1). Taxonomy (NCBI): domain Eukaryota; kingdom Metazoa; phylum Chordata; class Aves; order Accipitriformes; family Accipitridae; genus Haliaeetus; species Haliaeetus albicilla. The sequence continues at coordinate 14,149,353 of NC_091508.1, forward strand.
AGAAAGCAAGCTTCCTAGCCTCTACTTCACTAACATACTTTTAACAAAGATGTGAGGAGGCAAGAAAGAAATAATGTTCTCCTGGCATTTTGGCTTGGAAAATGTTGACATAAAACAAGGCGACCCTTCACCTTCTCAAACGAAAAGCAGTAGTCTTCTTCAGACAATAAAAACAATGCTCTTAAGAGAGCCAAATTGTGAGAGATATGTACCATCAGTCTCTTTTTGCAGGAAAGGGAACAAGCACTAATTAGCAACAAAAACACACTTGGAAATGAGGACCTCTTGGATGCCGTCCTGGCTCTGCCATAGGTTTTGCAGGCACTTGCCCCAGCCATAGCCCTGCCAAGATGATGGGACAGAATAATGGAAATCCACCATCCCATCGCTCTGGGAAAAGAAAAGACAGAAGGGGCCGGGGGACATAAGGATCCTGCTAGTGCCCAGGAAGATGATTCACAACACAGACAAGAATTTGCAGGTCAGGAAATTGTGTCTTGAGTCAAGAGGAGAAGGCAGCAAGAAGGAAGGGAGGGAGGGAGGGATCACAGAGTCTCCCTGGCACCCAACAGTCACGTGCTCAATCTTAATTTAATGGGGAAGAGGGGAATACACACTAAATACTTTAGGATAAACCCTTGTAGTTGACAGTTAAACCCTTGTAAACCAGACAGAAGACAATCACCACCACCGTTCTCCTCCAAGGCAGAGGCTGCTGCTCCCTTTCCAGCTGGGGCACAGAAGACAGCTGCTTTGCCTGGCTCCTTTTCCACGGGACCCCCCTTTGCCCACCCTCAGCCCGGTCTCCCAGCAAACAGCCGCTCCTTCCACCCGGGCAATTCTCCTCCTGCAATGCCCTCTTAGGTCCCACTTCTGAACTAGACTGTCACAAGTCCAAGGACATCTGATAAAAATACAAGCCAGTCAAAATGGGGAAGCCAAAGAAATATCCGGGCATTTACTGAACTTCAGGAAGGGAAAAACCCCTCTAATTGTATAATAATTGGAGAAGGAACACGGCCTTTCACCAGGCTCTGACCTTGGCCCTTCATGAGCACCATAGCAGACTATCTAGGCCTGGGTAGATGTGATATACCTCTGAGTTTCTGAAAGATGATAGCACCTCCATACTGGTAAATGCATCAATTTAAGCTATGCAATCTAACATTAGATTTAAGCCACTTTAAAATTGCCTTGCCACAGGTTCATACCAATTTACCTGACTGGATTGGCAGACTTCAGAGCTATATGCACAGGCCTGGCCTAGACCCATCAGGACCAAAAAAGCCTGGAGGGCTATCACATCGCATTTCTTAATGGAAGAAAATTAATCAAACTTATCATCATAGAACTTACTGCATCCTCAATAACAATTTAAAGAGCAGCAGTCGCTCAAGCATGAGGAAAACGAGAAACCTGCTTCCTACCTGACATCCGCTGGATCTTCTGTCACCAGAACATCTGTCTTGCAGCTGGCAAGAGGATTGATGGAAAGCTCCACGGGGGGCACCACGAAGCTCTTACTGACAGGCAGCCACAGGCCTTGACCCAAACTATAGGTGGACCTGGAATAAGGACAAACGTGTCATATAGGAACAGAGTGTCCACAGTGAATGGTGGCCCTCTATTGCACCTGACCACCTGGAAGTCAGAGCAGCGGTGGCACTGTGGGATAATTTAGTCATTTGGTCCTGTCCTCAAAGCCAGATGAGAGAGAAATAGCTAGAGATGTGACAGAGAGAACGTGGGGATGGTCAAGCTCTTCTTTTTAGTCCAGGGGGACTTTCTGTACGCACTGTCCTCGCTTTTGCTGAGCTGCATCTGGCTGAGGGGATGAGAGAGAAACCCTTCTCTGTCTGCAGAATATGAACAAGTCTTTCAGGTCTGTCAAAGGCAAACAACACCCATGTCCCCCAGCCAGAACAACAAGACGGAGCCAGGAATGACCAAGAGGTAGCATCCTCTGGGATGTCCTCACTGGCTCTCCCCGCCGGGATGTCCAAGCTGAACACTCCTTTGACTGACCTGAGTATCTTCTCCGGCGCCTGCTCTCCTGTGACCAAGTCGTATCCCCGCTCGAGCGTCGTGTACGGCCACGGCCTGGGAGGCAGAGAGGGAAACAGCAGCTGTGGCACATCACTTGGCAGGGAAAGCGTCACAGCCCGGTCCCAGGTCTTTGGTGCCAGTAATGGCTGGTAGGGAGGAGAACTGGGCTCCTCACCAACATGGGAGCCAGGACAGAGCAAATACACCATCATATCACTACTCACCCTTCGCTGTGTCCCCAGTCACTGCGCACACACAAGTGGCGATGGACAGGGTCTGGGGCGTAGCCTTCATGGCAGCTGCACTCTCCTAAAAGAGAAGAGAGGAAGATGAGACCTCTCTGCCCCAGAAGTAAGTCAGTGGGCCCTCCTCCCCTGCTGCCCATCTCTGCTTCTTCGTGGCCATTCTTGGTCCCTGCCGTGGATCTGGAGCACTTTGGACTCTTCCAAAAACTCCAGGAGATGCAGAGGAAGAGATGTGGAAAGCTGCAAGAAACCTGTAATCCTTCTGGAGGAGGTTACGTGATGTAGTACCTGCAGTAGCTGGGGATGGGATTTCATGATGCAAAAGGTCTGTCCTTAACCCATGATCCTGTGCACCCCTGCAGCTCTCCAGGCTCAGCAAACCTCTGCCCATGGCCTCCAAGAACACCTCACGCTCCCCACAGAGACGTGCCCGCATGGATCTGGCCCCTGCCCTGGTCCTGCTGAGCCCTGCCCGCACGCCTGGGGCCGGCGGTTCACTCTTCTGCAGGGATCGTGACCTTGCTTGAGGAGAGCCAGCGTCCACTGCCACACGCTTCCCGAGTAGGGGGACACCCCCAACCCATCCCGGCCATGTTCCCCTTCCCACCTCTGCTACTGCCACCTCACGCAGGACAGGATGGCAGAGTCTCCTGCAGCCCAAACCCCCGACCTCCATCCTCCGCAGGCAGCGTCCATGCCGTGCCCCCGTCCCGCAGGTAAGGGGCTTTCAGCCCCGCTCCCCTCCCCGTTCCCTTTCACTCTCTGGGCGCTGGCTCACCCCGTTACACCCTTTTGACAGCAGGAGAAGACATTTCCCGCACCAGAAACCTGACCGTGCTTGGCCCAAATTGATTCCGTGTTTGGTAGAAATACATAACCCAGAGCAAGAAACGGCAAAATCAAAAGATTAATTGGATTTGCAGGTGGAGTTTCTGTTACAAGCTGCTGCCAATGGTTTTTCCCCCGCCTCCCCTCCTCTCCTTTCCCCTTTGTGCCTGACAGTGCAGCAGGCTGAGCTGTAAACACCAGCAGAGGTGGGGACCTGGGGAGGATGCTGGGGGGTACTCCCATCACAGCAGTAATGCAGACTGGCAGGTACCTGCATGCTCATCGGGATCCTAAGCAAGTTCTTAAAATGCCTCGCAGAGATTACAGTAAAGAGCTTTATTGTCAGGAGGGAGCGAGATGGGGGTTCAGCCGCTGAGAATTTTGAGGAAGAGCTGCCTGGAAAGGGGGAGGCAGCAAAAAAAGAAAAGAGGGGGGAAAAAAAAGACAGCTAATGATGTGCTAAAATGCAACAGCACCTTCATGAAATATTCACTGCCTTAAACACATCTAATATTAAAGATTAAATGTCCTGGGATTTGTCCTAGCGACTTCGAAGCACTGATTTATGATCTGTCAAAAGCTGCTAACCTCATGATTCATAACGGGAGCAGCAGGAACATTGCTTCTCCAAAGGGAAAGAGTTGGGAGAGAGACGGCAGCGCTAGCCCCTGCTCTGGCTCAGCCATGCCTGGGGGCTGGGGCGGTCTTGTTGCAAGAAAACGCAGGTCCTAATAGCTCCATCAGTGATTTTAAAAAAAGAAAAGTTATTTTTTTCCTTGGCTGCTTAGTACGCAAGTTTCCCCAGCCGTGCTGCAGATCATTAATTCCTGGTGCTTATTACATAACAAATATATGCTGTGCAAATGAGAGACATCTCAAAGTGCTTGCAAGGCAGAGCTGGGAGTCTTGGGGCACCGGCTCGCACTCAGCTCCTGCCACAGAAATTAGAACAAGTAGGGAAAAACCACGTACAGAGGTTGGCATCAAATGGCCTGAACGCCTCCCTCCTTATCGATGGCTGGAGGTGCCGGCGCGGTGAACTCCTTTCCCATGGCGCAGGAGGGTTTATTTTGTCCGCCGGCTTGTTTACTGCTCCGTCAGTTTGGCATCGGAAGGAGAAACTCTATCAACCTGCAGAAATATTGATTTTATCGACTCCAATCCTGGAGTTTCAACAGCTACAGCTGGTGCTCGAGGCTTTATTGGGAGGTTTATTGGGAGGTTTATTTCAGTAAGTGAGAGGGCAAATGGTGGCACCAGCTGAGGAGGAGATCCAGGGCGGCAGAGAGGTGGGAGACTGGGGAAAGCCCCCAGGGCACAGAGACCATGGGTACGTGCCCCTCACCAGGACCACTCGGGACCAGCTTTCCATAGGTTCTCCAGGGAGATCTGCACCCCTTTGGCAGAGTTTTAGAAATTGGATAGGAAGGCTCCCAGCACGGGATCGGCTGAGCATTGCAGTCTGCTGGAGGAGCGGGGACTCCATCTCTTTGGGACAGACAGTTTAGGATCTATTTCTGTATCTAGACCCATGAACAGGCATTTAGTGGGGTTTCCAAAAAACCTCAGCAGAACCTGCTGTGCTCTTACAGGTTTTCACAAGCTTTTGCTCTCTCCCCATCAGCATCCACCCTCCTTCTTTGGCCCCCTGAGCTACTCTCTTACTTTCAGTCTGTCCCTATCCTCCCCAGACACAATGCTGAGCCAGGGAGGATGCTGAACCAGCCAGACTAATCCTCACAGGCCAAGAAACACCTGATAAAGTCCCCCGAGCGGCAGGAATGGGGATTCCCGTACCTCTAACTCCTCTTTAAGGTAAGTGCATTTTCTGAAGAGCAGATTTCAACATGCTGCTAAAATAACCCAAACCACCAAAAGCCATAACAACAGTGCCTTTGTTCAGAGCTACTAAATCCCGCGTGCTTCTGAGACGGGCACAGTTATGCACTCAGCATTGCTCAGGCTAAGTTAGGATTCAACCTGAGCTTAAAGCCAAAGTCAACCAAAATAACCAAGTTTGACAAATAACCGCACCTGAAGCCGGATGCAATTTCCACAGGTCCTGCACATGCCTCCACGCAGCGTTCGGCTGCTGCAGGAGGACAAATGAATCAGGATCTAAAGACCGCTGTGACAAGCATCCTATTTCTGCAGCCACCAATCCGCACCGTGCCCACGGTAAAAACACAGGCGTGTGCAGTCCTTCCTCTTCCTTTGGATTTATAACCCACAAATCAGGTCGGATAATCCATGGCAAATTTTGAGCTGTTATAGCAAAAGGATCGTTGCTTGCTCAGTTTAAGCAAGAGCAGGTCCCAGTGCTCAGCTCTGGAGGTCCCCTGTTATATTTCCAGTATGTTATTAAACAAAATACGGGGAGGGGAGGGAACACCTCTGCCATTGCAGAGAGAAAATGAATAAATCAGGAAATGCAACACCATCACTCTAGCAAGAGGCTCAGAAAACCTGTTATTCATGCAACACATGCAGCTATGTGGAAAGGCGAGGGGAGAGCTGAGGCCACGGGAATGCAGCAGCACCCACGGCACTGCTCTCCATCTTCTCCTGCTCCCCGTGCCCCACTTACACAAAATCTCATCACAGACTGTGCTGCCATGACTAATTACAGGTAACATGGACTCTCCGTGCCAGTTTCTGCTCGGGGAGGGCGAACCCTTGTCTGAAGTGGCAGGACATATCCCCAAACACTGCAGGCACGTCTCACCTGCAACATCCCTCTTGCTGTGCCTTCATCCCCATGGAGGCTGGTGGAGGAGACCACTGGCAGCTCAGCCCAAAGTGCCACGCAGAGGCACACGCAGCAAGGTAACGGGCTCTGTGTGGGCAGGAGCGGGGAGCCCAGCCTGCGGCACCTGGAGAAGCGGCCGTGCAGCTCCAGCCCGCTTTGGCCCCACGACGCTGCAGGCATCACTCCTGCCCTCAGCCGGGAAGGTGAGAAGGATCTGGAGCCTGACTTGGAGGAACGGGGCAAACTAAGGACACATCAACCTGGTTTCCACACGCAGATGTGAGCTTCCTCTGCCTGCTTCTGAGCATGAGGCTCCTCATGTTGCCCGTGCTTCACACTGGGTTTAGTGCTGGAGCTGGAGCAGGGCAGGGCTAGAGCAGTCTGCAGTCATCGTCAGCATCTGTGGCTTTGGGCTCAGGGCTGGCCCATGCTGAGGCTCGCTCATGCCTGAAGGAAACAAATCTAACACAAGCCACATCCAAGCTCATCACCTCCAGTGGCACAGGCATGGGGCAAAGCCAACTACGTGGAGGAAAACAGCCCTCCGGCTCCTGCTGCATCTTGACCAGCACAGCTGGAAGCTTTAGCTCTCTTTTTTTAATATCTGAGCTGGAAGTTGCAGAACTATTCTTCCATTTTGCCCACTGTACCATGCTGCTGCTTCTCCTGAAAGGGGGAATGGGGCAACAGGGTCTTGTGCTGCACCCTCCCTGGCCATCCCCATGCTCTGCCCAGTTTGCAGCAGAGCAGGGTTGCGGGATAAACTACCAGTGTGCCAGGATAATCCTGTTCGCTTCATTAGGGCGAGAGGCGATCCACAGTGATAATGCCGCAATATCCCCCTAATCCCCCCGCCCAGTGCACAGCATGACGTGGAGGCTCCCAGAGTCCTTGCGCTCCCAGGGAAGCTGCTCTTTGATGTCATTGGCATTTTTATTTAAGGAGTCAGAGGGGTTTTGGCGGTGGTGGAGCAAACCTCTGGCTTGTCAACCTTCTCCTGGCTGGTATCCGTGATACCCTCCTCCACAGCAGCACCTCCATCCCTGGCATTTACCCTCATCCCAGAGGGATGCCCTGCTGTGCCCCAGCTGCAAAGGCACCATCCTGGGGACCAGTCTGGACCCCAGCAGAGGTGGCAGCCTGCTCCCAGAGCCTGCAGGGCTACAAACAGGTGCCTTTTGACCCGTGCGAGCATTGCATATACCCGCTCACACCGGCTTCAGGGCTGCCTCTCCCACCTGAAGCGATGCACAGCCTGGCTCCAGCTTTTTGGGTCCCCTCCTCTCTGGACACACACACATACCAGGGGACACGCCAGCCCCAGCAAAGCACCCTCGGTGCCAGCAAGCCGTAGCATCACTTCCCCGGCTGCCCTCGGCTCTGCAGCCCAGCTGGGTCGTCCTCCCTGCAGAACCCCCACCCCAGCAGCGGGGCGAGCTCCAGCACAGCTGCCTCCCCAACACTGCCTCTTGCTTCTCCTCCTTCTACCCACCACGGCATGGGAGGAGAAAGGGTCTGCAGAGGGAGGTGGGCACCGGGCGGCAAGCCGAGGCCAAGCATTTTTCGGCAAACAGAGACGGCCGTTGAGCGCGGCGGCTGCCCGCCCCACCGGCCCTGACTGCACCAGTGTTCGCTGCGGGGCCGCGGCACAAAGCCCCTCTCTTCTGGGCGAGTGCGGAGCCATCTCCAGGGTTACCAGCCTGCTCCGAGGCAGGAGGACTGGAGGGTCCCCCCTCCTTTCCTGCTGCAGGGATGCAAAAGCCTTCACCCCCATCAGCAGCTCAGGCTGCATGGCCTGAATTCCCTCGCCAGGAGCAAAGGCTGCTGCAAAAGGCATCTCCTGCCCAGGTGCTGCTGTCCCAGCCACCAGCTCGGTGCTTGGCAAGGACAGTGTCTCCTTGTCACCACCGTCCACAGCAGAAGCTGCTGCCCAGGAGCCCCCATCGGGGCAGAGGGGACCTGGGTGCTCCCACGTTGGGCTCATGGGCTGCCTCCTGCCACCACGCAGGACACCCTGTGCTGCGCCCAGATTTGCTGCCCCTCCGCATGTCCCTCCCAAGGTGGTGGCAATGCCCAAGAGCACTGGCAGTAGCCCCGAGCACCAGCTGTGTGGCACAAGCCACCGACAGATTGACACGAGTCACCCCACCCCTCCAATGGCCACGGCCACCAGCCCCCCATAATGAAGCTGTCAAGGCCTCAGAGTCTCGTCCACGTCCGGAGGAAGCCCTGCATCGATTTGTCCTTTACAAAAGGTTTCTGAGCTCCTGGTAGAGAAACAGCCTCTTCATCCAGCATCCACAGAAAGTTTGACGAGGGTGAATCAAACTTCGTGTCCTTCAGCCATCTGAAGCGCACGCTGTGACCCCATGGGCATCTCTTACAGGCTGTTCTTCCTCACCATTACAGAGCAGCCCGGACCCTTGGCGCAAGAGGAGGCTGCAGGGCTCCCTCTGGGGCATGCCGTGGTCCAGTGGTCCTCAACACTGTCTCCGAACCACGTGCGATGCTTGCTGCCTTGAGCCGGCTCGCTCCCTGCCTACAGCAACCCTCGTGCAGGCAGATCTGGCTGCACCCCTGCACCCCATCCTAGAGCTGCGATAACCCGCGGGGAACTGCCGTGGGCCCCCCAAAGCAACACCTCTCCTTGCTGCCAGCCCTCCTCCCGAGGGATGAGTACTCTACCAGGGAAATGCAAACCCTGGGAACCGCACAAGAAATCTCCGCCACCAAGTCCTCCTCCAGACAGGAGTTTCTCTGCCTGCAGTCTGGCCTAAACAAAACCAATAAACCATCAAACTGTCTGCTAGGAGCACTCCCCGTGCCAGCCTCAAAGTGGCTGCCAGGGGTGCGAGCGCAGCATCTCACGGCTGCGTGGGTACCTGAGCCAGCGGGTGCCCCGGCACAGCTCCCCTGGGAGGAGCAGCTCCCAGCGGCACGATGACACGGGTGAGCTCACCAGGGATGGGACAAGACACACATTTGCACATCGGTTGGCACCGGGGCTTCCCATCAATAGAGGTACGGATGAGAGGAAAGTTAAAAAACACCTGCAACAAAACCCTTTCTTAAAGAGTTTGCTGTACCCCTGTGGGATGGCAGAGCAAGGGCCTCTTTCGAGAAGGAGATTCGGAAAAAATGAAACACAGGTAAGGATGAAAAAGGGTCTTACTAGTTCATTGAATTCCCAACTTCAATGAATAAGTGAAGCGTCTTCAGAGAGCTGCTGCTGGAGTCAGGCTTGGCCCCCGGCCGAGGCCGTGGCTCCTCCGACAACCACGGCAGCAGCGCTGGCTCCCGGTGAAGCTCTCTGAAAAGCTTCTCTTCTTGCCCTTGCTATCTGCTGTCCCGGGCCTTCTGGGATGGCATTTTCCAAACCTGAGTCTGCTTCATCCTGATGAGAAATGCAATTTCAGTAAAAGCAGTTTAGCTCTCAAGGAACGAGACAGGGAAAGTGGCTCCTGCCCGGCTGACCTGACAGAGTACGGAGGGAAAACCTGGAGTTAATTTGACAGTTATCCCTCCTCTCCCCCTGCTGCAAGTCACCCTCTTCACTCAGATCCACCACAGCGCTTAAGTGCAAGCTTAACTTTCACGGATTGCACCTGGGTTTACGCTCTGCACGGGTTTTATTCTCATTATCATCTGCTCAGCCCCTACGCCACGCCACCAAGGAAGATCTCCCTGGGCACACGTGCGCGGCTGATGCAAGGAACCAGTGAGAGGTCCCAAGGGTGGGCCAAGGGTGGTCTGCAGTGCCATGGCTGTCATCCTCTGGGGTGAACACTACCCCAGAGCTGACCATGAGGGGGTGAGAAGCCACCTCCTGAAGCACTGGTGGGACGGGTCAAGCCAGGGAGATGAGCTGCAAAAGACACTGCAAAACTCATTCCTCTTCCCCCCACTCCGTGGTCTTTAGACAAGCATAGAAATGCCATTACAAGAACATTAGCAGCTGCAGGATTAAACACTCTAATGGCAGAAAATGAGAGTGTAAAGACAGCACAGATAACCTTAACTCAGCCCCCTTGCAGGCATGCATTTTGATTGCTGTTTATGTATAACACTTCAGCCCAGAGCTAAATTAGCTTGGGAGTTAACTGCCTCCTGCCCTGCTTGGTGCATGAGGCAAGCTGTGCCACCACATGAAAAGAAATCGTATATTACATGGTTTTTGACCAAGTTATTAAACCACATACCTTAGAGAGACAGAACCTCATCTTATAAAAGTCTAAGTCAATAAAGACACTAGGATCCTCCAACAGCGAAAATAGCAGAAGTGCACAAGAACAAACAAATATTACTTGATGTGCACAAAAGCTGCATGATATTAAATTGAACTATCGGAGAAAACGGCTGTTTTCATAAACACAAATACACCCTCACCAAGGTTGGTCATGTCCCGATTTACATGCTCAGCTCTGCAACCTCCAAATCCCCTGAACAGGTTGCCTTTAAAAAATGGCTCAATTTTAAAATTACTTTCACCTGTCTCCTGCCTGCAAGACCCCTGTCCTACCCGGACAGGAACACCATCTGTGGCTCTGGTGACAAACTAGCCCATTTGGAAGATGATGGAAACAGGTGTTTTTTTTCCTCCTGCCAATTTCCAGAAAAGACCCTTCACTACCACATCTCATTCGGTCCTTACAAGCCCATACCTACTGCTTTGGGGGGTGCCATCAATTGTGGATGCAAAGGAGAGAATTTCAATGGAGAAGTGCCGGATTTATAGATGGGAAAAAAAAAAAATTCAACGCATTTGCACCTGCTAATCAAGGTAGCTATCCATCTCATTTATGCCACTGCTCCGGCAAGCCTGACAGCACAAAATCAGAGGCTGTTTCTTCCAGCATTTGGCCCTAAGGGACCGATTCTCCAGCAGGTCTCTTAAGCGATGCCCGCAGAATGTGCAAGTGAATCAGTTTTGTGCATACAAAGCAGGTAATTGTGCTCACAAATCAGGATTTGCATATGCCGCTGAAAACAGAGGCTCTCATAAACGTTACTGGAGCTGGTAAGGGAGGCCAGCGAAAAAGCAAGCACTCCTGGATTTTACACAGAGGTATCCCAGTGCGTGGTATGAACGGCGGTGCTGGCAACATACTCCACATGTGTCCAAAATACAGAGAGCAAGGAGAGTTGACTGCAAGTCCCAGAAGACAAGAAACCTCCCCCGTTCTTGCTTCAAGCAGAACAGTCAGCACCTGCCAAGAGGATGGGGTATTTTGGCTGAATCCCTCCGGCCAAGGACCGCATCCTGACCCCGGCGAGGCACCTGTCCCATCCGATGTGGCAGCACGTGGCGGCTGGGGCATGGCCACCGTGTCATGTCTGCAGAGGGAAGACCCTCAGCAGCATCCGTTTATATATGTATTCGCAGTCATGTCAGACCAACTGGCTTGGCTGTTTCCAAGGCAGGGGGGAAGGAGAAAGTCAGTATTTTGCTCATGTGCAGATGTTGGTGCTCCCTCTGAAAAGCCCTGATGAGCTGGTGCTTTGCAATGCGGGTTTGAAATTTGTCGGGGGGGCAGCAATCATTTAATTAAAGAGTGAGTCACACGGCAAAGACACAAGGGAAGGCAAATTAAGGTCAGGCAAGCAAAATGTATTTTGGCATTTCCTAGTGTTTCAGAGTCTCCGTTTTCACTGCAGATTATTATTCACACTGAAGTAGTACTTGGTGGCTGGAGTTATGAGTCAGCACATTGTATGGACAGATCTTATACAAAACTCCAACCCAAAAGAGGTCGTCAGGGCTGGGAAGTGGTAAGAGCTCGAGTCTCACCAGACAGAGCATACGTGACCTGGGGGCCTCTGTCCAAAGGTGTGCCAGGAGCCCTGCCACCGAGGATGAGTCCTACCCCAAGGTCCTTGGGGTAAGGAACCTTTGGGACAAGGCTGCATCCACACTGCTGAGAAGAATGGCTCCAAGGGGAAGGCTGAAGTCAGATTAGCTATAAATGTGCTGGAGGACCTCAAAGCTGGCTCTGCTGCTCTTCACAGGGGAAACCTTCAAGGCTTTCATCCTCCCGACAGGATAAACCTCAGTCCATCCTCCTCATGGATGCTTTGCCCAGCCCGAGAGGACAGGGGGCAGGGGAAACCCGCAGCACCCACCATTTGGAATGCTCACAGAGATGATAAAATCCCTGACCTGAAAAGGTTGAAATCTAGGCAGGATTTATGTCCCATAGTAAAACCACAGGCCTGCGTCTCTCACGGTGATAAAAATAAATCACCCTTAAAAATAGAATGACATTAATAAAAATAGATCTAAAAATACATGCAGTGCACCATGGAGTTACGGTCTGCTCCCAGCCTGGCGTGGAAACTTCCCACCAGCTAAGGGCTGGCCAACGATGATGAACGTAAGTGGTGCTTGGGGCTATGTCCTGGGGTAGGTGTCAAACAGGTACTTCCAAAGGCCTAATTTTCAGTGGGTGTTTGCTCAGCTTTTGTGAATTTTGGAGCTCTTAAGGGGGTCTTAGATTTAGGCTTTGAAAATCAGCAGCCCCACCAGCCAGTTCTACTCTACCCCTGTGGATCCAACAGGCACAGACAGGAGAAAGATTTTGCTTTATCCACATGAAAACTCCCAGGCTAGAGAGAGGGGGAAGAAGCTGATTCACAGATTTTGGGTGAGGAACCCGAAGGTTCAGATCAAGGCTGCTCTGCCCTCGCCTCCCATCACAGGTAAGCGGGGAGGATGGGAACCAGGGACGGGAGCCGTAGAGCAGCTGGCGAGGTTAGGATCCAGCGCAGTGCCAGAGCAGAGCACCTCCCGGGCTAACAAGCATCGCTCTCTTCCCCACAAACGAGATCTGACACATCCTGCTCAAGCGTGGGGCATCCAGCGAGAACGACAAGCTGCTCCGGCAAGCTGGGGACGCAGGGGGAGCAGCAGCTGGGCCAGCACACGAAAACAGCCGCTCCTCACAGCGGAGGCCATGCGAGGATTAAATCAGTCCTGCTCAGTGCCAAGAACGGCGTGGGGGCTGGCGAGTGGAGCCACGGGGCTCTTCCAACAGGGAAGTCATGGTCTGGCTCCGTAAGGTCTCCCCGCGGTTTCTGCTAGAGGCAGAGTTTTTTCTCTCCTCCTGCTCTGAACCAGGGGACAGCTGAACGCATCTTCCCTCTCCTGCAGAGGTGGCTGCATTCCGCCGATGCCTGAAATGATCTTTCTGCTCTGTAACATCTGGATGAGAAGAGCCGCCTCCTGCCCCATCTCCATCTGCTGGGGTGGCTGCTACCACCTCCCAGCCCTTCTTGGGACTGTAGGCGATGCCCAGGGCTCGTCTACGCAGGGAATTCATCCAGTGTAATTATTCTGCTGCAGTGATGCCTGCCAGTGCCTCCATGCAGACAAGCCTCGAGAAACAGGAGTACTGAGAAGAGAACATCGTCTTGACCAGGAAAATGGATTTATGAGACCAAGTTCAGTATTTGCACCTCAGCTGAGCAGTGTGTTCATGACTCTGGAGGATCTCTTCCTCTCAAGATGCCATGTATGAACGGCACAATCCATGGCAGTGGGAGGCTTAGAAAAAGCCATCTCCTCTGTGAGCCATCCCTCTTCAAACCCCCTGGCAAAACCAGCAACCAACTTCCCTACTCAGAGCCACGAATCTCATACACAAACACATAGTGAAGAAACTCTCATTGCTAAGAGAGGAGGGAAGCAGCTCACGCGGAGAGCCGGGGCTAACCTGGGAACAGTACTTCTCAGTGAGGAGACAGGCGGGTTTGTGCGCTCTTTAGATGCAGAGCATGCCAGGAGCAACAGGGCCACTTGTCTCCATACCACCAAGAAGGCATCCCACCGGAGGTGAGGCACTGGGGAGCAGGACCAATGCTCACTGCTGCAGAGGGCACGGCACACCCCATGTTACAAAAAACCAGCAGAGACCCCGAGCCACCTTCCCGTGCAAGGTCCTGTCACCCGCACCAGATGAGGAGATGTCACCTCCTGAGGGCCAGCCGTTGGCTGGGGTCACATATTTACTTCCCACCCATGCAGTCCCCCTGCCTTCATTCACTAGTTGTACGTTTGCTGTTTTCTGCGTTCCCAGCTCACCGCAGACTCCGAGATCCCCGTTTGTCACCCACGAGCATGTAGGCCAGAAGGAAAGGTGACACTTCTCTTTTGCCCGGCCCCACATCTCAAGAGTTCCAGCAGGGCTGGCAGCTGCTGCTTCACAGGGGCAGCCTTTGCATGCAAGCAGAACGTGCTCAGCAAAAAGGTCATTTACGGATGGGGAAAGATGGCAGACTTCACAACTGCATGAGGAAGGGTTGGAGGAGACATCCAACCTAGGTGACTATCAGGTAAGGGCACTAATGGGAAATGTGGTGCTCTGCGGTGGAATGGTCAAAAAAGAAAAGGGATGGAGATGGGGCAAGATCATGAGTAGTTTTTCCAGACTGGACAGCAAAATAGCACAATTTAGAAGCAGATAAACTCCATGTGACTGCAGCTGCGACACCAAAGAACTGATAGGTCCACCATTTCAAATCCTCATCCTTGCGCCCACCTTCTTTATACTTTGCTGATGGGGGTCACCACTGTGTGACCCTGCCGGTACCTCTTGGTCCTCCGTGCCTAACACCAGGCTAAGGCAGAGGTGAGCCGAGCAAGCATCGAAGTACCCAGAGACAAACCTTCTCCCTTGCATCTCCAAGCTTTGCAAGGTCTTCACTCTTCCCTGGCCGCCCTCACCTGTCTCTTGGTCACACAGTTGTTCACAGGCATCAGTGGTCCTCTGTCCACAGAGGTCTCTCACCCAGGGGGATGTGGCATTGATCTGATAGTACAGGGACAGCTTGGCTGGATTAAGCCAGTCGGAGATGTCCAAGTAGCTCCCCTCGCTCACAACGAAGCTGCTGCCTGGAAGGTGGGAAAAAAAGTGCATTAAGTGAGTGTAAAAATTAAACAAACAAACAAACCAAATGGGTGTTTTGTCCCAATATCAGAACACTCTACTCTTCAGGAGCTGCTGTGATGTCAAGATCAGCAAAATAAAACCAAGTTCACCAACACTCAGACCCAAAGAACTTCATTTGACCATTCCTCTCCATATGAACGTGCCCCAACGAATGGTCCACCAGCTGGGACACTCCTCAGCCCCTATCCCTACCCTACTCAGCATCACGAGACACTGGATTTGATTCCCAGATCTCTGCAAAAATATGGACCAATGTAATCATTCTGATCTGTCAGACTGGAGCATCACTTCCCCAGCTCATGCAGGTGGTGTCCGCAAGATGCCTGGATGCCAGGCTCAGGACACGGATGGGCAGCAGCAGCATCGGCTGTTCCCACTTCTCTTCTTTAGTTGAAGGTGAGTGAACTGGCCCAACACACAACTTCTCGTATGAGTGGTCTCGTGTCAGAGACGCTCCCTCACCCTCTTCCTCCTGAGAGTTAGAAGTGAATTGCTGCCAAAAATCTTTTCTTACAAAATCTTACGTTTCTTTATTTTGTGAAATGTATTTTTCCCCACTGGCATCTGGGAATATGCATCATCTAATTAGCCAAATAGATTTTCAGTTCAGCCCAATCATTTCCTTATCTAACATCTGAGGCCCAGCATCACTTGGGGGATTTTGCTGGCACAGAGGTCCTCATTAACTCTGATCTTCAATTACATTGATTATAAGACTGCCTCCATAATAGCACTGCACAGATCAGAGGGGAGCCAAAACCCCTCTGCCATTAAGTGGTGTTTTGCAAAAGTTACCAGGGTAAAAGCCTCTAAAAACAGGGGAGAAGAAACCTTCAAAGAGGAGTGGGCAAGGGGAACTGTCAGGTAGCCCAGGAACCCAGAGCCATCCTTCCACTAAGCGCTAGGACTTGCAAATATGAGCAAAATTTGCAATCACTATCTGAAGATTCAAATCCTTCTTAGCGATCACCCAAGGATGGCAAGTCTATAGAGCCAGGGTGTATTTTCATGAAACTTTAGCGCCTGTATCACTTAGTAAAGGACTGGGACATCAGTTTCCCAAGCACTGCATAAGATCTTAGCTCAATGAAAGCCACGCGATTAAAAAAGCAGGACAAAAAAACCCCATAGCAGCAACCACTCCACACAAACCTGCCTGAACACAAACTCCTGATTTTCTTTTGAAGAGAATCACTGATGCTTTAGCAAGAAGGAGCCCTTCTAAACCTCGTCCCATGCCACATTATCCATGCAGAGGATAAAGAAAGCAAAGCTTGACGTAAAGCAGCCCAGTGAGCGACCCCATTTTCAGGCATCCTGAGATCTCAGCACCATACAAATCTGGGCCCTAATTTCACATGAATTCAAATCTTTGACACTTACACTGTTTATACACCATAAACATATTCACAGACACATCTCTACACTCAAAGCCAATGGAGGCTGCCAAGCTACTGACTGTTCAAGCAAATGAAAATTAGACATCCAGGATCCAGCTGCTCTAGAGACACAGCAAGGCAGGAGCCTGCATCACCAAGGCTGCAGGATACATCTCAATCACACGGCAGCAGTAAATTGCCAGGTAAACTCCACAGCACCAGTGGAAAGCATCGAAACACTGAGCACAAAGAAGTACCTTGGAGCCACGTAATTTTATTTTTAATTATCATTCTTTTCCATGAATATTTAAAGATAGCTTTAAATACCAATGATAACTATTGCTGGTTTATTTTACCAAACAGAAATGCATCATGAACCCATTGGGAGTGTTTACTATTTATGCGTACGTGTCTATGTAGTAACCTGTCAATCTTGCTTTCTGCCTTATTTTTGTAGTTCCCTAATAAAGAGCGAGGCTTGGGAGGCACGTAAGCACATTTTGAGGCTCAGCTACAGACGACTCCCAAAACGGAAGAGCAAACCCACCAGCTCTCAATTAAATCCCTACTTAATGAACCCCACTTCTAGTTAAAATACAGCCAGCCTGAAAGTAACAGAACCAAATCAGACATAAAATAGTCTTATAATTAGTATTCATAAAGATGAAGGTGACTCCAGCTGGCACAGCATCCTGGCCCAGGAGCTGCTACCTGGAGGGGACCCCATGGTCAGGGTGGGAGATAGAGGGGTGACCTCTGGAGCTCCCCACCAGCCCCACGTGCTGAGCTTTTCCAGGAGGAAGCATATTCATGGCCTTGCTGCCAAATTTTCACCTTCTTTGGATAACCCAGCCTGTTTGCTGCTGGAAGTATAAAACCCCCCATACCATCTATTTATGGAAGTACCTCCTAAATCAACACCAAAACGTGACACCTAGATGGGAGCCAATAACTTCTCTTTCAGCAGAAGTTTGGTGTCTATATAAAACCACAAGTTTGGGAAGCTTGAAATCATTTGCAAATTGATCAAACTTTGCCATATTCTGTACATAGAAAGACCTTCCCAAATATAATGCACCCGTAACTTAAAAAAGTCCTAGTATTGTCAAGAATAATTACTTATTTTGATTTTAGTAAGTCTGATTGAGAAATCATCCTCAATATCTAAAGTTTAAAAAAAAAAAAAAAGCTGAAGTGAAAACATTTGAATCCAAAATCCCTGAATTCAAGTTCAGTGTAAAATGGAGTTTTTCTTCTTCAGTCTAAGGAAAAGAAAACGAACCAAACCAAACCAAACCTGGGGAAATTAAATGCTTTAGTTAATTGTAAAGACTTTCCTTCCTTTCTAGGAGGGAGGGGACAACTTCCAGCAAGGAAACTTCTCACATCTTTGAAGCTGAGTCTGTCGCAGCTCGGCTGGGCAGGATTTTTAGAGCTGTTCACAAACATCCTCATCACCTTCACTCCCATTGAAAATACAAACAAACATCCCAACCTTGATCCCTTTACAGCTTGCCTGAGAAAAAAGTAACAGGAAAAGACATTCTACAAATATTTTGAAAGCTAAGATTCTGAAGATTTCAAAGCCTTTTCACATAATTTTTCTCTTTATTTTCAAAGAATCCACACATAGAAAACAGTTTTCAAAAGTCACCAGTGTGCACTTACCAAAACCATCTTGAAAAGCTCAGAAAGGGCAGGTTGAGTATCAAATCCTTTCAGAAACTACTGAGAACAAACATTTTCTAAGCAAAAGCCATTTCAAGCATCTTTAGCTTTCCAGGAACATCAGCCAAGTTTGTTTTCACCAACGTGCAATCTCTCAACGGAGGGGAATCAAGGAGGAGGGAAGGGGGGTGAGAAGAACTCAAGGGGCTCACACCGCCGGGGCAGCGGGGGGCAGACCCTGCTCCAAACCACCCTCTGAAACCCGCCTCGAGGACCTCAGACCCCACCGAATCGCCCCCACACCTGCACCGGTTTGAAGCACACCTACAGCTGCTGCCCACGGACCCTGGGGAGCAGATCCCAGCAGACATACTCTCCGAAGACACCCCGAGAGACTGTCCTCTGCTGCCAACCCTGTCCCCTCCCAGACACAAGTTTTGAGCTTCCCTCTCAAACACTTGGGGAAATCACCCTTAAACAGAGATATTTAGGCCTCAGGGTAAAGCAACCATCGGTACAGCGTCAACCAAACAAGGGAACACAACAACGAAATGGCAGCGCTCTACCCACCACCACCACCACCACCTCCTCCCAGGAACCCCATCGTAGGACACGTCCCTCCAGCGCTGTTGGCTTTACGAGCCAGTCTGTGCCGTACAGCAGCATTGCAGTGCCATGGACAACATCAGTACCCAGCTACACAACTGCCTCCCGGCTCCACGAGGTCCACCAGCACTTTGGGGGATTGATTTGTTTGGGGTTTTGTATGCATGTGTTTCCCCCACCCCGCTTCCTTCTCCAACACTGATCAAAGCCAGATCAGTTATGGCAGCATCAAAAGTTCATGTCTCTCATGCTGGGGTCTCCTTCAAAGTTCAGTGGAACTGCTTAAGCCTTGACAAAAGAGGCTTGAAGTTTTGACATTTCAAAAATCATTTTCCAGAACACAACAGGATAAAACAGCTCAGAATAGATATCCAACAAGGGAAAAGAACAAAGTGCCCAAAAGGCAGCCAAAAGGGTTTGGCTTTTCCTTTCTCTCTCTCTCTCTTTTTTTCAAGGGAAAAGATCAAAAAATATTTTTTTTTGAAGAATTTATATTTCTTCTCACTCTGCTCTTTTTGTCTTCTTTGGTCCATTCACTGTTTCTTGGCCAACGAAACTCCTTTTCATCTAAAATTAGTATTTTGTGTTGGAAAGCTATGGAAGGTCATACTACAGGTTGCTATTAATGTATCTATCCCTATACTATCATACAATTACAATCCTGTTACAGGTATTTTTTTAAACACTAGAGGAAGGATTATCCCTCTTGGTCCATTCTATAGGTACAAAGAATAACATTTGATTTCTTTAGAGGCTTGGGTTTTTTCCTTGTTAAACTTGAAAGAACATTTCCCAAAGAGACAACTCCTCCCCTATCAGCTCTTTCCATTGATCAGCTCTCATTCTCCTGTCCTGGTCCAAGAGAATAAAACCTTCTGCTTCTTAAATTTCTTTCAGAAAATGCAGAAGAAACAGACAGACGTTGGATGTCCAGGACATACATATACTGACCTAAGCAAGCAAACCAGGCTTAGTGCAGGATTGTACCCACGGACTAATGTGGTGCTCAGCTTTACCAACCCTCTCCTGCTTAGCGCAAAACTAGGTAATTTTTGAATAATTTAAATCCTTCAAAGTCAAACTCTTAATTCTATATGCTAATTTGAATCCAGGGATATTGTCATACTGGGTTAAAATCTGAGCTATCCACCTCATCTTGGTTTTCAAATGGTTTCTCTCTTGAACAAGATGAAATGCCTAAACAGGAAGTTATGATAGCGAGTTTTTAAAACAACAAAAGCTTATAGACATTCCTTTCATCTACTCTTCCATCAGCCAAAGTGCATACAGTTCATATTGCGCACAGTGCTTGACTCAAGGACGTATTTTCAGCACACAACTACTTGCACGGCCGTGGGCGTCTCACGCCAGCGCTCCCCAACCCACTGATGATCAAACCCAGAGACCCCCATCTCTTAGAAATGCTGTCAGTCCTGCCAGAGCTTTTTCACTCTGGCAAAGCAGAAGCAAATTAGTGATACAAATCTGTATGTAATTATAGCTCAGACTAGAAGCATCTTTCCTGTGGGAGGAGCAGGGTTACATTTTAATTGTTAAATTGCACTTTCTTGATAATTCTGACAGACTCTTTCTTTGGGTTTTCTTGGCAGTCAGTCTTGATTTTGCCAGGGCTGAACTTCTGACAAGCAACGCACGTATTTAACTTTATACAGCACGTGATGATGCAGCCAACTTTTCCCAACCCAAGGAAGATGGCATCTTCCCACCCCTGCCTTGTGGTCAAGCTCACACTGCAATGAGATCTCCCACGGCGTTATTATACAATATAATCGTGCAGGTGTTAGTAACAGCACATCTCTGTCCTCAGTAGGCATCTGGGCCAGCAATGGCTGAGACAGACATTAGACTCCTAAAGAAAAGCTTCTCCTTAATGCTCCTTATCTCCCAACTCCCACGCTCCAGCCTGGGGCTCTTTCTCAGTGATGCTCTCTAGATTTTGGACAAGGGTTTGGGGAAATCCATCCTAAATCTAATCGCATCGCAAAGTATACGATGGATGAGTTATGATAAGCTTTAAAAAACATAAAGTGTGTGTGAATGGAGATTTTTCAGCCAGCACCAAGACCAAACGTCCTCCCAGGATGGCAGAAAACACAACCAAAAGGCAGCACGTGCAAAGTTAATACACCACGGGACCGAGGCGAGCTACCACCCACTCACCGAGAGACTGCACAACAGCAATGCTACTTGTTGGGAGAACGATAAAGTGAAGCAGCACATTTCTAGCTATGCAGCCTCAAAACTCCTCACCTCATTGCTGCATCATTGCTGCTGCAGGTACCCCATGAATTCTTGCTCGAAAGCAAGCGTCAGCTTCCCGGGACTGAGCCACCACCATGCTGCAAGCAGGCAGGCAGGGTCTCATCCTGCAGATGCAGAAGTTAATGTTTGCATCTTTCCCTCTAGGAAGGGAGCAGGTTAGTTGGTCAAAGATGTTGTGCCTTACTGTAGTTTTCCCTAACCCTCCCTCCCAAATTAGAGGGTAAATGGTGTTGGTAGAAGCTCAGTGGGCGCTGGATGCCACCTCCCAGTGGTGGGCACATCCCGCCTCTCTTGGGCTACAACAGCTGACAGCATCCAAATATCAACACCAATCCCCGCTGCTTTGTTCTAATGAATCCTGCAAAGGAGAAAGGATGAGGCATTTGCCTTCCCTTGCAAACCGAGCTGTCCCGGCAGCCGGGCGTGCTGCTGGCAGGCACGTGGCTGGGGGAGCTGGGCCAGCTCGGGGAAGAACCGAGCGAGGATCACAAGCCTGTCAAAGGCACGATAAAAACACGATGTACTTCAGCCTCCAGAATCTTATTAGTTCTTCATGCAAAGTGCATTCATGCTGTAAAACCGTCTTGGAATCCCTTTGATCCACGCTGATACTGTTTATAAATTGATGTTAATATTTAGAGTTCATGTCTGGTAACGCTGCAGCCATTTGCTCGCATTTTCTTGCCAGCCAAACAGGCGCAGGAACAGGAGTGAGCTGTAATGCAGACATGGAGGTGACCTGGTGATTAAGAGCTGATGGAATTAAATGCAATCTGTAAAGCTGCCCCCCAAACACGGGCACCTTACCAGAAACATGGGGGTTCTGGGTCAGCCAGACCTGGCACCGACTCTGCAACAGGAAAGTATCGCTTCTGCCAAAGCCCTGACCCAGGTCTCTGTACAGCAAAACAGGTACCTCTGCAGCACAACGACTCCGGGGGAGGAAAACAGTGCAAGACAAATATAATTTCCATTCCCCCTGCTGATTTCAGATGGGGCTGGTGGGGCTGGGACCAGCTGGAGAACACAGGGGACCCAAAGGCAGCATCTCTCTGAAAGCTCAGATGATACCTTTGAGATCAGATCCCTTTCTCCATCCTTCTGGTATAGACCTGGGGTGCTTCACATGTAAATCAAAGACCATCTCCAGCTTTTCCTTGCTGTAAAAAGGAACGGGGAGGCAGCCGGTTCCCCACCTCCTGCTGCTCATTTCTCTGCACCCTCATGCGCAGCACGTGCTGAGCGCAAGCGCCTGAGGACAGAAGCTAATGCCTGGTCACCTCTGAGGGCTGCGTAAGAGTAAGCAGGAGATGTCAAAAGCAAACAATTTAAAGCAACACATTTAATTAAAACCAAAATGAGAAGTTGTTGCGAGTCCAACAATTGCAGTCCGCAGATCTCCGGCAATCTTCGGGGAAAATTAACACAAGCTGCTAATAGCAGCATCCGATTCCACTGGTGTCTTGGTGGAAACAGTGGTGGTGGGAAGGTAGGAAATAATCGTCAGATGAAACGGTTACCAATCAGCTGCGTGACAATCACAGAACGTCAACGTTCAGATGCAGACGCACGAAGCTTAAAAGAAAAAAATAAAAAGAAGCCACAAAGAAGCTTCCTCCAACTCTGCCATCTTGTCCGACACTCAAACCCAAAGCATGGTCTCGAGCGACAATTCCACCTCCCGCTGCTCTCCTGGTTTTGCACGGGGTGGGACCGGGTTTGTTTTCCTCCCCGCGTTGCTTGCAGGGCAACGTTCGTCCTGGGGGGATTTATCCACGTTTGCAGGAGGGATGGAGCAGAAATGCAGGCGGCTGGGAGCAGAGCCCACCGTGAGGACAGTGCCTGCGGCTGCGGTGCCTCTGCTCGCTGACCCCCATAAACCAGCCAGTCCGCAGTTCAGGGAGGTTTCAGACAGAGGGATTACCACATCTCCTCTGGCACGCATCTCATAAGAGGAGGGAAGGTGGTTGCGAATGCCCTGAGATGTCTTTGAAGTGACAGAAACCTGCTTTATGCCCTTTACTTTATTTCCACTTATAAAACCAAGCCCTACAAGCCCCTAGCTAAATGTAGCTCTTGCTTCCTTCTGTACGCACTGGAGGATCTCACCTACCTCTCCCACTAAAGTATCCAGATACAAACATCCACCCACACCATATATAACTTCTTCGCAGGCTGTAAAAATGGGAAGCTTTAATTGATACTATATTTCAAACTGTTGTGCAGCAAGGACGTACTCCAGGCTGAGTTCTCTAGGGTATCTTTCTCCAGCCCTGCCTTCCCTGCAAGCCGCTCCCCATTGCTGTATCTCTACTTTTTGAATGATTACTTACAAGAAAGAAAAAAAACCCCAACAACTATTGAATGTATGGAGCTGAGTGGCTCACATATTCATAAGGGGTTTTATTGCTCAGATGGAGGGGCTCTCTTTCCTTTCTTCCCCCCTTTGACACTGCTAAAGGGTCCTTTAAATAATGCTTTGCATTTCCATACCCTCATAAAAGCCACTATGAGTCTTTCTATAAATCTGAGCCGTCTCTGAAATCAGAACGATGCCTTCTGCTCAGCGCAGGCAGAGGCTGCCCTGAAACACAATGCCCTGGAGCAGCAGAAGGGAAGAAAGGGATGCTCCCACCATCGCATCCTAAGAGAAGATTTAGAGGCACCGACCCTTCTCAGAGGCACGAGGCCCCCAGCCTTCCCCTGCCAGCCATGGCAGCAAAGAGCACAGCACCTTCTGCCAGGCTTTCCTGGATTTGGCCACCCTGTGAAATGAAGGCAGAGCAACTGTACAAACCAGGCAATAATTGCCCAGAGGGGAGAGAGGCTGAGGGGTGGGGGGGGGGAACCCCATCAAATGAACAAAACGAAGAAAATGAACCGAGACAGAGAAAGAAGGGCAATAGAGACTGGCTGGTTGCTAATACTGCTGCTTGGAATACGTTCTCCCAGCCTTTGCTGCCAGTTGGCTTCTGGTCCCAGTCCTTCCCCTCCCCGTTCCCATCCTGCGACTCCAGCGGGCTCAGGAGCTGCTTTCTCTAACACAGCTGCTCACAGCAGAGGGGAAGGCTGCTTGCCTCTGAGGCTGAAGATATTTGGTGGGGCTTTCTCCCCTCCTCCTCTTCCCAACTTGGCTTTGGCTCCCAGCGCGCTGGAGCTGGCTGGCGCCTATTTAAAGTTTCCTTCAAAGATGAGTTTTCATCTGCTAGGAGAGGGATTTCTTTCAGCCTCTGCTTTTGTTCAGCTTTTCCTGCAGAGGTGTTGGTAGCTGCTCCGCTTTAAGATTTTCCTTGGCTACTGGCATCTATTGAAATAGCGCATTTCAAAAAGGAATGAGAGGGCACCCTTCTCGCACGGGAACGTCTCCCGTGAATGCACCATCCCTGCCTTCTCACAGAGCCTGCCTTACCATCATACAAAATACAAAAGAGAACAGCTTCAGGAACCAGGCTATTTAAGTGCACGGCAACATTTACAAGACATGGTGCGCACCATCAGCTGCCACGTGAGAGGCTGGTTTAAGACTGATCAAAGCTCCCAGCCTCAGCCAGGCCAAAGACATCAGGTCTGCCGTCGCTTCGCTCACATGGCGATGCCCATGCCAACCCCCTTTTGCACCCAGGCAAAAAGCAGGTTTAAACCCACCCAGGAGGTCGCCAGGGAGGAGCAAGTCCCCTATTTTCCATCAGCATCAGACTCTGGGTGCCAAGCGTCTGCAAACACAGCCAGCCACGTTTTTCCTGGGTATCATTAAAATTTCCCAGCCTGGCTCAGTTCTGTGATGTCTTTAAATGTTTTATAATATTTTGCTGCCAGTTGGGTGCTGCCTTGGGATTTGTTGTTATTCAAAAAGAAAGGACAACTTTAAGAGCTTTTCTCTTCCCAGGCAAGGGGCTGCCATCACATAAAATGATGAGATTTCAGTAAAAGTGATAGCCACTGCAAAATGTCTTGGCTGCTTCTATGTGAAGAATCTGACTGTTTCTCATAAAAAATATTAAAAAAGTTTTCACAGTTTGTAATTATATTTTACAGTTTCATTACAAAGCTCATTTTAATTCTTCTCCAAACCGTTTTTACCAGTCCTCTTGCCACTTTCTCTTCAGAAAAGTCATTAAGTCGGGACTGGAGATCATCCCATTTCCCCCAGTTTCAAGGATATTAATCTGTTTTATTGGTATTTCATTGTCATTTCCATTCGAGTGTTCTCCATATTTGCATAATTTGCATTGCCACCCCCTTCCCAGTGACAAGCACAGGCTCAGCTTTTCACTTTCATTCTACAGAGCCTCATCGCATTTTGGTTTATTTTCTTTCTTGAGCACATGCTGTCTTTCCTGGGCCAGAACTGCAGGCCGGGAGCAGGATGCCGATGTCCCATCTCCATTGCTGCCTTCCTGGCCACCCTTCAGCAAGTACCAAACCCAGTTGTTAACTCCCAGTCCGAGTGGTGAACTGGCCAGTGCCCATCTCAAAGGGACATGAGTTAACACTGGAGCAACCTCATTTCCCAAGTGCAAAAAGAGTTTCTGTTCTCCAGCTACTTGGAATAACGACCTGTGAAGTCTTCAGAATATTTATGTGCAGCCTGGACGATCCTTAAAGTCTTTCAGAAACAAGTCAAGGTGTAGACAAGTCCCTTGTTTCAAGTTACGCCTTTTTCATGTCTCCACTCCACTGATGTTCAGTTCCTCCAAACTGAGGCCACAAAGTAGACACTCTCCTCACTTTCCTTTAAGGACCAAGCTCTGACCGCTGGGACAGCCCATGAACCCAGAGACTGGCTTGTAATTTCCAGAATCAGCGGCTAAGGAGCATCCTCAGGGATCAGGGCAGAAGCACCCTCACACACCAGCATGGGGGCATCAACCCGCTGCACAAAACACCTGTCCCATAAGCATCGTTAGGCGCAGACATAGGAGCGGGGTTAACGAGGCAGAGAGGGTCAGTGGTGGGGCTGGGGAGAGCACGTGCTCTGTCAGCGTCGCAGTGCAGGCAACATCCTACAAATGTGTATCATGGCCAAGAAAAAAACCACTCTTTGAAGTAGGATGCAGCCCTGCTAACACGCTGGCGAGTCCCTCCCTGCCACAGGGTGACGGCTTAAGCCCCTCTCCATCACCCCCTGCTGCTGCTGTGCCGCTGCACCTCTTTAACCATCTACCTTCTCCCCAAAATATTAATCCCTCCAAGAGCTGTCCTCCACCCCAGCCCCCAAAGTGGGGGGCTGTAGAGGAGCTGGCCACGCTGGGACATCCCAGCAGCTAGGGATGCACCAGCTCCATGCAGCACGTTTCTGGCAGAGAAAAAGTGCCCCTTCCGCACGCCCCAAGCAGTGAGACGAGTGCAGAAGCTGAGGAATTGGAACCGACTGAATAATGGGTC
Source organism: Haliaeetus albicilla (assembly GCF_947461875.1). Lineage (NCBI taxonomy): Eukaryota > Metazoa > Chordata > Aves > Accipitriformes > Accipitridae > Haliaeetus > Haliaeetus albicilla. Next base: position 14,175,487 of record NC_091508.1, read on the forward strand.
CCGTCTGCTGGAAGAAAATGAAATTTGCCCTCATGTTACCGAAAACTTGCACTCGACGCTCACTGCACATTATAAAGAAAAGGTCAGTGAAACACAACAAACGCAAGGAACCCAGTTGGAGAAAGCAATAAATAGTGACAGCAGCCCTCATCTAATTTTTCAAAGCATCTCTGTCTTTGCTCAAACCCTAGCAATTTCACTCTGTGCTGCTGCAAGGGGCTGGGACAAGCAGCTTTGCTGCTGCAGGATAGGAGACATCTGTCTGTCTGTGCAGGCTCCCAGGGCTTGTCAAGAAGTTTGGAGGAAAACAGGAATTTCCATCAGACACTAATAATAAATAATAATAATACTAATAATACACGATTGAGATTTTGGCCTCAGGCTCGCAGATGTGCTTTGCTCCTCTGGGAAGGGGGATCCCTGCAGCTGAACACAGCTGGGGCAACTCCCAAAGAGAGGGACCCCCCCGTCCCAAACACGGCCGGTGGGGCAGCAGGGTCCGAGTCCCCGGAAGGTCTTACCATCCGCGATGAAGTGCTCAGGTACGTGAAGCGTCACCTTGACGGTCAGCGGGCAGGAGAGCTGGGAGCCGCACACCACGGCCAGGACGCAGGAGCTGACCGCGATCAGGGTCAGCGCCGTCTTGTTGACGGGGCTCTTCATCGAACCTGGAAGGCAGAGAGAAGGGTGGGTGGCCAAAAGGCAAAGTTATTATTGTACCAGGGTCCCACTCGGCGTGCCCCCTTCCCTGCGTGGATGCAGGGGAGCCCCAACCCCAGGGAAGGGCAGGCATTGAAAACAAAGACGTCAGCTCAGTAGCACTGGAAGAGCTCCCAAGGTCTGCAAATCCCATCATTCCCATCACGCCTTGTTTGGCTGGGTTTTAATATTCGTGTTGTTTCACTCACTGAGTTACATCCATCTTGGGGGCTATATTTTCCTAGAGGAGAGAGAAAACTGCTCAGAGCCCGGTACAGACCCTCTCCCTGGGAACCCTTCCTCCCTGGAACCATTCACCACCCCTGCCAGGCTCCCCCGGTGAAGCCGCCGTCACTTCTCATCAGCCATGGTTTATTTGGCAAATCTTGTCAAGTCACAAAAAATAATCAAGCCAAATCCGAGGGCTGCCTGGACTGTGGCATCGTTTGCTTTCCCTTAACACCAGGAGAAGTCTCCAGCCGTAGATGTTATATAGCACCAATAAGTGTTAATTATTTACACAAATATATATAAATATTCAGTCATCACAGGGGGGCTACACTGAAGAACAAAGCGACCTACAGAGCCAGCCGCTTTTGACAGGCAGGAGATACTACAAAACAAGTTTGATTTTGTCAGGTGCAGAAACTCATGGCATCTCGCACAATGCAGCTGAATATTTTCTGACACATGAAAGCCAGCCACTGAAGCAGGCACCCAGCCTGCCCCGTCCCCAGTGGGCACCTGCACAGCACGTGGGTCACTCTCAGACTGCCGTCCCTCCTCTTGAAGGCCATGTGCCTGGCACCAGGGCTAAGGGAGGCCTGCACCAACAAATAATCCTGCGAGGCTGCGGGGATCCCATCGCCCCGTGGCTCCGCTCAGACCTGCACGCTCGGCCAGGCTTGGTTGGTGGCTTCTATTTTATTTGGATTTTTTTTTTTTAAGCATTAGGTGAAAGCCAACAAGGAGCTCGAGCATCTGCAGGTCTAGAGGCTGGCAGCAGGTACAAACCCACCGGGGAACCCTCGTGGAGCAGCGTGACATTAAGATGACTGAATCACTGTCAACTACAGTTGGGTGGGACAGAGCATCCCCCAAACTCTGCAGGGAAGGGGGTGAAGCTGGGCAATACAGGGTCATCAGGAGAGACCCGGCTGCCCCAGGAGATTCAGATTCTCTTGCTGGGCACAGGCCAGGAGTGCCCACGTGTCCAGATGAGACCCTCCACTGATGGAGATGACCAGGACAAACTGTGCCCAGGCCACCGCCAGCCCACCAGCAGGTCTCTACTGCCCAAGAAGGGAGCAGCCCTGGAGACCACGGCTTGGGCCACCACTGCTCCCTCCCTGCCCGGCCTCTCCAGACCCAAGGGGTGTCCCACCACTGCTCCAACTGCACCACATCCCCCATGGCCACCTTGTCCGACACCTCGCACCAGCACTCTGCCTCGCTCGAAGCTAACGACAGACATCTCGCAGAGCAGCCTTCTCTGGTGCTCGGGACACCGATTAAAAGCCACTTGGGGTGTATGGCAATGCCAAGGAGAGGGCACAGCCCAGCAATTAACCCCAGCTGCCGAACAGTTTATTACAGTGCGGCTGAAATGACCGAGCTCCCGGCAGACCTGACCGCATCCCTGCTCAGGATTCAGGCAAGGACGCTTATTTATTTTTGGAAGTCAATCCAGCCTCTCCCCCCTTGCTCTCCGTCCCTCACCATCTCATCAGCAAAGTGAGATTTAAAAAGCGTCAGTTTGAAAATTGAACAGGAAATACATCCAGCAAGTTAGCACTTGCACACCCTGTAATTTGACTGAAGCCGCTGTTACGAGATGCTGGTGCCAGGGCAAGGATCTCACGCTCGACACGACCTGCGTTTTCCAGGCAGGGCAGTGTGTCCCACCAAAGCATCCCAGGCTGCAGCCTGGGATTTTTTTGCAGGGCAGGAGAAGTGGCTGATCTGCTGGAAAATACCCCCATCACTGCGACCAACAGGAGTATGCAAATTGATTATTTATGACGCATCTTTTAATTTCCTTATGCATACATCATCTAAACAGCCTTCCCACCCCTGTTTCACAGCTTTATCGATGATCTCCTGCGCTCTTCACCTTGTGATCCCCTTTTTTTTCTTCCCAATCTTTATTCATATCATCAGCATAAGCTAGCACCTCCTTGGGAGGCAAACTCATCCTCTCGCTGGGCGTACTGTGCCTGCCACAAACCCTGCATTTGCTTGAAGTTACTACACAAATGCAAAAAGAAAAAAGAGAAAGAAAAAAGAAAAAACAAGGAAAAAAGCCTCCATCAGGGTAATTGGACACAGCCAAGTATACAATAGACCAGAGAACACTGGATTTCACCATTATAAATCACCTTTCAATCCAGGGTCTTAAAGTGCTTTGCAAACAATAAATCACAAATCCCTTACGAGTTAGACAAGTATTATCCCCTTTTCACAAAGAGCCTGAATCACAGGTATGATGGCAGCTTTCACCATTCTGCAGCTGGAGTGGAGCTGGAAGAATTAGGATCTGGGAGCTCCCATCCCCGCCAGTCCATGTGGCTGCTTCTTTCCCTGTGACTAAAAGGAGAGGGGCCCAGGAGCTTGCAACAGCAAAAAGCCCATAACAGCTCAATGAGTTTGAGTTTGGCTGCCCAAGGAAAAGGACAATGTGCTACAAGTCTCCTGCTCCACAGTCGTTTCCATCACGGCGCTAGTTATTGACCTCTAGAACTGCCTGATGTTGGCTTTGACCAACTGAACCAAAACAACAGGTCTTCTGCTTGAACAGAAATTGGATTTCCAGCTCAGCTCTTTATTGCTCAGGGCCAGTTTGCTGCCAGGTTTGAAGGGAGGCAGCTGGAAAAGCAGATCCTTCCCTCGTTCTTTAAAGAGAGGGACATGGTTCCCATTTTCAATCCCATTGCGTGCTCTTCAAACCACTGATGCTCCAGCAGAAGCACTCCTGTGCTGTGTTTAAACACCCATCTGGAGATAAAGCAGCTTGATGCCAGGCCTCTAAAACCACAAGAAAATGTTTTCTTAGCAAGCCACTGCTAACCAAACCAACCTCAGCAGGTTCACCAGGGCTTCACACTTCTGTTCAAGAGGTGAGACAAAATGATCCATTCCTTCCTTGGCCTGGGGAGGGGATCCAAACCAAGCTCCGTAACTCAGGCAGCACCACATAAACCACAATGCTGCAGACGGGAGCTCTACCTGGCTGCAGCCTGCTCTTTCCCTCCTCTCCTTGTCACCTGCAGGCTTTCAGAGAGGTGTTTAAAATGCAGATTTGCAAACCCAGGTCCACCAAACAAGCTGGCATCAACTTCCATTACCAAGAGGAGGAAGCTTGTGGGGGGAATGCCAGATTTCATGGATGGCTGATGGGACTCAGGAGCCCCAAGAGCCTCAGCACCCAATGCAGGTCTTTGTTTGGGTCTTGTGGGGTCCGAAAAGCCCAAGAGGAAGGTGGCAACCAGGCATGGCTGAGACCAAACTCACTCCCCAGATTCCTCTGCCCTAATAAATCCTTCATATATTGAGATGACCTCTCTACAATTAAACACGTTTCTGTTGTGGTTTTGGATGGTTGCAACAGGGTGAGTGGGTGCCCAAGTGCTCAGCCGGGCTGTTTTGGAGGAAAGCGATGGCCCACGGGGGCTCCTGGGGGAGGCAGACCCAGGCAGCCTGTGCCCAAGGAGCGAGCGCACGATGAGGATGAAGAATAAGAAGAAATTACTTCTTTCCGTATGGGGAGAAGTAACCTCTCCCCCCCCAGCCTGTGACAGCAAAGGAGAGCGAAGTAGAAGGGAAAGGCAAACTGCTCTGTTTTAGGGCAGAATCATACCTGAGATGCTTCCTGCTAGTGATCCAATCAATGGCAGCTTAATTAGACTGGAAGACAAGAGGAGTAGCCAGGGCTGTGGTCAGAGGGGCTCCTGCCACCACCACCTTTCCCACCCAGGATTTTTTTTTTTTCTTTTCTTAAACACCAGTACCAATTAGTCCAGCTCTAGCCTACCAGAGAAGATGCGGGTGCCTCTGCAGACAGCTCAGAAACAGCTTGCAAAGCACCACATTCCCCTGAAGATTTTGCACCTGCTGCAAGATGAAGATAAATTCAAAGCCACTGGTGTAAACACTCTGCAAACAGCCCCTCCAAATACACCGTGTCTCCTTTAAAATATCATTTCCTCGTGCAGTTAATTACTCGCTGCTTTGTACACTTTCCCTTGCCCACCTAAAGGACAAGGGGGGGAAAAAAAACAACAAAACTCCGAGCTCATTTCTTTTTAATACTGGCAGTGCTGCCTAAATTTAGGAAGGAAAAAAAAAAAAAGGTATGTTCAGAACACGTATGGATTTATGAGCAACACAAATATCCCGCGCTCTTGGTAATATGATGTTTCTAAATCAGGCTCATAAATACATGCTTGGGAGATTAGTCTATAAAAAAAATAAACTTTAATTACCCCATCTTTATCAGCACACAGCCCATGGTGTTAGCCATATGTGGGTGTTAAACGCCAAGTGCTTTGCAATCTTCCCCACCCCCCCAGAGATAATAGCATAATACAGAATGTTTCGCGGCTACTCGGATATTAAAATGTATTTCTACCACCCGAGGAAGACGGGGCTGGGGAAACCAAGCGGGAGAACAGCGAGTGCCTGAACTGCTTAGCAACGCGCGGTGCAGCCGCCAGCGCCCGGCCGCCGTGCCGTGCCGCATGCAGAAGCACCCGGCGTGGGGCGAGCGGCACCCCTGGCACCCCCGGGGAGCGGCGAGCCCACCGCAGCCCGTCTCGCGTCTCCGTGCTGCTCCCAACGCACGCCGATGCTGCCGGCGTGTCAGAGTGGGGCACTCCTAATGATCCTTCTTTGTGTTCCAGCGGAGGCTCATTAATACGGTACAACAGCGTTTCCAGGACACCCTCACACACAGAAACATCTCAAGGTGTTTTACAAGTGGGAGATCATGTCAAATCAAATCAAACGCCAATTAAGACGAGCAGCGGTGTTGGCAGGCGGCTCTTGCCACGGAGCACCCCTGTGCCGGGGAGCAGCGCTGCCCATCTCCCCTCCCTGCCCTGCACCAGGGCCTCCCCACCCCTTCCACAGCAGGATGGTCCCTCTTTCTCCAACACACCAGCCACACGGGATGGGACGGGATGGGACATCCTCCTTCCAGCCAGACCCAGCTCTCCTGCACCACGGTCCCCACCAAGCCTTGATGGACGACTCTGCCCCAGAGCCACCTCCCTCAGAAAGGAGGGGGTACTGATGCAATGAACCCTCCAGGCAGCATCTGAGCAGCGAGGTGAGAGCGCAAGCAGGCATTTCATTGCGTACCCTCTCTACGATGCCTGGCCTCAGCCCCTCCTCGAGCAGGCACCTTCTCCGTCACTGCCTTGGACAAATCCCAAGGGATAGTGCTCGTATCTACAGTCTGGATCTGGGTCAGGGCACTGGGCTGTCTCCAGCGTCATCCCCAGAGTCAGCAGGATGGGGATCAGCCCCAAAGTGGTGGCTTTGCTCCCCTCGTGCCAGGGGAGACCCCCGGGGAGACTCCGCTCACCTCCAAGGCGGCAGAGGGGGCACACACAAGAAGGGACGGGAGGGAAGCGAGGAGGACAGACGGCTGTGTTGTGCAGCAGAAGGGTGAGATCAGACTCTTCTGGATTTATAGAGGATTTGATCTCGCTAAGCGCATGCTGAATCAGATTACTACTATTAACGTTTATGAATTACCCACTAGCAATTAGCCGAGGTGTCCTCTGGTACGGCGGGGGGGGTGCAGAAAAGGCAGCCCTGGGGTGTGGGTCAGGGAGAGGAGATGCCGAGGGGTGGCACGGCCACCGTGGGGAGGTCGGGGTCAGACCCCATGGCGAGCCAAGGGTTTGGCAGCTGAGCTCCGGTATGCACCGCAGCCTGCAACCACTCGCCCCGGCGAGCTCTCGCACTCCTCCAGTAGCCCGAGCCTTGGCCCTTTATGCGCTCCTGGAGTTTTAATGCCTCGTGTACTGAATAAATGTATTTACTTCCTATTTATACAGTTACCGGTGGTGCTCCCCTTTTGCTCTAAAACGCTGTACCTGCAGCTCGCAGGGAGATGCCACCAGCAAATTCCAATCAGGAGGAGGAGGAGGAGGATGGGGGGAAGCGGAGGGAAAGGAAAAGCCCTGAAGGCTGGGCAAGGAAGGGGCAGCAGAGGGGAGGGGGGACAATGGAGAAGACCGAGGTGGCACAGGTTGAGATGTGGTCTTTGCTGACCCACCAGCCCCATCACCACCAGGGTCACCACCTCCACCCCGGTCACCCTGGGCAGGGTCTCCTGCCCGCATATCTTAGACCTCCGCCAGCACAGCAAAGGGGGAAGAATTTGTGCAAACCCGATTTGGTCTCCTGGCGCTGTTACATTTTTTGCATTTCTCTGGGCATGGACAATTAAAATCAATGAAGTCAGTTTTGCTTTCATGTTCTCGGTGCTGAATTGGTTGAGATAAAATCACATTAAAGAAACAGTTACATATTTAAAGTCAGAGATTGCCTGCACTGGAATTTTCTTTCACGCAAATCAATGGAAACACTTCTCCTGGAATTAAGGCCTGATCTTTTTTTGTTTTAAACTCCAAATGAGTCCCAATTTTACAATATACAAACACAAAGGCAAATCTGAGTGGAAGGCTTCATTTTAAGGAGGAGGGAAAGCAATTTTCAATACAGTGTAACGGAAACATTATTCCTACAGGAGAAAAGAGAAAAAAACCTCATCATTATCTATGAAATAGCTCCTGTTGAGTCACAGCCCAGGGAGGATTGTGCTCGGCGAGCAAAGGGCTGGTCAGACAGCTGAATTGATTTTGGAGATCAGGAGAGAGCAGTGATGGAGGCCAGGCTGCCAGGGAGAGCTCAGGACCTGGCAGGAGATGCCCCAGCACCCGGCGAGCTGCCCATGGCTGCTGGACCTCCACCACACTGCCCATCCAGGCCCTGCCGGCTCTCCCATCGCCACCCTGCAGGCAGAGCTGGGCTGCTGCCTGGGATCTGGGAACTGGCCTGGGATCTCCAAAGACAAAAAAACCCAAACCAAACCAAAAAAACCCCACCCAGACCTTTCTTTCTGGGGATCTTTCCCCTCCCTCCACTATTCTTAGAATAAATGCAAAATGACCCAACAGGATGAGAATAAAAATCTCTGCTCTGCAACAGCTCCCCAGAGTCGGGGCGTATCCCTTCCATGCCTCAGTTTCCCCCACAGCCAAGTGCCACACACGGATGAGCTTCACCAAGGCGGCGTGACGTCCGCAACCCTCTGCCTCCTCCCCCTACTCCAGCCAGGAGACAAATCCATCGCGTCACGGGCGCGCCGAGCATCAGCACCAAAACGCGTCTTCATTTTCCAGCCGGCGCTAACTCTCGCCCTCCTCCCGCCTGCATCCAGCACCGTGTTTATGTTCCGCTTCCTGGGAAACAAGAGGCTCGTTACGATGCGGAGGGCGACAGCAGAGCGATTAGTGGAATTTGTTACCCACATGCTCTGAACAAAATTAAATTAAAAGTGCTGCTTTGCTGTCAAGATAAGGGCCAAGCCGGAGAGATAATTTTTCACTCTCAAACACTCAATTACTCGCTGAGGCTGTATCAGATACAATCAAAAAATAAATAAATAAATAGAAAGACCCACGCTGCCTCCAGGAACAGATGTAAAAGCCATTATCTCCAGCACAGTCCGGGGAAGTTAAAAAGCCTGCGGCTGCCGCCGCTCCACGACCGCTTTAATTGCGGACCCCTCTGCTCCCCAGCTCACGCTTTGCAACCACCTTGCCACAGTGGCCCCTCTCCCCAAAAGCTCCGTACCCAGGGCACGGGCAGGAGAGTGTGTGCACCCCTATACGTACAGCCACCGGGGACTTACGGGACCAAACAGGCTGCTGGAGCAACCCCAGCCCAGCTTCCCTGCACAGATGGAGTCTAACAGGGATGGAGAGGGGCTCTGGGTGGGTTTTATGTGCTGATGCAGCGCCTGCTTGTTCTGCGAGCAAAATAAGCCATCATGCAAAAGCACCGCATATGTTTGCTTGCTAGAAAAGCAGCATCCACGACAGAGCTTTTTGAGAGCTGAGAAAGGTTGAAAATTAACAGCATCCCTCGTTGGCACCACCACCCTGGGGCATCGCAGGGGTCTGGGCAGGGGCTGTGCTGCCGGGGTGCAGCCTGGGGGCGGGTGTACCCTGGTCCTCCGGGAGGTAAAGATGGGACTTATATCATGAAGGTATCTTATCCCCAGAGATTTGGGGATGTCCAGGTTGCATGGGACCCCAGTTGTCCCCTCTGGGGTGCTCTTCCCTGGCCTCGCAGAGAGCTGCACGGCTCCACGTGCCACGAACCAGCTGGGTGTGCACCGCGCACCAACGCTGAGCCGTCCGTCTGTCCCTGCAGCGAGCGGCAATGCATCCCCTTCCCGGGGAAGCTGGGGCACGGCCGGCTGCGCCACGGGCTGACCCCACAACACGAGGAGGGGACGGGCAGCCAGCACAGGGCTGCCAGCAGCGGCAGGGAGGGAGAAAGCTCCCCGAGCACAGACAGACAGCACGAGGCACGGACAGACCCATTACTCCCTCTTGCTACTGTAAGCAACCCAAATCAACGTGTTTGCTTTATCGCCTTTTGTCTCCCATTTGATTCCCGACGGCGTCTCCCCCAGTTCGAAGGCTGCCGGGATAGCGAGCTGAACCCAGTGCGGACCCGGGGGGGATGATTCCCTGAGGAGCATGGCACGGCACAGATGGGGCGACACGTTGCCCACAGCGTTTACTCAGCCCCAGCGGGACCGGGGGCACTGGCAGAGCATGGAGAACGGTACCCAAATTTCATTCTGCATTTCGTTTAGTCCCCCATGAAATAATAAGTGTCTGCTGCCTCCGGAGAGAGGAGAGGATCAAAGCGAAGCTTCCTCATATGTAACAGACTCCGAATACCTAATATTCCCTTATAAAAGGCCTTGTTTTAAACACCAAATACAGAGGCAGATCAAAGCTCAGCTTCTCATTTCTCTAACAGCCCTCAGAAGACTTCGCCAGCCAGCAAGGCACACACATGCGCGCGCACACGCGCGGCTGACACCAATCCAAGGTACATAATTGAACTCTGCTAATTTGTCTAAACCATCACTGCGTGCTATGGAAACAGCCAGATGCTTTGTTCACGGAGACCTCAGCCGAGGAGCTTCCCAAAATCAGGTCCTCCCTTCCTTGGGCTGCTGGGGAGCTCTCCTGGAATGGCAGCAGGTTGCTGGATGGGAAGGTACCACCCGAATGAAAGCTATGCATGGAAACAGGGTGGGATATTTCCCTCCTCCTCCTTTAGCAGGCTGCAATAGAGATGATGCCAAGAGGGGTGAAGCGATCCCAGGTCCGAGCGTGGAGGAGCAGGCTCGGGCTGGTCCGGCTCAGACTGAAGCAGATGCCAGAGCCTGCTTGAAAGGCAGCAGCCAGCTGAGGACGTTCGATGAGAGATCCCAGCTGGGTCACTGTGCTGGGTGCCCTCCAGCACATCTCAACCATCACGGTATCAACGGCATTGCTTTGCGCTTGCACCCAGCGCTCCATTTTGTATTTGCGTTTCCAGCAACTCTCTGGACCTGACCTTTCTGCTGATGTGAGGAGCGAGATCAGCCCCAGCCCCAAGGGCTCACCAGCCGCCACGGAGACCCCCGGCAGGTCCCAGGGTCTCAGACAACGGCCAGGCTGCAGGAGAGGCCAGAGGCTCTCCGGGTCCCCAAGATGAATGGGGTCAGGATGCTCAGCCCCTCGCAGGGTCTCCGGATGATGCCATCGCTTTCCCTGCCTCAGTTTCCCCTGACCCAGGAAGCCACACAGCATCTGCCTTGCAGACCCAATGCGATGCCGATTTACTCTTCATTCATCCCTTAGAGACCTTCTCCTAGAAGGGGCTTTAAAAGAGCAGAATCATTTCTGTGTTACAGAGCAGCTGCTCCAGGGCCCGAGGAAGCAGACGGAGGTGGAGGCGGCTCACTCGCGCCTCCCCCCTCTCCACCAGAGGGGCTCATTAGACTCACCGAGTCCTTGACGAGCCAGGCAGCACAGAACACAGGGGCCAGCCCACCGCTGCAGGGAGCCTGGTACGGCCTTGGAGTTCTGATGCTGCTTCTTTTCTCCCCCCCCCCATCTTTCTCTCTATTTGAATAGCCATCGGGCAGGCACTGCATGCGACCTGCGGCGCTCAGGGCTGCAAAGCCTGACCTGGAGCTGGATATATTTTGCTGGGCAGGAGGCAAGCACAACCCCAGAGCAAGGAGGATGGAGCAGAAGCAAGGCACTGTGCAAGCGAGGTTTGTGCATAGGGCTCTGCCTCCCTGGTTTGGTTTTTTTTTTTTTGCTACTAATACTTTCCTCTCAAACTCAGAGGGAGACCTGACTGAACACATCCCACGCTGCTCAGCAGAAGAGAAGAACCAAGTAGTATCAAAGCTTGGTATCACCCGTGATGGGCAGCTGGGAATGTGGATTAGCATCTCTACAACACTGGCAGCTCTCTCTTGCAGAGACTTCAGCTCTGGTGAAAGGCACGATGACTGACAGCCCTGGAGACAAGAGCCATCCCTGTACCACAGCCGGCACGCAAGGAGGTTCCCACACTTCCCGATTCTCCCAGGGGAGTGGGAAAGGGGAGAGCCAGCCCCCACAGCAAGCAGAGCCCTGGAGTGCACACAGCCGTTGTGAACAGGTTGCAAGAAAAACTAATTTCTGGAAAACCTCGTGGAGTCAGTAATGTGGGTCAGCAGGAAGGAGCAAACCAGCCATCCCTGGCCCCAGCTGAGGGTCCCTCCAGCCTCTGAGCATGGAGCTCCACATGGCCCGACAGCCTCTCTCAGTACTCGTTTCACTTGGAAAAGCAGGACATTAAGTCCAAATTCCAGCTCCCTTGGGACTGCAGGCCAGCCCTGCCATCAGCGCTGCCACCCAGAGCAGCGGTCACACTGATCCACCGAAAAGAAGCAGAGGGTGGAGAGCTGGTGTGGGCACAGGCACAGGGCCGTGGTGAAGAGAAGAGATGCCTCGCTGCAGACAGGTATGAACAGAGCACTTCTTGGCATGAGCCAGCTCCCCAGAGACACCAGTGACCAGCATTGCCTCTCCCAGCTGAAATCCCAGAGGTGGGGCTGAGCCCAACAGCAGACAAGGACCAAGGTTCCATAGAAAAGCCTCCTCTGTGTTATTTCTTACACTCTCCCCACCTCTAACTTCTCTGGAGACTTTCCAAAGACAGGAAACATAAGCGTCAGGGGATCCCACAGACCTAGAAGCTGGGAAGATGCGTGGTGCGGCATGCTGGGACCCCAGAAGGTGATGCCTTGGCCGTCCCTGCCTCTGTGCCCAGACTGATCAGATTTACTTCTCTGTGTATTCCAGCACTGAAAACCAGGTATCAATGGGTCTGCTGCTCCTGAGCTACCAGAACAAGCTCTCCCACGCATAATATTTACCTATGGGAATGTCCCTCTAAAATACCTTGCAAACACACTACAAAACCTGCAGTCTTTCTTCTACAGGTCACAAAAAGCCCACAACCACTTAACCAGTTGGCTTCAACAAAGCTCCAAGTAAAACCAAACCTACGCACCACCTAAGTGAAAACTTCCCATTGCATCGGCTGGGATCAATGCCTTGACAGTATCAGTAATTAGGCTCAATCCTGCAAAACCTCATCCAAGAAGAGAAACCCCAAGGAATCTCTCTCCTTGGACCTGATAACTATCTCACAGCACCTGCAATGACACACAACCATGGCAAAATCGATACAGGAACATCACTGTAAGAATTAACCGTATCTGACGACACATCCTTCTCTATTAGAGTTATGATCTCATCCAATTATGGATCTTTGCTGAACTCGTAATTATGAGTTTGGTACTGTGACTTCCCACTAAGCTATTACCTTCCTTCCACGAGGGAGAGAAGAGTCAATGAAAGGATAATGGAAAATTCCTTTCAAGGACACAGCGATGGCAAAATTTAGCTAGACAGGAGGGGAAATTCAATGGGGACTTTATGCAGGACAATTCCCTCGGTTAACCAGCACCAAACATGAACAAACCAGGTTCTCGCAGCATCACTCAAACGCTAACGTAGATCTAACAGCCAGCTCTGTGCAACCGTGCAAGGCAGCTCTTCCTCCTGAATTCCCTTCAAACCCAGCCATCAAAGCTGCCCAGGTGAACAACAGCTTATTCAAAGGAAAAGAAAGGAATTCTTCCCATTTATCTATTCCTTTATATTTGCCCTACAAGGACGCTTAAACAAACAACCCAAAGGCAACGTATATGTCAATAAGAATATCTTTGTACCCGGCATCCAGCATGAATGTGTTTCGAGAGACTGACTCGACCTCACGAGGAATGACGTCAAAGCAGCAGGAAAGCAAAGATTTATCTCTTTTCCTTAAAACACAGTTTTCCACACCTTGCTTGCGCACTATCTCTCCCTTCCCTTGTGGTGGCTGAAAAAACCTCAAATTTTGGTGACTTTTCCAAAGTACCCAACGACTTTAACACCCAGCCCAGTATTTCAGAATAACTCATCAAAAACCTACTTCAGCACTTGGGAAATTTTCCTCCCTGCACCAGCAACTTTTCGGGACCATTTCTTTTGTCCCTGTTTGCAATACAACCAAGTTCTTCCTTCTCTTGCACATCATTTTCCCTTTAACACAGCTATGCTTGTACTGCAACAGGTAACTAACTCACAAATTCTCTCCCTGCTTTCCATCAAAAGTTCATTTTAAACTTGGTGAGAATTTCTTGTAGTTCTAAAACGCATGGGAAAAAAAAAAAAAATTAATGCCCTGCCTCTCAGCAGGAACAAATGCAATGCACCCCTGTGCACGTGTGTGTTTATTCCCATGTGCAATCATCAAACTGATCAGAGGTGTTGAGGTAATTTCACATTCAAATAAACACCTTGTGAGCATTTATCGGAATGCCTAATCATTGAAACAAATGGGGCCGCATTTGCTGTGGTGGGCGCAGGCATCTATCTGGCGTGCTGTGCTCTGCCAATGCCCGGCTTAATACAGAAAACAAATGGAGGGAGCAGACCCACTGTGCAATTTTTAAATTGCTTCCCAACGTAGTGATTTCCTGACAGTGATTTTTCAAATGCAGCAGCAGCAGCAAGGCTCGCCCTGTCCTCCGCCAAAGAGCTTGGTCCAAGGGTCCCGAACAAAAACGATCCAGTGTGGTATGACCGGAGAAAACATGGATGCTAATTTCAAACTGCAGATGATATTTCAGTTTCTCAGCTCCTCTAACTCACAAAAAAGCCTGAAGGGACTCCGGTCTACAAACCCCTGCCCCAGCCCTCATTTTGAATTTGTTCCTTTTAATTGCCTTTGTGCCAAGAGGAAGGCTGGGAAATTTCTGTCCAACTAATGCTTTGCATGGGAAATAAAGGGCAGAAAACAGGAGTCTGGAGCAAGGAATTGCCAAGGTGACCATCCCCAACAGCTGCAGGTGTCCCACCAGGACTGCCGCCGGTGCAGCTTTAGGGAAGTGCCAGGGCATGTGTAACGTAACTGATACTAGAAACCATCAAAGAAACCCAGAACCTCAGCAACATCACTGGGAAATGCTATTTATGGCTCCTGCATGGTGCTGCATCGCACAAACAGCATATCTTGGGATATCCTTAATACTATGGACTGGTATTGCGGTCCTTACCTAAACTCATGCAGTATCAGACAGCATCAACCCACAGAAACAGTTAAGGTGCTTAACCATTTTTTTCCCTCTTACACCCATACACATCACCAGTGCCTGTGTCATTTTTGTACCTTTGCTTCGTCTCCGGCTCCGATACTGCTCAGTGTAGAAGGTTAGCTGGGTTTCATCGTCCGCCTCTGAACCAGAGTTTCCTTTGGCACGTCCAAACCCAATCCCACCTGCAAGCAATAGAGAGGAAAAAAAATCAGCCCTGTCAGCTGGGATGCATGGCAGCAGGGGGGAGCTGGGAGCTCCTTGGCAGAGTTGCTGGATTTGGCTGGCATCCACCGCTCCCAGCCCAGGTGCTCTGCTTGGGCTCACCAGAAGTGACCAGGGACTTTGCCACTCATGATTTCGCTGGTTCCTTTTTGCCCTCGTTAAGAATCAAGACCCCATGGTGCCAATTGCGATGTGAATGTAAGAAGATGCTTTCTACCTCCAGGAATATATTTTGCAAATGTATTGTAATGTATTTACAAAGAAAAACTCTGAATGTAGAAGCTGCTTTCCCCAAGGACACCTGCATAGTGAAGCCCAGTGAATTTTAGGTCTTTGCTTCAAAGCAAACCCAGCAGAGACAAGCAGCACGGGGCGAATACAGCACTCGGGAGGTGCTCAGGACCCCGCTGCATGGCAAGGGTCCGGCTTCCCTCCCTCAGCACCCACTTTGGTCCATTTGCTGCACCAGCTCGCCGTGCCGGCCAGCAGCATGCATCCCTGCAGCGGCTGGTACCAACAGCCATGGCAAGGAGCAGGACTGGCCCACGGTTTACCCGGCATCTCCCTCCCGGAGCTGGAGAGGGTGCAGAATGCTGGAGGAGCCTGGCTCGCTTCAGCCGCCAGACCCACCAAGGAGCGACAGATGCTTAAAAAGCGACACAGACTCTAACTGGCAGAAGTCCTTCAATCCTTGCAGAGTTTAAAGCAGAGAGGCCTCTGGGGGTTGACAGTGGCCCTTTAAACTGCCATTAAAATATTTTACTGTTTTTAAAAAATCCTTTATTCTAGGCAGAAGCACAATTTCCCCACTTCTTGGCAGGCGAACAGAAAACGAGCAGTGCCTTCTGCCCTCTGAAATCCTTAATCACCGTGATGAGAAGTGGCTGGCAGGAGCCAGAGGGACGCCGGGAGCTCGGCACGTGGCTCCTGGCCCGTCCGTGCCCCAACCTGGCCGCGCAGTGCCCTTGGACAGGGGGGTCAGGAAGAAGCTCCACCAGCTCCTTTCCTCCTGAAAGCAGCAGGCGAGGTGTCAGTGCTTGCACACAGCAGCATTTAGTGCTTGGACATGGGGGCTGGGGGCAGTTTACAGGCTTGCACCCCAAACCCTAACCCACCACCAGCCCCTCTTCAAACCCCCGTATCACAGCGAACATCCGACGTCACGATGCACCCCCACGCCAGGGACTGGGGTTTTGAAGGGCACAGCAAAGTGGTAAAACCAATAAGGCTTATTCGCATCAGCGAGGAAAATCTTAATTAACCTGGGCTTCTAATGCAGGCCCTCGGGCAACCAGCCAGGGCTGCAGTTCTGCTGCACATCCCCTTCTCCTGCTGAGCAAGGGCTGCCCAGGGCTCTCTCCCAGCCCGGGGCCAGGAGACAGACACCAGCTACCGGAGGGTTTTCCCCCCCACAGCTCGGCAGAGCCATCTCCTCTGCCCGGGAGAGGGACCTGGACGTCGCCTGCGCAGGCGGCACACGGCACGTCCCTCTGCCACCTTCCCATGGGCCAGACCTGGTCCCTTTTGTGCAGGCAGATGGCTGGGGATGGACAGAGGCAGCGATCTCCGGTGCTCACTCTGCTCTCGAACCCCACCGAGGTGAGCAAGGCAACCAGTGCAGGCAGCAGCCGCTCCACCAGCCACCATCCCAGCCCCCTCCAGCCGCCCCGCGTTTGTTTGCCGGCTGCATCTCCGTGATGGATGGCGCTGACATGTTAAATTACTCAGGCTGGATGTCTTCGGAGAGCTGGTGACAGCGATATTGCATTTTCTGATTACCCAGCACTGCGCAGGATGTATAAATACAGGAGTTGGGAGACCCGGCGCAGGTCCCCAGCCCGCAGCGGAAACGTCTCCTCTGCCCCAACACGTGGTGGCAGAGGTCAGCCTGGAAACACGAGCCCGGGGCAGAGAAACAGCTGCAAGGGATGCGCTTTCACCCCTTCACGCTGTCAAGGGTGCTGGAACACATCTTGGCGGTGCTTTTGGGGGTCCCGGAACCCAGTCGAGGCAGGCTGTAGGATGCAGGAGTGCTGATCCTCAACCGATCCCGCCGTGAACCTCATTTCACCTTTAACTGGCCCCAAAATCTTGCCAAAGCATCCCTGCGAGATGCTTGCGTTTGGGGCAATACCACCTGCACCAGCTCCGCCGGCTGGCCTCGGTGGCAGGCTGCTCGTGGGAGCACAGGGCTGGGGATGCTTGTGGCAGGACTGAGGATGCTCACAGCAGACAGCACCCATGTGAACAGGGATGAACAGGGAGAGTACCCAATTAAAGCCATACAGCCCTGCCTGCTCAGCCCTCTTTTTCTCTTAAAAAAGAGAAAGAAGCCCACCAAGTAACAGAAAAAGGATCCTAATCACCGCAACTGATTACAAAGCAGAATAAGATGCTTAAAAGAGAGAAGGACAGGGAAACAGCAACTTTGCACCTGTAACACACCAGCAACTGTCTGCAGCGGCTCCCCCAGGGAGCTACACCCCCTTTACACCCAGTTTACTCCTATTTAGATTTGAGAAAAACCAAAGCTCCCCCTCCTCGCCCGTACCCCCCCCCCCCCCGCCCCATTGCCTGGGGACCAGGCACAGAGAGGAGGGGGAGCTGGAGGAAGATGCTCTCCTTTCTAATCCTGTTTGCAGATTTACAAGCTCGTTAATCCGTTCAAATAGATCGCAGCTCAGCTACACACTGGGGCAGGGCGCTCGTTTTGAGCGCGACATTAATTTAGCGGGGAGTAAGGCGGGGTGCCAAGGCAAACACCTCTCGTTATGGTGTAATTAAAGATGGTAGCGTTAATGCTAAATGGGAACTAAGGAAATAAAATTCAGGAATTAGAGGCTCTGTCATCACCAAAGAGTTTGTTAGGTAAAGCCATGTGTATTTTTTAAAGGTGCACTTTTGTCCATTAAAAAAAAAAACAACACAAAAAAACCCAAAACCTGATATTTTAAATCCCTTCCTCAAAGCCAAGAGGTTACAGAGCATCTCAGGGAAGCAACTGTGGACGCAAAACAAATCAAAACTGAGTTAAAATAAAGAAATAAGTTACAGGAGCTGTTTGGATAACTCCTGTCTGAGGCCACGTTGACCTGGGATACGTAATCCCTCCAAGCTGGATGTTATAATAGAAGTGGGAGCTCATGTTTGTCCCCAGCAGTGCCACCCTGGGTGACACCTGTGTCCATGCATCCCCCCACCCCGCAGCCACAGCCCCACTGCCAATCCATAAGGATTTTCTGCATCACTCCCCTCCAGAAAAAGGGCCAAACCCTGTAGGCACTGCAGCATTAAAGACCCATGACCTCCCTACTCGACCGTGTTCGGTTCACTCCACCTCCACGCTTGCTTGCCCCATGCAATGCAGTCCCCTGGGTGTTCAACAAGCCCCCCTGCTCCCATGCTTCCCAGTAAAAACCAGATGAGGAGTCCCCTCCCCACCTCCCCAGTGCTGCGGTGAGGTCCACTCACTGAGGGCTGGCAGGGTGATGCAGAGCTATACAATTAGCTAAGTAGAAATTTTCAGTTTAATTAATTTACCCCTACCAGTCAACTGAAAAACCAAACATGGCCAGAGAAAGGTAAATTAGATGCAGTTCTAGGGAAGAAAAAAATACACACAAACATTTTCTTTTGAAATGTATCCAGTCAACACAAAAAAAAAAAAACCAATAAAGAAAAAAAGCCCTTTAAAAATGAAGCACTCTGCTCTGGTTTGTCATTGCAGCAGGGGTACGCGCGCACACACACTGGCTTCAGATGGTGAAAATTCTTCCTCCTCATTGATCTTCCCTTTTCCTTCTGCCTATGCCCAAGAAACCACACTGGGGCAGGTGGTGCAACACCCAGGTGACGGCCTCACGGCTCCCACCATGGAAAACTGGGATCACACCGATCCCAGATGACAGCCCTCGCGCAGCTGTGAAGGGTTTGATTTTCTGCAAGGACCAACTCAAGGAGCTGGATGCGATGCGTTGCCTTGGATGAGGTGAAAGCTCCCGGCTGAACCCCAAAAAAGCTTCGCCAGCAGAACGCGATGCTCCGTGGGTACTGCGGGACAGACGGACGGGGCGAGGGGGGAGGCGGAGGGGTCCTGGCGAGAGCAGGGACCGTGGGCTCTCCTCCCTGGGCTAACTTTGGGTAACTCATGGCTCAGCCAAGAGCTCTAAAACACGAGAAGCCGCAGCCCCGATAAACAGCACATCCCTTCTCAGGCAGAAGGAGCTATTAACGGCTTATTTGTTCTCAAAGCCAGGGTGCTTTTAAAGGCCTGCCCCAGGAGAGGGCACCAGACCCCCTCTCTGCACAAACCGGCCTCCCCCCAGGGCACCTCCCAGCCCCGCACCCCAAAATCCCACCCAGCCATGGGGAGGGTGCGCAGGGGGGTCCATCGGCCGAACCCGCATCCTCAGTCCCTGCACCGCCACCTCTCCCCACGGTTCCCAATCGCTTCCCAGTTTAAGCCCCGCTCCTCCGACGCAGCTGGGTTGGGATGCTCCGGGTAGCAGCCTGGCTGCATTTTGGGAACCAGTACACCCAGACCCTCTCGGATGCAGCATCCCTCCCTCCTGCACTGCCACCCTCAGCAGAGATATCCTCCTTCCAGCACCTCAGCTCTTATCATCCTCTCTGTCCCTCTATTATTTATAAACTCTAAATGCACTTCACTCGATAAAAGTGTTTGGGGAGAAAGTTTGTATGAAAAAGGCATTAGACAAAATAAAGTTATATGGTACTGTAAATGGAGAGGGTGGTATGGGTTTTTTGGGTTTTTTTTTTGAAGTCGATCTTCTCCGCAAAATACGACCTTTCTCAGAGCTGTTAGAAACACTTAGTGCAGAATCAGATTTAATGACAAGTAATAGGCAGCAGTTTAAATGCACTTAGTGCAGGGAAGCAAAGCAAGGCAAAGCTTATCCCAGATTCGGTTTTGTTGGGCTGGGGCGTTGGGTTCTTTGTTTTCTGGTTTGGTTTCTGGTGCAGGAGTGGCACTTAGAGCCCTTTCAGAGCCTTTCCATAAAGGAGGAAATCCTTTTGCTGTGCATGGTTCCTGCAGGGAGAGCGCTCCAGCTGTAGGGCTCTGACGAGGTTAAGCATTAATTAAATTGAACTGTGAGAAAATAATTACACACATGCATCCGTCAGGCCGGCTTGTCACTACCCAGTAACAAAGTTGGATGCAAACTCCATCAGTGGAACTGTCATGTGGCTGTTAGAAGGAAATAAATGCATCCCAAACGGACAATTTCATTTAGGGGGAGGAAAAAAACCCATGGATTGCAAAGGATTAATGAGGCGAAGGGTTTGTGTTTGCAATTGGATGTAAAATGCAAACATCGTGAGTTGTGATATCATGGCTTAACCTTAATGTTCGATAGCACTCCAACTGCTCGCCCGCCAGAGGGACCGCAGGCTGTCAAAACAAAACCTCCAGCACAGGAAAGGTGCAGGAAAAGGCATGGATACGGCCTCAGCAGCAGCGCCCAGCCACGGCTTTTGCAAGTGAAAAGAAATTTAAATTAAATGGAAAAAAGGATGGGATGGGGCTGTGGGGAGCGGGATCTCCACTGGAGATGCTGGAACTGGCTTGCTTTTTGGGGCTGCTCACTGATTTCTGATGATTGAGACCTTAAAATCTTTTTTCTAGGGCATGCCAGTGAGGGTTCCCATAAGAAACCCAAGGAAACCACGGTAGGCTGGGCACCAACACCACGGGGACTCACCCTGCTCCCAGTGCAGACAAGGGAACAGCCGCGGCAGCACCTTCCCAGCTAACCTGGGTCCTTCCCTTCCAGCCATCCTCTTCCCTCCTACCAGAGCTGAGCACTGGGGTGCAGTGAGACACCCCCACCCAAATTTGCAGCACCTTTGGGACCACTGCAACCAGCTCAGGACCGGAGCAGCTCGAGGTGCTGGTGCCCAGCTCCTCTCCATCACCTCCCCTCGCCCGCAGCCTGCTCCAAAACCCTTCCCCAGCCCCACGACTCGGCGTGCAAGAGCCTGCCCGGCGCGGGGCTGCTGGAGCAGGCACCCCGGCATACCTGAGACGCACACCCAAGGCCCCGGGGAAAGAGCCAGAAAGCAAAATATAGTGACAGCCACGGCGGGGAAGATTTGTGGCCGGGCAGCTGGGCATGCTCTGGCTCCCGGGGGAACAGCGCAAGAGTCCCAAGGGAGACAATTTTGTTTTCTCCACCACGGGTCTGGGCGAGCCTGCTGCTTTGGACCTGCTGGACAGCCCAGCTGTAACTGCCCGTGGCTAAGGACTGCCAGCGGCCGAGGCAGGGAGGGACGGAGGGCGACCTCGCTGAGCACCACGAGCAGGTTGCCACATAGAACCCAGCAGCCAGAGGGGAAATTCGGCTCCTCATCCCAACATTGGGTGCAAGTTGGTCTCCAACCCTCGTGTTGAGGAAACACAAGTCTGGGCAGAAGTAGAGAACAACCCAAGGGCTTTCTTGTCCTGGTATCCACTGACTATTCCCGCAGCCACTAACGGACAGAGGGACCCTGGGGGGTAGCAGGGATGGGGTGAAGGTTGGGAAGAGCTCCCCTTGCCCCAGGGCACGCTCTGGCGTGGTGCAGACGGGGATTTGTGGGGAGGCAGGGGAGCACCAGCACAGGGAGGTGGGAGATGGAGGGTGCGTGTCCCTAGAGATGGGGGACAAGCCGGGCTGGCTCGGGGCCACACTCTGCTCCCATGCAGCCAGGGGCTCTGCCTGCAGCCCGGCATCGTGTCTCCTCCTAAGCTTGGCTGCGTGGATTAATTGACTTGCTCTATTAGGGACTAAAAAGCCTCTTACCTTCAGGCAATTCAAAAGTGAAATAAAAACAAACAAACAGGCTGGAGTAGGGAATCAGGGAAACTTCACCAGACAGTCGCTGTGGACCCCAAAGCACCTGCACACACACACGCCAAAATCCAGATACACGTATTTGAGTAACTACTAGAAAACAAACCAAATAATTTAAACCAGTTAAAGAGTCAGAACATTTTCTTCACACTAAGTGAATAATTTATGGGCAGAGCTATAATAAAAAAAGCCCTCTCTGGGCCTGTATTGCAGGAAAATGTATCCAGAATAAAAGATCACATTTCAGACTCATAAATAAATGAAAAACAAAACCAACAGTAAACAGAAATAAAAGTATTTCCTCCCCAGCCCCCAGCACTGCCACAAAGACCGGCAGTGCACTGGGCAGTCCATGGTCAAGGGACCCCCTCCTGCCCATCATCTCTGGAGGGACCCTGACACCTCTTCCTCCTCGCCAGCTAGAAATCTGGACCCAAACCCGCTGTACTCACTGCTTAACCCAGAGCCATTACTGTTTTAAGCAGCGACAGCAATAGGAGGCGGCAGTTTCCCTTGTTGAGAGGCAACACAAGGACCAAATCTTGCTCACAGGGCTGTTCCAGCCAAACCTCCTCCTGTTGCTCTAGCGCAGCTGGCAAACAGGCTACAAATGAAACTCAGCAGCCCCCAGCACGCTTTTGCATGGTACAGCCTTTAGAGCCATGAAGGCTGCTCCCACGCTCTGCGTGGCCCCTAAAAAAAAATAATTCAAAAAAACCCCTAAGCACTGGGAAAGTGCAAAAAAGAGAGGTCCCAGTACTGTGAGTTACCACGAAAATGAACTTCACCCCTTCCTCCGAAATCAAAACTTGCCAAGAGACTGCATTTCACTCCCATCAAACTTTGGTTAGCCGGGGCAGCTGGCAGGGACCCTGGACCTGCAGCAGACCTGGATAAATCCCTGGGGGACCCACGAGGTGACACCACTCCCCTCAGGCCATCCAGAGGATGCTGCGTGGGGTTTGCCCCTCTTCACCCCATCACGGAGCAGCTCTGGGGTCCCCATGCTCAGCAGTGAGGATGAGGAGCTCCTGCCTTCTTCCCCAACCAAACTCCTCTGGCCGTGGCCAAACCCAGGGCACCGGAGGAGCAGCCGGTGACCGCGACAGCCTACCTCGGGGCCGGCTCCGGCGTTTCCGTCTCCCCACGGACGTGCTGCGCAGCGCAGGCTGGAGCTGCCCGATCTCAATGGGCGTGTTGGTGCGGAAGCTCTCCTTGAACTTCTGCATCAGGGACTCCACCGTCTCCTGCGTCACCTCGGGAGCTGCAACACCGGCAAAGGGACTGCGGTTAAAAGAGGACCGGGCCACCACGTCCCCGCTGCCCGTACAACCCCTTCCTCGCAGAGGACAGCGTGAGCCGGAGCCAAGTCCTTGGGCAGGAGCTCTGCCAAGGTGGGACAGACCTTGAGGTCACCCTCCAAAGTCACCCACGGGGACCCATCCAGCACTTTTCCAAGTCCTACCAAAGCCACAAAAATTAGAAAATTGTGAGTTTACGGAAATGGCATTTTTCACGCTGCTCTCCAGTGTTTTGGATTATTCCTTGCCTCTTCCCCCATGTGCATGCAGGGCACTTGGAAGCATCGTGCCTTTATCCAAGCTACAGCCTGAAGGGTTAAAAAACACACAGGAACCCCCCCGGGCACTGAGCTGGCTTTGGGTCAGGTTTAACTCTGCCCCGGGAGCTCAGAGTTGAACCCCAGGCTTGGCAGCCTTTTGGGGGGGTTGGATACTCCCCAGCAGGCAAGTTTGGGATTACGGAGCGATAGGCAAGGCTGGGGTGGGAGCCAGGCGAACAACGTACAGCTGGTCCAGGCATGCTCTGAGCTGCAGCAGGAATCCCTGGGGTCTTCCAGGGGCTGCGCTCACATGGCAGGCAGCAGCACCTGAGCTCAGCAAACAGCTTGCTGCAACACCCCACAGCACATCACAGCTTGCTGATATTTAAGCAATTCCTCTCCTTGCTCTCCTCCCCCCCCCCCCAAAATTGTCCTATGAAACTCACCACCCACCCGCACAACAGGCAGTTACGGGAAATCATGAAACCACTCGCAAAGGGCAAAGATGAAATTCAGGATCAAAAGGTTTGTCATCCTGCAGGCCACAGAGGTCTCCCAGGTTTAACAATCAGTTTGGCCTCTGTCGGCTCCTTGAATAAACTCATTAGCAGAACATAACCTCTGTCCTGTCTCCATCTGGAGACACACGAAGCCCCTCCGATTAGCTCCTGAAGCTCTCCCTGCCCACAACACGCCTGTGCAGGGCTGGCAGGCATCACCAGCCCTATAGCCACCCCACATCCCACTCGGGTAAGAAATGAGCACCTTGGAGGTCCCCAGCCTGCCGGGATGATGGGCTGATGCATCATCCCACTGCATCTCCCGGGTCCAGAGACACATCAGATCTGTATGGAACTCCTCGGGCACCCGGTGAGCTCGGGGTGTGTAACTGCTCCGGACCATGGACTCTAATTCCCTTCGCAGCAGGCCATTTTAGTGCGAAATGAGAAGCTGGCCATGCAGGACGAGGCATTTGTAATCCTAGACAAGGATTTGACTTAAACGCATAGTCTGCAGCAGACTCCTCCAACAGCCACCCACACTGCAGGAGCGGAGAGCCCCGACCACCCCGTGCCGCAGGCACTGCCACACCAGCCCGCAAAGCAGCTCCCCCTTCCTTCTCCCCAAATCCCGAAGGCGATGCCCCTGGCCTCCCCAGGGTTGAGAGCCTTTAGACCACCCCAGGGTGCTCTTCTACCCCCGCAGGCTGCAGAGAAGGTACTGAACTCTCCCGGGGGCATTGGGAGAGGGAGCGCCGAAGAAGAGCAGAGTGGCTGTTGTGCCCGTGGGCGCACGTGCATCGGGAGGGCTCGGGAGAGGATCAGACTCACTGGGCGATGGAGAGACGAGGATCAAACCCGCTGCCTGCGTAAGCACCGAAGGTGGGAACCATTTCGGGAGAGCTCCAGAGAGAGGGTGGCCTAAGGGACCAGCTATGTTACGTCTTCCAATTATTCGACACCAGGCTCCCCCAGGCACCATGGATCAAAGGCAGAGCTCCCCAAAGTCCCCTACATTTACAGCAGGTGCGGCCAGATCCTGTGGCATCGGATGTCCCAGCAAGCAGCATCATAGGGGGAAAAAAAAAATTAAAAAAAAATAAAATCAAGAGCAGAGAAAGGTCTCCAAAGAGCACCTAGTCCCAGCACTGACAGCACACATCCAACCCCTTCTTGCAGGGCTCTTCCGAGGTGCCGGGGAAGGATGCTGCAGCAGCACTGGTGCAACTCAGCACCCCGCCGCCGTGTTTGCGGGAGAAAGCCCATCCCTGCAGCTCCTTTGCCTGGGAGCAAGCGTAGCAGGGCCTCCCCACAAACAGATGGCAAGTTATTTGAACCTCGGGGCTGTGCGATTTATAACGTGCGCAAGTGGAGCAGGGAGCTCGGGAACCACACGGCTGAGGCTTATTTACCGAAAGGAGGCCAGAAGGAGAGCGCGGGAGGGGAGGAGGAGGGGGCCATGCCTTCAGCTAGCGACGGAACGCGGCGAGGTCGCAGCTTTCGTGGTCCCTGCTTGGCTGATGGGAGCAATCAGCGCCACGGTGATCGTACCCCATCTGGCCACCACGCTCGGCACATCCATCCAGAGGCATCTGCTCGCGCGCTCGTCAGCGGAGCGAATGGAAAAGCGGGGGGGCGGGGAGCATTACCTTCACGGGGAGAGGGTCCCTGCAGTCACCGGCTATTTGCGATGATGTTACAAATACTTATTCCAGGAATGGGAGGAAAAAGCTGGTGCATCTCACTGTTCTGCACAGCTTGTGTGCCAGCACATCCTTGGCCTCTTCATGCCCCTGAGCTCGGGGGTTTGGAGTAAAGGGAAGGAAGAAAAACAGGGAGGAAAAAAAGAAGGGGGAGAAAGAAAAAAAAAAAAAAAAACATGGGAGGGAAAAAAACAGAGGGTGAGAAAAAAAACAGGGGGAGGAGACAAAAAAGGGGGAGGAAAAAAGCAAACACACCCCACACAACCCCCTTGTTGACATGATCTCGGCAAGTGGAGTTCAACATGGCCAACGTGGAGAAAACCCTCACTGACAAATGAAAGGTAGCTGGGCTTCAATTGAACGAACATCAAGGGTCAAGGATAAAGGAAAGACCCTTCATGCACTGCCAACTGTGACAACAGGGAGGGGGAAGAAACCAACGCACCGTAACGTAATGAGGCACGGCACTCACCGAGGCTGCTGGGACCCTGTTGACTATGGGGTGTCCATCACATCCATAAAAGCGACACAGTCCACCGCAAACTGCCACCTGGGCTTTGCCACCCGGGGATTTCCATAGTCAGCCATCTGAGTCTGGACAGCCGAGGGTAGGAACCCACCTCCCACACCGATGCTTCCGCGGGCATCACACAACCGCACAGCAAACACGAGTTCGCACACGCGCAGCACGCGTGCTTGGCATTCCCGTCTCCCCCGGAGGTTTTAATTGTTCTGAAAAGGATAGGAACACACACTACCGCAGGGTAGTGCAAAGCTTCAAGCAGCCCAGGCTGTGCGGGCCAAGCAGGGGCTCAGCCGCCGGCTCCCGGCGCTGCCGCGGTACCCGCACCCTGCTCCGCTCCCCAGCGCCCGGGCACCGGCTCCTCCCAACGATGGCCGAACACGATGCAGATTTAGAAGCGATAGGACCGTCCCCTCCTTGAGCGAAGCTTGCCAAACCGCCTTCTCTCCCATCCCCAGTTTCCAGGAGCTAAACCCATCAGGGATATTGAGCTCACAGCTTCGTCACCACATTGAGAATTTCTGCAGCCTGGCAAAGGGGGTGAGATCCACCCCGAGGTTTGGCACGACGCTATGATCTTAATCTCACCCCGTCCTATAGCAAGGGCCTTCGACAGCCTAACAACCCCAGGAACAAGCTGAAGCAGACGAAGCGCGAGGCTCTTCAGCCTCCGCAAAAGTCAGCTTCCATCTCCGGCAGCGATTTAAGGACACAGCTGAAGGTCACCGTACCTTTGTAAAGCACATTACATGTTCCCAACGTACACCTCCCTCCTGTCCACCCCCATACGCTATTTTGAAAGCGATTTGCTCTCCTTAAGGCTCCCTTATTCGTTTGCACGTCTCCCACAAAACAATTCATACCAATAGCCTTTTCTTCCTTCCTTCCTTTTTGCTGGCACAAATTGCAGTGGGAAAAAGACGTTGTTTGGCTTAAAAATTACGACGACAACAAAAAAAAAAGTTGTCAACTGAACAATATGAGCAATGTTTGGGTAAAAATACATTGCAATGGAGATGGGAAGCGGCAGCGTTCGTTCCACCCCCAGTGCAGCCAGGAGAGCTGTACCCTTCCCAGACACATAGGCTGGTTATGGGGGGCTGTTTTGAGGAGGTACCAAAACTAGTATCTCAGCAGCTTCAGTGGCCAGGACAGATTCTCCAAAACAGAGTCCCAGGCTTGGATCGGCGCAACCACCCATAACCTGTACTTAAGAGACGCGCTAGCTGTGTACTTCCACTGGTTGCACTTGGATGGTGCCTCCACCATCCCAGGACGTTCCTGAGGGTCCAGCACAAGAGACAAGGAACTGAAAAACCCCTCTGACTGTGCAACCTGTTTTCTGCCAGCTGAGGCAGGATGGAGCTGGTGGTGATAGAAATGCTCTATAGCCCTTGGAAACAAACCCTCAACTTCACGGAGATATTTTAGGGTCTTCAGATGTGGCCTCAGAGGATGCCAATGAAGCAGCCGTACCACTCACTGCAGAACTCCCCTCAGGCTAAGCTAACACTCCTGCACCCCACAGAGACCCTATATCCACCGAGGACCTGGCAGCCCCACTCGATGCTGCACGGGACCCTGGTAGGGCAGGGGAAGGGCAGCAGCTTCTCCCCAAACCAGGCTCGACACCTCGTGCTGCTGCTGGGAGAGCTGGACAGCCCCACAGCTTGGTTTTTGCAGCATGTTAAAACAGAGCAGTGAGGCTTAAGGTCTGCAAAAGTGCCAGCTTCCCCAGGTCTCCCAGTCTTTGGTGTCTGGCTTAAAGTTTCGGTCCCCGGAGCCACGACAGTCCCTGTACTCCTCACACAGCACTTGCACTCCTATAGCTGCAGGGAAAGACTATAAAGGCAACAGCAGCTTCTCTTAGAGCTTCCCACACTAGGTATTGAGTAAAACATATTTTTTAAAAATATAGGTTTTTAAGCATCTGATTTTCCCATCCCTCTCTTTGATTTCTGAGAGTCAGAGGGCAAGTTATCGATTCCTCAACATTACCAGTGCTTAAAATGCTCCCAGAGTTTTGGAGAGAGGAGTAACTCACAGAGCGGCTCAAGAGCTGCTCGACTGAGCACGCCGCTTCACTGGAATCAAAGTGTTTTGCAAGAACACGTCAAACTCAATCAAGGATTAAATAGAAAAGTTTGGGTGCAATTAGAATTCAAGGTTGGTGGGATTTTTACCTCCTGACCCGTGCACGCATTCGTGACGGCACCCACGGCCATGTGTAGGACATGGCCCCCCCATCTCGGACACCAGCTCTTCTCCATGCCCACCTCCTGCCCTCTCACTAACTGCTTCCAGTATTTTTCAAATAAGCCACTTTTTCTAGGCACAGGGGAGGGTACTCTCCTGGGAATCGCTGACGCTGGCTTGAAAGGTCTAATGCATCATCACATCCGTAATGCACCACGTAAACATCAGGTATGTGTAATGCAGTTTAATAACATTATAATTGTAACCTCCAAATCAAACCTCTGAGTTTCAATAAGCTTATTTTGCTGTTTCTGGATCGATATTTTGGAAATTTTTATTCTACAAAGTATTTCAAGAAATCGACTTTCTGATCCTATTTGGGATGAGCATAAATTTCACAATACTGGAAGTCTTCCACATGGTGGAAACCCTGTTTTCTCACCAGCTCTAAATAATGGGTGTTTGTTGCTTTTCGAAGCATGAAATAAGCAACGGTGTTTGTTCTGAAACTGGGATGTGGACTGATTTTCAACAGTGCCACCCTGAAGGTACTAGGCTCCAGAAAGCAGAGAGCTTTACTAGCATAAAATTAGGCAATTACACTGATGCCTATGTGATGATGGTGGGATAGATTTGTACAACAGCTTCACACATGTTGGGATGAAAACACATTTGGAGAGCAACTTCCTGCCACGGAGCGTGATGGATATGGCAAAAACATGAGAAACACTGAGAACTGTAGCTCTCCATGTCTTTCTCCAGCCACCAAACACCTCTACCACCTCTCAAGCAAGAGTCTCTGTCCCCATGGGTCCCCTGCTCTCCATTAGTCCACATCACATGCTACGCGCAGGCACACCGTGTCCAAGAAACACTGGGAGACTGCTGGCTGCATTACGCAACCAACGTAGGAGATATATATATGGATATATATATTTAAAATAAAAATATATATATATACATAAAAACATCAAAACAAAGCACAAATAACCACACATACCGATACATCAGGGGACCAAGCACCTCCTGCAATGCATACATCTCCAAGCCATCCTTAGGCAAACCCATCAGGGGAAATGACATACGTGGCACCGCGCGCTTTGCTGGAACTGGCCCCCAGCCCAGCCTGCCAACGCGGCGCGAGGGAGGATCAATCTCTCCCCGAGAAGCTCTTTTACACAGAGGGGTTTTCAGACGCGGCAACAGAGGGATATGGGAACCCAGGAGCATTTTGAAAACAGGCTTGTATTCCATCCATCTCGACTTTTTCTTTCTTTTCTCTCCTGGCCCTTTTTGTTGAATTTTAAAATAGAGAAGGTATAAGTTTTTTGAACATAAGTATTAATATATAGAAATTAATACATTAATAGGTTATTATATACATTAATAAAACTCTTGCTATAAAAATAGATTTTCATACGTAAAAATCTAATTTTAATTGCAAATTGGAGGGGGAGGGTAGCAGAAGAAAAGATAAAACTTTATTCGAGATGTCTCCTTTGAAGGAAACTGAACAAATGTACTTTCCTCCTTCATATATTCATGAGATGACTGCTTCCCTATCCCGTTCTCCACCACCCTCAGCTCTG
This sequence comes from Haliaeetus albicilla, assembly GCF_947461875.1. Lineage (NCBI taxonomy): Eukaryota > Metazoa > Chordata > Aves > Accipitriformes > Accipitridae > Haliaeetus > Haliaeetus albicilla. The sequence goes on from NC_091508.1 coordinate 14,205,120, forward strand.
GGCTTGGAGCCAGCACAGTCCTTATCTGGTACGAGGCAGGGAAAAAAAAAAAGACTGATAGGATCAGAAGTTTTCAGTAGTTTAACAAATCTGCCAAAAAAAAAAAAGTCTCCATTGGTTTTTAATAAAGCTTGGGGCATGTGACAGAGAAGGGGGAATGCCGGGAGAGGCTGGTGTGCAGCACAGGAGGTGGATGGGGACCTGCGCTGGGTCAGCGTCCCACAATGGGGATGGGGACCCCAGGGAGCACGAGGGGACCCCCACAACCCCCCTGACCACACACCCGCTCTTTGCTTTTCTTCTTTATTGCAAAGCTTTGCCATTCCCCCCATCGACAGAGAGCAGGAGGTAATATCTGCAGCTCCTGTCCTTGTCACAGCAGGGTGAGCTGCTCCTCAAACTGGCAGAACCCAGGGAACACCCAGCCCTCCGGGAAGGGGCACCCGGAGCCAGAGCACACGGCAGCACCCTCCCAGCACCGGCTGCCCTGACCCTTCTTCATCCTCTCTCCAGTCACGGTGCTCAATCGCTTCCCAGCTAATTGCCTCCACTCATGTGTGCAAACTAACCGTTTACTGGAAAATGCCACGGAATGTTAATTTCATTCGGAATTGGGTAATTGCAAAGCACTTCCATTTTTTTATTATAGGAAATGAATAAGCATTGTATTAATAGCATCGTTTCCAACTCCGACCACAATCACGGCCCCATCGACGGAGGCTGCGAGTTATTTGTCACCCTGCACTTCCCCTGCCTTTCTACCTTCCTCCTTGCCCTTCCACCCACCATACTCCTGACTTCCCATGATGGTAATTAAGATAACGCAATATAATTATAAACACATCGCGACAGACCAAACGCTTAAGAGCCACCGTCCAATGGTTCCCACCTCTGCCTTGCACCTTTGCATAACAAGCACCTTGCAAAAGCGGATGGGTCTCTTGTGCTCCTTGGGCTGCTACCAGCTGGGTTTGACCTTCGCAGGAGCTGTTTCTAAGCAGGAAACCCACCGCTCTTCTACGGGGCAAAGACTTTTCTAGCACACCCCTCCCCTGACACCTACAGGGCACTGCAGATTGGGATTGTTCAGCCTGCAGAAGAGAAGGCGCTGGGGACACCTTATTGTTGTCCTTCAATACTTAAAGGGGGCTTATAAGGTGAGGACCGACTTTTTAGTAGGGCCTGTTGCAATAGGACGAGGGGCAATGCTTTTAAACTAAAGGAGGATAGACTCAGACTAGATACAAGGAAGAAATTTTTTACAATGAGGGCGGTGAAACCCTGGCAGAGGTTGCCCAGAGAGGTGGTAGATGCCCCAACCCTGGAAACGTTCAAAGTCAGGCTGGACGGGGCTCTGAGCAACCTGATCTAGTTGAAGATGTCCCTGCTCATCGCAGGGGGGTTGGACTAGATGACCTTTAAAGGTCCCTTCCAACCCAAACCATTCTATGATTTGTTCTTTTACCCCATTTCTTCTGCAAGCAAAAGTCTTTGGCCATGGGACGCTGCCCCATCTTCCCCTGCCCCAGCACCACGAAGGTCCAGGCCACCAGAGACTGCTTCCCACCATCTCCGCTCTAATGAAACCATTCACTTACAATTTTTTTATGAAACACTGCAACTTCTTCGCTTACGTGGTGAGCAGAGAGGAGCAGGGAAGATGGGCAGACCCTCAGCAGCAGCTAATGCTCCTCAAGTTATAAAATAATTGAAAAGTTAAATAAGAACACCCTGGAGAAAGCTTCCTGATTTGGTGCTAACAGGCACATGAAGCGGCCCAGGCTAATGTTGCGTGGAGGAGAGACACCAGCTTGAGAGCACAGTGCTGACCTCCAGCTCCCTTTCTCCATCACACATCTACAACTCCACAAATCCAGAGGAAAAACTGCCCTGTGGAGCCAGCTGGGGCAGAGGCCCACCAAGGGCAGGAGAAAGCCCCAACCCCATCTGGCCGAGGAACCGCCGCTGGGCGATGAACCTGGAGGCAGCAGCACTTTGGCATCTGTAAAATGAGCGTGAGCGAGTCCCAGCACCCCTAGGGATGGGTATGGGCAGAGAACAGCAACGGCCAGCAAACTGGGGTGGGAAACGTGGCACAGCAGCCCCTCTCCGGTCTCAACCATTACCCAGCTCCCTGCTCGGCAGCGCGGCGCAGAACAAATTTGTTAGTCGGAAATTAAATTTCCTTTGCCCAACCAGCAAGGTGATACCTTCTCATGGTACCAGCAACCCTGTGCCACACGCTGGGGAGAACAAGGGAGCAACGTCAACCCCAAGAAGGGCAAACCACCAAAACCCCGTATTGCAATGGGGCCAAGGAGCTTCAGCCGTGCATGCGTGGCAAAAACACCACCAGAAGGAGACCCCTGCCGTGGCAGGGACCAACCGTCCCCCACACCGGGAAGCACATGGGTGCAGGAAAGAAGGAGCCGAGAGCCGGTTTGTTAGCTCAGGAGAAGACCTGGAGCTGAGGGAATGCCCAGAGAGCCCAGGCTATCAAAAGCAAACTATTTCCAAGCCACAGGGGTGAGGCAGAGAGGCCGAGCACAGCCAGACCCTGCAGGACCCCACGGGTGAGTCACAGCAAACGCTGTAACTCAGCGGGGCCGTCAGAAAGGATTGATTTGAAGCACCTTGTTAATAAGTTTCCTCTCCCGCTGGTCCTTCGGGTAGGTCACTGCCTAATGATAAATGGGGCTGGAAGGTGCCTGCAGACCTAATATCAGCGCAGGTGCCCGGCCTCGATCCATCTTCCTTAGGAGCCAGCTGACAAAACTGTCTCGGTGCCGTAGCCAGGTAAAACACAACTGATAGGAAGAGGAGATGCAAACAGAGCGAAGAGCTGGTGCTGCAGCTGCCCTCCCCATAAAACCCATAAGCCCAGTACAGACCGATGGGCAGAACATCTTGTACAAACCGACCGGCAGAGCCGCAAGGCTGCTAAAAGCCAAGGTGAAGAAGCACTGAGCATCATGGACTGAGACAAATGCATCGCTCTCATGCAGGTAACAGGACCTGGAGCAGCCTCAGCTCTAAGCCACGCATCCCAAGGGCTGCCCGAGTGCTCACTAGCATCTATATATTTCCAGCAGAAATGGGGAACACTGTCAGATTGTTCTCCTTCATCCCAGGCCCCACACCCTCTTCTCCTGGTCACCCTGATTTCAGAAACCGGTAGCAGGTTTTTGCTCTGTGCTGACACCATGGAAGGACAGCCCTGGGCAGAGCTGAAGCTCTCCCAGGTCCTCTGCGTTGCACGCAAGGCAGCTGCAAGATGCAACCCAGCACGGAAACCCAGGAGAGGAGAGGACACTTGAGATCCCCCAAGGTTTCCCAAGGGGAATAAAGAGCCACCATATTTTTTTAGATTTTGCACTGTGGGGGGAAAGTAAAAAAAAAAAAAAAAAATCATCTTAAAGTTAATCCTGGTCAACAACTGGCCTACAACCCAGCTACGCCTTAAATAATGTAGTGCTTTATCAAACATTCATAGCAGTGCACAAAGTGATGAACAATGCGCGCCTGGCATTTATATAAATATAGTTCCTGATGGCTTGTTTTCCTTGGACAGCCAAAACTTCACAGCTTATCTTCTGTGAGCTTGTGATTTAGCCTGGATGAAAAACACTTTGGACATCTGGGAAAACAGGGCTATTGCACACGCAACTGCCACGACATCACCAGGCATCAGCAGCCCCACAAAACCCAATAAAAACCCACGTTAAAAGAGCGTTGCTGACCTGAGGAGTCACAAGCCACGCGGCTGTGGCTGGGAGATGGGGATGACCACAGGTATTTCTTCTCACAAGATGTCCTGCAGCATCGGGGTGAGACCAGCCCAAGCCTCGCAAAGCGGTGATAAAATAGCAGGACTTCAAAAAAACCGCCACCCCTTCGGGATGTTCAGCAAAATATTAGCATATTAAAACACCCCTTTCCTCTTCCATTCCCTATGGCACCACCAGAAGCCACTTTTCCGTCTGCTTCTTCCCTTCTCTGTCTCATGAAATCAGTGAGCGGGATACAGCGAAGGGAGGGAAGAAAACCAAGAAAACCACATCAGGAAATCCAACCTACCAGCCTTTTCTCAACAGCAACACTTGCTGTAGGCCAGGAAAAGCCCTGGCTGGCCTGAGATGTTTAAGCCTTAGTCAGTCATTAAGCACATACCAGCACAGCATCTCCCTCGGCCAGGGGGACGCAGGACCAAAGGAGACCACCAGCCCCCGGGAGCTTTCCCATCCCTTCTGACCCACTGCTGGAGGCAGGAGGCACGTCGGATACGGCTCTTTTTGGGGAGACCTCCTGGGCACGCTCCTGCATGTCTGTGATACTGCCTTAGGCCACTTTCTTGGGGGACGTAAGGGCTGGGGAGCGTGTCCCGCAGGACCACCAGGCCAAGAGACCATCATTCCCTCCCCCGACGTTGGTGAGGACAGCCCAAATTTGGGATGGAGGCAACCAGTTCGATGTGATAGGATGATCAAAACAAACCTAAAACTCCAGCCTGGCAGCTCTGCATTTAAAGCTTGAAAGGAAATTAACATATTAATATATTAATTATGACTGTGTTTATGTCTCTGGAAAGCAAAGCTTTTTCCTGGCAGGTAGGGACATTTTCAAATCAACATTAAAGTCAGAGCTGGCATCACCATAAAACTGAAGGACCCAATGGCATATCTGTTGTAACCTCTGCAACTGGAGCCCCTGTTCTCTTCGTTAATGCACTCAAATCAGTTGGAATTAAGCATGTTGGACTTAAAAACCCGTTTAATTTCTCTAATAACTAGAGACACTGGCTAAGCATGTGCTCAAATGCTTTCCTGAATTGGGACCCAATTCCTACCCTGTTGGGCATCATTTTTTTTTTTTTTTATTATTTCTTTAAAGCTGAAATTTGCAGCAGGGTTTTTCAGCCAGGAATAGCGGACTGCAAAAAACACTTTCCACTGGCAAAGCTATGTGAATATACATTTTCAAAGGTCTCTGTAAATTACGCAAGGAGTTGGCGGGGATTAGAGCTGGGAAAAGCTGATCACGTACAAAGAGGGTCACGATCCCATCAGGTCACTGGAAAGAAGACAGAGCCCCAAGACATATCAGATGCCAGCCTGACGTACTGTCCCATTTTAGCCTCCAGTCCCAGCAAACATTAAGCTGTCGTTTTATTTATTAAAGGCTCAGAAAGCCTCTGGTTAATGCTTGGATTCGGGGTGGCACTGCATCTGCCTACCCGAGTGAACGGCAGCTGCAGACAGCAGCTCCCAGCCCCGGCACGGCGGCGTGGGCACCAGGGACGCATTCCCCGGCACGGCGACGATCTCCCTGCCAGGCACTGTCCCCTCAAGGATACTGGTCTGTCAGCTCGGGGACGGCAACATCAGGCCAGTCATCTCACTCCTATTGCCCATGGGCTCTCCATTCTCCATCAGGGAGGACACCACCACCGCCCTGTCCGTTACAAGGGCATCGCCTCTGACTTGCAACCTGTCTTTAAACCTCACCTCCAAGATAGAGCTCGTATATCCATAATGAACAGCAACTCTAGGGCACAGCTTAACTACCTGCCCTCCTCTTCCACATCTCAGCCCCCCAAATGTCCCTTTTCCCAGCCCTGACACCGTGCCCTCGGGCCAGAGCGCTGCCTTACCTCTCCCTAGAGGAGTCTTCACTGGGAGGCGAAGATGATGACTGAGATGCAGCCATCAGAACAACTGCTCCAGTGTTGGCAGGAGGCATAGGAAGCTCCGTCTCCTCATCCCCTGCCTGCCTTTTGCTGTTACCGCAAACCTAAGCTATCTGTCTCCCCTGCCAAAAGCCCTTCTCCTGCAGTTCCCCTGGACTGCATCACCCAGAGCAGTTTGGCTGGGAGGGTGTTGGGACCACAGCCCCTTACATTAGCAGTTCTCGATGTTTCCTCATGCTGCCCTGTCTGCTGTCTGGCTTGGTTCCCCTCTCCAACTCACAGATGAGGACTGGACCATTAAGTGACATGACATGGGTTACCAAAGCAGCCAGTGGCACAGTGGAGCTGGAGCTGCATCTCCAGGTTCACTCTAGGTGCCAGACCACCTCCCAGGCATGCTCAAAAGCCTCTCGCTATTGCTACAGAGAAGAGCATCCATGGATTAAGTAAGAGAAACTTCAGAGGTTTACCTAAGTTCACACAGCAGGTGAGAAGAAAGTCCAGGAGATATGAATTCAAGATGACTGCACAACCATGCCTTTGATATGCCTACGGTATTAATCATTGCTACCATCGGTAATAAGTCCTGTACCCTGTCTAGACTTGGAGGCCATACCTAGACTGCAGAGTCTGTGAAGCCAGCACAAAGGCTGCTTGAAAAGTTCTTTTTTTGAACATGAAAGAAACTGAGAAAATAAAGATGGGTCCTTTGTTGCAGGACTGGAATTGCAGATACTCGATTTTCAAGTCTGACATCTATTTTCTCCTCAGTTTTCACCAGGCAGAAGTTCTGCTTCTCACTGATCCTTAAGAGATTTGGTTTGGCAAGATCTTCTCATTGGGAAACTTGTGGGTAACCCCATATTCAGGCTTGCTGGACTTTTATCTGCCTTAATTTTACTAATTCCATCTCTATGCATCCAACGTGTCTCATCTGGAGACGTAGTGGTGCTGCCTGGAATGGACTGGGGGCTGAACCCCCTCGAACAGCACTTAATGGACAGAAGCAAAGGGCTCCTGCCGCTGTAGGATGAAACTGTGTCGGTAAAGATGAGCGCCAGGTGTGTTAAAAGATAAAAGCAAGTTAGGAATTCCCAAAGGGCTGGAGAGCTTGAGGCCATCTGCTCAGGAAAGGCAGGAGAGCAGAAATCATCAGGAGCATGGACTGGAAACTACCCAGAGAAGTGAGGACAGAGGCAGTGAGGACAGTGACATCAGCTGCACAAATTTACCCAAATCCCCTTAATCACGGAATGCTGTGTACGCACAGGGACTGGGTTTGGACATGGGGGTCTCCCCAGCAAAGACCAAGACCCCAGAAACCTCACCCCACACCAGCAGACCCCACTCGGCACCACGCACGCCCACAGGGCACGAAACCCCTGGAGACCTTCTAATTGCCAGAGAGAACCCAAAGCCACAAGGAGAGGGCATGGCTCTCTTTCCACACCAGCACAAAGGCATCCTTTTGGCTAATTAGGACTGCCTGGCTATTGCCTCCTTCCTCGCTCCATTTCATTTTATTATATTAATAGAAAAAAAGACTACTTTTCTCCTTAAACTGCCTCAAATTTTTCTCCTGTCTAAATTCATCTGGGCTCTGCGCAATGTCACCAGGTCAGTTTGTGCTCCTGCTGCAATTCTAATTTTGTCAGCTTTCCATTTTCTAGGGAGTTGGGGGATTTTTCTTTCTTTCTTCCCCACCCCCACTTCCCCCCAAGTCAAAAATGATTTTGCATAACAGTAATAATGTTAATGGCCCTGCACAGCGCATCCAGATTACAACTGCAGCTAGGGAGAAATAAACATCTCATCTTTGCCCTGCTGTTTATCTATCCGCAGCAGAGCCTGGTATCAGGTCAGAACCTGTAATTTCATTAACTTTATCACTCAGATGCGCTTGTTACTAGATGTCATTATTCAGCACATTGCTCCCGTGTTTTGTTTGTGCTGGGCTTCACTTTAGATGCTCCGGCACTGTGCAGGAGCAGCCCTCCCATCTGCATTGCTGCAGAGCGCTGCCTCAGACTTGGGAGGAAAGTTTGGCTTGCTGATCTGTGCTCTGCTTGCCCATGATTTGCAAAACATTTCTGCTGCTCGACCTCCCAGGCAGGGACTTCTCTCCTGTTGCGCAGGGCTGTACATAGAGTCATCCAGTACAATTCCCTACCTGACCCGATATATCCAGAAGAAACACGTGGGGAACGAGAAACCACGCTCTTCCTCGCGGAAAGGGCAATCGAGCCCAACAGCCGCACAGCGCAGGGTGTGCAAATCCCAAATGATGGAAAGCACCCGCCGCCAGCGCAACTCAATCACTGCCCAGCACGTGGGGGAAAGCAAGCAGTGCGGGCAGGTGGAGGGCAAGCCAAAATGCTCCATCTTCATTGGATTTGCCATCCCTGGTAATTAATGCTGGGAAGTGACACTTGAAAGAGCCTCTAGTGACAGCCCCAGTGATGATACCATTTGGAGCCCGCTGACAAGTCCCAACTGATGTCTTATCGCAACGCTACACTGCAAGAGCAGCAAGAAGAGCTTTTCCCTCCGGCACTGACGGACTCCCTGGGATGCGGGCACAGCTCCTCACCCAGCCCCGGTGATCGCACCGAAACCTGGCGGCTCCAGCCATGCAGCCGGGCACCAGAGGGAAGGCTGACCCTGTCCCTGAGCTAGGGCCATGCTCCAGCTGGGTTTCCCTTGACACATTCATCTTCGATCTACCTGTAAAACTGTGCCCGAGCAGAACTGATTTCCAGCCCCATGGGATCTCCAGGTACGCGGTGTTTGCTCACACCAACTGCAGAGTTTCTCCACCCCACCTGCCGCATCCCGCGGGAATCCCAGCTGCATCTGCTGCTCGCGGGCAGGTCGAAGCGCCTGTGTGCGCAGCACATCCAACGCCTCCCCAGTCGCTGTGTTTCCCACACGTGTGCAAACCAGGCCAGAGTGCAAAGCCCACAGCACATATAGTTCTATTTCTAGTCTAGAAATCCTAGATCTGAACTACAGCCACCTTGTCCTTGGCAATCCAGGCTCTGACCAGCTTCAGCAGAGACGAGTAACTAGCGCGTACCATAGCTTGACTCCTTGAGCAAAGCCTCACCCAAGATGGAAAAGTGCCCGTCTGGGAGGAAACACAGGGTGAACCGGCTCGGTTTGGAAGGATCAGACCAGGCAAGGCACAAACCTGCCTCGATCCAAGGTGCAAAGCCCGACGGCATCACAACCTGACTGGTGGGAGCATTTGTGAACATATTTCACAGCGTGGCATAGCTCTTGCAGCCCCAGCTTGGGGGATTTTTCAGTCAGTATAAGAAGTTCTTTATTGCCAATTCCTGAAGCCCTCAGATAGTTTAATATTCTGCCCTAGATCTTGTTTACTATTATGTTTTGAAGAGGACTGAAATGCAGTTACTGCTGTCTTCCCCAGTCACACAACTCTAAATAATTTATAGAAAAGCAAAACAAAGAAGAGAATATGAAAGAACAAAAAAGGTAGCTCAGTTACGATATATGAAGGCATTCATTTGTTCATTCTCACCGAGCAGAGGGTTGGGGAAACATCTATTAACACCATGGGCTGGTAACAGCCAGCCGTACACAAAGGGGGATGCCAACAGGGATGCTCAGATCAGCACTCGAGCACGGCAGATGGACCCCTGGGCACCTCCGTGCTTGTTTGCACAACGATAACCATCGCCATCATAATAATCTTGTTTAAAAGAGGAAAGAGTAAAAAGCACTTTATGGGTGAAAGAAACACAACCTCAGCCACCACTTATGACCATCACAAGCGCAGAGACCTGCTTTCCAAACACAATGCATCATCTGGGCTCTCCCTGGCTCTGTTGGTTGGAGCCGCAATCTCCTCCACAGAGCTGAGGAGAGTCCCTGTCCCCATCCCCGTCCCCCAGCACAGCCATCGTGGGTGCTCCAACAGGGACTGTTCAGGCTTTATGGGAATCCCGCAAGGTCACAGAAGAAGGGAAAGATGGGTCCAGCGTCACCCAAAAGCCCCTTCCCCGCACAGAGCAAGCCGGCACATCCCTTCCTTGCTCCTGCTGCAGTCACTCAGCAATTAGCACTAACGTACTTTGCTTTTGTTTATTCACATATATTTTACTGTGCATTGCAGGTGAACAATATTAAATGGCTACTAACGACGTTTCAATAAGCAGAGGTGGGTATTGCAGCTTCTGAGACAGACTTTAAAAATGCAGGCAATCAAGTGTGCATTAGCTGAAACGCTCTGGGGAAAGCGCTGCTCTTCTCCACGCAGGAGAAGCATCCCCCTCGAGTCACGTAGTTGTACCCATGCAGCCTGCAGTCCTTCCATCCCTGTGCACAGGCAGGGGGGCAGCACCCAGACCCTGTCTGGCCCTCTCGGCGACAGTTCTCCAAGTGCAGAGAATAGAGGAACATGGTTCAGCAGCACGAGTTTTATTTGCGGTTAAGAGAATAACTAAATAAAGAGAAGCCAGTCTAGACTACTTTATACAGGCTCTCACACTGGCCTCCTCCTAGAGCCCCTGAGCACCGTCCAGTAGTGCGTTAAGAGACACCACCAGGATCTGTCACCCACGGTTTGGTCTCTCCTCCTCTCCCAGGAGAAGCTGTCCAGGCAGGTAACGTGCCTCTCCAGCTGCTCAGCCTGCAGGAGCACTGCTAAGCCCTGTCCATACGGACTCTCCTCTGCTCCCACATACCTGGTATGGCCAGCAACGGGTGCCATCACGTCCACTGTGACCAGAGAGGACCCTGTCTCTGTCCATCCTATTGTGTCCAACCTTTGGCTACTCGCTGTGCCTACACTGGACCGCTTTACCCCATCAATACTCTCCTTCTGAGCTGGGCAGAGCTTTGGGGAGGGGGAACCAGAACTCCTCCAAATCCCAGCCCTGCACCTTCAGGGAAGGCACAAAGCATCCGCAGCACCTCGCCTGCTCAGGAACAGGCACCCCAGCCCAGCTCTTGCTGCCCAGCTCCCCGCGGCTACTACCAGGGGATTTATACCTTCCAACAGCGGCATTATCCAATATTATACCTTACAAGCAGTCAGCACCATAGGGACAGGCAGCAGCCAGAACCCACACCTATGGAATTGTATAGGCTTCTTTCTGATCTGACCTACAGATGCTATATAGCACTCTACCTGCCATGCCAAACACCACGGGCGGGAAATGGTTCACATTTGGGGTCTGTATCCATCCATCCATCAGATCCACATGGATTCTGCTCTGAGCTTCTTCCCGCAATGAGAATTTTCTGATCTGCCATTTCCAGCTCCACACAGGGCTCCTATGTGCTTGCCTTAAATCTACAGCCCTGATGACTTTGTTTGCGGGTGACTACAGGATCATTTGTCTGATTACTCAGAGAATAAAGCACAGGGGATGTTTTGCCGCTAGTGGAAAATACAGCTTTATGGAGCAGCTCTCCGAGGAGCATCAAGGCTCAGCAGGCTGGCGGAGCCCCAGCGCACCGACACATTCGCTCGCTAGAACTGATGCCCTACTCGACAGCAAGGCAATGAACATCTCTGCCACCTAGAGAGTAAAGACTGGCCTGATTGATGCCCATGTGCTAGCACTCACCCACGGCAATAAGTCAGGATGAATCCCAGCATTCCCATCCTGTTGAGGAGACAGGAGTTCCGGCGCTGCTGGAACAGCAGAAACAACTCCTCTGTGCTGCCCCGTGCACGGTGCTGCACAAATCCAGGGCAAAAGAGCAATTCCCTCCCTGGGGAAATGCCACCTCTGCTCTGCCAGCCAGGCATTCCCTAACCCACTGGGTGTTTCACAGCGGTCTCTGCTATTACTAGGACAAGATATACCACCAAGCCTGAAAGCAGAGCCACCAGCTTCCCATCTCATTATGCTGGGCAGGTTCACGTTGGAAACAGGAGACTGGTTTTGGAAGAGGATGTTGACAAAGGAGATGGGTCAAATCCTATGAATCCGTATCTCCATGGAGCTCCCAAGCACCCAGCTCACACGCTCCCGCGGCACCTGAACCACCAGCAAAGCACAGTCAGGGAGTGCTGCGAGAGGAGAGGACCTGGTCCTTGGGGCCGGCAATGACAGCTGAGAGCTCACAGCTACTGTGCCTCAGTTTCCCCAGCACCATCCAGAGGCAATTCCCCTCTCAGGAAAGGCAGCTCCAGGACAAGGTCTGCAAACCACCTTGTAGGTGACAGCTGAGGACCACAGCCTGGAGAGCCAAGTGCCAGCGACAGGGGCTATATATGGACGAGCCACCCTCTAGGTGACACCGCACAGGACAGACACCCTGGCAGGGGATGGGAGAGGGAAAGAGAAGAGGGAAAAAGCCACAAACCTTTCTTTTCATAGTCAGGCTTCTCCTCTCCACCCCGGCCCAGGCTCTCCAGCGTCCGCGTCACCTGGCTGCCAAATTCATCCTCCCTGGTGCTGGGCTCTGCCCGCCGCGGGGTCTCCTCCTCCTCCTCGTCCTCGTAGTCGTCCAGGATGGGGGTCTCACGGATGGGCACCCCGATGACCGAGTTGTGGGCCTGGAGGCGCGAGTTGCGGAAACTCTCACGGGCCTGGGGGCCCAGCAGCACCGAGGGGATGTAGTGGATCTCGTGGGTGGCCTCCGTGCTGGCGCTCTTCTGCGGGATGCGGCGGCGCTTGTGCCAGCGCCGCTGGGCATACAGAGCCACCATGAAGACCAAGAGGAGCAGGAGCAGCGCAATCAGCCCGCCCTGCAGAGGAGAGCAAAGAGCATGGGTCAGGAGAGGCACGGGGCACAGGGATGGGTCAGGAGATGCTGCAGCCAGTGTCCACGGACCCTCTCCCCTTCCACCCCCAGAGCACCCTTTCATCCACACCCCACGAACCGCACGCAGGCGGGTTCACAGAGCAGCCACCTCTGGGGCAGGACATCACGGGCAGGCGGAGCAGGGTGCCGGAGGTGTCCTTTAGCTGGGGACAGCACAGCGACACCCCCGGCTCAGCTCTGCCCGCTCTCCCGGGGACTTTGTTCTTACCACACACCCCTCGGGTCCCCACAGCCCCCCAGCTCACCCACACGCACAGTGGCCCGAGGTGGGCGAGCCCCCCCTCCCACCCCGCACGGGGAGATGGGAAAGGAGGCAATTGCATCCCACCACTTCGGAGAAAAAAAACTCATTAAAACAACCCAGCCACCGACACGGGAGCAGTAAAGCCTCAGCAGAGACACACAACATTTCACACAAACAACGGCGCGTGGTGCCATTTGTTGCAACCGCCGCTCCCCAGGGCACGGTTACTCCGGCTCCATCACTTCTGGTTGCGATTTGCCTATGGTTTCAACGAGACTTCACCTGCAGACCTGGGGGCACAGCACAACGTATTCCAGACCAAGACCTTCTCTGCAAAGCTCTCCTCTTCCCCCACCTCCAAATTTTATTCAATACCACTCCCAACTACGTTACCATAAAAAATAAAAAAAATAGTATCTTTACCAAAAAAAATAAACTTCCTAAATATCTATATGTTTGTGGAAGTGTCCTCCCAAGGGAGCCAGGCTGGGAAGTGCCAAAGGGAGCCAGCCCTGCATCTGGCTGTGCTGGAGGTTAAATTCAGCCAGTCGCTCAGCCCCGCACCGGCAAGAGCTGTGCCTGTGCCAGCTTCCAGCCTCTTAATCTCCACAGCGTCGGAGCAATTTTATCCCGTGGAAGACAAGCAAAGCAAGGCATGTAAATCAGGAGTGGTGTGAGCAATCGGGGCTTTGCAGCATGACACGGAACAGCCAGGGCAGGGCAGGCGTTTCTTTGGCACAGTGGATGCCACAGCCCAGAACTTTACAGAGCGTGCAAAAGCAAAGCGGAGACGTGCAAGTATTTCCTCTGCATTTGATACAAAGCACCATGCTGTACCCAGAGCACGGCTCCGACTTGTAAACAGGATCAGCTGTAAAGAGGTGGCATTCAAAACTGCAGCTCACAGGATGAATTAGCTGGGGAGAGGCCTCGGGAGCAGGAGCAGAGGAGAGATGCTTCCCTGGACCATCCCGGCACCACAACCCACCACAGAGAGGAACCCAGCCCAGCATCTCCCACCAGAACCCCCCGCCTCTCCCCCGAGATTGGCACTAACGGGAGAAGGGCTCAGGGATTCAGGAGGACATTGCTCAGCTTGACTTCCCTAATTTAGGTGACAGGCACCATCAGGAAAGGCAGCTTGGTGTCCAGGAGATGCTCGGGGATCTCTGTGTGGGAGAAGGGCAGGGCTCGCTGAGCTGACCGGGCTCATGCCCTGCAGTACCAGAGCACCTGAAAGACCAGTGGGATGAGGACCCTACCTGGCCTTCCACACTCAGAAGCAAGAAACAGCACAGACACCTCAGTCTGGAAGAGCAGAAACCTGTTTCCTCGGGTCTGCAGCACCTGATGCACTGAGACCCCCGAGCATCACAGCAGCTCCCCAGCACGAGCCACCCGCACCCCCGCGGCACCAAATAGGGGCCATTTCCTTGGAAGCCTGCTTTGCAGGAGAGAAACCACAGCACACCAGACCCTCCAAAAGGGAAGCCCAGTGACAAGGACACAGCAGGGCCACAAAATTCAACACTATGAACCACACTTCAACATCAGGTCTGGCTTGAGCGCAGGCATCCTTCCAGCAAAACGAGGGTTCTCGCGTTATGGAAGCGTTTCAGAACAACACTCGTGGATGTGACTACTGAGAAAAGCCTTCTCCAAGGCCTCACCACCAAGTCCCCTAGCTGGAAGTCGCCCATCGTGGTCTCTGCAACTGCAAAATGGCTGCAGGGCAGAGCAGGGCAGAGCACTCCGCTCCCACAGCCACTTGCCCTCCCTGGGAAAGCACAACCCGAGACAACCCAGATGCTCGGAAAAGGCCAGGGTGACTGAGAAAACCCTGCACGAGAAGCAGCTTTGCCAGCTGGACCCAGGAAAGGGGTCCGGGCACCTCTGGCAGTGCCGGGGCCGTGCATCTGTCTGCCTGGGCTCACCTTGTGTCTGCCCCCAGGAAACGGCTTGGAGCAAATAAAGCTGTCAGCAGATTAAATTAAAGATCTCTCTGCTTGGGAGAAATTACAAAAAGGCGTAAAGGCACAGAGGTTATTAGCGTGTTGTTCCCCGCCCCCGCCCCCGCAGCTCGGGAACAACAGGGTTGGCTCAAGGAAGCCAAGGGCTCCCAGCCCAACCCAGCCACGGCTCCTGCATCCTTTGGGGATGAGCCGGAGATCTCTGCTCTGCCAGCCACTGAGACGACGGTCCCCTCTCTGCCTGGGGAAGGCCAGGGGTGCCCGTGCCAGCCCCTCGGGTGAGCACTCATGGGCTCATAGCAGGCAGCTCAGTTTCAACGTGCTCCTTTCGTCCCTGACCCCGTGCCAGCAGCTGCTTGTTGAACCACACCGCACGCACTGGGAGAGCTTCCTGGGAAAACGGAAAAAAAAAAAAAAAAGAGAAAAAAAAAAAAAGAGTCAAACTTAGGAGGCATTCAAGCCAGCCTCATTTTAATCTATTTTTCATGTTAAATTATCCAACTGAGGGAGCGGGAGAGAGAAAGGGGAAGGAAGGGATAATATGAGAAATGTTTTATTTGACAATGTGTCATTCGGAAACTGATTATTTCTGTCTCCGAGCTTTTTAATATTCCCAAACAATGGCCGAGCCGCACGGGGATTTGGTATTCTAAGGCTGGATTTATAATACTCTGTTCTGCAGTGATAAGAACACGGGCCTTTAATCCTCTGAGCTGTGAACATGCATATTCTCCCACGTAATGTCCTTCCCGACGCGCTCCCATGTGCCCTGCGCCGGCCGAGCAGGAGCCACCGGGCGCCGGAGGGCTGCTGGGACCCACAGGGGAGGAGGAGGGATGGGAGGAGGAGGATGGCGGAGAAGGCGGCTGGCGGGGACAACCCCTGCGTCTGCAGAACCGCAGGGCTCGCGGCACTGGAGCAAACCTCAGCTGAAGCTGCAAAGCAGCAAGGCTGGGACTTATTTGAAGTACAAAAGGAAAACCGATGGAAGAAGCCACCTCGAAGACCAAGAGATCAGGCGCTCATATAAATTATGAAGGCTGGCAAGCTGCCCACCCAGAGGGCAATCACTGTTTGGGCATCCGTCCGACATGCTGAACAATTTCTGAGCAGCAAGAGGATGCACGTGCTTCTTCAAACACAAGCCACCACCCTTCCCTACCAAAGCCCTGAAAGACGAGGGAATCCTGCTGCTCCTCTGGGATCTGGACAAACTTGCTTGCAAAAGGCTCTGGCCTTTCCTGGTCAGCTCTGCTCCCCATCGTAGGGTGGACGTGGCGTGGGTCCCCGTAGGAGTCCGCCAGCCCTGCAGCTTTGTAGTCAAACACAGCACAACCGCAGC
This sequence comes from Haliaeetus albicilla, assembly GCF_947461875.1. Taxonomy (NCBI): domain Eukaryota; kingdom Metazoa; phylum Chordata; class Aves; order Accipitriformes; family Accipitridae; genus Haliaeetus; species Haliaeetus albicilla. Next base: position 14,221,166 of record NC_091508.1, read on the forward strand.
GACACAGCCCAGCCGTTACGAAAGCAAGCCCTGTGGTCTGCCAGCCACCGCGCCAAAAAGGGCTGAAGTCACAGAAGAAGGTCCCAGGCTGGAAGAGAACACGGTTTGGGCTGGCCGGACCTGTTACACCAAAGCATCCCTTCTGCAGGTCAAAGCGAAACCGGTGCAAAACAGCACAGCATTCAGCCCGGCGCTGAGCTGAACCCCTTCTACTGCTTCTGCTGAACACTGATACAAGGTTTTGCCCTGGGTGAAAAAATATCCTGATTTCTTTTCTAACTTTGAAGCCACTATTGCTCCCGCATGACATCCAAAACCAATTATTGCCCCACATTGTGCTGACAACCAGCCCCATCGCTACCTACCCGCTGCTGGGTGAAACGGGGCTCTCGCAGCCCAGGGCCATCGCTCACTCCAAGGACGGTCCCCCGGGACAGCCGGGCTCTGCCCAGCACAAATCCTGCACCAAAGGCCCCCCCATCGCATGCTGCAGCTTCAGAGAGCTGGGGCGAGCAGGACCCCGATGCCAGAGCATCACATCGCCCTGCGTCGTCCCAGTGGGTGAACCACGGTAAGCAAATAGGTATCAGCAATAACCACACAATCATCGGAGCTCTTCACGCTGTGTACTTTTTCCTTTCTTTCCTTTTTGGCCATGAAGGTAATTAAACACTAGAACAATTTAGCAAGGGTTGTAGTGGATTATCCATCACTGTCAATTTTTTTTTTTTTTTTTTTTTGTTTTTTAAATCAAGCCTGGATGCTTTCAGAAAAGTTATGCTTTATTTCAAACGAGAAATAAGGGCTTCAGAGAGTTCTTGTGCCTTGTGTGGCACTGGAGGGCAGAGCAGATGACCCCACAGTCCCTTCTGGTCTTCCACTGCCCCAATTTTGTCCTTCCCACATTTCAGCTCCATAGCACCTTACCTCTCTTTCAAGCATTTCATCCCCTCCCAGGTCAACCCAGACACAGAAAGCACCACCAGACCCTGAACACAAGCGGGCAGGTAAGGCACGTCCACCGAACGGCACACCGAAAGGGGAGATGCCACCAGCACGGACCAAACCTCGGACCTCCGCAGCTCGGTACACAAACCTCTCCTGGCTCATCTCTGCCATTGCCGAGGGCTGTAATAAAGCAGCGCTCAATGAGCAAGTGTAGCAAACATTTGCATTAGGTTTTAGCCATGCTGTAATTTGAGCTAACGGATTTCTAATTAATTTAACTAAAAGCGATGGCCAACGGCAGCACAGAGACCCTATAAATGCCGTTTCACCAGGCAGAGGCTTGCTCCCGGGCACAGATCCTCCAAAGCCACATCCCAAGGCAAACCACAACCAGAAGCAGAGCTCGGATCACCCGCATTAGCCATTATAACAGTGCCTGTTAATTGGTAATCAATTCTCACGGCCAAACCCTCTGCTGCAGCCAAACTCAGAGAAGACACCCATCGGTGCCCAAGCTGGCTGGGGTGCAGCCCCTGGTCTCTCCATCCTCTCCCAGCTCCACCAGCAGGTCTCTTTGCCAGGCCAGACTCCAAATCAGGACCCCCATGCCTGCACCCCAACCGAGCTGCACTCGCGAGAGCTTTGGAAGCAAAATACCACATTTAACATGTTGGGTTGCACAGTGTCTGCTTCTTCCCTTTCCAGATCAAACCTCCGCACCACACTAGCTTCTCCCTAGGACTCCTTTGCCTTATTGCTCTTTTTCTCTTTGCTGCACCTCTCAATTTAAATATTTCTCCTGCAAATCTTAATTAACATGCTGTTTGCACCTTCTTTCAGATCATTAACGATGAAAAATAAGGCTGATCTCTGCAGACATCTCTCGGAGCCTTCCCTCTCCTGCGCACTGCCGTTTATCATGACCTCCTCTGCACCCTGCTGCTTCCTCGCCCTCCCGGGGCACAGGACATACTCGCAGATGGCACACGATCCCTTTGGCTTTAAAGAAACAGCAGGGCTGGGGAAAGGAATTTATAGTGTGCTCTTCCCTAGAGTGGGGATAACACCAGCCTCCGGCTGTCATGCCCATAATGGGGGAGTTTGGGCTGTTCCCTGCAAAAACAAGGTTTCTGCACCCACGGCACCTCCGTCTGCCTCTCCGTCCTCCCCCTCTTGTGTCCGTACACAGTGGCCCATTGCAACCAAGTCTAAAAAGGCAAAAGAGGTCCCAGAAATACCAACAGCCCTTCAGCTCTGTGATAAGAGGAGATCGGCAGAGGAAAGAGGCCCCGGATCACCCCGTCCACTGACGCAGGTCGCACACGAGGGCAGGGAGGAGTTCTCAGAGCCAACCGAACGCAGGCGAGGAGGGAGAGGACAGCAGAGAAACAGGGCTTTGGGAAACAGGCTTTGCAAGAAGCAGTCATGTCTCCTGCAAGAGGAAAGCAGGGCTCGTGGATAGAAATGGAGCAATAGCACCTGGAGCTGGGGAAGGTGCCGGATCCTGTCGCGGGAGATGCTCCCGCGGGCGCAGACCTGACCAAGCCTGCTCGGTCCTCGCACAGCCTCTGCCAGCAGAAGGGATGTGACAACGTAAACCAGGGATGGAAAGATGCTTACTCTCCTTCCTGCGCGGATGGCACAAGAAGTTGGGAGCTTGACTTGCAGCAAGGATCGTTCGAGAAGAAACGTAATGCCAAAAAGCATAACGCTCCCGGGAGAGCTGGGACAGCTCAGTCACTGGAGGTCACCTGCCCAAAGTGCAGAGCGGTGCTGGCACGCCTCGAGGATGCGGGGGTCCTGCCAACTGCCCCTCCTGAGAGCAGGCAGCTTTTGTCTGGAGGACAAGTTGCCCACCCCATCTGCGAATCTCAACCACCCTCTGACAGCACGTACCCCCACGCGCTGCGAGGCTCAGTAAATGAGTCCATGGGCAGGTGAGCATCAGGCAGGGAAACTGAGGCAGAGCATGACGATGAGACCACCAAGGACAGACAACAAGTCAGCATGAAGGATAGTGAGGAAGCTATGAACACCAGGATTTAAAAAAAAAACCCCAAAAAACCCCAAACCCAAAAAAACAACAAAAAACAAAACCACACAAAAACCCCAACCCCCTCAAACCACCAAACAAACAAAAACAACCAACAAAAAACCCCCACACCACAAAAAAAAAAACCTCTAAAGAGATCTGGATCCAGTCCTGATCTCAAAACCACTTGACCCCACCTCTCCATAAAAGACAGCAATGCTACAGGGCAAAACTACTAAAAAATACAGCATTTTCTCCCTGTACGCTTCAAATCCCCATTTGAGCAACGCTTCACCAAGGTGCTTAACCACACGCTTAACTTTAAATCTGTGTTTAATTCCCATAACAGTCCATGAGACTACAGCATACGCCTCAGCACTTTGCTGAGCAGGAATGGCTGCTTGAATTGTGGCCCGAAGAGAACTGTATTATGTCTTTTTTCTCCTCTTTCCACAGCTCTTACAACATCATCAAGCTCCAGCGATGATGGGCCACTGTCTTCTGTTGTTGTCGTTACCACAACCATGTCACCTAACCGTGCCCAGAGCCAAGAGCACCCATGAATCACCCTCTCCAAAACGGCTTATACTGGTGCAAGGGAGTGCAGGATCTGGCCCAGGGGTTTAAAAGGAGGGGTTCCTGCAGGTTTGCTTCATCTGGCCCGTGCAGATCCGTCATACACAGCTGCTCTGCTTGCCATGCTGTATGTAAATGCATTGGGCATAAATTTAATAGCATATACAGTCCTGCAAAGTATAACACACGCGCAAGAGATGAGAATTACAGTTGCTGTGGGAACCATAACTTTAAAATCTCTGACTCTTCCACGTTAAAAAAAAGTAACGAGTCAGGAAAAAAAGTCACATTTCCATATAATTTTTTTTTTTTAAGCCACACTGAATTTTGTTTTGCTGTTTCATCCAAGAACAGAAACAAAAAGAAGGAGTGAACCTGCCAATCAGCCTTTCTATGCCGTTCAGACATGCAATGTGATGTTCCAGTAAATGTTTATTTGAATGGTCTCCCAGGCACCGGCTGTATGCAAGCACCAAAATACACAGCCCTCAATCACACCGAACAAGCCTGCATATCCCGAGCTGCACATCTTGCTAGGATAACAATTCAAAATTACTCCTAATCCATTTTTATGATGTTAAAAAAAGGGCATTTATTTGCAGTGAACTGAAAGAGGAAAGCTGGAGGTGATTTTATTAAGCACCTGATTGCTAGCTCTTTTTAAAGCCAGAGTGCAGATTGCATAAATTGTGATTTTAATGCGTGCTAAACGGTTCACCTAAATCGGCTGACCTGCTAACCCAGAGCTTGCCCTCAGAGAGGGAAGATTTTAAAATGCATAAGGTCTCGTGCGTTCGCGCTCATGTTTCCCTAATGTGGGCAGGCTGGCTGAGTGCAAAGCTGAGACAAAAACAAGAGCTTTACCCCCACAAAGAGTTTCAGTTACTGAGCCCCATCCCTCCTCCCCACCGAGCTTCCTAGAGACCCCTGCACACCCTCATCCCGCTCAGCTCGTTTACACCCGGTACCCGAATTGCATTTTCCAAAGGGGAGGAAAAATTCCCTTGAGTTAAGAACAACCAACCCTGCCTTCAAATAAAACAGGTCACCACATCCACGGGAAGTCTCTCCCAGCGCAGGCGAGGTCTCGCGAGCGCGGACCACCACGCGTTGCAGGTTGAGAGCGCCCGGGGTTCACCAACGCACAAAGCGCCTCGCAATTAAACACGGGGTTAAAGGCAAGGCCCTCGAAACCAGCAAGCACGGAGCCACCACCCACGCAATGTCCCTCTCTGCACCGTCTTCAGACCAGAGCCCAAACCCCGACAGCTCGTGGGGACCCAGCTCGGGCAAGGAGCATCCCAATGGCCAGCGGAGCTGCCCTGCGGTCGCATCCCGGCAAAGGTAGCCCCTGCTGGGAGAAGAGCAAATGGGAATCCACCCAATATCAAGGAAGACCACCAAAGAGACTGTGTGTGGCCCTAATACCTTCCCAAATGACAGAGAAGAGCAACGAAGTCCTCCTAGGCTCGGTTTTGGCTTGGTTTCACTGAAATTGCCAGTAACAGCAACTTGGCCACACCTGCTTTGTCCGAAACTAGTGGGGAACATGTCCCTGCCCCACCTCTGCTCCCTCCAGAGCTTCCCATCTTACAGCAGAGATGGTCACTTGGGGATTCCTCCTCATCGGAGCCCTCCAGCAGACCTGCAGATTTGCACCTCGCACCCCTGGGCAGGGAGAGCCGGTCCCAGGGGAGCCCGAACCTGCCTCACCCTGCACACCCCTCCTCCTGCTTTGGGGACAGACAGTGCTGCCTACAGGAACATCTCATGGGGTTTTTCCAGACTTTCCTGCCCTGAGGTGTGGACCGAGCTCTGCCCATGCAGGTGCTCCATCCACCAGCAGAGCATCTGGCACGATGCCCTCGGCTGCAGCAGCCAAGCCACACTGCTCTGTGTTTTTCTGGAGTCACTTTTATCACGTTCATGCTTTACCCATTGCCCAGCGGAGGCCACAAACACCTCCACAGCTTCTGCCCAAGCTAGTGCCTTCTCCTCCACACAAAAAATGCAGAATATTCATTTTAGCATCTGATGAAGCCAACCTGCCAGTCAGTTGGCCCCAACGGACAGAGCAGCACGGTATTAGTCACAGCAAAAGGCGTGTGGAAGTGGCACGGTGAAGGAGGGATGCAGCTAAACTTGCTAATTAAAAAAGGGATAAAACTCAAAGCAGCTGCACATTTTTTAGGACCCTTTGCCTCAGGCTGATTTCAGACCCGCCGAGCGACCACCCACAAACCTCAGCACCTCCACTGCTCAGTGTCACCCCCTCAGAAAACACGGTGCAGGTCCTGCCTTTGCTCCCACCCCATGTTTACCTGCTTTGTTTGGACAGCAAGTGCAGGAGAGCATCTCCCAGAGCATGTGTACACAGCTTATCTCTGGGGCACCCAGGCATCAGTTGGGGCCTCCGGGAGCCACCACAGACTCGAGTGGCAGTTACCGTGGGGCCCCCCGAAATCAAAGCCGCTGCGGGATACCTGAACTACCCAGCTGCTTCTCACCCCTTCCAAAGGTTTAACAAATGCTAAAGCAAGGTCTCAAATTACGAGGATTATTACAGTATCTACCAGCAGAGCATTTGCTAGCAAGTGATGAAATATAATTAAAAGTAAAGAACACTTGTCAGATAAATGAGTAACATGTACTGCTGTTGCAAAAGTACCTTTCTTGGTTTTTTAATAATTGTGTTTATCCGCTTCCTCACTAATTTACAAAAAATGCAGTTAATTCTCAGTGGATCTCACAACCATTAGTGCGAATTAATGCTGTTCCCACTGTATATTCTGCATATATTAAAAAAACATTAATCTAATAAGAGATGCACATCTCCGGATGAGGGAACATGAAGACAATTCACATTGTGCCTCCAGCTTCCAAGTGCTGGTGAGTGACACGGTACAGCATCCTTTCTGCTCAATTAACCAGCCAGCTTCTGGGGACTGCCAGATCTTGGACAGTGGTCCAGAAAAGGTGGCAAAGCACGGAGAAAAATTCACCGCAGTGTTAAGGAACAGGGGCTTCTTGGAGTAGCCCAACACCTCCAAGCCCCGTTGATGGGGTCTCCTCTGCGTCAGTGTGTGCTGCTGCTCTACACAGGGTGGAGCGAAGACAGGCAAGAGACTGCAAAAGGGGTTTAGAGTTTATTTATGGGCATCTCAAAACAATTTATAGAGCAAGGAGCTGATGGGAAGGTGCTATTGTGCACACAGGAATGGAGGGAAAGAGCTCTTTTTGTTGTTGGGGTTTTTTTTTTTTAAAGGTTTATTACTGAGCCCATAGCTGGCAGCTGCTTTGGGAACGATCCAGCCTACTGTGTAAAAAAAACCAAAAAAACCCTGTCTTACCATATTTAAAGTGCAAATATTTCAGCATAATGAATGCCTTTCTGAATAGCAGCAACACAAACCACTACTTTCCAGGGGGAGAGGGAGGGTATTCAAACACAAGAACAGGGATAAAAGCTCCATGCACGTGTCTATGTAGCATTTGGCATCTTTGCAATTCCAGTATCACAACTCACACTGCAGGAGTCACACACTGCAGCCCCCGCTACGCCAGAGAAGAGCCTCTACTGGTACCTCGGGCAGTGCACATCGGGAAAAGAGAAAAGAGTTTATCAATTTGCATATATGCAATTTGAAAAATGCACCGACCCCCCCATGCATCACAGAGCAGGCAAATCCAAGACTGATTTAAACACAAGATCAAAAAGCTCAGCAAGTCCACAAATCTGCTCCTCTCCCAAAACACCACAGCTAGTCCCATCAGGTTGTTAAGAGTCCAGTTAAGTACAGCACTTAACCATACACTTAACTCCCATTAACTTCACCAGGACTTTGCACATACATAAAATTTATCAAGTGTTTCAGGGCTTTTTTATCTTCTTGCCCAAGAACACAGAGTTCCCGTTACCCAGCCATTGGTGCGATACGTCCAAACAACCTCGGGGCTCAGCACGGCGGAAAAGCAAATGCACGGGGACAAGAGTTTTCCTGCCGTACAGCTCCCACACTCGTTGCTTATGCACCTGCAGGTCCACAAAAACCTTTTTGTTCCACGGCATGTCAGACCACGCTAAGCTGTCTCGCCAAAGCTCTGCTACTCGTTCACCGAGCCCTCTTGCTGTATTGATCGAAAGCCGAGAATATAAAAGGACGGGAACGCACCAGCTTTGTTTTGCCCGCTTGTTTTCAAGTGGCTTTGAAGGACACGAGGCCAGCGATCTTGCAGGGGAGGCAGAGCCGTAAGCGGGGAGTGCAGGGCATCCCGCTGCCGGGCTGCGAGGGGAAAAGCCGAGTTTGCATCTGCCAAGAGGCCCTTTGCACCCACGGGGTGCAGCCGGAGCAGCTTCAGCTCTGGAGAGCTCTGCACACCCAGGGGACAGTCCCCATCCCAAAGCACTTACAGCTCGAGGCACCTGCAATTCAAGTCCCTCTTTCTTCTGTATGGGTATGGGACATCAAAGATGATGGGAGCAGAGGAGGCAGCAGAAAGCAGGGCTCCTACCTACCTCATTCCTCCGCTGCAGGAGGGACACTCTGAACAGGTACCAAGACGCTGGCACTTCCAAAAGGACATTTCCCTGTGCATTTTGAGGAAGGACCAGTGATTTGGGGCAGCCCAGTCCAGCCCTGCCATCCTCAACAGCCTCGATTTAAAGCACCACAATTTGAAAGCCTGTGACCATTTCTGAGCCCCCCACCAAGCTAACCTGCACCCTTACTAGAGCAGAGCTTGGCAAGAGGGGACCTGAAGGGACTCCCTGGAGACCACCCAGCTGCAGCCCCCTCTGGGGCAGGGCTCACAACTGCACCCCTGCTCTCCAAAGGGACCTTTGCAGAGCCGTGAGCTTTCACTTGTGCTCTCACAAAGCCAGAAGCAGACCTCAGCTCTAATTACAGCCACCTTCTGGCAAAGAGGAGACAGACCTTTAATTAAGAGAAACTGGCACCAGAGCAGGGAGAGGCCAGTGGGCAGCAGCCATGGCTCAGAGGGGCAGACAGGGTTTGGGGGAGCTGGTGGGCTCACTCAGTGCCACAGACACGCATTAGGGTGCTGGATTTTCTCTCCCTGCATCCTCGCAGGCAGGATCGATGCCATCCCCTGCAGGACAGGGTCACCAGCTGCCACCCCTCCCACCTTTGCTAGGGCTGCAGGGCACTGCTCAGCGCCCCGAATCTGGGTTCACCCAACGTGGACATCTCCTCCTGTGTGACCAGCTCAGCAGCCCGCCTGGTGCTGCAGCAAAGCCCGGGTGAGACCAGGAGCAGGCTAAGCAGCAGCAGGGGTATAGACTGCTTTTATTCCAGGCACACAGCTCACAACAGCCCTGAGCATCCTGCACGCAGACAAGGCATGCCCGCTCAGCCCTGGGGACCATCATCTCCTGACTCCATCCCCCAGCTGCACCCCTTGCCCACAGAAAGCAGCAAGTATCACTGTGATGCCACCTGGGTGCCACCAAGATGACCGGCCAAGCTCGCCGGTACACACCGCTCTATATGCTTCAAGGGACTGAGACAATTTGGGACCTGCACTCCCCAGCCTAGCTGTAAACAGGGGGTTTGGAGAGCATCCGAGCAGGGTGCATGCGTGGAGAAATGAGAGCTCCTTCCCAGATGGAGAGAGGACTGAAGGGCACTGCTATTCCAGCCGGTTCACTGCAGCCCAGCTGAACCGTGCCATGAGGGTCCATGACGGGAAGGCTGCAGCCCCCCCCCCATCCCCATACGACAGCCGCTGCGAAAGTGTCCATTTGGAAATGGGAAAGAACTCATTTCAATTAAACATGCCTGGTGCTCCAAACGAAACCAATTAATTCTCCCCATCTGAAAGCTGATTAGCCAGGATATCTGAGTAAATGGATAATAACAGGCTAATAACCCCCCTCCCATCCTCGTGCACGCGCCGATGCTGCCGTGAGGTTTTTGACACGGTGTCGCCAGCGTAATTGCAGCATCTGTGAATAATTGCGGAGTGAATTCAGCCACCGATGGCAGGCAGCACCATCCCTGGCAGCAGGCAGGGACTGGGCAAGGATGGCCACTTTGGAGCCAGCCTCACACCCAGTTACCCGCTCCCAGCCCTCTGCCCCCCCCAGCAGCATCAATCGCAGCATGAGCTCTGTGGCACTGGGCCCCCCACTCTGCAGCACCCCATCTCTGCTCACCCACCGAGGGACACCAGCGGGGGCTTGGTAGGGCCAAGCACAGCCATACTGGTTGGGTGTTCAGCTGACGAGTAGTAACTCATTAATGCAAGCAGGCTTTCAAACAGGGCTCTGTGCAAGGAAAGCTGCCCCCCCAACCCCCAAAACCTCCTTCATTCCCCCCAGGAAGGCTCTGTGGGGCAGCCCTGGGCACAGCAGTTCCCAGCTCTCCAGCCCTCCCCTCTCCCCGTGGTTGTTATTAGCCAGTGTTTAACTCCACTCTTTAATTAATTTCCTCATCCTTCCCCCTTGACTCCTGCCCTCCAGGATGGGCTCCCACCAGCCTGGCTTGGGGACAGAGGGCGGACGCATCAAGGTGCTGGGGTTAACGAGCAGGGGAGAGCTCCGCACCACCACCCCAAAACAGACTTATAACCCCCCCAGTTTAAGCATCCCCCACTAACCCAAGCACGGGATGAGCAGCTCTTGGAGCTGCACCGAGGCTCAGCCACCGGCATCCTCAGGGAGTTCGAACGGCTGAACCCAGACGTGGGGATGGCAGCGAGCAGGAGAGGACGGGGGAAGGCACAAAGCCATCCCACCCTCTTCTGCGTTCCTTGTTCCCTCCAGTCCCCATCCATGTCATCCCCAACACCACCACAGCCCCAGCCCCGCAGCCCGACCCTCCAGGTCCCTGCTGAGGGGCGGCCGCTGGCTGGGGAGCTGGTGGCAGAATTTTCCAACTCTTCCCCCCCCCCCAGTTGGAAAGTGTTGATTAGCTAAAAAAACACTTTCCAATAGGGTATTTTTGGTTAAGAGCAATCTCCGAGCCAAATCGCGTGCAGAGAAAAACAAAGATCTCAATCCCGCTGCCATTTTCTAATCAAATTTCCTTTTACTAATTTGACAGGCCTGTTCTGAAAATCTAAATTTAAAGCTAAAGTAAGTTAGATTCCACAGCTAAATGGGAATCAAGATGAAATATTTCAAATGGAGCTAATAAAGCCCTTCTACCCACACCTTTCAGCTCACAAAGCACCTCTCCGCTCCTTATTTGCTACTCCTGATGCAGACAGTGGGTATTAAGCTCTGGTTTGCTTCCTCACCGCCCCCCCCCCCCCCCAATGCACATGCACACCCCGACAGTTTGTTTTTAGCTTCTGGGAGGCAGGAAAACCACCTCCTGCCCAGCTTCAGCTCCATCACAGCTCACCCCGATGCAGCGCCCGTCCTGCCAGCCAGGCTGAGTTCACAAGTGCACATCTAATCTAAATTAAGCCCAGCCCATGCAATGCTCCCATCTTCAGAGGAGACCTGGCCTCCTGCAGAAGAAACAGCTTTGCCTGAAGGGCAAAGCATGAATGGGAGATGAAAATACAGCCGTATGTTCCTGAAGAAGCTTGCCTGGGTGGCAAGGGGAAGGCAGGCAGCGAGGCAAGGAGAGAGCCCTTGGGTAGAGAGAAGCATCCATTCGAAAGGCAGCACAGATCTGCATGGGTTCCTCTGTCTTTCAAACCCCCCCCCCCCCCCCCCCCCCAAACAAAAAGAACCTCTTGGTCCCCAGGCGCTCAGCTGATGTCCTCAGCATCCGACCTCCTTTCAGGCTTTCATCACAAAAGAGTCATTTCCCACTGGATGAAGGAAGCCAGAAAAAGAACAGAGTCCATAGTATGTTGCATAGGCAGAGCACTGGAAACCTGGTTCAACCTCTCTGGTCCATGCCTGCACAGTCCTTGGGTAAAGCCCCAACTCAGGATGCCCAGGACACCCAGTCAATATACAAAACACTGGGGCAAAGGCAACCTTCCAGTCCACGGCTGGAGAGCACCTGGATTGGAGACCCAGTGAAACCAGTGCCCCACACGCCACCGCAGCAGAGTGGTACCCGAGAGGATAAGGAAGCTCCATGGCTCTTCACTAGCCACCGCTCTGGGCGATGGCACCCTACACCAGGATGCCGTTCACCAAGAGCTTCACTCGCAGCCAAGGAGGCATGGTTCTCCTCCAGTCCCTCCTGCTGCACAGCCCCACCCCAGCCTCCCTCAGGGTTTTGTGGCCAGGCTTTCCGTACCGGTGAGGATTTTCCAGGGGTGGCAGGGCTCACCCACACCCCCAAGCCCAGGATCTGAGGTGCCGTGGAGGGGACAGCCAGCACTGCCCCGCCAAATGGAGGAAACCCTCTCTCCAAGGCAGGCAAACGTTTTCCATCAAGGAGGTTTCAAACAAGCTCTTCTCTCCTGGCAGCCTCAGCAGAGGGCTGGGACAGGCTCCAGCACGCAAACAGGACCTCAGGAGCCCAAAACGAGTCACTACATGCAAGAAAACAATTAAGAAAACAAGGCCCAGGGCTCCACTCCCTCTCCTGTATCCCCACTTCAAGCAGCAGCACACCCTTCCCTCCTCCCTACCGACTCCTGCTTCCACCACGGCCCCTTCTCCCTAACTCATCCCAGGGCACAGCCGAGGACCTCAGCCACCTTCAGCCACCATCAGGGCTGGGATGTGCCGGTCCCCTCCTGCCCCTCTGGGATGCTCAGCCCCCTGGAGAAGAGGCAGAGCTGCCGACACACAGCCAGTGCGGGCAGCAGAGGCTGCAGACTGCCACAAGCCCTAAAGCTGCTCTTTCCTATCGCCAGGTGCAAAACACATTTATTGTTTTAACATTCCCAGCGACAGCTCAGGGCTCCCTTTCCAAAGGACACTTGAGATAAAAATCTATGTGACGGCCGAGCAATTGCAGCAGGCAATTTAATGTGATAGCCCCAGAGAGCACGAAGCGAGGAAAAGCCTGTCCCAAGAGCACCAGGTGAGTAAAGTTACACACTCGGCGACTGTGTCCCTGCCTGGCCCATAAAAGCTCACTGCGGAACAAGGCCAGTCTGCAAAGAGGGGGTTAAATACCCCCTTTGAGTATTTAAAATGTGGGTGCAACCCCGAAGAGGGGGGCTGGCAGGGTCAAGGCTACTCCAGGGAGATTTGCCACAGGGCCCTGAGCCACACCATGGATGGGTCTTGCCAGAGTGAGATCTCGAGGTTTAGGAGATCTGAAGATAGTTTCCCATGACTCCTCATTTCCACCCTTGTTTTCCTCCTCCTCCTCACACATCTCAGTGATGCTCTTTAACAGTGCAACTGAGCCTGAAGATCCTGCCCAGCCAATACAACTCTACCATGAACTTCTGCCATGAGCAGTTACCCCGTACCACAAAGCAGTTGCCACCCTTAGATCAGAGAAGGGACACATGGCACTAGTAGGTACCAAGCGACCCCGCAACACTCGCAAGCTGCAAACATGCAGGGATGAAAACAGCAAGACCTACAGCCCCACAAGAGGATCAAGAACTTGCACCGGGCTTCAGCTTTTCACTCTTCTCCGTGGTGATCCCCCTGCCATGCTGGGTATGCTTCTGGGCTTCTCCCAAGGCGAGGTGACCCATGCATTGGCAGAAGGACACCGAGCATCAGCTCCACCCGTTGAGGCTGTAGAGCTCGGTAACCCAAATGCTTCATCGCACCTTATCGCTGCCCCGTGCACAGCAGTTCTCCCTGCTTTATGGTGACCTGCCACCACCCATGACTGCCAGCTCAGGACAGAGCGGGACAGTAGCTTCTATCACAACCCCAAGAGAGCCCTTACTCCTGGCTAGGGCTGCCAGGCATCTTGACACCAAGCACTCCATCACCAGGACCTTCCTATGCACTGGAGACCCCGTGGGAGGAAGAGGAACAGCACCCCTGGGAGGCTGCCCAGGGTCACCCCTTGCCCAAATCACTTCCAAAGCTCACGGCTTTCTGCTCACCGAGGAACAGGGACGGCAGCCGGGGGGGTCAGGGAGCTGCACAGCTGTGGAGATGCTGTGTTCGGTTCATTCAAAAGTCATTCAATCCCTGCACCCCAGTGTCCTTTGACAACTCAGGAACAGACCTGCCCCTGTTTCATGGGAGCAGGACGAGAATAAATCTATAAATCCAAGGATAAATTCAGTAGGGTGTGCTGGGAACCGCAGAAATGCGGCTCAGTTACTTACCTAAGACCAGGTACCCTTGCACAAGCCGGACAGGGGTTCTGTTTTAAAACCAGATGCTGAACGTGTCTTGCACAGACAAAAAAGGAGCCCCAGGGAACAAAAGCCCAGAACCGAGGGCCTGGGCAATCGCTGCAGCTCTCCACCACCCCTGCCTCAGGCACCAAACATCCAGGTCGGTGCAGGGACCAGCTGCAGGAGCAAGAGGAACAGACGTGGCTACATGGAGCATGGGCATGTCCCATTTTTTAATGGTCAACTTGAAAAGAAAAGTACTTAGACCTCTCCTCTTAAAAAGCAGCAGCAGTGGTAGTCCTCCACACGCATGTGTGTCTGCAACCTCTGACCGAGGAGCCGCAGGCAACACGAGGGCAACGGGAGGATGCCAGCCTGCTTTCCTGCTCACTGCCGGGAGTGAGATACTTGAAGCTAAATCCTCAGAGCAAAACATTTACAGAAAAAGGATTTCCATCAATCACTTCAAACCACCTGCTTATTTAAATCAGTCCAAACATTGTAAAAGTTCTTTGAAATACTAGGCTGTTGCAAAGTTGGGCTGAAGGCAGCGTGCTGGAAGGGAAGTGTGTTTTGGTGGGGGTTGTAAGGCTGCTCCTCCCGGGGTCAACCCCAGTCCAAGCCCAAATCTGCGTCAGACAGGCTGGAACAACCGCCGGCGGGGACACCCAAGCCTGGCAGAACAGGATAAAGGAACATCCATCACCAGTGACAAAGGGTTATTGATCCTGCCAGAGGGCAGAGAGATGGATTTAATGACCTATCCAAATCCCTTCCACTCCAGCGATCCCATGGAAAAGTAATCCTCATCCTGCAAAACCCTCAAGAAAGGTGCTACTCCCTGGAGTATTCCAACTGATGCCAGTGCCATCGACAGGCTAGGCACATGGAGAAGGTTTGGGGTGTTGAAAAATCAACCCCCTCACTTTAAAAAAAAAAAAACAAACCAAAACCCCAAAAAAACTCCAAAACCCCCAAACAAAACCACCCTGCAGTCACAAAACACACTTTCCAAAGCCAAACCACTTCAGCATTAGCCTGAAAAACTTGTTTAAGAAAATGACAATGAAAAATTAGCACGGCTACACTTGTGCAGCCTGGGGCGTGCAGGTGAAACTTGCACCAGTGTCTCACCAACCTCCAAACCCCAGGGACAGAAGGCAGCTTTCCAGGGAGGTTCAGTACAATGAAAGATGCTGATGGGTGCAAAGATAGCAAGGGTCATTTGCTTATCCACTTCATGTTTGAGTTTTCAATATTTGCGTTGTCAGGATGTTTTCCAGTGCAGATAATCGTTTAAACCTGAAACTTCTCAGAACAAAAACATACAATTAGCAACTGCCCACCAACGAGGAAAGGAAGGAAGAAGTCCAAGGCACAATCTAGGTTTGTAAAAAGCAAAACAAAACAAAGAACTAGCTATGTATGAATGTACTTAAATTAAAAAATAAGGAAGTCATAGTTCGTATTTCTGTACATGACATCCTTCAGATCCCAGCTCAGTAAAAAATATATATGAAGTTTGTATTTCATATATGTCCAGGCACACACATATACAGAGGCATATAATATACACAAAGTGCTTTTGGTCATACATCAGCTCTGCGTATTTGCCTGCTGAAGAGTCCCGGCGGATACCCAGACCCGCGATGCCGAGGGGCGGACGGGACCCCACGAGCTGCGACGCTGAACAAGCGAGCAGGCGCGCGGGAGCTTGCATCAGCTGTGCTGCGCAGGTCAGGGAAGCATATGGCGTGCACGCCAGGCGCTGGAAGGAGGACGACCTCCTCCTCCTCAGCAATTTTTAAGGCCTTGTGCACCGTGAGCCAGGTCTCCAGCTGCCCTCGCTCGAGGGGAAAAGAAGAATAAGGATGTTTTTCTCTGCTATCAAACACGACACGAGACTCGCACGCATCCTCTGATGTGATACAGCTTCAAGGCTACAGGGTTACGCATTCAGGGCTTGTCTCAGCCTCGAGCCTCAGCCCCCAGAGCCCTTCTCGGGGACAGCCACGCTGCTGTCACGCCCCGCAGAGCCTCGCACGGGGTCAGGACTTTTAACTGGCGAGAGACTTTCTGAGACGCATGAGCAGCAGCCCAGGAAGACGTCCCACCTTTCAAATCGAGTTTGCGCCACAGAGAAGGTCAAGCTGTTTCTAAAAATCAGGGAGGTTGTTGCACCCAGCCCTCCAGCTTCTCCACGTATTCACCCCTCCTTGTGACATACCGCTTCTGCACCCTCCTTTTTTGCTCCTCATCCCTCCCCATGTGAAACGAGGATGCTCCACAACCTTGCCAAGTGCATCGGGAAGATCCTGAAGGACATAAGAACAACTCCTGAAGAATGACTTAGTACCTATTACCACATTAGCTGCTCTCCTGACCAACATGCCAGCGCTGCCGCCTGTCATCGAAAGGATGTGGGAAGCCACAAACCAGACAAGGAAGATGGGAGGAGAACTATCTGCCCATCCCCAGCTTCTCAGCCCTGGGAGCCAGCGGAGCTCTGTCCCTGCAGGGCCACCTTGCAAAAGGGGGAGCAGGGGGTGAGCAGAACCACCCCGATAATGCAGGGGCTCTCCCCGCTCTGGGAGAGGACCAGCTTTTTGAAGACATATGGCTCCTCTTCATACTTTGAGCAATGACTCCACTACGCTTCCAAATTCCAGCTGCCTAAGCTGTTTTTGCAGATATTTCTTCTTTCTTTGCAATCATTTGGCTAATAAGATGAGCAGGTTGGGCTCATTTATTTTGGACACTGTTCTTGGGTCATTAGCGGAAAGGCTAATCATTGCATTGGCAGAAAATATCACTTCTGCTTCAGAGCTGGCTGCATAGCATTGGGAGTGGGAGAGACAGCAGAAGCTTGACAAAGCCTTTAAAAAAAAATAAAAATACAAAAACTAAGTTACATGCCTGTAGAAGTGGAATTTTCCTCTGCTGTTTCCCAAGATACCTACCACTAGGATGAAGCGGGCAGACTTCAACGCCTGAGGCTGCTCTGCAGAGCTCGCACTCTCTCCCACGCACGTGCCACCTCCGAGGGCCCGGAGAGAGAGCAATGCTCGTGGCGGCAGCCCAGCCTCGCTGCCTCCCTCGCCGAGCCTCAGCAACATGCCCTGGTGATGCTCAGCCCTCCAGGGAAGGATCACCTTCCTCACCCACAGGCAAACCAGGCGGGACACCGAGAGCCCCAAAGCACAAGGCGCAGGAGCCCTTCCTGGGATGGTTTGGGTTTAGGAGAGCGCATCAGATACGATGCCTGTGCTCTGTTCGCAGCACCTGAGCGCAAAAGCTACCTATAGAGAGTTGTTGGAGGCATTTAAAGAACAATTTGTATTCGGTGGTGAAGGCTGGAGGGCCAGTGGGAGCATTGAACCGCCGGGCATTTGCAGAGCTGAAGCCTGAATTTCCAGGGGAGACAGCAAAGCTGAGCCCTTTCCGTTTCTCTCTCTTGAGAGGAGAAAGCAGAAGCAAAAGACGAAGCCCCACAACACAGCCATGCCAAAACACAGCGGCATTGCCAAGCAAAGCTGCTCCCCGAGCTCAGCTGCCGCAAAACCACCTCTCACCGAGGGCCCTGGGAAAAAAGTTGCCCTGCAGACATCCTGCTAACGCAGAGCGCGGGGACGCAGAGCTGCTGCCCGCTCCCGTCTCCCAGCGCCGCAGAAGCAGCCGCTGCCTTCACCAACTGACCTGGCAAAGGGCAGGAACGAGGTGTCGGGCAGGGGGAACAGCTGGACACGGCACAGGTTGTCCCCTTCTCCGACAGATACGCAGCCAGCACGCCGCCACCTCCCGCTTCATCCGGCCCCAGGTGTCCTGGCCGCGTGTGCCGCCAGCGATGCCGTGACCTTGGCCGCTCTCGGCGGCATCCCCGGGGCAAACGCAGGCTGGGCCTCCAGGAGAGGCTTTCAGCAGCCATCCGTCAGCTCCACGCTTCCCCTCCCGCTCCCTCCAGCGCCGCAGCCGAGAACCCCAACGCGCTTACCAAGCGAGCGCTGCGTAAGCGGTTATACGGGGAAGAAGCTGGGCAGGGGGACGGGGTGGCAAAGGTTGGGAGGAGGGATGCCAGAAATTTGCCCCCCACCACTTCCCGCGGTGCTTCAGCTCGCTTTGAGCCATGCCGTGCCGAGGATCTTCCCGGTGTCCCCATGGGACCGTCACGCTGCACTCTCCAGGCAAAGCCCCCCCCAGCACCACTACAAAGCCAGCCCCTCGCCGGGGAGCCCAGAGACAAAAGGGGAGCTCAGCCTTGCTCTGCAGGGTGTTCTAACCAGAGAAAGGGAAGAAGATGATTTGGGAGCTAATTTAGAGCTTGGATTTCCTAAGCCTTTTCAGACATTGAGGCTATTGGCAGGCAGCATTACTGCCCCTGCCAGTCTCAGCGGCTATACAATGTCCTTCCCTTGGCAAGGGCAGCAGTGGGGAAAAAATAACACACAAAAAACAAGGGACATGTGATGGAGAGCTTAGCTGAAGGCTCCCTCCCCCTGCCGACCTGCATGCCAAGGAGGAAGAGCATGAAAAAAAAAAAAAGTGAAAAGCGGCCATTTAAAAAGGAAAGAAAAAACCACACTACTTGTTTTGCTAAGGGAAACATGGCCGAGCCGAGGGGATGGAGCTGTGGCAAGAGGTGAGTGAATGCAACCTGGGGCCATCGCTTTGCTTGGTGGCCAGGACAAAGCCATCACCCTCCCCACATCCTCCAGCCAGCATGGGGAAAGCAGGGCTCCTACCTCCACCTCCACAGGCAGGAGGGAGCGGCTGCATTTTTCACTGCCCCCCTGCACCCCACACTTCTGTACGGAGCCCCCAAAAGCAGGGCCTCCACCTCCCAAGGAGACATTGCCCCCTCCCCAGTGCCCTCGCCCCAGCAAGCCCACAGAGATTAGTGCTGCTGGGCGCGCGGCTCTCCCGATAGGCTTCAGTGCGCAGGGGTGAAATAGAAGGATTTTGCCTCAAAGTGTCGTGATCCAAAAAGGCAGGGTGGTGGGAAGCTGCCTCTCCCCTCCCTGGCATACGCAGCAGTCCCCACGGGGGTGACCGCTCTGCTGAGGATGCTGCAGCAGGAGGGAGCTCGCCAGCACCCAGAGGGCAAAAACCCTCTGCGGCCGGAGCATTGCAGACAGGAGCAGTGGCTTCTCAGAGAAAGAGAAGGCAAATCCAACATTTAATTGTCTATTTTTCAAGGGAGAAGAAAGGAAGGAAACCGATCGCGAGAGCAAGGGGACACCCCACCCAGCCAGCCCAGGAGCAACCCGAGCACAGCACACGCACGCAGAACCCCCGTGCAAGTGACAGCTCTGTCCCCAGCTGCGGGGCAGAACCCGCTATTGAACAGGGTGGATTTACCTGAGGAGGGACATATAGCCCCCACCCAGCCGCTGCAGCAGAACGGGCGATGGGAAACCACCCCAGCACGGAAAGGGAGTGCAGCAAGAGATCGTATGTCAGCAGAGACACCCAGAAAACAGGCAAGGCATGGTCAGGTAAACTGAAATCACTTTAAAACAGTGGTTGGCAAAGAGATACACAGCACACGGCTTCATCATTAAAGCCGCTCTTCCCATCGCTGTGCATCACGTTGGCAAGCTGAGCACCATGTACCTCTACAGGTTCAGCTACTCTGGAAAGCTCGAGCCGGCTCCAGGAGCAGAGCAGCCTGCTCACACATACACAATGCTTCCCTTCGCAAAGCCAGGATCTTGGTATTATAGTGGAGCACAAGTGGCCCGAAGCCAACGCGAGTCACCTCCACCCAGGACTACCTCCTCCCACGCGGCACCAGCCATGCAGCCAAGGCCAGCCGGGGTGCCCGTGGGCAGGGACATACGCCCTTCAAGGGTCTGCGGCTGCCCAGGTCGATGTTTCACCCCAACCCACCTTGGCTGGGGAAGGGCATTTCCACACCGCTGGGAACAGCTCATCCTCAGCCCCCGCAGGGAAGGCTCTGCCTGGCAGCGGTGTGGGATGCTGGGGCTGGCAGGTAGGGAGGGCTCCGAGGTCCAGGGTGGGGGAGACAGGGACTGTGGCAGCCGAATCCAAAGCAGTCAGTATCCTAAGGCAGGAGCAGCTTGCTTGAAAATTCTGTCCGTGTCTGTGTCTCTGCCTAACCCCAGCCGTCCCTGCAGACCACATGCAGGCTGTTGAAATGCTCACGCAAACCCCCACCTCCCTGCCGTAGAGGGGGCAGGGGAAACACAAGCCAGCAAACAGCCCAGCTCGTTCCTCCCTTCCAAGGAGCACAGGGTAGAGTGGGGAGAAGAATCAGGTCACTTCACTCCTCTGGTTTGGCAAGGTTATTCCCCAATTCCCAGGATTAAGCAGCAGCTACTAGAACAACCTGGCTGACTCCTCCTCCTCCCCTCGGCCCCCAGACAAGCAGAGAATGAGCCGGGCTGCGTGGCAGAGACGGTTCAAGTACACAGAGAGGGAGCAGAGAACTGAAAACTGCTCCACACTACAGCTAGTACTGCAGCATTCACCCCAGCACAAGCCACGAGCATTCCAGGTGGATCTGGGAAAAGGGCGGCCCCAAACCAGTCCTGAGGATGCCTTGAGTCAAGGTCAACGTAGCCCTCAAAGAGGGAGCTAAGATCTATCAACCCAACCAGCATGCCCAGGCAACTGATTCTCAAGATGTCTGGTGTGAAACAGGACCAGTGACAAGCTGGCTGTGTCACCCCAGGCTCTGGGAGCTGCAGGCAGAGACAACACCAGCCCCTCCTCGCAGCGTACTTAAGGTGGGCAGAAAAGCTTTCACCGACAGCCTACACTCTTCCCCAACCAGGGAGGGCACAGCCACATCCACATCCCCTCCCGTAACCTCAGCCTAAGGGTACAAACCTTATTCGATAACTGGATCCTCAGCCGCACAGCCGAGAGGCATCTCGCAGCTTGTTAGCTGGATGCTGCGGGGCGAGAGGAATCCTTGGCACTAATTCAAGCAATAGGTCGACGTACCTGGAGCTGTTGTCTCATTTCTGTTTGTTTCTATAAGCTTTGCAGCAATCATTCCTTTTGTTTGCAGTTTGTAAATGAGCCTCTTCCTTACCTAATCCCCCACCACGGATGGCTGGCAGCACATCACTCCATCACCACGGTGCTCTCCGAAACCAGCACCCCAATATTCATCCTCCATCATCTCTCAACCGCATAAGGCTGCACACAGCCGAAGGACCATTTTCCAAGCGGGTTCCAGACATGCCTGAACCCACAGGGTCCCGAGAGGGTGCAGGGGACAGTGTCTAAACAGCTACGCATCCCAAGCACCCACCACGAGGAACGGTGGTGGGAGAAGCAGCTGCCCTGCCCTCGCCGTCCCCGAGGTCCCAGCCATCCCAAGGATGCAGCGTGGGATCGGGTCCCCAGTACCCCGCTCCGCTGTCGCCCCGCAGAGCCCTCGCCTGCCTCGCCGAGCTGCATCCCGGCGCGCGAGCTGGTCGGCGAGTTCAAATCATTAATTTCTGCGGCAGAGGGAGTCTGACAGGCCCGGTGCTGGCGTGAATAATGATGGATCTCCAGGAGAGGCCAAGCAAAACCTGCAGCTTAATCGTAGCGAGAGGTTCCCTTTGGGGCATTAACCAGTGCCCTCCATCCAGTCATTCCTCCCACTGCAATTTCACGCTGCTGACGGCTGCAGCTCACAGCACCCACATGGGGCTGCCCGTCCCTTTACTTCTGCCTTATCAAACCCACCCCCCCAATGCAGACCTCTGCAGAACGATGCACCCAAAACGCTCCAACATTTGCAAAAGAACCAGCAAATTCAACATCAGGGCTGCTCTCTGCTCCCCTAGCAATCGCGGCCGTCACCACCTTGGTTTCAGCCTGAGCTCATGAGCTTGCTGCAATGAGGAAAACCATGTCCAAAACAGCAGGAGAGCTCAAGCTTGCCTAAGGGGTGGTTGGCGATGAGTTCCTAACCAGATATACCTCTAGGAAGGGAAACGGAGATACCTGATATTGCTAAAGCATCAGCCAGCTTTGCTGCCATCCTCCTGGCAGGCAGGTTTCTTCCCTCCCCAGCCAGAAAAAGAGAGGGGGGGGAAAAAAAAAAGAAAAAAACCAAGTGGGCTTCTCTGCCAAGGGAAAACAACCAGTTTCCCTGTTGGATAAAATGCAACACAATGAGTAAAGTGCCAAGGCCCTGAAAGCCGAGTGTTTCCCAGCAGAGCTGGGGCTGATGCTCCGCTCGCTCCCTCTCCAGCCGCTGCCATAACGAATCCAGCCCAGCCCTGGGGAGCTCCCACCCAGGGCAAAGCCCAGCCAGTCCAAACAGCTCCCTCCAAAAATAATTATTTTCCTGCCGTTTTAGATAATTGGATTTTGAAAATAAGCTCAATTACTTCCCCCCCACCCCTTTTCCTTTGCTGAACACAAGGCTTCTGCTTGGAGCTGGCGGAGACCTTTTGCAGGCTGAAACGGAGCTCGCTCCCTCTTGTCCGGGGGGATGGAGGTGGGAGGGAGGAGGCGGAGTGGGAGCAGTGACAGGTAAAAATAACCACACTTGGCCTGATGTTGCTCCCAATTAAGCCGGTGGGAATTTTGCCCAACTTCCTACAGCAGCAAGATCCAGACACGCACATAAAAAAAAAGTCCTCTGCTATATTAGCAGCCTTATGATCATCAGAGAAAATCACGTACGCCTGAGCTTCCTCCCCCTATTTCACGCTGGCAGGTGTTTGAGCATCCCCTTCACCAAGGCCAGGCACTGCAGAGGCTGGAGACACTTGCCGAGTGATCATCAGACCCCCGCCGCCTTCCCCCACGGCACCGCATCTCCTCTGGGTTGGGCACAGTTACTCCACGGAGAGCTTGGCAAAGTTTTTCAAGGAATGGTTTATCTGCTCAGACAGTTTCACATCAGCTGAAACTAAAGCATAAGTGGTTTTGGGGTGGATATGGAAAGTGTTGAAGAGTAGAAACATTTCATTCTGACACTTCCCTGAACAAAAAGCGCTCTGCCTTTTCACAGTATAGCATTGCCTTGTGAAACTAAGTCCAATTTATTTTTAAATGGAAAGAAAAAAGCCCAAACTAAAAGCAAACATCATATTTCTGGGGACAAATACAATATTGCATTTCATCCTGTCATTAACACTTACTCCCATCTTTGGGATTTGCCAACCAAATGAAAATTCAGTCTTTTGTAGTGCTGTAATGTAAAAGCTTTCACAACCACCTTTAAGCTATTCTGCATCAGGTTCATCACAGTTCACCTTTACATGAGCCAACTCCGGATACTGACAACATTTTAACCGATTAAAACATTTCTAACTTGCACTCAAACAAGAATAATTACCGAGAAAAGTGAGATCTGCAGATAACACAAGGTTTGAAGAAAGCAGACAGACATTTCACTCCTTGTCTGAAGACCAATCCAGCCTTCAAGCCCCCCAGGCTCTCCCTCGCAGCTGAAACAGAAAAAGCAAACCCCAGGGCGAGAAGCATCACCCAGCGCCTGCTCCCCGTGTCCCCTGGGTCAGAGCCCGCGTTGTACCGACAGAAAGCCGGAGATGACACTACTGCTGCAGGGAGGTAAAGAGCATGCTGGGCATCCCCCGCCGTGCCCCAGCACAGCCCAGCCCCACCAGCAAGGGGACAGCACCCTACACCCTGCTGGCATCCCTGTCACCCGGCCGAGGAGCTCCCCGAGGCAGGCGGTGTGAGGTTTGCAGCCCAGGAAAATACTCTCCATCATAAGCAATTACCTTGGAGCCAGGGGCCAGCCACCCCCGGGCACCACCGCACCTCCCAGAGAAGTCAGCATCCACAGGAGTTTTCCTGGATTAACGTTTCGTGACAATTTTAATGCTGTATGTAGTTTTGAGCCTGGCAGCTTAAAGCTATTAGACCTAGGCTGGTAGCTGCAAAGCATTTCTGTGTTTATGTCAATGTTTCAAAGGTACCGATCAAACACTCCCAGCACTTTACACGCAGGATTAGCATGGGGCTCCCACGTGGAATTGCTCTCTCCAGGAGCCCAGCAGCTCAGCGAGACCCGACCTGCATGGGACCGGGACGCTCCTTCCTCTCCGACCGCTCTGCAAACCAGGAGCCAAGGCAGAGCTACTGCACCAAAGCCTGGCTTTTCCATCTGCTTCGCCCAGGCTGAGAGAAAAAGCACCGAGAAAAGGTCAAGCTACCAGCTACGCCCCGCGGTGCTGTAGATGCGCAAGTATTTCTCCCAGACAGATGGTGGGAAGGGGAAGAGCGAGGAGGAGGAAGGAAGGGAACAAGTTCAAGACAAGAATCCGAAATCGGCAAACTCCCTGCGCAGCCCAGCGCACCACACGATAAAAATACACGGCTTGCTGTCACCAGCAGCGTGGAGGGACCCACCACGGGGGCGAAGGCAGACGCACACGACGCCTTGTTGCACGTCCCACCTTGAGCCATGAGCTAACGCTGCTCCGACGCTCCTCACCCCATTTCCAAAACCTTCCTTCTGTAGTTTTTCTCCATCTCCTCGCCACTTCAGCATCCCCCTTCCAGCTCTAGCACCTCGTGACTATACCAGCCACCTTTCCAATGCAAGCTTTTACTTTTTCCCCTCCAGCCATCTTCTTTTCTCAGCACATTGAGGTTGGGAATTTTCTAAGGCTGCAGATCCCTCCCACGCATTCGATGCCATCTGCAAAAAGCAAACCCCTCCCAAGCGCTTCCTATGGCTGCTTTTCCCCCCAGTAACAACTTTGATTGCTCTGGGGATGACATAAGAAAAGTTAGTTTTCTGCTCAGTTCGGATGAGCTAAGAGTATTTATTCAGTCTTGCTTTATCAGTGATGCAAATCAAGCACTCCAGTTACATATTTTAACACAGTGGGGGGAAAAAATCTGCTAGATAGAAAGCTATAAAGTGTCTAATGTATTCACAGTAGCTAAGGTAGAAAACAGAGAGAGATTAGTGAAAAATTATTAACATAACAGGTGTCATTGTCACAGAAGTGACACTTTAAAGACAAATCCACCCCAAATGAATTCCCTAAATACAAGAGCACATCGTTAACTACATTTAGTCCCTGTTTTATGTCGTCGCTGCAAAGGAGGAGGAGAACGGAGAAGAGGGGGAGGGTGAATGAAAGAGGCTGCTTCTCCCAGCCTACAAAAAGTTGGTTAGTGGCACATTATGGAAATGAAACTTGAAGACGAAGGATATCCCCACCCTGGGAAAGAGCAGACACCACCGACAGCGTCGGGGCGAGAGGATCGGGAGGCTTGCTTCTAGCTTCGCTCACCAGCAGCCCCCCCCAACACCAGTTGAAGTGCACACTCACGACTTCATTACCATGTCCAAGGTGCTCCGGACAGCACTGGGCAGGTAAAGGTTATTAGGGTGAAGTTCAGCTTCCAGCTGTGCTGAGCTCCAGTCCCCAAATCAACAGTCTTGCAAGCACTCAGCCCCACCGCCTTGGGCCACTAGACCCAGCAAAGGTCTCGCCAGCCCCTTTTGGCCACCTCAAAGCAGCTCAGGAAGAGCTTAGGGCCACCTTCAGCAGAGCAGGGCCGACTGCTGATGGGACACTGCTCCGGGAAAGATGCTAACGGCTTGGTCTGTCATCAGGACAGACCCTGCGGCTCCCATCTGCCTCCCGGCGGTTTGGGGATGCTCGGTCCATCCGCACGCTGGGGTGGGCACCTCCTTTTCCTCTCGCCACACGTGAGGAGCGAGGATGTAATTCTCACACAGGGACACCCTGAATCCAAATCCTGGGGTGCCAGGGCTTTTCTTTTTGGTTTTGTTTTTTAATAAAAACAGCCCATTGGAGATCCATTTAGCTTTTGAATACCTTTCAGATAAGGATATCTGCTGCAGCAGCAATTCTCTCCCTACCTTAATTAATTCCTAAACATATCACCAGCTGGAAGTGCATGTTTTATGAATCTGGTTGACCTCCTGGTGCTGAAATGATGACACAGATGTTGTGCCTTCTTCACTACCTCATTACTCATGTTACACCATTTCCCCCCCCCCCCCCCCCCCCCAAATGAGCTGGCAGACGGGAACTCCAATGCTGCCATCAGCAAGACACACTGCAAGGAGCCAGAGTAAGGCTCAAGCAACATTTTACATCCACTGGAGCACCCGGCTCCACCAGAGCAGTCAGCCATCCCGCAGGACACAAGCCACCATACAAGCTGCAATCACACAGTTGGGAGGGAAGTAAATCCATTGGGAGGTTTTGCACCAAGGAGGACAAAATACCACTGGGTAGGAAAAGGAGGCACCACTCAAATGATGGCCAAGCAGAGAGGAACGCCAGAGCTGAAGAAGCCCACATGTGGATGTGTCCGAAGCCCACGGGACCTGGAGCGATCCCTCAGACAGCTGTTTGCTGGGGACGATGGGACTCACCCCAGCTCTGCAAAGGGTTTCAGCCTCCTCTCCCCTCCTGTGCATGCCAGGATAAGCCCAATTGCACTGGTATGACATTATATCTATCTATGGGAAGGAGAATAATCCCTGCCGGCACATGCAGATAGAAAGGCAATTGGGCTCACGCAGTTTGGAGAAGACCTCACCATCCCGTCCAACACGCTGGATGGATGCTGTGTTCAGGGCAGCCGAGGCACCGAAGGGCTCATCCCACCGCGTACGGCTGCCACTGCACCCCAACAACTGTGCAGGACCGGCACGATGCCACCCACACACGATGCTTTGTGCGCCCAAGCTGAAAGCCGAGAGCCTAATGAGACACAGGCTCCACGAGGAAACGCGGGCAGTGGAGCAGGGAGGGAGAGTTGTGATGTGGGTCACAGAGCACAGCAAAAAAGAAGAAAAAAAGGGGGGGGGGGGGGGCGTGTGTGCAAGAGTATGTGTTTGTCACAGCCCTTGCTGGGTGACAGCAGCTTCAGAAAGGAGAAGCAGCAGCTCCTAAAACCTCGCGTGCTCTTGGATATTCCTGCAGTGCTTAAGAAACTAGAGAGCTGCCGCAGCCCGAGGCAGCCACGAGAAACCGTGCTCACTGGGACCCACCTGCGCGGTGCATCGGGCCCCCAGGACCCCTCCCCAGCTCCACTTTGGAGCAGGATGCTAAATCAGAGTGAAGCATTTAAGAGCACGCTTTATACCCAGCTCACAGGCTGACGGAGCACAGCACCAATAGCTGATCATTAGGGAAACATCAGGATGCATAAGAACAAGAAGAAAAAAGGAAACTCATATAAATAAGAGCTAAAAAAATCCACTGGGAGACCTAGAAACCAGCAGCTAACTTGTCTACTGCCAGTAACAGCCAGCAGAAAGTAGGCATTAAAAATAAAAAATAGTAATATAAAAAAAGCAGCCTGATGAGGTCTGGTCACCTTTTATTCCAGACACCGAAACGCTCCCTTGCAAGGCGATGGTACAAGATGAAACAAGGCTTTTTGCTTGTTACCGTTTTCAAAGAGCCCACCTTATTTCGGCTGGAGATGGAGCAGAGGCAGCGCGTAGCTCGTTCACATACCCACACACCAGGCAGGCATGGTCCCAGCTCTGATCTCCCACAGCCAGGGCTTTTACCGGCGTCACTCACACAGGCTTATGGGAGAACCCATCCCTTCGCCAGCAGGACGGGATGCGGCTTTGCATCCTCTTCCCAAACCCTCATCCCAGGCACCCGCAGGGCCAGGAGGAGCCGCTGGGTGCAATGGCCCTGCCGAAGGTCTGCAAGGCAGGTCAATGCACAGATAAAACATGCCTGTCCTACCCACAGCCACCCCTCCACCTCCCCAGAGCCCAGCAAATAAGCCCCCATCTACGGCAAACGCTGCTGGACACATCCCCAGGTCTGAATTTACCATGATGCAGAGCAATAATTAAACAGGGACGCAAGATGGTGAGGAACAACAACAACAACAAAATATCTCTTACATTTTGTTAAATTCAGCAATTTACAAGGCTGGAATAATTAGTGGTTTAAAATGTTTTGACACAAGCAGCCCCAATAATCATGATAAATCATATCAGGCATATGCCCAGATCCTTGAAGTGACAGATGACAAACAGAGCAGTGACAAGACGCTCCATCACGCAGGGAATCATTGAGTTAATGGAAGAATTATTGCTTCTGAAATCCACTCCAGTCCTATTGTGGGGAACATTCCAATTTATCAAAGCCAAATGAACATTAATTGCTGCAGCCTGGTAAGTTTTCGAGCTGCTGTGACCTTCATTGAATTTTAATCCAAAACAGATAAGATTTACTTCCACACAAGAGGAAACAACACAATTAAACCCAAATGACAGCTAAGATTATGGGGAAAAAACACAACAGGCGTAATGACAAAAATATTGATTCCTTTCTACTTGACACTGCACAAAAAAAAAGGTAAATAAATAAAATCTAACATTTGCATATTTGTTTTTTCCCCTTTCTCCCTTCTTTTCATTTGGGAGACAAATTTCAGATGCTCAAGCCAAGAGGAAAGGGGTGGCAGACAGTAATGGAGACTGAATTCCCTTTAACTGCAGTAATTAATGTTATGTCTCATTGGGGAGAGACTAAGAAAAAACAGTGAGGAAAGGGGGAGGGGAGAATCAAGTATTATTTTGCTGTCAAAGATGCCCTTGAGCTTGGGTAGGGAGGTGTGAAGAGGGTCATGGTCACCCAGTGCTTTTGCGGGAGCAGATGGTGGTCCCATGGCCACAGGGTCATGGACACTGGTGGCCCCTTTCCCGCTGCACTGAAAGCAAACCCACACCAAACCAGAAAGCTCTGCACCGACAGCCAAAATCACTGGAAAGAGTAAACCCAGGATTTACACACACACACCCCTGGAGCCCCCACGCAGCACAGAAGGGATCTTGGCTTTAGAGGCAGAGTAGGAGCCACCAGCCAAGTCATAAACTTCTACACAAATCCAGAGCAACATTCCCATCAGAGGGAGCTCAGCTTGGAGATGTCTTGCTGTCCAATAAAGCTTTGCCAGAGTACTCCGTAAGTGCGGGATTAGCGAGATCCCCCAGGCAAACCTTCCCCGGCTTTCTATAACTCAGCCGGAGGACGAGAAGACAGGTAAAAGTAAGTGTTACAGCCACTTAAAGGAGATGGAAGGAAGCACTTTCCCATGTCTCCTCCTGTCCCCCGTAGCGAGATGCTGGGCTGATGATGAACGGGGCCCGCAGACCCTGAATGCCAAGGCAGCGCTGGGGTGGGCTGAAACTCCTCCTGCATCGCGGCAATGGAACTTTAGTCTATAGAGAGCATGCAGGAGACATCGGGCTTTATATGGTAGGAAGCAGAAGAAAAAGTATTTGAGAAGCTGGAAAGGAGGAGACGGGGACGTCCAGCTGCGTCTCGAGGCAGGAGAAGGGATACGGAGACGGCGGGCACAGGGGAGGACAGGAGGGGGTAGCACACAGCCCCCCACGCTGGGATCCGGCGGCTGCCGAGCATGGCACAGCCGGGGAAACACACTGCCGGGGAGGCAGGAGGGCTCGAGTGATGGGAGGACTCTGGGATGAGATTTAGCTGGGGTCGGGGAGGAAGGTAAAGGTGTGGGAAAGAAGCTTGAGCGGAGCTCGGGGACTCAGAGGAAATATTTCACCCAAGAAACAAATACTTTCGCCCCATTTTACTTCAGCTACAGAACTCCATGTGGTCTTGAGGGGGAAAAACCCAACAGAACACACATTTATCTTCTGCTAGGAACTCAAAAGTTGGCTCTGGTTCACTCAAGAAGTTAATGAATTTTCTAAAAAAACTGGGCAAAGTTTCAAGTCTGCACTGCAATCCTGACCCAGGGAAGAAACACGCAGGGCTTCTGCCTCCCCAGGGACACACCTGCAGCCCAGACTCCGTCCCGGACCCACATCCCTGCCTGGGACCTCGGCTCCCGTCGTGAGGACTATCAGGATTTATAAAGCAAGCAGCTTACTCTGTGCAGGAGGAACATTTGTTTCTCTCCTGTCTTGCCCTTGCTTTTGCAGAAGGGCAGGAAAGGCTCAGGGCAGGAGTTAACTCTCACAACAAAGCCACAGGTGCTCCCATGCTATCGGTTTCAGTGAGATGTGGCAAAGCATATCTTCACTGGCTGACCCTGGATTAGAGTGCAAAAACATTTCTTCTATGATATGCATGGTGATGCCTTCAGCTCCAGCCCACAAGCGTCACTGCTCCTGCACTCCAAGGTACAGCAAATGAAGGCTCTGGGCAGGAATTTCTCAAAGAAACTCGTTTCTCTCTCCAAAGCTTCAATTCATTACAATCATCACGTTGTTTTTTAGAAAGATCAGCTTCAGCAAGGCCTGAGGACCAGGACTGAATCTCTCCCTGCCAAAGAAAATCCACATTTCAAGCAATCGCAGTAATCACCAGGCTCCAGAGCCAGTGTCTCCCTGCAGCCATGGGCCACTTCTCCACAGCTCCGGTTTGCCCACAAAAGCCAAGCAATCCCACACTCAAACCAGGGATTGAGCTTTTCACACCCCACACTTGGGGTCTGCTGCCTTTAGCCCTTGCTCGCTCGCTCTTATTTTTTCAGGCTCGTTTTCCAAGTATACCAGTTTTACCTTTTTTCCCTCCAAAACTCCATCTCACTGACATTTTTAGCAGGATGTAAGAGACGTTCCCTATCCAACCCAGTAAGCTGCAGTCCCCGATTCCTCCCCCTTCTGCCATCCTGCTATCACACTACCTCTTATCTTGCCCAGCAGCCTTAATGCAAAGCCTCTCTCTGTGCTCATATGCACTTAGTGCCCAATCTAAAGCCCCACTGACAAGGGCCGAGACACTCAAAAAAACAGATTTAAGTTGTAAAAGCTAAATAGCCACTTGTTCAAATAGAAAAAATAAAGGCTTCGTGCAGCCTTCATCTCTGCTGCTCTTCCCAAAACAAAGAACAGAAGCCGTGAAGATGACACATGGATTCCAAGAGATGAACAGATTCACCTTTTGCAGAGGGTTGCTTCAATGGTATCCCCAATCCTGTAAAAGACTTTCTTTGGGCAAATAGATGACACGCATATACACAGGATCTACAAGTCTAACTTCTTTTTTTCTTTTATTGACAGGATAGTTTATCCCAATGGGACTTAAGGGACAATACATTTAAGTCCCATTTTACAGATGGGACTCTAAAGCACAGAGGAATGATGGACCAGATCCAAATACGTCAGCAACCACCTCATAAGATACTGAAATAAGCATTTTAAAAGGCAACAGAGCACATAAATGATCTGTTAATAAAAGGTCACATAAACACCTGAGATGGAGATATTCAAAGCATCTGGACCATCTTTTTACTTTTAGGTCAGGCTTGTCCTTTGCAAGAGAAAGATCATGCTACAGCCCATATTCACCTGATAGGCAAAATTTAGCTTCAGAAAGCTTCAGAAAAAATGACCAAGCCCAAAAATCTTGCCTTTGCACATGCCCAAACACAAGACCGAGGAGGAGAAATACTGCAGTAACACACCTCGCCAGTTGCCAAAGGCAGGAAGAACCACAAGCTTCTTTGTCACCCTCCCAACAGCTTCTTCCCTATGGTCTGTTGCTTTACTTTATTTCATTTTCTTAAAAGACCAACCACTTTTTTTTTTCCTGGCCCATTCAAACACATCTCTCCCTCTCTTGAGGCCCAACCGAGAAGGGACACAAACATTTGCAAACCGGACTTGCCACCCTGCTCCTTATCACCACCATCCCACCACGATCTGGCTGCCAGCCGCCATCCCCTCCCAGAGGCTCCCCTGTCCCCTCCGATGCCATTAGCAGCTTTGACTCACCATGACCGAGATGTGAAGAATGTGCATCTGCTCCTCCACTATCTCCGAAGGCTCCTGGAGGCTGGGGGGGGTTGCCCGGGAGAGCTGCTCAGCGCTGCTCATGGAGACGTGGAAGTACAGGGTGCCGTTCTCCAGCCACTGCTGCTTCCAGTGCACCAGCGAAATGTCAGCCACGGTCCCCGACATCTCTGCAAGGACAAAATACACAACTGAGGATCAGTTTTCTCTGTGATGCTTAAAGGTGGTATTCTCAGCGGTCCTGGAAATCAGGACTTTTGAGTCTTACCCCTAGTACTGCTTCTGATCTGCAGGATGAGCTTGAGCATTGTTTTATGGCCTCTGTCTGCTCTTTCCCCCATATGTGAACAGTAACAGTTGTCTCCCTTAATAAAAAGCAAGGGGCTACAAACTGCCTTGCGATTTCTAGACTAGCTTTCTAGAAATCAATGTTGTTGTTGATGTGATGGCTGCACATTTTAGAAAGATCAGCTTCAGCAAGGCCTGAGGACCAGGACTGAATCTCTCCCTGCCAAAGAAAATCCACATTTCAAGCAATCGCAGTAATCACCAGGCTCCAGAGCCAGTGTCTCCCTGCAGCCATGGGCCACTTCTCCACAGCTCCGGTTTGCCCACAAAAGCCAAGCAATCCCACACTCAAACCAGGGATTGAGCTTTTCACACCCCACACTTGGGGTCTGCTGCCTTTAGCCCTTGCTCGCTCGCTCTTATTTTTTCAGGCTCGTTTTCCAAGTATACCAGTTTTACCTTTTTTCCCTCCAAAACTCCATCTCACTGACATTTTTAGCAGGATGTAAGAGACGTTCCCTATCCAACCCAGTAAGCTGCAGTCCCCGATTCCTCCCCCTTCTGCCATCCTGCTATCACACTACCTCTTATCTTGCCCAACAGCCTTAATGCAAAGCTTCTCTCTGTGCTCATATGCACTTAGTGCCCATCAAATGTGCAACAACAGTAAATAACATGCTGCACAAGGTGCCTTTAACCTCCTACAGCTCTTCCAGAAAAAAGGCTGGAAGACGCTCCTAGAGATCTGCAGCCAAGCCCAAGGGAGGTTTGCTGCCTGGCACAATGCGGAGGGAGGACACTTGGTGCCAAGCAAGCCAAAACGCAGACATCAGTACATGCTCTGCTGGCATTTACAACAGAAACCTTCTTCCAGGTTGCGAGGTAGCACTACAGTTGTATTTAACAAGAACATTCCCAGCACAGACTAATGAGCACCGGCAAGAAGAGATAACCACCGGGCTTGACAAATATCTATTAACCTTGGGGTTGCACGTCTGTCAGTCGTCTTCTGCAGCATTCCGTCAGTTTTGTATCCCACCCGATCCCGACTTACAGCGTAAGCACCCTGGGAGCCAGGATTACAGCATCCCAGCGCGCGCATCCACTGCGGCAGCTTCCCCTGACTTAGGGCACCACAGCCGACTGATTAGGGGCTTGGACAATCCAGGTACCTCGTAACCAAAAGCCAGCCCCAGAGCCGCAGCACAGCCAGAGCCAGCAGCTCCAAGCCTCAGCTGCAGCTCCTGCCTTGCCCAGGCAGCAGCAGACACAGGCAGGAGCACTGACAGCTCCACAGCTGCCCATCAAGTTTTAAACGGATCTCTGCAAAGAACTGATTTGGCAGTTTGGCAGCCGAATCAAAACCGAAAAAAAATACTAGCGCAAAATGAGCCAAAATATTTCTCCTTCCACCACCTCTTTTTTTATGTTTGTTTTTCCATTTGCAATATAAGCAATGGGAAGCAAGTCAGGTCCTCTTAGTCACTGGGCCCACGGCTTCGGCAATCACCTGCTTTGTGGGAGACCCAAATTCAATTCCCTCCTGTTTGGGAAGAGCGACCGGCTGTAACAGACCGTGACCTGCAGTCTGTGTCGTGTGTCCGCTCCAGAAAAGCCGACCGCACGAGTCTGGGTTCCCCTGGCACCAGGGTGGGAACAGAGACAAGGTCCTCCTCCCCACCTCGGCCGCAGAGGGTCAGTGGGGAGGACGGGGCTTGTTCCCAGGCAGGCAAAGTAGCCAGGGAACAGCGGTGGCATTTTGCACTTCATTTTCCTGAACCCAGCTGGCGAAAAGCACATCCAGTTCCAGCTCCTGGTGGGGACAAAGGAAGGAGCAAGCCCAGCTGAAGCCATCCTGAGGGGTACCCACACCTTTCAGGACAAGATGCTTCAAGACACTTGGGTGCTGGCTCACGAGCAGCCACGCAGGCTACGTGACCAGGCACTTCCACTTCTACAGACCCACATCTCAACCCAGCAAAAAACCCCTCTCAATCCTTCAGGTATAATTTTTCTTACCCCTGAAATCAATACATTTTCCAGCAGCAAGCTCCTGGTCCTGCAGGATGCCCCCTCACTGCATAGCCCAGCTGAGGGCAGGGACAAGGTTACCCCGTTACTGCCAACTCCCTGATTCAGCACCTCACTAATTACAGTACTGAGATACCTGAGCCAGCTGCACTGTCACCTGAATCTAATTGGAGGGCTGTGCTCATTATCTCTGCCTCCCTAGCACAGCACTGGTCGTTATCCCCAATCTCTATGCACATCTGAGCACTCGAAGGAGAAAAACTAAACAGCTCCTGACCATGCACGGGATGCATCAAGAGCCCACGCTCACACTTTGGAGGGGATGCGTGAACTCCCTGTCATATCTCTGTCATTGCAATGAGATCACTCCTAATAATCCCTTCCCTCCTCTAATATAAATAGCCATTTGCTGGAGCAAATCAGTAGCAAGAGGTGTTGCTTGCAGTCTTTCCCCTGTAAATCAAGCCAGCCCTGCGGCTCACACTGCAGGACAGCAGCCTGCACAAGACCTGGGAATCTAATGAAATGAGTCTTGTGTCTCTCGCCTTCAAAGAGGCTAAAGCAGAAGGTTTCTTATAGTGGTAGAAGTAAGAACAAAACAAGACGAATATCAGGCCTGCTTAATCGCAGTCATCTTCCTAGCAATACTTCAAAGGTCTGTACTGAAAAGCATCTCCTTGTCTAATTAAAATTGCAAGAAATGCTACTTTTAGGAGCAAAAGCACTAACTTGGCTTTGGGATAGATATCACAAGCTCTTCCACAGAGGCAAACAGGCCACGGGACAGCACAGAAGCATCAATAGACAGGACTCTGGTTATGCAAAGCCATCTTAATTCTGTTCAGAAGGACAGTCACCCATAGGAAAGGATGATTTACAGTATTACACTCTCATCACACACACATCCCTGCGGCAAACCTTTCCAAAAGTGCTCAGGAAAGGAAATTATATCACACAGACCACAGCACAGACCTGATGTGGGTGCCACCATGACCCCACTGCTACAGTTCCCAAAGGCTACATTACATTAGGGAAGGAGGAAAAAAAACCTCCAAAGTCAATCTTTCTCCAAATTTTTTCCCTTGCGCACACATTTTTGCATGGGATGTTTAAAAGGATCACAGAGAACATTTCTGGGGAGTTCTGAGATATAGGCAATTTTTTGGATTTTAGCCTAGACTGAAGATAAGCCTGTTTCATTTTCAAAAGGTCTCTTCCAAAAGTAGAAACTTCAATTTAACATTCATTTCACAATTTTAAGCAAACCCAGCAGTGAGGCAATTTCTGACGAAAGCTGACTTGCCAAGCCTGGGTACCATTTACCATACATTTACAAATACCTATATGCTCTTCACCCCTGCAGCCTGTGTTGCAGGAAACCTGGCCATTACTACTCCCAGCATTGCCAGGACATCATGAGCCTTCAATCAGATTTGCTGCTCACAAAAAAAGAAAAGCCTTTTCAAGCTCTGTTAGCTGCTGAACCCTTCAATATCCAAACACAGGGAAGTTTCTTGGCCTCACATACTTGACATGAATATTATACTGCCTGTGTTTCACTGGACACGCATTTGTCACTCCACTATCTACACGGTAGTTACAGCAGCGATAGCCCGTCCATCAGAAAGGATGCAATAGTCTGCAGCAAGATTGCCTGTTATCAGGGCTTTCAAATGCTTTTGGAACAAATTAAGGGTGTTCCTGCACCAAACCAGAATGAGATACAGTTAAGGTTTTAAATGGGCAGCAGTGGAAAAGCACTTGTAGTCTATAGCTATTTAAAATCTCAGCATCTAGCAGATGGGGAGCTCTCAGATAGGGTTCAAACACAGCTTCGTGGGTAAAACCCCGAGTGAAACAGCCAAGCAGACCACAAAACATCTGCCATGCCTTCTTCCTACCTGCTCACTGCACCCAACAGCAGAGAAGCGATGACGAGGGTCCTCCTTCCTCACAGCAGCCAGCCAGACCCCTTCTCCCCATCCAAAGCCCACAGGCAACCCTGCTTCTCCAGAGCAGAGGGCCAAAAAACCCTATTCCCCCTGCAACAGGAGCAGAGATATCTCCTCTCCAGCCTCACCCGGCTGCCTGCCCCAACTCTTCCCACCTGCCCTTCATCTCCCATCACGCAGCTCAGCTAAGCCCAGGGGCAGCACTACCTCCCCCCGCAGCCCCTCACATCACCCACCCATGGTCTGAATTCATCAAAAGGGCTCACAGAGCGCCTTCTCCTTTCCTGCCCTTCCTCCAGCACTGGGTCTCATAAAACTACAATTTCCACATTTTTCCTTGGAAATCAAAAAAGAAATCCAAACAAAACCCTTCGTGGGGCTCGGACCCCAACCTGGGCTCATGCCCATCAGAAGGTCGCCCGCCCAAGACAAGGTGGGGGGAGGCAGGGGACAGCAGCGACCACAGCAAGAGCCCTTCCGACTGATTCTCTAATTCCATTTCTCCCTTCACTGTTGCTACAATTCTTACATATAAACATTTCATTGAAGTCTTCAACATGTATTACAATCAAACTTAAAAGCAAAAAGGCCTAAATGCATTTGGTTGGGAACCAAGACGATTCCCATAAAAGCAGATTATGCTGACATGATGAATATAAAATGAAACAGCAGATATTAAAGTTGGAGGATTGTTACTCCATGCCTTCGGGCTCCTGGCCGCCCTACCCATCTCCTCCCTCCTCTCCACCCCCTCCTGCTCTGTTTTACTGAAGGCAGAGAGCAGGCAGAGATAGCCTTTTCACCTCTGCCTTCTCCAAGGCAGGCTGCCAGGCTCGAAATATTCACTAGCTCCCCCAGCCCCCCCGACCTTATGCAATGCTTCAACATTCATCAGTTATTCCGGAGGTTGCAGCCCTGCCTTATCTGTCATGGAGTTTTACAAAGCCTGTTTTGTATTTAATTGGCTTGTTCTTGCTAATCTACCATGATTATTGTATTTTTATTTAATTCTTGAAGGTCATTATTAAAATAAGCCATTTTGCTTACGGCACTTCATCCCTGCACGGTTCCCCACCCCCGGATAACCAAACCCTCCTCGCGCTTCCCCTCCTCTCTGCTCTCCAGCGCTGCTCAGACCCTGGGACACCTTTACTACAAGGACCAAATCCTTGGTGTGACGGGTGAGAAGCCTGTGAGTAATTTCCAGTGCACGGATCCAGGCTCCTCCTGCCTTTTTCCTCACCACCTGCTTCATCCCAGCAGGACCTGCACCCTGCAGCCAGACTTTATCAGCTCACCTGCACAACTCATCATCTCAATCTGTTGGCAGAGGAGAAGCTGGAGATCTGTTTTGCGATTATATCTCCTTTTACGGCACGCTCAGAAACACGATCCCATCTTGCACAAAAAGTCAGCACTGACGACCGCGTCGTCCTCTTCTTGCCCGTGCATCACCCCTAATCCTGCAGCCCCATTTCTGCTGTTAGTCCAGGGGCTCTTCGGAGTTAATGTTCTCCAGAGGCGCCAACCTCCGGTGAAGTGTTAGTTTATAGATTCTTCGGTGCTAGCTACCACTTATGCTAATAAACCAAATTTATGCAGAAAGTCATAAACAGAGAGCTCTCCCCAGTGCCCTTGCCAGCACAGGATTGCTCCCTGCGGAATAGATTATCGCGCTCTGCGCAGACTAGCTCCAAAACGACTCTAGTAATGGGGCTTCCCCCATGCTCCCCAGGGGACTATTCTGCAGTCAAACAGGCCCTAACAGTTCTAAGGGTTTGGGTCTTTTGGTGGCAATGTGGTGGGCTTTTTTATCCCAATCATTAGCTCAGTTCATCTTATTTTTTTTTTCCCCTTCCCCTCTGCTCATTTTTTAACATGTTCCTTCCCTTCCACATCTACTCCTCTGCTCCCCCCGCGGTACTCCCTAGGGCAACACACAAACGCAGCTGCAGATCATAAAAAGTAATAGAGGAGCTCAGAAGTTTAAGAAGTGGGAAAAAAAGATGACAAGCTCACTCTGATCATCTCTTTTCAAAGCCCCTGTCTGTGAGGAACACAGGGCTGCACCTGCAGGGCGTTTCAGGGGTGGCTTCGGCGCTGTGCGTGTCTGCTGGGACACGGTGCGTGTCCGAGGATGGTGCTGGATGGAGGAAGGCTCCAGGGAGCCTTGGTCTTGGGGTGGTCCCTGGGACACCCCTCCAACACTGCAGGCAGGCTGGGGCACTCGCTCTTGCATCTCGTTTGCCCTGCCAGCAGCATCGCGCATCTGACGTCGGATGGGCAAAATGTCAGGCACCCCAGGGCAAGATGGGATTGGCAGTCAAGTGGGTTTGGCTATTTTTAGGCTTTGCTCAAACTTCCTGGAAGGAGAATAACAAGAAGCCAGGTTTGGGGCACGCTCCTGGGACCGGCCACCTCAAAGACCACACAGATGCGTAAGAGCTGAGCTGCCACTGAAGGGTACCTGACAATCAGAGCAACGCGACTGAAGGTGAAGGCAGATCCCAAGCTCAACGGGAGCCCAAAAAACGAGAAAGCCTCCTCAGTTTGGATGGAGGGCCTGCCTCTCCCCACGGCCAGGCTGGAGGGGCACGGGGGCGAGGGCAGCCGCAGAGCAACCTCAGGGCAGAGCATCCCCCCGAGCTGCCAGGGAGAACCAGCACTCTCCAGGGACGGCACAGTCGGTACCACCTCACCATCCACGCTCTGGAAGGCGGGTGACAGGCACAACACCAGCACAACCGCCTGCTCTGTCACCGCTGCGAGCAGACTACGTGCCTCCGTGCAGCCCCAGGACATCGGACCTTCAGACCCAGCTAGCACACAGCCCCGTCCCACGCTGCTGGTAAGGCACCACGAGTACAGAAAGACGAGTCGAGAAGGTGTTGTTCCCACCTTCACAGTGCCTTGGCCAAAAATCCTTCCCAGAGACTTTTCAGAAAATGCTGAGAAGGGCTTTGCACAGACTCTGCCCCATGCAGGGGTGACTCCCAGGCTGAGCTTGTCGATGCTTTTGGCAACAGCGAGGAGCCACCAAGCACCTCAGCCACTCTTCCCTCACCAACAGCAGCACCCCTGGTTTCTCAAAGAGCTGGAAGCCCACCACGTACATCTCAGCTTGGGGGCTTGAAGATTTACACCCATTTACCAGTAAAACTCTCCCGGCATGCTGCAATTTGTTGGGAGCAAGGTTTGTGGGTATGTCTGCACCCAAAACGCAGCGGTACATGGCACCCCTTTACCTGGTGTTCTTCCCAAGCCCATTCACCTTTGCAGAAAAAGGGATTGTCATCCTGCACATGGCACAAAGCAGGCCACACGCAGCCCATGGTGGCTGAGAGGGTTATAAGGGAATAAATGCATTGAGCTGGTAAATTCAGCCACCAGCACTTGAAATCAGACAGTGAGTCCCAACTCAAGAAGTGCTCGCTCTCCTCCCTGCCATCACACCTCACCATCGAGCTATTAAAGCCGTGCCATTGTACCAGCTGCCCCAAGGGTGGCCCACAGCATCTGCCCAGCTTCAGCAGGCACCAAGGCCAACCCTTACACATCCCTGCCTGACCCTCCGACTCGGCTCCAGCCCTTCTGGGGCAGCCCATGCAATTTGCCATGAGCTGCTGTTAACACTCGCGGGCCCAGTGACAGTACTGGATTTACTCCAGTTCATGTCAGGAACAGTGAGCTCAGCCAGGACATTTGGATTCTTCCCATCCTCCCACCAACCTTATTCATAAACAGGGGTGTTGTTTTGGTTTTTTTAAACAGCGTATTTTAGGTAGATGTAATTATTGTGAAATGCAGCAAGAGGTCAGCAGACTGCATCATCACACAGACGGTCCAGGAGATGAGACGCGGTGAGCCGGGAGGACAGAGTCAGCCCCTTCCACCGCTCAGCCCCTGGAAACATTTTGAGACAACCAGAGGGTCGGGCTGCTCCAATACAGCTCTCTCACTCCTGGCTCTGGAGCCTTCATCTCACCTTCCCCACAACCCTTCGGCCTTTCTAATCAGAGGCTTTAGGGTCCCTACATGCGTCGGTGAGCAAATATTGATTTGCCTGCACTGCCTACAGATCATAATCTAACTCCACGCACCTTAAAGAAGCTCAGCGCACACTCCACGTTCTTACAGCTGCTTTGATTGCAATTCAGTCTCTAGTACATTACCCTTATTTATAATGCCAGGGCTTCAGCGTGGTGCCTCAGGCACTCTAAAATTATTACAGGGCCCTTTTGACTTTCAATTCCCTTCCATTCAATTCCATTTTTATTTGTCAGCAGAGACTCCCATTGACCATCGGTGGAAGCCAACCGTGCACAGGCAGACGGCGCTACTGCATGTTAAGCCAATCCTATAGAAATTACTTGCACGCAGCTCAACATGACGGGTCATCTCGGTTTGAATGAGAAACGCCGGGTCTGGAAGAGCAGGTGGCAGACTGCTCCTGGGTGCAGCTTCCTCGGAGAGATGAGACATCCAGACTTGGAGCAGCACCGGGGGTGCTCAGCTGCAGCCCCTCGACAGCGCCATCCGTCCGGCTGATGCAGCCATCATTTAAAAAAACGGCAAAGGAAAGCGACTTTAAGAATCAGAGCCCCTCTTGCATATCCTGCAGAGATGAAGGGGCAGGCTTGCAAGAGGGATGGGTGTGAACACGGTGCCTTGATGCCCAGATTTTGTTTAGCAGCCCTCTCTTCTTCCCCAATCCCCACTCCTCAATTAAGGCACAGGAGTTTGCTTTGGAGGTGCTTTGGGGTTTTACTGAAAAGCTCAAGCTTTGCCACTTCTCTGGAGCCTCCTGGCTCACCCAGGAGAGACACAGGGTTCACTTTTGAAAGGGCACCTGAAGGTGCGAGGGCGAAGGAAGAGCTGAGTCTTTCCTCTTGCCGCAAGAGAAAGAGCTGCCAGTCCATGCAGATTGCTGCTGTAGAGATGCATGAGCAAAGCTGCAAAAGTCTTCTGCTCCCCACTTGCTCCAGATCCTCAAAACCAACAAGAGACAGAACTGATAAATGGGGGGAAAAAGTCTATCTGAAAGGCACAAACACCAGTTTTTGATGGTCCAGCTATTAATCCCTGTCAAAGAAATCAATGTCTTTGATGAGGAAGCTTTTCTGCAGGTAACGGGCACACAACACTGGCAGCCCTGGCCCATCGCTGTTTTAAGGATGGATTAAATCAGACAGGTTTTTATGAAGACAGTAGGGATGCCCTGGCTCAGAAAATTCAGTGATGCGCAGGGGATCAGCAGATCTGCTGCATCAGAGCAGGCAACCCTGCTCAGCCCTGAGCCCTGCAGGGACCTGGTCTGCCCCATGCCGGGTGCCAGCCCGCACCCGCTGCCGCACAGGGCATCCCTCCATCACTGCCCCAGCCCTGCACATAACTCCTGCATGTCTGAAAACCCCTGCTTGGCTCCTGCAGGACCACTAAAACCATTAGAGGATCTATTTCCACTGCACATCCAGGCGAACCGCCTTTGAAAGCCTTCGCTAGGCACTTGGGCAAGAAAAAAAACCCCTATTTAATCCTCAAGCCCAGGCACAGCTCAGCTAAGCTGAAGTGCCAGTGCTTGGAGTGCCATCGCCCGCTGCTGCAGATCGCTGCCTGCACGGTGGCACCAGAGCCTCACTTGGAGCCTGAACGGATCTGAAGTGTCTAATGACATAACCAGAGGCTACTGAACAAGAGCTGCTGCGTGCGATAACCACT
The DNA here is from genome assembly GCF_947461875.1 of Haliaeetus albicilla. Lineage (NCBI taxonomy): Eukaryota > Metazoa > Chordata > Aves > Accipitriformes > Accipitridae > Haliaeetus > Haliaeetus albicilla. The sequence continues at coordinate 14,262,639 of NC_091508.1, forward strand.
TGCTTGATTTTTCAGAGCAGCTGAGGGAGCACGAGGGAGGCAGCTGGGCAGGCAAGGCACGGGCAAGGCACAGGCATCACCTGCAGTGGCAGCACGCAGTCCCCGAGTGGGCAGCATAAGCTGGCATGTGGCGATGGGGCCGGGTGGGTTCTGCTGGTATTTTAACCCAAGTCCAGCAGGAAAAGGGAAAAAGCGCTCAGTCAGCTCCAGCCTGCCTGCCGCCCTCCTGCTTTCTTCTCCTTGATGCAGGCATCAGCCAGTGAGGTTGGGGTGGGGATGCCTTTTTCCAGGACAGCCAGCAGCACCTCAAACACAGAAGCCGTGGCAGCGGAGCAGCCCCAGGAGTCATTATGGCACTAGATATGGCTTGTGCAAAGAGAAAACGTGTAATTTTTGGAAAACTACCCCTACGGCCTCTTCCCTGTGCAGGTGACAGCAGCGACTGCAACTTTTTCTTTGACTCTGAGTCTCTGCAGAAGTTGAGGACTGGGAGCGGAGCAGGGCAGAGGGCAGCCCGGCACAGCGGGGTGGGCACCGAGGGGCAGAGGAGGACTGTCACACGGGCGAAGGGACCACGCTTCTCTTCCCTGCAAGCTGCAGCAGGAGCAGAAGGGCAACGTGACCTATTCAGGTGATTTGAAGAGCATTGCAAAGCCAGGCAGACTTCACAACAAAGCAGAGTGCTACACTCGTTTTACAGCATCCGCTGTTCTGCACAGCATACACCGGGGAGCGAGTGTACGGTGCCAGCCTCGAGGGGTGAGCATCGCTCAGAGCTTGATTAAAACTAGCAAAGTGCTTTATAACCTCTATGCATTTTTAAATGTCTCTCTTTGGGAAACATACCTCTTAAAATGATACAGTAGTTTGATAGCTCAGGGCACTGCTCAAACTGTGAAGCAAAGTAATTTTTCTAGCATGGTTCCTCCTTGGACCTCCCCTCCCAATAAGCTCTTGAGCACCAGGGGGTCCCAGCAGAAACTCCCCATGTGCCAGGGTGGGATGGGCAGAGGAGGAGAAGAAAGCAGAGAAGGAGAGAGGAGGTCCTGCTGCTTTCTAGGGAGACAAACACTAGGATGGTTCCACCTCCTGAGAGATGGACGTCCTTTTTCAAGGAGAAGGAGCCAGCAGTGCAAAGGAGAGGAGCTAACTGCTGGTGGGGCATTCTCGGGAAAAAAACAGGTAGTGGATAACTTGGGCTCTTCAGCCTATGTTTCACCTGGAGCACCAGGTGTGTGCATCAAAAGCTAAGTAACTTGAAAATTCTGGGCATACCCTTACCCAAAATGGCAAAAATAACAGTTACCAGGAATGAACATCCTGTGCATCATGATGGGGCTCCTACACCAACAGGGTCCCTTCCCTGGCTCTTAAGGCAGACAACCAGAGTGGTTTAAAAGGATTAAGGGTCTTACCTATTCTCTGGGAGAAGCTTTTGAGTGCTCGCTCCCTGGAAAGCCTCCAGTTCCCCAGAGCCTCCCAGGTACCCAAGGTACCACCCAAGTACCCAGGTTCTGTCTTGGCTACACAAAAACCCCAAATTCAGCTCTTACTTATACAAACAAGTTCTTGCAACCTCACAGAAAATTCACTTCTCTCTAAGACTATTACACCTTAACCCAGGAGCGACCCTGCACATTTATCTACCCCAGCACCCAGAGGGATGCCATCAGCCCAGGACACATGGACAGCCTCCCGTTGGCCAAGCACCACCTGGTTTCTGCAGGAAAGGAGAGAAGGACAGCAAGGGCTATGCGAGAGCAGCCTGCTGCTCCCGGAGGATGCCATCCCGAAGGATGCCAGACCCTCCCTGAGCAGGACAGACCACCCGGGCAGCCTCAGCCCTGGAAAAAAAGGGCTGCGGGGAGCAGCTGCAAGCCGTCAGGCTGCCAAAAGCAAAAGGGTTTACTGAGATGTAGCTGTGAAAAACCGCACCTCTCTCCGGACTGACTTGCACGGAAATGAACTGGACTCAAAGCAGCTGATCTAAGAGCACAGAGAAGTCGCTGGAGGGCTCAGAAAGTGGCATCATAAGATGAGGAGACATTAAAATCCAAAATAATAAAAGCAACCTAATTTATTAAAGCTTCTCAGAGCCTGTGGGCAAAATAATTTTTCCCCATTTAAAAGTGGGTAAGGCAAAAGAGAATCTAAGCAATTTGTCAGAGATTAGAAGCGACGAAGTGGCAGAGAGCAAAGCCCAAAGCAGCAACATCCTCACAAACGCAAGCAGGGTCCCTTTCTCCAGCAATGTAAGTGAAGACGCAGGTGTGCTAGCCATGTCTTGCAACAAGCGCTTTGCCTGCTAAAATAAGAGAGCAATCCTGGGTCGCTAGAAAACCCTGCCGCGCTGCCAGGGGTGGCCAGGCTGTTCCAACACCCCCATTACCGTGCGAGGGCTGCCAGCCTTGCGCGAGGGTCAGGGAAGGGGAACGCCTGCGATGGTGCCGGGGTGCGATGCGGTGTGGGTGCCAGCCCGAGCCTGGCACGGGGAGGTCTCCAGCCACTGCACTTGCCCAGAAGTTCCTCCAGCTCTGGTGCTAGCTGGAGCCCGCCAGTGCCACATCTTTCCAAATGGGCAGAGGAGGGCCAGCTTTGCTGTCACTGCGGCCCTAACCCGGCTTTGCAGAACCTTTGCCAACTCACCATCAACCCACATCAACCCATATGGTCCCACGCCTCCCCCAGCCAGGCTGCCTGGCGTTCCCCACCAGTGAAAATGCTTCATGAGGCTCTTCCTGCCCCCCATCCTTCCCTCCCATCGTTAGCAACAGCCCTACCACCCCATTCCAGCCCTTCACCCTTATTTTGCTCTTCCCATCGAGTTCAGATAGCTTCCCATCCCCTACTCTGTTAGGAAAGGCTAATCCATGTCCCCATTAACAGTGGAGCTGCTGCCCCCATCATTGCCACACCGTTAGATCCAAAAGCAGCATAGTTTCATGGTTGTACCCCCATTTGCTGTCCTAACAGAGTCTCGGGGTAAGCTGTACGGCAGCTGCCCAAAAAGGGCCACCTACGCTGAGAAAGAAGAGACATGGAGCATTTCCACCCTTGATCTGCATACACAAAGGTCATGGGAAAGAGGCAGAGGGGGATGAATCCTTGCAGCCTCATTAGAGGGAAAGAAACTGTTTCTGCAAATAATAATTGATTTCTAAATTTATCCCCTAATTAAATAGGTTCCCTGGATGAATCTGCATGCAAGCTGCAAGGTGATGATTTAGTGCCTGGCTTCCTACGGGAACGCATCAACACATGTTTGCAAATTGTCTCTCTCCCAGATTCAAAGGCAGGGTGATCATCTCTCCACGCCAGCACACCCGGAGCAGACGGGCCCCTCCTGCCACCTGGAGCTTTCAGCAAGCCAAGCCAAGCTTTCCTCTGCGCCAGGTTTATCAGAGCCGCACACAGGGGAGAAGGGCGTTTGTCACCTATCTTGTCACTGGTCCCCGTACTCCAACCCAGCAGGGACTCTCCCATGGACCAGAGCAGGGGACCCATCACGACCAGAGCATGCAACTCACACCCTGCCTAAGCAGGAGGCCAGCCGGATGATTTTTTGGCAGGCGGCAGCTGTAAAGCTACGGCAGAACTGGAAATGCACTGCCTAAACTCGGCACGTAGCAACGGCAAGAATGAGAAACATTATCTCCAAAACATGCTTTTGCTTCCTACATCAATTCCACGGCTGTTCCTGTCTAGTCGCTTTGACTTTTTCCTACAGACACCATCAGCTAATAAAACCTCAAGAGACGGATCCTGGGATAAAACCAGGCTACAAGCTCTGCAAAAATTAAACACATTTATCACTCTTCTGTGGAGAGCTCCTTTTGGAAACCAGAGAGCCCTGATACTCTCAGACAAGCATCAAAGGACTTTGGATGCGAGAACTCCATGTTAGCTTGAAAAGGCGATGGTGCCGAGCAGCCCTGCCGCGTTAAAGCCCACACTAATTAACTCCTGCTGCCCGACACCGTAAGCGTGGGGCCCATAGCCTGTCCATACACAGTGCTGGCTCCAAGCTCTCCCCTCCCAAGAAGAGAGGCACTTGCCTGCATCTACACACCGTCTGCTGCCTGTCAGCAGCAGCAACACCTTTCATCTCCTCCTCTTTCCTCCCCGCCGACTTTCCACCCCCCAAGATCACCTGTGCACTGGGCGTACAGGTCCACCTTCCTTCAGGGCTCCAGCCCTTTGGTGTTGAAGCTTTGGGATCTACAGACGTAGCTCATCCCTCCTGGTGCCCCACACGTTGGGGTTCCTGCTCCTGGCACATGGTGCTTGCAAGGATGAGATATAAGTGCACCCTGGAGATCCTTTACGGAGCCCACCTCTGCCACACTGGGCAGAGACTGAGGACACCTCTGTTCAACCCTTGGCTTTGCCACTCACCCCAGAGAAATTCATAAATTCAGGTATTTATGGATATGCTTGGCCCTGTTGGGACTTGTGGAAGGCAGAGACGCAGCCTGCATGTCCAACTTGCACCACACTGAAATCAAATGGAGAAGCTGCTCCCATGAAGATTAAAAAGGCTTTTCTGAGGTTTTGAACCTTATCCTGGTCTGTGGTGGAAAAAAAGAACCATTTGGAAGTTTCCCCGTGAGGGAAAAGGGAAAATAACCTCTCCATCTATCCCTTCCAGAAACAGTGAACGTAGGTTGCAACCAAAGGGTGAAAGACAAGCACCAGGCGTGGTCCAGCCAAGACCACGGCCATTTGCTGTCCCAGGGTGACTACAGCACACACAGACACCTACACAGCTGGTCACACGCTCTTCTTTGAAGAAATGCCAAAAGATGGGATTTTCTCCCTCCCCTTCCCCCCAAAAGCATTCAAAACTGGAGCATCTCCATGGTATTTTGCATTTCTCAACACTTCCTGGATGAAAACTATCTCGTTAAGTGAGTTCTCAATCAAAAAATCACTACCACAGACGTAGCTCGGGCCCTAACCTACTTCTGCACTCAAAAATAAAAAATCCATTAGGTGGCTAAATACTTTAGGAACTGTGTCCCTTCATCTCCCCGCTTTGGTTCTCCGTCTGTAGCAGAGCATCCTCCTTTATAAATTGCCTCTGAGAGCCTCAGATCTCTTCTAAAAGAAAACAGTATTATTCACAGGACAGGAAAGAGATGCAAGAAAGCTAATTAGTCCTCGTACAGAGGAGTTTGCAATATACAGCATTTAAATGAAGCCTGATTTTCAGATCGCAGTGCTAAAATCTTCACATTGCGTTACTGGCTTTCTCTTCCAGAGGTGCCTTCTTTGCTCACCTTGAGCATTTTTAAAGGCAAAGAAAATTCCTTTAGGTACCAAAGCAAATTCATAACCTAGCTCTCCACCACTTACCAACTTGAGCGCATTAAAACTCTGTTAAAAGCAGAGCAAGATGAGTCCTTGAGGCCCTGTTCCCCAAGGATGCGTGCACATAAAGCAAGGAAAATGTGTGGTTATTAGAGTTTAGCTTTATTGTTTTCATAAAACACACTGAAGATTGTGTTTATGATTCTGGAGAAAATAAAACCCTCTCTCCAATTGTTAAAATAATGAACACAAGATACTCCAGTGACTTCTAAACAATCAAACACTTTGGACTTGCACAGCACCCTCTATTCAGATTTCAGAAAAGACTGTACAAGAATGAAAATAAGCCTGATCAGTGGAGGATAAATCCAGCATCTCATCTTATAGCCAAAGGAAGCAGAATAGTTTATACAGTCATTGCATGAGACTAAGTTACATGGACAGAAAGGGAACTGTTCAAAACTCATTGTAAAATTGCTTAAGAGCCAGTTTTTCTGGTTTTCAGTAACATCCCAGTTTCTGAATGATCAAATCCTATTTGAAAGCCAGACTTGAGCATCCGAATCATTTAAACACACTCAAAACAAAACAAAAAAGTAAAATCTTAGCCGGCACTTTCTCTCTGGCCCCTGCACAGGTCGCTCGCAAAACCTTCTCCAATGCAACATTCGTGCCTTCAGAAGGTTTTTCCCTGCCCCACATCCCTACCACTCAAAGTCTGCTGCATCTGGCTGCGAGGAGACATTTCTATCCATCACTGCATCCAGTCAGACACACAGCATTGCCCAAGGAACCCAAGACCCTCCACCACTCTGCTCCTCTACCTCCAGCCTGGAAGAAGGACAAACCAAAGGGGTTTTTTTTCCCCTCCTTTAAATATTACAAAGGCTGTGTGAGGTTATGAATTATTGAATGTAGCTGTCTCTTCAGTTTAGCATGATGATGATGGAAGGGAAACGTAGACCACAGAGGGGACGTGTCCCCAGCATGGGAGCAGGGCAGGGAGCCAAGGGGCACGACCAAGCGGGACCTTTCCCCAACTGCTTAGTGTCTTTGCCCATCCATCAGAGCCTGACGCCTGCCTGGCACCATTCGCATGGTAGGGATTGAATTCGTCTTGGAAGAAGCTGAGGGAAATACATCTTCCACAGCAATGCCCTGGGAAGGAAGGGAGGGACGTTCTTCAGACAGGTGACCGCCTCCATATCCCTGCACCCCTACTTGAAAACCTGGGCTGAACCAGGACCTGAGACACTCTTGGCCATGCCCGATGCTTAACCTGGATGGGCTGACCTGGCAGAAGCAGGTCTTCTTCGGTGCTCCAGCACGAGGGAACAGACCAGGAGTAGGGATAGAAAAAGTCAGCGATGACGGAGATACTAAGAAGGTGGTAGCAGAGTCTAGCCTTCAGATCGTTTTGCAGATGCTTTTTGGAAGGTATTACTGCCAGCTCTAAACCAACCTATTAGTATGAGCCTTTGGGGCTTGTAATAAAAACCAAGATGTTTTTTTCCCAGAGCCAGGTTAGACAGAAGATGTCTGAAAATTAAAGGAGCAGCCTAAAAAAAGATTTCAATTCCATCCCTCCTTTTATGTACATTTACTCGCAGGCTCCTCGGAGACAGAGGTCAGCTCCGGAGCAGCGGTGCCCCAGCTGCATTCATTCCCAGAACTGGCATAGCATGCAAAAGCACTCTCTGCTCCTTGGACCCACCTTGCTGATTAACGGCTTCGTTCCAAAAAACACAGAACACGACTGAATGTTAAGTTACCACGTAACTTAACTGATTTCAAAGAAACACCAAATTCGATACACACAGTCAGATCTTCAAGTTAAGGCAACGCTGAGTGTCCAAACTAACACCACGGTCTCTACAACCTGCCCCAGCAATACGTCCTAAAATTTATGAGACTGGAGTAGTTTCCCGGGCCCCACTTTTCCCTCTCCTGCACAGTTCTTCTGTGGGCCTCCTTTTGAAAAAAGACATAACCAAAACCAACACACTGCCCTAAAGAGATTTGTGTTTTGTGAACTAAAGCCCTTCTACTTGAAAAAAGCTGAGAATCAAGTTCTCCTGCAAGAGATTTGCCACCGTGGCTGCCCTTGATCATCCCATCACACACTATATTGCTACCTGTACTCAGGGTTAAGATCCTCATTTAAACACCAGAAATGAAAACCGGTGTCTTCCCAGAAAAGCACGCAGAAGCCCTGCTAGGTCCAGTCCTGCCCTTTGCCCCCACAAAATGCAACTTATCCGCTGCCTGCGATGACTGTCAGGTTGATCACCGCCTGGCTTGCGAATCCTGCCCACCCGCTCTTTTTTTTACTCTGGATGTTAATGGAAAGAAATCTCTGGATCCATCTGAAATGAATTATACTCTAGTAATTGCAGCTGCTATAGGGCAGTATTAGGTCAAACTGCCCTTTTTGTGCTGTGTCTCAAACACTAGAGATGATGAATGGGCTCATTTTCAGCAGAGCTGGATGCTCGCAGCTCCAGGTGAAGCCCAAGCAAACCGCAGATGCTCACCACTCCGATACCGCATCACCGGCACCTGCCAAGCGCTTCCTTTAATAAAACATCCAAACTCACACTATATAAACACAATTTTGGCTCGCACTGCTTGCTTCTTGTTGTCATAGTCCCGCAGGTCCTCAGCACGCAGCCTCCCCGTGCCATCCCCGAGGCTGTCCTCTCCAGGCTGCGTTTCATTGCCTAAGAAATCTACACCGCTCTCCCCCCAGAAGGACCTTTTCAGCCCAAACCAGAGACTCTCCCCTCCCATTCTAACTCTGTGTTAATTATTAAGATAGGGTGGGATTGAAGTGACTAATTACCACTGTAAAGTTACTCTCCTGAAGGCTGATAAGGGAAGTAATTAGGATGGACAGGCATGGATTACAGAGCTCTAAATCTCTCTCTCTCTCTCATCAGGATAATGCTGCTGCCCAACCTCACAAACGACAAACGAGTCCGTAGGCAAACATGAAGCAGTTGTGGAGACCGAACCCCAGGCTGGACCATCACAGAGTACAGACCCTTCATGCTGCAGCACAAGGGCATCCCTTCTCCAGCAGCTCCGGACTGGGACCGGCCTCCAACACGCAACCCGAAGGCTCTCAACGCAGGCGCCCTGCCCTGGGCCAGGTGACGGTTCATACTTGCACCCACGTAACTCGCCTCCCGTGGGGGGTTAACCTTGGCTGGCTGCCATATGCCCACCGAGCCGCTCTCGCACTCCTTTGTTCCCGACTCTTCCACCTCCGCCGCCCCGAGCAGTGCAGGAGGGATGGGGGCTGCCACGTAACCCCAGTGCACCTTCACAGTCAAGGAGATGGTATGTTCCCTCAAGTCAACACACCCAACACCTTCCCCGCTCTGGACACCGTGCTTCTGGCCGCTTTGCCTTCATCTAGTCTCTTTTCACCTCCCCAGATATCAGCTAAGACAAGGAGCACACTCAAGCAGTAGATAGAAGATGACAGCTATTCCATTGGGCTGTCACGGGACACGCGTCCCCTTGACATGAGGGCAAGGGTGACATTTCACGGTGTCACAGCAGCGTGTGACTGCCCTGGGAACGTAGCTGCTCGAAGCAAAAGCCCAGGGCCTGGGCAGTCCCAAGAGGATCAACCCCGTGCACATCTCCAGCCACCTTCCGTCCCGTGTCCGTCAGCTCCAGCCTGTTTGTCCATCTGGAAGAGGCCTCACAGGTGAGATACAGCAGTGGCAGCTCGGGGGACCTGGATGGAAGCACGACCTCCAGGAGGACCAGCCTACGCGACCTGGCGCGAGCCATTTTGCGCTTCACAGCTGGCAGAGCACAGACGCCCGCCCGTACGCCACGTCCCTTCGCTCTGCCGGCTGCAGACCCCTGCAGTTCCCCGCGTTTGTGCAATATGCAGCAAAAGCGAGGGTCGAGCTCGGGCAGAGCTGCCAGCACCACCGAAATCAATCTTCACGTAGACAGCGAAGCGCACGAGAGCGAGCTAACTCGCCCAAGCTCCCCAGTAAGCGAGCGCAGACCGCTTGGCTCGTGCTCTCTTCCAGCTGCAGGAATACCAGCTCCCAGGGTCACATTCCTACCGCAGCCATGCACATCTCACACGCATTCCTCATGCGTACACACAGATTATTTTCCTATAACAATTTCAGGCACCCTGCGCTAGAGCATTTATAACTAATACATATTCTAATATTCCCGTTCACCTGAGACACTCAACACTTTCCTGGCTCATTTGTCAGATTTTTATTTTATTTATTTTTTTTTTTTAAATACTTCTTCCCCTCAGGCCAGTCAAATCAGTCCAGTTAACTTTAATTTCCACGGACACGGAAAGTCATCTCAAGGTCATTTTTGGGTTATTTTCCAGTTTCAAGTCTGGAGGATTTTGCAGGATTTGCAATTGAGGCTTCTGATTATCTGCTACATATTGAAATGAAAAGGAACTGGCTGAGGAGAGACAGTGATGAAGCACCCCATTGACACCCAAGTAATTAAGGAGAAACAAACATGTTTGTTGGCTGAAACAAGGGGGAAAATGATGCAAACCACTTTATTCCAGCAAGGAAGAGAGGAGGGAGGAAAGAAAAAGCAGCAGCTAATGGGTTTCCATCAGAAGGGTATGCTTTGCTCAAGCCAAAACCTTCCCAGGGTGTTTGCATTTCAGTGGGAAGGTTATTGGGTGCCATGGGGAGGCTTTTGTCACTTCTGATCAGAAAGACAGTGGGAAAAAAAACCACTGAATTGCAAAACACCACCTTTGTGATGCATGAGATGATAGGCAGATCAACCCAGCTCCATTCTGAAGGTGAAAATAAATAATTTTATATATATATATCTCTATCTCTATCTCTATCTCCTAAGGGCTCAGAAGCATTGAAGCCTGGAGGTTTGCCACAGGACAGCCCAATCTCCTCCTGGCCAGCCTTAGCATTAAGGGCCAGGAAATTATTCCCTTGGGAAACTGGTGACTCCCAGTGTTAGCCCAGCTCACAGCCAGGACCAGACGATGCTGGGGCCGCAGCAGGAAACAACTTTCCCAGTGAACTTCAGCACTTGGCTCCCAAAGCAAGGCTAGCACAGGCGCATCAATCTGCACTCCGAATGTGTTTATTAAATGTTTTTAATATCGCAGTGGCAGACAGAGAAATGCAATCAAGCCTGAGTCGCACATACTCCCAAGTCCACGGGGATCACGGGTACAAGCCTGTTTTTGTTTCTTTCCTAGGGAACGATCAAGATACAGGACTCGCAGCTCAAATCACACACACTCTCCAGGGGCAGGCAACAGTAATTAGTTTGTGTGCATTGGAGGCATTTTCGGTTTCAAGCCCTGCTCGGGGAACCTGGCAGGAATACTCAAGCTGCTGGGCAGCGAGTGCTCTGGAGAGACCTAGTCCTGATGGTGGGTGCTGAGTAGGTACAACGCTGGCCTCAAGCTCTCAAAAACTGGCCTTGTCCCACCAATTATTTGCTATCTAAAAAGCACTGTGCTCCAGGCTGGTTTTTTTTCTCATGGGCAAGCATCTTCCAGAGAGGAGCAGCTATGAGAAATAGCTTATTTTAGTCTCCTTAAAACAAAGCCAAGCCTATTATTCTGGGAGTGCTTCACCCCGCTCTCCCAGCCCCAGGAGATGATGTGTGTCCCCCAACAACACCAGGGCTCAGAGGAGGTTGGGGAACATCAGTGAGGGCAGTGCTGGACTACTGGATCCTTAACCTCAGTTTTAGCTCTACTCCAGGCTAGACTCAGACTGCCTCGGAGTGGTTTGACCACGGCGGTCCAGTGGTACAGAGCCTTCCTTCAACAGCAAGTCCTTTCCCCTGGTCCTGCAGAAAACCTTGGAAATCATGAGACACCCTCAGATGCAGCCGCCAGCGAGGACATGGGCAGTCCGCAGCGGTAACCTGCACACCTCCAGCTGCTCGGGTCAGGTCCTTGCAAGATGCTAATGCTGTAAAAGTACAGCTGAAGTCAGGACTATTTTCCTGCTGACTGTGAAATCGCGGGGGGGGGTGAGGGGGGGAGAAATGTATTGCCATGTACATTTGTCCAGATACAGCACTACCAAAGGCAGATTAGACATCAGGGCACAGCCATGAGATTAAGTCATTTTTCTGTTTGCTGAAAGCATTAAGGAAAAAAACCTTAAAATGTTTTGCTGTGAACTTAATGTTTCATTTGACAATTAGTTCTGAAATAGCGAATGCTTGAAACAAAGCCAAAAAACCCTAAATTTTAGAAAAAGATCATTAAATCATTAAATCACCATTGGGCCAAATCTATTTAAAAAAAAAAAAAAGAAAAAAAAGAAAATGCTTGAGTTGGAAAAATCCCAGCTTTGCACTGGGATCAGCTTTGTCCCTGGGAATGACCCCAGGGCACCACAAAGGAAAGCAGGACAGAAACCCACCCGGACTCGGCTGGTGGAACGAATGGCACTGCCTTTGCCCTTCCCGGAGCACAACTCGCATCTTGCCAGCGCTCTCTGCCCACCGTGCTGCGTCTGTACGTCAGCATTGATTAGGTGGCATTTGCATGCCAAGATGTGGGCAAAGCAAGATGCTAATGGCCAGCACCGGCCACGCGCAGCAGCCCTGTCACAACTCCAGCATCCTGCCTGTTAAGTACTTTTATTTTCCGAGTCGATGCATCCAAGGACTTGGTTGTTTCACATTGGTACAAGGCTGCTATCACCTGCGGGTCAGGAGGGATTAGGTGCGTGCCCGTGCGCAGGGGTGAGGAGATGCAAAGGGCTCCCCACTGCTGAGCACAAGACCAGCCGCGGTGATTAGCAATCAAAATTACAACACAAAACAGCGCCTAGCAAATCCAGGGGAGAGACACAGCTGGTGGATAATATTAAGGGGAAAAACTAAAAAGTTAAGTTTACATCTGAATCCCCCTTCTATGTGTTGTTGAGCAGGGTTGACCGCTGCCACGCCGGCAACCTTCCGCTGGCGGGGGAGTCCCATCTCCCCTCCACTGCTCCCAGGCTGAAGGCAAGCTGGCCCGCCCCAGAGCCCGGCAGAGAGCCCTCACTGCCGCCAGCCAGCTCCTCGGCCGGGCCAAACACCCTGTTTTGAGCCAGAACGAGCCCCTTCTCTTCACACCAGTGACTGCAGGAGAAACCCTAAAGCTGCCGGCGGCTGTGTTCACCTCCCCGCACAGCCAGCCGGGAGCCAGGGAACCCTCCTCGGGCTTCACCTCGCTGCCTCCTGCTCCTTCTGAACTTGTCTTTCACTAACAGACCTCCAGGCACTCTCTCCTTTCTAAGGCAAAGCCACAAAATAGCCCCAAACTAAGAGATACCACTTCCACTCACAGCAGCCCCCGGGGTTGCGCCTCCCTCCCACCACCCTGGCTCAGAGCAAGGGCTGAGGGAACAGATGTACCAAGACACGAGGAGTTTTAAGAGGCTCCTTGTTTGCGTGGAGCTGTGCTGCTGCGGGGAAGAGGGAGCAGCGGGGAGATAAGTACTCGCTTCTGCACACAGTACAGAGAAGGATTAGATACTTACAAATATTTTATCCTAGCTAAAGTAATTGCACCACTTGTTCTTATGAGTCAGAGCTATTTATTTTCATGCTTCAGGGCATCAGTTGATCACACCAGCTGAGGTCAGGCAGAAATTCCCATTGCTCCTGTAAGCATCTTGCATATTGCAGGGAAGTGTATTAGCACTAGTTACTGCAGCCTGGCACTCCCCTCGTCCCAGCCCTCTTCGGTCCCCACCGGCTGCAGAGGACATGCCAGCAGGAACAACTTCTCCACCTCAATCCCCCCAGTATGACACAGGAAACAGTCACTGCTCTCACCGGTTTAACTTCTGCTAGCGGAGAAGCATATCCCATGCTCCTGCCCTAGGCGGAGGATGCTGAGGCTTTTGGTACCTTTCGGTCCCATCGCCACATCCAGCTGCGCTCCATCCTCCAGGCAGCAACCGGGCAGAGAGACCAGCGGGAAGAGCATCCAAATGCGAAGAGATAGTATTGGTCGTAAGGGAGGTGAAAATAAAAACAACTCCTTTTGACCCTGAGCACAAGATCCAAACCGGGGTCACCGAAGCTCATTTCAGCGGCCAGCGACTCCGCGGCCTCTGCTGGGAGCAGACACAGATAACTGCTCATTTCTGAGCACTTACGGATGCACAGCTCTAATTGTGTCACCACGGAGAACCCTTCCAAAAACCAACACTTGGTCAACATTAATAAATAAAAACCAGGCAGCATGTACACGAAGGGGCAGAGGAATGCAACAAAACAGCCACAAGTATTGGACCAGGAAAAAACCACCTTCCCATCCTCCCTCCCAGTGCTAACTATCCAGCTCCACTAACTCAAGAGCATTTAGTAAAGGTCTTGGAAAGAAACAGCCCTTGATCTCTGAGCACCGAGCATGAAATGAAGCAGCAGAGGCCAACGCTTGCCAAATAAAAGGTTCCCTTCGCACAAACAACAGGTCAGCTGCTCTTGGAGCGAAACGCACGCACGTTCCCACGGTCCCTCCGGCAGCAGGGACTGCAAGGTGCTTCACCGTACCCGACAGTGCCACACAAACCTGGTCAAAGAGTATCTCGTACCATGCATCCAGCTTGAAATACCTCCGGGAGCTGCACAGCACAGGATTGCTCCCAATCCCCTTCCTTTCACCCTGCCCATCCCCTAACTCATCCCCAACTGTCCTCCCAAACAGCATCATTTTGCCTCCTCACCCCCGCTCAGATGCTCACCAAAAGCCAGGTATCTTATGCTTCCTCATCTGTGCTTCACTGATCCCCATTAGTAATTACACTGCTGCGGCAGCAGCTCCGTAACTTTAATTATAAGACAATTTCTGTTCTAATCCCTGGTTTTGACTCAGTACTGCAGACCCCCCCTCCCTTCTCTCCCCATCCTCTCATTCGGTCATTTCAGAAGTGAAGTCATGCAGATAAGGAGGAGTTTGAACAATTAGGTATAATGATAATACCGACATCACTTTCATACAGATGTCTGAATACCGCTTCAAGGGCAGGACCGCAAAACCAGCCTGCTCTCTGAAGCTTTGCCATTTCTTAAGTCATCAGAAACGGCATCAGGGTCCTTTTTGGAAGCTTGCGCTTATTTACTTTTCAAACCAAAAAAATTTTATGTCCATCTTTTCCAAAGCTCTGGGAGACCCTCCCCTCACGGCTGGCATCTCGCCTTTAGCAGAGCCCACCGCAGGGATGTGCCAGCAAACTGCACGCAGGGCTGCAAATTCACCAATACCTCCGCACTCAGAGCAGCCCATCAGCACCCTCTGGGTGACATCCCCTGCAAGGCAGCTGGGCTACAGGGAGAGCATCAGGGAAGTAAAACCTTCCAACTCAGAAGTCAGAAACCCCAGGTTTCACACCCAGCTCTTCAGCTCAACTCACTCGACTTCACCTCTCATCCCCCCCCACCTGTCACTGGGAATAATATTTTTTTCCTGACACGCTTTGTTATTCAGAGATAGAAGATTCTGTAAATGCTGAATTATTATCATCAAATTATAATACTCAGAACATTGCCTCCCTTTGGGATTAATGCTGCAGGAGAAGAGAGCACAGCACAGGCACCCGGAGCTGAAATGTGCCACATTTAGTTCCCTTAGAGATAGCGGGGACGGCTGCTGCTTCAGTATTTTCCCTCTTTCTCAGCTGTCCTGGAAGAGTCTCTCTCTGACAGGTCTTCTGCTGGAGAGAACTGAACTATATTTGAAAGGTAATTTTGGAGCAAATAGGAACAGAAGTGTCAGGTTGTCTTGATGAGATTTTTTGGAATTTCCTTCCCGTTTCAGGGGAGGGGAGTGCGACAACTCAAGACACTTTGCATTTCATTGTTTTCAAAATGGGAGGGCTGCCGCCGCCGCCTCCGGCTTCCCTCCAGGCTCCTGGCTGGAGGACTCTGCAAAAGCCCCCAAAACGGAGCCAGCCAGCCCCACACATTTGGTTCTCTCTCATTTTCACTTTCAGAAATAAAAATAAAGCAGATTCCAGATGGAGCCCCTTACAGCACAGGACAAGGGGACACCCTATTGAGGTTCCTACAGGGGAAGCCATCATCTAGGCTCTTCCTGGCCCCACCACTGATGGCCAGCACTAACAGGCATCCAGCACTGCATCTCGGGACACACATCTACCCCCAAACACACACAAAAGCCTATCCACATCACTGGGACTTCTCAAAATTACAGCACGCAAGCAACAGAGCCAGCAATATCCAATTTGGTACCCGCAAGGCAGGGCTGGGCTCTCCCTGTGCACAGGGCTGCTGGTCTGGGGGGAGCATCTGCTGGGGACAGCCTGGAGAAGGACCAGTACCCATCTCCCCTTTCCTGCCCAGTTTAAGGCTTCATTTTGACACCTTCAAGCCCCTCAAATATCACCTTTTCAAGAAAGGAGGCAAAGACAGCCAAACCTCTGGAGATGGGCAAAGGCTAATAAATTGCTAAGGGTTGAGAAGAGAGCCAGGAGAATGAGATTCCCCAGGAAGCACAGCCAACAAGCGAAGGAAAGCAGCAGCTTGTGCCCAGCTTGGCCAAGCCCTGGTATCGCCACCAACACAGCTGCTCCAGCGCCTGCCTCTTTCCATAATTCAGGCCAACAGCCCCAGAAATCTTCCAAACAAGTGACGGGGAAAACACAAACGCCGCAGGCACGCAACAGCGCAGCAAGAAGCCATCAAGCTCATGAGCAGGGGGAGAGGAGAGGGAAGGCTCTTGCAAGCAACAGCCTGCAGCTCAAGCTGGGAGGTTTTACTCCTTTGCTACAAAATTTGCGATCAGCTTTTGCCTAAATGCTTTTTTTCCCCATGAAACTTGCCCTGTTCCCCCCTCCCACAAAGAGTTTCACGCAGCAAAACCCCAGCTAGTGTGGGCACTGGAAACGTTAACCTCACCAGTCCTGCTGGGAAACTGGACTTCCCACCCCCGCAGAGCACCACGCCAGCACCTCTGCTCAGGCAGGACATCCCAGTTCATCCCACAGTCCCCCCCAGCAGCCTCCCCCAGGGGGGTCCAAGCACAGCACCCAGGGCAGGCTGCCCTCCTGCTTCTCCTCCAGCTCAGGGTGCAGCCTGGCTCCCTCCTCCCAACACGCTTCTGCTGTCACATCCACAGCTTCTCCCTGGGAATGATGACAGCAGATGATACAAGACCTTGAATTTAATTGCAGTGGGCGAAAAAATAAAAAATTATAAACAAAAAATGTTCAGAGTGATAAAGAACCCCTTTCATAAGCCACATTATTTGTGTGTCTTTTCTAGAGAATTTTAGAGTTTGCTTGGGGGTTGGTTTGCGTTTTGCAATTCAGGGCCACAGCCTGCACAGAAACAGGCGTACGGCTGGGCAGTCGGTCACCCATGGGCATCCTACCGGTACAGCACAGGAGGTGTTTGGCATCGCAACCAGCCGCTGTGTAACTGGGGCAAACATCTCACCTTCTCAGTTACCTGCTGGACTTTCGCTTCCCAATGCCACACACCCCCCCCTCCTCCTGCTTACCCTGGATATAGTGAAGGAGCAGTTTCAAAGCCTCACGCACAAGACAGACCACGGCGGATGCTTCACGGAGATGGAAGAATATTTAAAAATAAAAATCCCACACTCTTACAAGCTGTATGGTTCAACCTGCCATTGCACTTGCTGGTTTGCCTGTAGCAGAAAACCCAGTGAGGGTTTTCCCATGCTCTTTGGGGGCTGTTTCTTCTATGGACCTCGTGCTACCGGAGAAGAAGGGGCACCATCATGCAGTGGTCATCAGTAAACAGATTATCTGGGCATTGCAGGGAAGGGTCTTACCGGTGGAGGGGGAAGCAGAGAGGGTAAGAGGCACAAGGCCAGCCTCTCTGGAGGGCAAACAGTGATTAAATATTTATAGATTTTAATGCATTGATTTGTTAAGTCGGGAAACAGTCCTCTAAGAGTTTGAAGATGCCTTTCAAGGCAATTCTTAATCAGCAACCCAGGTGCAGCAAAGAGGAGCTCAACAAGAGGCAGAAAGCACTCCAGGGGAAGGTCTTGAAAGTGGGGCTCTCCCCTCCTCGCCCTGGGGGGGGGGGACCCCTACGGCCAGGACTGGATCCGGGAGGCTCAAAGAGCCCTGCAAGAGATTTATGTACAAGGCTTTCTAATTAAGTTTCTCCTGTAAAGGATTTATTTTTGGACAGCATTTTTGCAGGAGAAAATTAAATTACACCGCTTAAGGAGAAACAAACTGCAACATTTCATGCTGGCCAGAAAAGAAAGACTCCACACCCCTTCCAAAATCCGCACAATCTGACCAAGGAAAGCTGCTGTCCGCACCACCCTCTGCATCGCCGTCCCTACAGCAGCTCCTTCCCTTGCTTTGGAAAAAACCCTCCACTTCAAAAGCATAAATAACCAGAAATGGGGGGGTGCCCAGCACGTGGTGACCCAGGTAAGGCAGCTGGTCATCGCCCCTGGAAGCACTGCCTGGTTTGGCACAAGGTCCCCCGTTACGGGAGGACACAGCTCTGCAGTGCTCCTCACATGCATTAAGGTTGCACCTACTCCTTGCCTGAGCTGGGACAGATCTTCTGGGTGCCATCATTTGGCCTCTTGAAACACTTCAGTGCCACCAAAGCAAAGGCGTTTGAACTGACAGCGCTGCTGAGCAAGTGCTGCACACCTTAGTTGGGTTTACGCCAAAGCTGATGGCAAACCAGCCTCCTCCATCCCTCACTTACGAAGGTGCAGAGCTGGAAGCAGGACACCTGCCCAGCAGAACCCTAAACCTCCTGCAGCTCGGCCATGAAAAATAATACTTCAAAGTAAAACAGCAGTTTTAATTCTAATTCAGCCAACTGGAGGGTAAAAATTAAGTGTTCCTCCCTTCCCTGCCCGACTTTGTTCAGTGAAATTATATTTTCTGAAGGGAGAAATGTGAGAAAAGTTTTGGATGTTCCTCTCTGGCTGGGAAGCATCAAGCAGCCCCAGGGCTGCAAATACAACATCCCATAGTCCATTGAATCCATTAGCTTACTTATCAATATGAGATTACTTATTCCAGTTCACAGGATATTTGGTTATTTCTTAATGCTCCAACATTTGAAAGAGCCGAGATGCTCGTGCCTTGGCTCACCGGATTAGCTGCTCCTCATGGTCACTGCCAGCTTTTAAGACACAAGCAAATGCTTTCTCTGGCCTCAAAACCATGACAAATAAATCCCCATTTCATGACCATCCGCTGATGCCTGAGCCAACAAGGTCCTCTCCCATAGCCCCGTCCAGGGAGGAGAGGGGGCTGCAGTCTAACCTCCCCTGACGTCTCTGAGAGTATAAGCAAGCGCGCCTTGAGTTTGGGTTTCTGCTGCCAATTTTTAACAGGAAAGGGAGGACGGGGACAGAAGAGGGAGGGAGCACACAAACAGAGGAATACAAGAAATCACACACATTTTGTTCCCGAATCCTCCAAACGTGACTCACTTTGCTCTATTGTGACAAACTGAAACGCCTCTGAGGAGTTCATTTCACGTCTCATCCATTCTCTGAATAATGGGAAAATCCCTCTTTGTTTCTCTAAGATATCAGCACGCACGACGCGCCACGTACACCCGGTTCCATTAGACATAATGGAACGAGATTGTCCCAGAAGTTGTTTTCAATTGCTTGAGTGCATCCTTCATTTAGGGAAACAAGAATATATGAGCTGTTCTACCCCAGCCGATGTGAGGACATAATCTTTAAGCTGAAGTCAGGGCCATTTGTTTTCCGGCTTTGGCGTGGGAAGAGGGTTGGTCCTTCCTCTGCCCAGCTCCAGGACTGGGTTAACCAAGAGGCTCGGCCATCCTCCTGGGGAAACCCAGGCTTCTGCCAGCACGAAGCCACGGGTGAAACTGGAGGTCAAGCTGTCCTATGGCGAAGGATCCCCTCTCCCTATGTTTCACGCTTGGCTGCTCCTATTAGGCACCGAAGCCTTGAGATGCTACGCCACGTGCTGGGCAACGTCGAGCAAGGATGCTGTGGGATGCACCAGGGATGCCCGCGCTTCCCTGGCTGTTGACCTGGTTTCCCAGTACATCCCATTGTGCACATAATGCATTATGCAGCACATAATGGTGGCAGTTGTACAGTCAGAGGGCTCAGGAACACGCTGAGACCTCAATGTGTAACAAAAGAGCCTGCTTATCTGCCAAGGAAAGCAGATCCCCCAGGAATGCATGTTCTAGCTGGCTGCCTATAATTTACTTTGACTTCTTGGGACAAAAGAAAGTTTGAAAGCCTTGGAGACAAACCAGGCTGCCTTAAAGACACCGTCTGTGATAACGATGTTGTTAGCATTGCTAACATTACTTCTGTATTCAGAAGGAACCGATGGGGCTTAGTGGCGGGGGGAGAATGACGGATCACAGCAACCAGGTTTTCAGTTTTGTTTTTTTAATTGACTGCCACCTTGAGATAGTTCTTCTTCCTAACATGGGGGAAAAAAAAAATCACAACAAAGCAAACAGCATCTTGAGCCTATTGGCTCCCTTTCAGCAAAGCATTGCCTTGAAGCCTCCGTGACGCCGGTGCTTAAAGCAAAGCACATGCCTGAGCTGCATTGCTGAATCAGGACCAATGCTCCCAGAACAAATTCACACAGAAACTTGTCCTGCGCTTACAGGACATGACAGCGATCACCCCCGGCCATGCTGTACAGTGGGGACTTCAGGCCTTTCAAGTTTAACAAGTTTTAAGTTTCCCCTTGGAGAAAGCATGCGATGCGAGCACAAGCAGAACGACAAAACCTGCCCCCCACCCAAGGCACAGAACCACTTTCTTTCACACTAAAGATTTCTTTTCTTTTCAGATTTACCTCCCCAGCCCTACAGGGAAGGAAGACAACAACTCCTGATGGCAGCCAGACCAGCAAACATCACTGGCGGGCACTGGGGACTGTGGGGAGAGAAGCGAGGCTGAGCTCGGAGGGAAGCAGTCCCAGGGCTCTGCCTCGGCTGGCATCAGCTCCTTGCTGTTCCCGTGCCCAAAACCTTATCCCAGCCCTGTCCTAACCTCCAGATAGATGAGCCCAGGGCCACGTTAAATTATACTTTTTTGTCCCTAGAGTTGGCACCCAGCCCTCCCTCTATAGTTTCTCCTGGCTTGGTTTCAACAGCAATAGGTTTTATTATTATGCCTTGCTGCCCTAATTCTCTCCGCACTTAATTTTCCATTGACACGTTGACCCTCTGCTGCATTTGCTAGCTCTGGGCAGGCAGCAGGCAGCACTCAGTCACCTGCCCACATGAAATGTGAGTTGAGGGGCAGGAGAGGCATCCTCCTGGTCCTGCCGGCATCCGCATGGACACGGCTCCGCACGAGAGAGAAGGCTGGCAAGTTTCTGAAGGGAGCAGAAAGACACGGAGGGGGAGATGGTGAACAAAAGGAAAGCCAAGGAAAGCAAAAACGATGCAGCACAAAGAAAGTGAAGGGTCAGGAGAAGAGAAAGGAGAGAGCAGAAGCAGCAGAAATTTGGCTGATGGCGTAGGAAACGTGACGCCGACCCGTGGCGATACAATAGCCGCGTGGCACCAGGATGAGGCACCGGCAGCGCTGTCGTTGCCTCGCCCCGGAGGAACTCTCCTGGCTCCAGGTTTCACCAGTCCAGCCCTGCCTGGTTCCTGGTCACCTTGTCACAGCCCCACTGGGACACCCAGAAGAGCAGCAGGGGAAGAAGCAGATGGTTTGGCTCCCAGGACTGCGGAGGCTCATTTCTGCTTTCTCTTCTGCTTTCTACTCGGTCAGACAGGCTGGGCAGAGGGAGGTGGTTGCTCCCAGCTCATGCCTGGGGTTTCCCCAAAAACCAGTGGATTGCTCCTAGGAGAAGACCCACCTCGAAGCCAGCTTTACAGCTGAGTGTGACATCCATCTGCCTCAGGCTGCAACGCAGGTGGGACAGGAGCCTCACAGCACCCTCATTTTGCCTCCAACCCGGGACTTTCCACCCCTCCACTTGGGAGAGGGATGCAGATGCACAAGCACAGCATCCCTAACCCGCAGCCCCTGACCCGGCTGGTGCTGCCTGTCCCCAGAAACCACCTCACCCACTCCTGCTGGCTTTGCCACACCATCCCAACCCACTCCATCACAATTTTTATTTGCAGGGAGCATGCAAATACCTGCCAAGGAGCAGCCCTGCCAGGGGTGAAAGCGAGGGGATCAGTGCCAGCACAGCCCAGGGGGCTCCAGGGAGGAGGAGGACGGAGCTGGCTCGCAGCTGCCTACCGAACACAATGCGGAGATGGAGAATGGCCTGTGATTACAATTTGAAGGGCTTCTATGCACTGAAAGGGAACTGATTCAATTGTGCCGCAACTCCTGAGAAGCTGTCAGCAATCAAGGCGTTCTCCCCACTACAATCATCGGAGGCAGGGTGCAAGCGAGAGCAGGAAAAAAGTATAGCTTAGGTGATGGCAAGGTACAGCAGCACGGCTCATTCTGCAGCTGTGATTTCCTTCCCCATCAGCATCCGTCGCAGGAGGCAGGGAGCATCAGGGAGACCGTGGGGACAGAGGAGACGCTGGTTTGCAAAATGCTGCTCTGGCAAATGCTGGATGCTCCCGAGATCCACCAAGCCACAGACCTCCAAGATTGGAGGAGTAAGGGATGCTGCAGGGGATGAATTTGTGATGCACATTTCGTGACCACTCGCTCTCGTGAGCTCCCCTGCGTGCATCACATCCCCCCAGGCTGCAGCCATCCGCAGGCAATGTGAAGGCAGCCAGCCATCCCACACAGAGGCAACGCTTCCATCCCAGGCATCTTCTGCATCCCAACTCCTTCCCCTGGATGCACATAACTTGGGTAAAATTTAGCTCAGCCTCCCCTCCCTAGATGCATCCAACGGCGACGGCTCCCACAGCCGAGCCCAGCACCCATCCCTTCATTTTGAAATTAGAACGAATGAACACGGAGCTGCCGGCTTTCACTCCACCAATTCAAGATCCAAGCTGCTGAAAGCCACTTTTAATACCTCACCACAAACCTCAGACCGGGCCAAGAAAACTTTAACGCAGACAAGCGAGAAACAAAAACCCCTCCAGCTCCTGTCCTTCCCCTGCACCCCACTATTCATGGGGTGCATTCGAAGGGGAAGGTGACAAAGTAGATGCCAGTAGAGCTGGTGGGCACCAAAGACAACTGTAATGCCAACCCCTGCCCATGCCCAGCACCAGCAGCCTGCAGCCCCCAGGACCCCAGGAGAACCAGCAGCTTGGAGTTGCCCACTGGTGCTCATGCATAAAACTCCATTTGCAGAGCTGGAAAGCAACCCCGAGAAGATTTCAGGTTTTGGGGCTGCAAGAGACCGGAGTTCATTTTAAAAAGCCAGCACCATGCCAGAAACGCTTGCTTTGCCACAAGCTTTGCTCAGCCACTAATCCCAAAACCGAGCCACCGGCATGCACATTATTTCAGAATTTATCCCCTGCCCACGGACAAACTCTTCCCAGGCAAAAGTAACCCCATAAAAGCTTCAGCAGGAAGAATGGCACCAGGACACACGTGTTCACCTGCTCATTTGCAGACCTCCCTGTTGACCCAGCTGAAGATTTTTTCAAGCTTTGCAGAACTACTGCTAAAGCAAATACAGATCTTCAAAGCCTGCTTGAAATCAGCAAAATGCATTACATGCATGTTGGTAGGTAGAAGCTATCCCATTATCCAAGGAGATTATAATTACCTCATTTGCCTATTAAAAGGATACTGTGACAATATTTAAGTTAGAATGCTTTAGTTATTTGCTAAAAATTATGTGGTAGCAATCAAGTGAAAATTTAGGCTGTAATACAGCCATAGCAATATTACTAGTAATTTGTGTAACCAATAACAATTATTTTTAATGTATTAGCCAACATGTTTAAATATGTTTTTTATATACACATATTGATGGGCAGCATGGGCTCAGTTTCCCCCTCTCTGAAAACTGAGACCTTTGAAGCATCTTTCTTCGTTAGCACAGCACGAGATGTAACACTTCAGCAGGAGGCTATCTCCCAGATAGCCTGATCCACACCCTGCCAAATGGATGCAGAAGATAAAGTCTCCCATCAGCTAATGGCAACCTGTACGATCAAAGAAGAATTCACTGAGCCCTACAGGAAAGGAGACTGGGGGTGAGAGGATGGGGAAAACACAATTTTCCCTTCTCTACAAGCCCATCTCGGGGTCAATAGCTCTTCTACCCTGAGATTACTGGGGAAAATGTCCTGGACTCTTTCTTACAAGGCTTCTGTAGCTCTGCTCCTAGGCTTTAACCTCTATTTTTAATAAACAGCCCACCCCATTGTGCAGGGTGCGAGGTTTCTTTTCTTCTAAACAATAAAAAAAGGAAATAGACCTATACATTTTTACTTGGCATTGCCCTCAGAAAATGGAAATCTGATTACTTATTCCTTGCAATCCCAAATCACCCCTACCAGGCTAGACACAGTGAATAAATCCTTGCTTCTAGAGATACCGTCTCCGTTATAAGTGCATGATGAGACCAGCACCCCATTGACCCGAGGACACCGCGAGCACAGGCTGCAACCCCTTTGGTCTGTGTCATTGCCTCCCAGCTGGCAAGCAATCCCAGGAGGGATTAGCACGAGAGCCCAGCGGGATGATGCATTTCCCCAGCTGAGAGCAGCCTTTGGGAGCACGGACACCAAAACTCAATTTCCTTCTCTGCTGTAGCATTTAACCTTGCAGAAAGGAGTGAGAGGATGGGAGGAGGGATGCAGGGGAGGACAGATGGTTCTATTCAAAGACATCCCTCCCGTGTCCTACCCTTCCTGAAAAGTCCGGGAAGAAGCTTGCTTTATTTGGAGGAAGCAGAAAAAAAGAGCAATATTACAGCCTGCTGTAGCCTTCCAGCAGTTGGAGTAGAGGAGAGCGCTGCCACGTGAGCAGCTCTTCCAGAAACCAGCTGTTCCCGAAGACGCAGGCAGGCAGGAGAGATCACAGCAATCACGCAGCACGACCCCCTGCCCAACAGTGGCCAGCTAATTTCATTTTGGGATTTGTGCTTCATTTTCAGGCTGAATTTATCTAATTGCAGCTTCCAGCTGCTGGATACAGTTATGCCCAAGCCTGCAAGGTGGGGGGCTTTGCTCTGAATGGCCTTATTTTGCCAAATAGAGAGAGCTGGTCAACCAATGTTATTTTTCCTCAAGCTTTCGCACCAGGGAAAGGCAACAGCCATGTGCCTCAAGAATGGGCTTCTTTTACTGTACAAGAAAGAAAATAATAATTCCCAGCACAGCACCGGGCTGTGCCCCAGTCTCCCTCCTCCCTGCGCACAGGAGGACTGACCTAAGACCACTATATGCAGGCAGCTGGCTCATCCACGGCTCTCCCTACCTTATGGGGGTCAGCATCTCCAGGAAAAAAATGCCACTTCAAGTCAAACAAGGCATGAACTATCAGAAAAGCTACATCAGAGGTGTACGGTGAGGTTTCTCAGAAGTTGTAGCTACTTAGCAAAACTTGTGCGTCCTGGCTGCCAAGCTAATTTCAGTCCTTCAGATCTGAAAAGGCTTCTTAGCTCAGGTACAGAGCTGTACCAAACACCAATACAATTCCCACAATATCAACCAAGCCCCAGATGCTTTTCCTAAAAGCTGTGCAAACAGTAAAACAGCTGCAGTATTATTTTTTATTATTATTATTTTATTTTTAAAAAGCAAACGACCATAGCTCAAGGACTGCAGAGCTAAATACTAAACCGCAGGAGAGCAGGAACTTCACTCAGAGCCTAATTAGGGGTCAGCCAATATAGCAGCCAGCAAAGTATAATCTGAACAGGTCAAGGCAACGCAACTTCCTTAAGTGATCGTGCAAAAGAGGCATGCTAAGCAACCTGGCAGTATTATCTGCAAAAGAAAGCCTCTAAAATAGATGAAGGTGATTTAGAGGGTCTAATTTCAGCGGATTTCCAGAGAGCTTATGATAAAAGTGCTTCATAAAAGATTAAGGAAAATAAATGGCTACCCAGTAAGGGGCATAGCCAGGCAGGGATTACAGCTGGCTAGGCAAAAGGAAACAAAGACAGTGCTTCCCAAATTGAAAAGAGGTTCATGGGGCCAACTGCGTTACAGAAACGCTGCAAGAAGCAGAGAGCAAGTCGCAGTTTGCAGAGGATCTTGGGGAGCTTCGGTTTGCTGTGGCTACGGGGGCCGAGCATCTCCAGCTGGATTCATTACGCACCGTGGGAGGCAGACGATGAAATCCTGTTTAGGCAAGTAAACAAACATGTTCTGCACACTGAACCACTCGCCAGAGGAAGGTGGATGTACTGAATAACCACACTGATCCTATATTTTAGTTGACTTCCCTCCGATGCTGCTGATGGAGGAGGCTCCAAAGGTGGATGACAAAGCCGCATCCCTGCGGCGGGATGCATCGAGAGTCCTGGCTGCCGCTGGACCGGGACAGAAGAGCGAGATGTGTCTCAGCTAGCAGGGAGATGGCAAAGGAGATCGAGAAGCCCGATCACGTCCCTGCTTCTGATAACAGATAAGCCGGCACAGTAGTACCCGCAGGGAGCAGGGCTGCCTTTCAGCAGCTCCAAATGCAGCGACTGCGCCGTCCCACAGCAGCTGAGATGATGACGGTAGGGCTGCCCACGTGCATGTGGGAAGGAAAAAGCTACTCGGGGAACACCTGAAATTTAATTAACAATCTGCAACACCTCTCCAAAGAAAGGCATGAGGGCACAGAAAGGCATAGACTTCACATCGTTTTCTGAATTCAGCAAAAGATGCGGTCACAGCCCGGCCAGTGCCAAGATCCTGCCCATCCAGACCCTTCATCTCCCTCTCCCATCTGGAGATCTGCCACGCCAGCCCTTCTCATCACCCCAAGATCTGCTACCGGCCAACCCTCCCCTCCCCATGCCAGGAAAGCCCAGGGCAGGTCTGAAATACAGCAATTCACAGCTTTTTAATGCCTCCCCGTCTACCTGCTGCCTCAGCAGAGAAATAGGGCTCACGCTGACTCCGAGTGCTGCTTTCCCCAGAAACTCCCCCATGAGCTGCCCACAAGGACACTGCATGTGCACACTCCTCCAAACTGAATAAGGGGACTCCAGCCACACACACACATATTTGCCTGCAAGCACTCAGCTGCAAAGTTTATGGAGAACATCTGCTGGCAGGGTCATGTGCGTGGCCCGTTTTGGAGGCAGCCCTGGAAGAGCCTCACAAATATTTGACATATAGAATATCTAAGGAACCTGAAGGTGCACAAGTTCATGAGACCTGATGAAATGCATCCGCGGGTCCTGAGGGAACTGGCGGATGAAGTGGCTAAGCTACTATCCATCATGTTTGAGAAGTTGTGGCAGGTCAGTGAAGTTCCCACTGACTGGAAAAGGGGAAACATAAACCCCATTTCTAAAAAGGGAAAAAAGGAAGACCTGGGGAACTACAGACCAATCAGTCTCACCTCTGTGCCCATCAACATCATGGAGCAAGTCCTCCTGGAAACTATGCTAAGACACATGGGAAATAAGGAGGTGACTGGTGACAGCCAACATGCCTTCACTAAGGGCAAACCATGCCTGACAGATCTGGTGGCCCTCTACAACAGGGTTACGGCGTTGGTGGATAAGGGAAGAGCAACTGACATCATCTACCTGGACTTGTGCAAAGCATTTGACGCTGTCCTGCATGTCATCCTTGTCTCTAAATTTGAGACACATGGATTTGACAGATGGACCACTCAGTGGATAAGGAATTGGCTGGATGGTCGCACTCAAAGAGTTGTGGTCAACGGCTCGACAGAGTGGAGACCAGTGACAAGTGGCGTTCCTCAGGGGTGCGTATTGGGACTGGCACTGTTTAATATCTTTGTCAGTGACACGGACAGTGGGATTGAGCACACCCTCGGCAAGTTTGCCGATGACACCAGGCTGTGTGGTGCGGTCGACACGCTGGAGGGAAGGGATGTCATCCAGAGGGACCTGGACAGGCTGGAGAGGTGGGCCCGTGCGAACCTCTCTGAAAATGAAGTTCAACGAGGCCAAGTGCAAGGTCCTGCACATGGGTTGGGGCAATCCCAAGCACAAATACAGGCTGGGCGATGAGTGGATTGAGAGCAGCCCTGAGGAGAAGCACTTGGGGGTTTTAGCAGATGAAAAACTGAATATGAGCCAGCAATGTGTGCTTGCAGCCCAGAAAGTCAACTGTATCCTGGGCTGCACCAAAAGAAGTGTGACCAGCAGGTCGAGGGTTCAGCTCTGGGGTCCTCAACATAAGAAGGACATGGACGTGTTGGAGCGAGTCCAGAGGAGGGCCACAAAGATGATCAGAGGGCTGGAGCACCTCTCCTATGAAGACAGGCTGAGAGTGTTGGGGTTGTTCTGCCTGGAGAAGAGAAGGCTCCGGGGAGACCTTATAGCAGCCTTCCAGTACCTAAAGGGGCCTACAGAAAAGCTGGGGAGCAACTACTTTTTATCAGGGATTGTAGTGATAGGATGAGGGTAATGGTTTTAAACTGAAAGAGGGTAGATTTAGATTAGGTATAAGGAAGAAGTTCTTTATGGTGAGGGTGGTAAGACACTGGAACAGGTTGCCCAGAGAAGTTGTGGCTGCCCCATCCCTGGCAGTGTTCAAGGCCAGGTTGGATGGGGCTTTGAGCAACCTGGTCTAGTGGAAGGTGTCCCTGCCATGGCAGGGGGGTTGGAACTAGGTGATCTTAAAGTCCTTTCCAACCCAAACCATTCTATGATTCTATGGTGTATTTTTGGGAGGTGTTTGGAGGGGGCTGCCAGCTGATGCAAGCAAACTAAATTGAAGAGAAGCTGGTTCAGTGCTTTTCATTAACAGCTCTCCAAGGGAAGGGGGGAGAACTGTAATTCCCAAGTCTAAGGTTAAAAGAAAGAGAAAAAAAAAACACAACAGTTTTCTTCATGTGAAGCTAAAACAGAGTAAATCAATCAAACTCTGCTCCCCCATGACAGGGGAGGACACATCATTGAACAACGCTCATCTCTCCCTGTTGGTGATTTCTCATCTCACCCATGCTAGGAAAGCCTTACCGAGCAGTGGCCCTGGGACCCTGGCAGGCGATGCAGCCTCCCTATCCCATCCCACTGGCTTCCAGGCATTGCAAAATACCCCGAGTGATGCACTTCTCTAACAACACCACAACAGACAAACCAGCCCTTGGGCAATTTAAGACCTTGCCATTTTTTTCAGGGACCCAGGAGGGTGCCACATTAGCAGCCTCTACGCACCTAATGAGAAGCTGTTCAGCTAAAACTTCTGGAGAAATCCAGAGACAGAAAGTGTCCAGCTTCCCAGGGATTTTTCAGTAGGGAGTACTAATGACATCAATCAGAAAGCCAGTTGAGCTTCATACACCCGCTATCTTATGCCACTTCTTCGTCAGCCTCTCTAGCAGCATCTAACAGTAGGAGCATGCTTCCAACAAATCCCAAGCAATGCACTTCATTCCTACATACAGAAAAACATCAGGGCTGAGATGCCTCATGCCTCAGCACAGCCATTCACCAAGGAGCGACCGTACACACGCTGACAGCCACCTGCACAACCCTCCTCCATGAGCCCTGCAGTCTGTACAGCACCAGGGACGTCTTGCTCAAACACCGTGAAGCCAGAAGCAATGGTGAAGACCAGGCTATTTGACGTTGAACTGGAGACTGAGCAGGTACAACTAGCAGTGCCACATCTCCATGTATAAAATGAGCGCCTCTAAAAGCACTTGCAAATAAATTCAAATAAATTCCCAGGTAACTACCTCAAATTGGACAAACTGGTGCAGAGATGAGGAAATTTCACCCCATGCACTACTGTCGATGCAGGTGCATCCCCAAGGCTCTGTGGCAGAGATGGTTCTAAAAAAAGCATAGAGGTTACATGGGACAAAAGTGTAGCATTTAGTCTGAGCGTGGACTTTAGAGCCTGCTTTATACCCCAGAAGCATCACTGAGTACCAGCATGGAGCCCTGTGGTGGGGACTGGAAAGAGACAGTCACTTACTGGATCTAACTGGAAGAGGGAGAAAAAGTCAATGCTCCACAGGGGCCCCATCAACAGGAGCATCCCAGCAGCAAGCAGGTCACGCCCTGACGGCTGACACCGGCACATCCCCAGCCCACGCTTCATCCTAACAAAGACACAAGTGACATTTGAAAGGGAACGCGCTTGACATCTCCCTGAATCCCCCTCTCAGCCAGAGCCAGCAAACCATGCATCGGTCAAATTTACGCCTCCATGCATGTCCAGCAACTACTCTCTGCAAACACTGCTAGGGAAAGCCCCGTCAAATGGGATTTCTCCCCACTGGGGGTTTTTTCCTCTGGTACAAATCTATTTGAAAAGAAGATAAAGCATCTGCAGTTCGACTGAGGTTTTATTCAGAGAAAGCTCTGGCTCAGAAATAATTGCTGTTTGCTATAATTGGTGAGATGCAGGAAGGGACTAGATACAAGTAGAGTCTGCTGCAATTTTGGGAGATTTGTTACGCTTAGCTCACTTCTATCAATTTCAGTGGCTCAGACGCTTATGACCTGTTGCTCAGCTTATTGTGAAAATGGCTTTTATTTACTGCACTTCCATTAAAAGATGAAATCCATGCATAGGGCTCACAGGGCAGAAAATCACAGTTTACGTCTCAGCTTATCTCCCTTCAGCGGCCTCAGCTCATTTTTGCCCTGGCTCGCTCCCAGCTGCTATAAAAAAGTATTTCTGAGCACCATTTCGAGTAGCCAAGGCCCCTTCCAGCCCACAGGGCAGGAGGCGCATTCAGATTTTAAGGGAGTGCTCAGTGCTGCAGCCACCGCGTCAGCCTGGGTGGGGAGGACGGAGGCACGGGGAGGCCGGAGGCACGGGGAGGCTCTCGGCTCCCAGGGCACAGGACACCGCCGGTCCTTTTGCAGCAAACACAGACCCTGCTGTGCTTGCAACCACCCTCCAAGCCCCAGCCAGCGCTGCTCTGCTGCCAGGCTATCAGCTCCCACCACCTGCAACCAAAGGAGATGGACAAGCCAAGTGCATGCCCCACGCTGTGCTCCTGGAAGGCAGGTTCCTGCTCTCCTGGATCTCCAGAGCTTCCCCTGATGCAGCTCCAAGCCCCCCCCTCGCTGCAGCACAGGCATCACCGGTGCAGAAGCAGGCTCAGCACCTCCTTCTGCACCAGTTCCCTTCCAGTACTGCCCACAGACCCCTGAGCACTTCTCCCCAGAGCTCTGGCAGGTAACACACCCAGCCTGTGCATCAGCAAGAACAGAGCAAGCAGCGATGGGACGTAGGTGCCTCCTCCCCGTGCCAGCTCTTGCTTTGCATGGCAGACACCACCAGCCGTGCGAAATGATGTCAGGGAGCGAGGACGGGCGTGCAGGCAACCCCAAGCCGTCCTGTCCTCGTGAGAGGCCATTTGAACACCAGACACGCCATCTCCAAGGGTAACTGGAGATGGTCCCCAGCACCAGCGTGGAGTTGCTAAGGTTACCTCCTTGGCTGCCTAATTAGAGAAGCTGTCACTCTCTCGCAGAGATCAGGAGATGCGTGTGCACGTGGAGGAGAGGAGGTGAACTTTCAAACAGGCAGATCATTTTTAGCACACTAAAGCAGAGAGAAAACCCCAAGTCCTAACGGGACAGGCTGTTACAGCCATCGGACTTGAGAGCAGTGTCCTGCTCTCCCACTGCCCAGCTGCTTGCTGAGCTGTGGGGAGAGCTGTCGGCTAGAGAAATGCACGGGGCAGCAGCTACCCCAGCTCCGAGAAGCATCGGATCCTGGTCTGTCGAGTCTACTTACCACTCTCCTCCACCCACCCATTTCTTCCACTTCTGGCTTTGCATTTCTACCAGTCTCCTTCTGCCAGCCCTCTCCGCACCATCAGCCCGCAGGCAGGGTAGCCACAGGGTAAGTCTGTCCTCTCCCACAGGAATTTTACACCTCCACACAGGAATTTTACACCACCTCGGTAATGCAAACAGGGAGGCCCTCCAGGCTCTTGCAAACAGTGGGTAAGGAAGAGGTATAGGAAGGTGTGCTCACTCGGTCAAGGTCATTTCACGAGTAAATAGCAATGCCAAGAAGAGAATCCCAGAATGACTCAAAAGCCCTGTATTTTCCACCAGATGAATCTGCGTGCTCATGTATGCTTCCTTTAACTGCAGTATGGTAACGATCATGGAGAGAAGCTCTTCCCCTTAACCTCCAACCCAGCTACAAGATTGCTTTTACCTCCTGAAACCCGTATGTCAAATCCCATATACAAGGCCAGGAACCAAGCTGGGAGCATGGAACAAGACACAACAAGAAACACACCACCTCGAAGAGGCTCAGGAGAGCCTTTCCTTTTGGGAAACACCCAAGCATGCACACACGTCCCATGTACAGCTGCCCTTTTGTGCAGCCAGCTCTGAGCACCCTCCTGCCCACTTCCAAGAGTGGAGGACCCTCCTCTGTGATGTAGAGAAGGTAAGACCATCCCCATCCACAGTTAACACTCAGATTTGGGAGTGCTGGGCAGAGGGAGCCCAGGACTGTCCCATCCAGCACCATCCAGCAGCTGGCGCCCTTGTGAGAAACCACAAAAACCATCCAGTCTCTGCAGCCAGCTCTTCGAGGAATGGGAGCAGCATTATTCCTGGATGGCAACGCTGCTGGGGTGTGACTTTGCTGGTTCAGAAAAGTTTAAGAGCAGCAGGATTAAAAAGCAGATGCAGCCAAAAATGCAAAGAGATCCCTGGAGCTCAAGCACTTGCCAAGTTTCTCCCTAACGCTTCAAGACACCCACTCATCCTCCCCAAGGGCTTGTCAGACTCACATGGCAAAAAATACACGCTCCACACCCACCCGAGCCCAAAAGAAAAGACCCTTAAATAAATCTGGAATCCAGGGCTGGCAGGAAGACAAAGTTGGGGGCGGAAGAGGAATTTTTGGTGTCTATTTTCTAACGAAGGCACTGCCTGACAGCTCTTCTGCAGCAGACCAGGGCTCATGGCCCTGTAACTCGCACAGCCCCCTCAGACATTGTAATAGATTGCTTTTAATTACAGGACAGGTGCTCAGAGGCCCCTGGGTATCTGAGAGCGCGCAATGGAAACTAGTGCTTAATGGGAATTTAAAAAAGCCGTCAGCCCAAGCCAGTGCATTTAGGCAGTCACAGAAAAGAAAATCCCCCGAAAAGGTGGTCGGCGAGTGACCAACGATGCTGTTTGCCATCCCGGCCAAGAGAAGCTGCAGGCAGCTGGCAAAGGGGAGGTGTGCTTAGCACAGCCTCATTACACACCCCGGACACCTTCTTGTATGCTACGTCTTGACGGGGTGCAAGAGGCTGCTCTGTGCAGGAGGCAACGAACAAGCAGCTGGGCTGGGCCAAGGGACCACCGCTTAAACTGGCAAGATGCAACACTGGGATGGGGGAGCCAGTCACTGGAAGAGGCTGTGACCGAGCCCAAGCTGCTGCAAGTCCCCAGACCCACCAGGCCGTTCCCTCTCCTGCTAACGGTGTTTCGTGGCCAGTCTCTACGCCCCAGCCCAGCCTCACCGGTGCCCGTGGGCGAGCCGAAACGGCGTGAGCCAACGAGCCCCGGGGCACAGCCGAGGAGCAGGAGCGGCCCAGAGCTGGTGCTAGAGATGGCCAGCTCCAGCCTCCCCCTTCACTCCTCATTGAGAGGGTGCTGTTTGGCTAACCCATTGTGCAGATGCTTGCTAAACAGCTGTGAAAAATATGTTTTCACAGACCAACTCCAACTGCAGCAAGCGCTGCTGGGGTCAGAAGTGGCGAGGGCATCGTGAGGGCAGCAAGGATGGGACCAGCATGTGTCCATGCTTCATCTCCTCATCTCACACCCTTCTCCTGCTGCTCCCCTGATCCACCAGCTGCCTGGAGGAAAGCAACCACCCAACAGGGCAGGGGGCACACACCAGTCCCTCCACCGGGGCTGCACGGAGCTCATCCTGCCCAGTACGTACCAGTAACACTAACAGGAACCACTCACTTCACCACACTGGACGCAGGGTCACCTGTGTGACAGCCAAAGCCAGCAGCACCTTAAAGTGCCTTCACTGATCTTCGGGGATGGTCGCATTTGATTCTGGCCAGGGAAAAGTCTTGTTGAGAGCTGCCTTTTGTGCAAACTTCCTTTTTCTTTTCTTTTTTTTTTTTTTTAAATGTGTCAGTTTAAGGTTGTAAAAATACTTTCATCTTCAAAACAGTGTCACAACTCCCCTTCAGCATTTTCATAACAATGCTACAATTTTGGCTTCAAAACATCTTTCCAAACTTATTGTTCACACATACGCCGAACTTTAAAGCTCAGAACTGAGGGGCTGTGATGAAACTGGAACAAGCCGCTCTTTGAATAAAGACAAGTTTGCCTTTCATCTAGCGCTAATTAACAGAAGCATCCCTTCCTCTGCGCTGGTCCCTGGTCAGCACTCGGTGTGACCGTGACACCTCAGAGAAAAACCTCCCTCTTCCCTCGCCGCAGCCCGTCTGTGCGCGACACAACGCAGCATCCCCATCAACAGAGGGACTTCCCAGAGAGGCCAATGGGACAGAGATGCAGGACAGAGATGCAGGAGCCGCTCGGGAGCTGCTGTGGCACGCTTTCAGCTCGGTCAGGATGCACAGACGCTTCTCGCAGCTACGTGCAACCAAGCATCCCACGGGAACGCAGGAGCAAACCTCCACGGGATGTTCCAGGGACCTGTGCCCTGTTCCTCACCTTCTGCTGGCCACCGCAGCAGGGGCTGCTGGACAGGGTGGGTCTCGGTGCCCACCACGAGACCATTCTCCTGACCCAACCTTTCCCTCTAACTCAGTTCATGCCAGGAATAAGAATCTCCCTGGGCAGCTCCCTAACTGCTGCAAATATTTGCAGAGTTGGAAGAACAAGAGCATGGAGAAGACCAGGGAAACACTTGCATGGCCAGTACCAGCCAAATTAAAGCTGCAGCTTGTTTCCCAGCCAGGTCCAGAGCACCTTTCCTCTCGCTCACGTCCCACTTGCCCTCCAGCTGCCACAGCTGAGGCGGGAAGCACCGTTACAAATAACAGCTTTTCTTGAATCTAAATTCTTCCCCCACCCAACAACAGCAAAAGGAGAAGAATATTAACACCTGCTGGTTTGCCCTTAGGTGCCTTCAGAGCAGTTTTGCAGAGAGTCGATCAGAACAAGAAGTGATTAAAAACCACAGCCCCACATCCACAGAAAACCCTTGCCTTTTGAGCCACAGCAAAAATGTCACCTTCCTTCCCAGCCCAAACCCCCTCCGCTAGCAGGGATGGGGACCTGCTGTCCCACACCAGCTCCCTGCAGAGAGAGGTTGTGGGACACAGGGCGATTTGGGACACCCTTCCTAGGGACGGGACCACAGAGCTGCTTCAGCTGTGGGCCAGG
This sequence comes from Haliaeetus albicilla, assembly GCF_947461875.1. NCBI lineage: Eukaryota > Metazoa > Chordata > Aves > Accipitriformes > Accipitridae > Haliaeetus > Haliaeetus albicilla. Next base: position 14,297,330 of record NC_091508.1, read on the forward strand.
TACCCACAGACAAATTTGCACCATTCCTGCTGGAGAGAGGCTTTGGAGACTAAGGTCTACTAAAACGTTGGGTCTACGTGACTTGGGGCACACCCCAAACCGGCAAAGAAGCCTGCCGAGCAGCGAGGAACATGGTTTTGGGGAGGCAATGCACCTGGGAAATGCCCCAGGAGAAACACCAACAGGTTGCTCTGTAAAGGGAAGGCTCTCACGAGGCTCAAGTCTTCTTCAGCATCCCCTACAAACACCCTGTATCTCACCCCAGCACAGGCCCCGGGCTGCCATGCTGGCTCAGCTGGGAGGAGTGCCGCAAACAGGATTTTTTCCTCCTGTTTTGTGTTTAAGTGGCCCATTGCAACACGCTGTAAAACCCTTCATTGACAAGGAGGGAAAAGGTTTTACAACTGTCTTTAAAGCGAGCCCAGGCAGCAGAGAAAACCTCCCCCGGCATGCACAATTTGGGGCAGCACACGTGATTTCGGGCAGTCTACGTACTCCCAGGGAGCAGCAGCAGAGGCCAGCAGCATCCCCACACCTCCAGCTCACGGAGCTCGCATCCTGCCCAAATCCCAGCTCTCATCCCTGTTCCCACATGCCGCTGGGCCACAGCATGTTCAGAAACAGCTTGTCAGCTAAGCGGCAAAGGCGGCTGCTACAAAAGCAGAATAAAATTGAGTACAACGAGGAGCAGCGTGTCTGTCGTACAAACTGCTGCTCTGGCAAGACCCCCAAGCTGGCTACGAGCAGCCCCTACAGGCAGCATCCCCGACCTCCCTCCCAGCTGCCATGCCACCGGATAATGGATTTCCTCCTCCAACGCAGCAGAAGCCAGGAACACAGTAAGGACAACTGTGCTGCTTGTCTGGGGAGAGCAAAGAACAGAAGAGGAGGAAGCAGCAGCGCTGGGATGATAAGAAGTAAAGCAATGTAATGGAGTTTGTGTCTTCACGCAGCTCCAGTTTCTTGAATTGCGTTAAAAGGCAAGGCTGTTGCTGTTTAATTAAATACACTTCTAGCCCCTCTGATCGCACTCAGAAAAATTAAAGCAAGAAACGTATGGCTGTTGATCTAGTACAAGGCATGCAACTGCAACTACTACAGTAAGAACGACCACAAACCTCTATTGCCTTTTTGAAATACAGTCGATATCGAAGGCTCTTAAAGTCCAGGATCCACGAACTACACTGGCAACACCACGTCCCCTTCCTGGTGGCCTGAGGAACCATCTCAGTGGGGTCCAGGGAAGGAGGCAAAGCTAAAGGAGGTGCAGGTGGCAACGCCTGCGCTCCTCGGGGATGAGCATGAGAAGGCTTGGAGCCTCCAGTGCAAGAGCAAATGGACGAAAAGGCTGGCGTGCTTTCGAGGTGTCTCCGCTCCACCCCAGGGGCGCCGACAGCAATTCCCATACTCAAACATGACAAAATAACCTCCCTCGCTGGTGTGTTTTCTCCTTAATCGAGGGCCTCAGGCTGGCGGGCACCTCAGCCCTGTCGATCCCACGCACCCTGGATCTCCTGTGCATCAGGATACGTTTAATGGGAATTTTAGGGCTGCTTTTGATTTTACAGTTTGTTTATAGCATACATTTGAGGAGCTATACAGGATGGGAAAATACATCCCATAAACAAACTGCTAAACAAAACAGGCTAAGTGTGTACCACTCCAAACACAAATAGACTTGAGCTAACCTCCGCTTTTCAAGCATATGCCTCTGATGACAGCTTCGTTTAGTGCCCCTTATCTCACTTTCAGTTTTGATTTTTAGGCTCTGCCACCATCGACAGCAGCTTCAGACGCCTCTCACCGCCCCCACAGCTCCAGGTAAGCCAAGTACGGATGAAAATAAACCCAACTGGAGCTGGAGATCACCAAGGGTGACCAAGGCAGAGGGCTGCATCGCCCTTCCCTGCTCCCACCCTGCGGGCGGTGGGAGGCAGCAGCAGCCCAGGTGTTGCCAAAGGCTGCAGGACGTGGACATGCCATCAGCTTGCTCAGGGACTGTCTCTGCGGGGACAGAAGGGGACATCGGGTGACAAAAAACTTGCACGTCAAGTATCTCAGGCAGACATTTACAGCCTCCCTCCCAAGAGCTGCCCCGGCAGCAGCCCCTGTACCCATCAGCTGAACTCTGCCACCCTGCTTATGCCCAGAAGCAATTTCTCAAGCACTCAAACTTTATTATCCCCTTTCTTGGGGCTGCATGGAGGGCACGTTCCCCTGCGAATGCTTTTTCTGCCAAGATCCAAAGCTGTCAAAGCTGCACGAAAGTAATTCCCACCCACTCCTACTGCCCCAGGAAGAATATTTCTTTGCTGGTTTTGCATAACAAACAGCTACATGGTTTTCCTTTTTCTCCTGAGAAACTCAGGCTTAGAGGAAAACACCCGGTGCAGCACTAGTCCGAGATCAGACTTCATAAAGTTCCCTCTGCGAGGGGGAGCGGGGGGGGACGACATGCTACTGCGGAGATTAGACTGCAGCCTTTACTGATAGCATTCAGTCACCCTGGCAGGCTGCAGCACACCGAGTTTGTAAAGCTCCTTGGGAATCCTTCAAGATGAAAGGTACAGTATGATACGGATGTATTATATCCATGGGCTTTGTTACAGCACACATTTCCTAGCACGGTTTTATTGCTAGAACACAAAGTTCAGCCGAAGCCCAGGGGCTCTTCAGGTGACGAATGCACCCCTACAGCCCTCCCTCTGCTCTGCAGGGGATGAAAAATGCTGAAGCCCCTGATGTGAACAGGGTAGATGGAGCAGCCAGCACCCTTCCAGCAACAGCGGGCGAGGATCTGCCTGCACAGATAAGGCCAACATCATCGCTACTGGCTGTGCCCCCAGACTGCAACACGTCTCACTCCCAAACATACCTGTTGGGTCCCCAAAATGCCACTGCTGTGATCGGCTCCTCTACAGCATCCCTCCCTCTTCAGCCAGACCTACTGCACAGCCTCCTGTCCCAAAGGCCATCCCTGGTAAGGGCCAGGAGGCCCCCGTGAGTTGAGCCTACCTTAATCAAGTGGTACCCAGTGCTGGCATCCCCTGGGAGACCCCGAGCTGCCCACCTCGAGCACCTCCTCCGGACAGAAGGTGATGGGAGACGTTTGCCACATTCAGCGGGTGGCCCTGGGGCTGGGGGATCCCGGGACACAGCGGAGCCTGAACCAAGAAAAACCCCAGGCAGACGGAGGTAAACCCCAGCACACAGCTTGCTTTGGCTCAGGCTCTCTCCTGCAAACTCCTGTCTGTTCCTGGGTGGGAGGGAAGGAAACAGTTTCTACTTTTTTTGGAAGCCAAATTGATGCTTGAAATGCTACAAATGAGTCTGTGGACACAGCTTGACCACGGGCTGCCCAGTTTGGATGGCATGGAAGAGAGGGAGGGGAACATGCATCCACCTTTTGGAACACCTTCCCAACACCTCGCTCCTCCTGGGCACCTCTCTCTGTCCAGATTTCCCAAGACATTAGAGGTGGAGGAACAAGGAGCATAATGCCAACAAGGCGGCTTTCAGAGAAGCCTGGGAGGAGTTCCCTGGGCACGTTACAGGGCAGAAAAAAGAGTTTAAACCCCCCTAATTTAAACAGATGAGGGGTACAAAGGACAAGAAGTGTGATGGGGATAGAAGGAAAAGGGACATATCAGGATGTCCCAACAAGCCCCAAAGTTCTCCAGAGCCACCACCCACACTGAACCCACCACGCAGGTGACTGCTCAGACCCAGCAAGCCAAGGTAAAGGGTTTTCCATCTCCCTCCACCCCCACAGAGCAGCCTGTGCAAGGCAGCACTGAGTAACTGAGACTGAGGTGAGAACAACTGGCAGCATCTGCCGTGGAAGCCCCTTCACCCTGGGAAGCCCATCCGAGTGGGAAACTGCCCGAGAGAGCGGATCTCACTCTGGTTGCACGCTGCACGAGTAATTAATTAAGGCAGCAGCATCAACTTTTACCCCAGCTCCCGTCAGACCCCCAGGTGGCAAGAGCAACAGCAACACAGCAAGCGTGAGCCAAGGTAGAGGCTCTTCAGCCTCAGCACACAGACCTGGTGCTCCCTGGCCAGGGCAGATAAGCATCAGGTCCTGGTCCTGGGCTGCAGAGAACTTGCCCTGCTCCAGCCCTCCTCCCTGCTCCCGCACACAAATTGCCCCGCGTTTGCCATCACGGCATGCTGCTGACATGGGAGCGGTGCATCAAGAAGCTGATGTTACTGAGCAGTTGGCTAGAGGCAAAAAAAAAAAAAAAAAAAAAAAAATTCCTATGCTGTTGCCAACTCCCATTTTCTGTCACTTGATCCCATATTTTAGGGATGCGCTGTGCTCCCTGGAACACCAATCGCTTGAGAACCAGAAAGAGCAGCAAGGGAGGGATACGGGCTGCGATCGGCCTTGGGACAGACACAGCCGCCACTGCAGCAGCCGCAGGCACACTCTGCGACGCCAGCTCACGTTAGGTGAGTGCCTCGTTAGGCGAGTGCCTCGGCAGCCAGCAGCCCTCCGGGCTGGCCGGGGAGCCCAGCTCAAGCGGCAGAGCCAGGGCAAGGCTCCGGCCGCAGGTAAGGTCACCCCGCTGCCCCACAGAGAGATGTAAGGGAGGGGAAAAAGGAAAAAGAACCAAAGCCTCAAAGGTATCAGCACAGCTGAGCTCTTGTGAGCACGCTCATGGCCGGCAGCAGGGCTGGGAGCAAACCTGGGGTCTCCAGACCCTGCAGCCCAGTTATGTGGTCCCGGGACCACGGGCTTTTGGGGGGGGGGTTCACATCCCCAGTTAGTTTGTAGGGTCTTTGCGGCCAGGGCAGCATCCCTCCATAAGCATCTCTCATCAGACCCGGAGAAAGGAAGGTACCAGGCACCAAAAGAAGCTGCCTGTGCCCAAAGGCGGGCTGGAGCCAGGCATTCCCTCTGCCACTCGAGGACGGGCAAGCGCCCAGGCCCGGGGAGCCACACTCCGCTCCCCCCGCCGCAGCTCGTTAGTGCAGCTGACGATGCCATTTCTGTCTCATTCTTGTGCACTGGAAGAGCAGATGACGGTGCGTGCGAGGTGCTAGGCACAGCGGGTCCCCTCTCCAGCGCGGCGGCTCTCCTCTCCCCGCGGAGAGATGCACAGCTAACCTTTACCAGCTCATCTCCGAGCGAGCGGCCACGCAAGCTGGCTCTCGCCTCCCCTTCTTAACAGGATCACTCCCATGCATATGCCTGGGAGCAACACCATCAGCTCAGTAATCTTCCTAAATACAGCAGTTACCAGGTGACTGGGAAAAAATCTCTTTTACTGCTGATGCTGCTAATGGAAAATTTCTCCCCTTTCGCTGCTGCTTTCAAAGCCAGTCGTGGTTTCGTTCAGACTTTGTCTTGCACGGAGACGGGAGAGCTGGAAGCACAGAGGGAGGGGTGCAAGACTGGTGGGGAAGAGATTATGAGAAACAGAGGGGAACTCATACTTCTGTCTTCCTCTCCACCAGCCGCCTCTGCCCACAGGCAGAACCCTGGCTCCAAATCTTATCTGCCCCATCTTCTTGCAGGCTGTCGCAGCCCAACCTGCTCCTGCAAGGAATCCCTCCTTCCTCCCCGGACCGACTGCAGTTGGATAAGCACGCTGGATGCATTCAAGAGCAGTGCTTCTTGTGTGGCATACAGGGAAGACGCCCAAAGGGATCGATGGGCCAAAACCATTTACTCTGTGATTTTTATTTTTTTCCCCCACCTGCCTCCTTCCCAGGAGACAACAGAAAGCCTCACCCAGCCAGAGCAGATGCAGGCAGCCAAGATCACTGCTCGTCCCCTCTGCATGCCATTCTGCTTCTTCAATACCATTAAGTGTCTCCATACTGTCTGGACACTGGAAACCTTAACTGCATTAGCTGAGACCCGAGCAGCAGCACAAGCATTCAATTCTTTTAAGTGGCACCATTTCTTAAGCTGGTTATGCACAAGAACCATCTCTGCTCGATGCCGTCACCCACCCCACAGGTGGTGACAAGGGCAGGACTGGGGAGCAGCAAGGGAAGACTGGCCGAGGCTCATCATTCCCCATTTCACTTGGCTGCAACCGGAGGAGGACACTCCTGACACGAGCTGTACTGTGGGCATTGCAGACAATGAAAGGCTTCAATTAAGGCACTTTATTTTCTTTGCTTCTCCTTTCAGTCTTCCCAACCCCAGTCTACCCCCACACTCTACAAGGCGTTTTGGTGTGATGGTAGGTGTTTCTCAAGCCACCTGCAACTGCTAACATATATGTCAAGGTAGCATAAGATCAATACCTCATCGTTTCCACAAGTGGCATCAATCTATTCTCCTCCTGTCCCAGCCAGTCCCACGCCTGAACTCCTGTTACAACAGGAAAGCCCAAAGGCTCAGCCCGGTTTCGCAGCCAGCCAACACTGCACGTCAGCACCGTATCAGTGAGGCAGCACAAAGCCTTCTCCATCACGCAGCCAGGGTTCACATTTTTAGGGCTTAGAAAGAAAAAGACAGCAAGTTTTGGAGGTAATGTCTGTCTGCGTGGTGGCACTTGGAGGTCACTCGCCTCCCCAGCCCCCACAGAGAAATGCAAGCTCCCCACATAACTCTGAAGAAAAGCACATTTTCTTCTTCCAGCAGAAGAGCAATAAAGGTCTCTGGCACATCGACATCATGGAAACCCCGCTGCCATCACATGGGAGGAAGGGGGGAGCGGTGGGGGAGCGGAGGGGATCCCCAGCCGGCAGCCTTCTCCCACTGCTCCAGCCTGACAGTTCAGCTGCGGAAAACCGGCTCCTCTCTCTATAGTTAATCTTCTGTTGCCACTAGCTGGTCAACGCGGGTACTCTTGGAAAGCAGCAACTCCCCGAGTACAGCCTGCTGCCACTCAGTTACAGAGTCCAGTTTTAACCGGGATTTCTGTCCCAGAAAATACCCAAGAGAGAGCAAAATCCCTGCAAGTCCACCCCCCACCCCCCCGAGCTGGACAAGACACATTCAACCTTGCCTTTGGGGAGGAAAGTGGTCATCTGAGGACTGACCCATTTTCATGGGCATTTTGTGCCTACAGCCTTTCTGGGTCTTACAGAGCTCGCCTCTCCTGCAACCACAGCGGGCAGATCTCAAGCTCAGGACCCGCACCACCAGTACAAATCCATTCCGAGCTGGGCCCTCCTTCCTTCCCTTTCCAACTACAGAACCCAACCGCCTGGAAAGCTTAAGTCATCCCATAGCTTCATACAATGAGGGGAGGAAATCACTACCAGAAGGTTTTCCCTCTTTTCTATACCCTCCCCAGGCAGCCCGCACCACCAGGGACCTGGCCCAGACCCCACGGCCATGCACGGCTGTGGATGGGCATGAAGGGGAAGGGCAGCAGCCCCTGCTCTCGGGTCTACATTCCCCCCAGTCCCTACCCCAAGGAGCCCACCGGCACATCTCATCTTCACCGGACCACCTCCCTGAGGCTTTTTGGCTCCCTCCGCTTGCCCGGTGGAAGATGTGACCCTTTACCTCTTGGACTACCTTGGGCACAGCCAGAAAAAGCAATATAAACAAACAAAAAAAAACAAACCCCAAAACCTGATTAACCAAACTTCTGGCCAGATATGCAGTGCAGCAAGTCTAGCAGGAGGCAGTTCACAGAAAAGGGAGGTGTTGCAACCAAACTTTGCTCATCGGCTTCTCTCTGCAGAGACAACCCGGTGTTTAGAAGCCATGCCCTGACAAGCAGGGTCTCACGCCGGGCACACTCTCTCTCTGCTACCCGCACGATGCTGCTCCAGCTCTCAGAGGCCAACTCAAAGCAGAGAATGGCAATTCCGAACAGCGGCATCAAAAAGCTTCAGTCGCAGCCGTGCTCCCCGGGTAACCCTCCAGCCTCTCCATCCCACTCTGCAAAAACAGGAGTTGTTGACAAAACCAAGGATGGCAAAACCCCGCTCGAGTGTTTTCAGAAAAAGCAGTAAACTCAAACAATTTGCAGGGAACTAAGTGCTTTCCCTTATTTTAATGCGTTCTTACCCTAAAGAGGGGAAGTTCAAGTTACAAGATGGCTTCAGGAAAAGTTAAGAAAGAAGATAGAAGAAGTGGCACTGAACTGCTGAGGAGATGGCAGAGCTGCACAGCTTCGAGAAGCAGGGGATAATCATCAGCCACGCACAGGGGCCATGGTGGGACACCGGTAATGTAGATGCACAAGCACCTTTTCTGACAACCACTGAAACAAAGCACCCTGTAGCACTGCAGACGCCTGTCAAACAGCATCCATTAGAGCCATTTATGAGAAGTGTGTAGTAAACTGTTCTTATGTAAGCCACTACCGGGTAAGAGCAGTGATGAAAATTTGTCTGCCTCTTTCCTTCTCTCTCCTCTATATATATCTGCTCACACATAGACAGAGCTCATCTAAATTAGCTCGGAAGCTAACTGCTTCATTCCCTGAATTGCACTTAAAGCAGGCTACGCTGCTTGTGGAGCAGCTATTGTACAGAACACATGGCTGCTGACTAAATCAAGATACATACCTTAGAGAGACCTCATCGTACAAGAATAAAGTCAATGATAGGCTGCTCCATTTGCCAGCGTGACACTAGAAGAATTAGAGGGGGGGGAGAAAAATACCGCAAAGCATCAGTTGTATCCAAGGTTAAGGAAAGGGCAGGATGCTTTTTCAGGAAAGGGGATGCACAGCAATACATAATGCACTGGTGGCAAAGTTACATTTGTCATTTCCTGCCACCACTGTGCTTCGCTGGGTAATTCTGTAGTAATGTAACTGGGGAGTAGGGGGAGAAACATCCTTCTTGTCCACAACACAAGACAGAAAAAATAAACCGAGGTGTAGAAAATACAGAAACTGAGACACCCCACTGAAGAAGGGACATGGAGCGAACTAGAGCGGCCGATCGGCATTTCGGTGGCAGGTCCCCTGCTGCAATCCGGGAAGGATGCAACAAGGAAACAAAGTTTTCTACCTCCGTTGAGAAAGGACAAAACCCTTCCCTCCTGGCCTCCCCACCTGCTCGCAGGGGGTGTCTGCAGGCTGGACCCGTGGCGGAGGGCTCCTGGCTGAGCGGATGCTGCTGGCGGAGCATCTTCAGGCTCCCGCACGCTCCCCGCGCACCACTCGCGACCCGCCGCTCACGCGGGCGAGCGAGCAGCTGCTGCTCCTGCTGCTGCATCCTACTCCTGCTGCCACTGCTGCTCCTGCTGCCACTGCTGCTGCATCCTGCTCCTGCTCCCGCTCCTCCTGCTGCTGCTCCTGCTCCCGCTGCTGCTGCTCCCACTGCTGCAAGCACACCGTGGGGCCAGGGGTCGGCTGCGTGGGGGTTTCCTAGTGCTGCTTTCTCCTTTCATCTCAGTCCTGCAGTGGCTCCTACGGACCAGTTTCCCCGCAGGCAGGGATGCAACCCTGGAAGCTCTCGCTTTATGCACTTACACTTAAGTGAATAAAATCTCATACTGTCGGGGAACAGAAAAAGTTGCTTCCTCCCTAGAAGGAAGAACCCTTTAAAGAAAAGGGACACAGAGCACTGCATGTGCTTTGTACCAGCCACCGACTTAGAGCATCTGTCTCCTCAGCCTATTTTAACTTCGTCTGCCCTTAAAAAGAACCAGCAGAAGATGTGGTGTTTAGGGACATGGTTTAGCAGTGGACTTGGCAGTGTTAGGTTTAGGGTTGGACTCGACGATCTTCAAGATCTTTTCCAACGACCATTTCTAAACGATTCTATGATTCTAAGTTTCACACTGCTGCAGACAAGGCTCTGGCACCTGCCAGCCTTCAGCTACAGATCCCCTGCCCTGCTTTAATGCAAAGGAGTGCCGAGAGGCACAGGAACCACTCCAGCATCGGGAGACTTACCAAGCTGGGAGTTGCTGAACAGGCCCAGGACTACAGACTGCCTACTTAAACACAGCACTTAAACAAACTCATGGCCACCAAGCAAGGCAATGTTTTATTTCATGCTTCCTGGCCTGGAAAGACTTTATAGCCCTGCAGAACGGGGTGGTCTGTAGTATCAGCACCAGAATTCAGCTCTGCCTGCTTTATGCTTTGTTCTTTTTTTTTTTTTTTCTTTCAAAAATCCCTCCAGGATGCCAGTCAGGGTGGCTGTCCTGAGGTGTGTGCTTTAGAAGGTCTTCCTACTCCATCCCTACCCCCACGAGGCCAGAAAGTGGTCTTTGCTAGCAGCGAGAGCCTGCACTCAAAGACATTTAAGAGCCATCAACACATTTGCAACCGGCAGGACATCAGCTCTTACGTGTCTTCCTGAGCTCAGGCCCAGACAGCCACGAAACATGTTTGGCAACATGCATAAATACATATAAGCATCAGAAATCAGCTAGCAATAAGGGCTACCAAAGATTTTGGCAAAGAGAAGCCACTGTTTAAAGCAATCCCTGCCCCCAAGTCACTCCAAAGCCATTCGACTGACCTCCCACACGCAACGTGCTTTTCACCTCCAAGAGCCCATTACAAGGCAGCAGCAGCTCTCGGGTTCCCGACCAGTGATAAACTTAGAAAAGGATGCAGGGAGGGGGAAAAAACCACTACAGAAAACTCCAGCCTTACTTCCTGCACTAGAAAAACAAGCCAGCGGAAATCATCCAAAGCACTCACCCAGAAAAGAGTTAACTGCAAGCGAGACTCAGTTGCCACACCAGGAGACGGGAAGAAATGCAACAAATTCAAAATATCAGAGCATCCACAGCAATTCATGAGCTAGACCTTGGGGAAGGACAAGTGTTTTACCTTCTCGGGAGGCAACGTGCTGATTAATTTCAGGACCGTGATGAAGCCATCCCACCATGGGCAAAGCTTCCATTTATCTTGCAATCTGCCTGATGCCTGTGGGTTCGGGGAAACAGGAGGGGATGTCTTGGGGTCTTTTGTCCATGAAGAGTCAGCGAAAAAACACAGTTTTGCACAAGACATGCTACATATCCGAGAGTACACGCATAACCAATAACCCAGGCAAGTGAAAGAGAATTTTTTAGACCAAGACGTGGTCTCTTTACTGCCAGTCACTCACAGAAATAGGATTTGCTATACAAGATCACGTCTCTGATCTATCAAGACAAATTTCTCTCCTCCAACTTGAGCTATTACCTAAGCTACACACAGAGGGGTTTCTTTGCCTTCTCATACATTTAGATCAGTGCGCAATTCACACCCAGTCCCTAAAGAAACTGTACTCTAATCTGAAAATTCAACTCGGTGAACCATGAAACTTCTTGTTACTTTTAATCACTGTAAGGTAAATGTCATTCCTACTGCATCAAACCTTTGATTTTTCACTTTTATTACTTGAAATAGAGTATCTGGTTTGTTTGGGATTTTTGCAGTTGACCAACCGTGTCTAAGGAAGCCACACTGCAAAGCCAAAACCCCAGAGGCTCAAGAAGTACCATCAACTTATTTATTACAGGCGCTTGCTACAAGAAAGCTTCACAGAAGGTAAAATGAGAGGACCGGGAGACACAGACAGTCATTTTCCTACCCTGGCGCATCGCATCCAGCAAAAGGCAGTTGCTTCCACAAGGCGTGGGAAGGGACTTGCGGTAGGTGCCCACCAGCTCAGACTGGGCGCGGGCACACCTCGACACGCCTGACGCACGCAGGGCGATGCGCTGGAAGTCACAACCCTGCGGTGTCAAGCAGAGTCTCGGAGCCAAAGTTAAGCAGGTACTCGAATTATCCTAGCTTCAGACACCGAAAAAGCAAAAAAGCTAGTGGATAAAGAAGGGATCAACAAAAAAACCTTCGGTGACCTGGCAGAGTAAACACCGCGCTGTCCATACGGCATTCTGAACAGCTCCCTTGGAGGATCCCCAGGCTGATTAAGGCACAGAAAAGGATAAAAGTGACAAGAGGCAGCTCGAGCAGCCCATCTGAGACAACAGGATCCGGCACCAAGACGAAAGTACGACAACAGAATTATTTCTAGTCCCATCCCCCTCCCCACAAAAGCTGAGATAGGAGGAAAGTCTGCAGGCGTTCGCCACAGACCCAGGCGCTGGAGTTGTGCATGGAGCAAGAGGGAGCTTCGAGAATTAAGACGAAGCGTTTATAAAATTAGGCTCTGGCTAGAAAAACAGCCTCTCCCGTCCTCCCAGCCTCGGCGGTACCTCCTCCAGGGCTAAGCGTTCAAGTTGGAGCCCAAGAGGCAGCACCCATCACTTTTACAGCCTGAGCGGAGACGCTTTACTCCCAGGGCTTTCAAAAGGCAGGAGCCCTCAGGCCCTGCTAAAAAAAAACCCCTCCCCAGGAGGAAAAAAAACAAAACCAAAAAACCAAAAACGCCCAAAAAACCCAAAGCACAGGGTGCAGCAAGGGCAGGGTTCGGAAGCTCCAAAACACAAGCAGGCTGTCCGCGCTGAGGGGAGGCTGAAGGCAAACCCCGGCGCAGGAGGGTGACGGCCGGGAGCCGGCTGCCCGCACCGGGATGCTCCGCGACCCGGGGAGGTGCGGGGCTGGGGGGGACGGGACGGGACGCGGCCGGGGGAAGCGGTGCGGACGCCTACCCAGGGTGAAGAAGGGCAGCTCGGTGTTATCCAGGTCGTCCTGCACGGCGACGCGGCCGGGCAGCTCGCTGCGGACGAAGAGCAGCAAGCGGGAATCGGCGGCGGCGGCGGCGGCGGCGGCGGCGGGCGGCGGGGCGCCGCTCCAGCTGATGTCGTTCTCGCGGAGCACCGGCAGCGTGGACACCGTGACCGTCTTCACTCGGCACGGACCGGGGGGTTCCCGCGACGCCGCCGCGCCGGGCCCGCCGCCCAACATCACCGGCAGCAGCACCACCACCGCCGCCACCGCCACCGGGGGCGGCGAGGCGGCGAGGCGGCGGCGCGGCGGAGCGGCCATGCCGGGCCGGAGCCAGGCGCAGGAGAACCGCGGCGAGCCGAGGGGGAGGCGAGCGGAGCCGGGCGCACTGAGCCGCCCCAGCCCGCCGCCGCCGCCGCCGCCGCCCGGCTCCGCCTCCCGCCCCGCCCGCTCCCGCCGCCGAATCGCCGTTCCGGGGGACCCTCTGCCGCTCCCCGGCGGCCGAACGGCGGCGGGAGGAGGGGGGGGGGTGGGGGGCAGGCGGAGGATGGGCCGCCCGGGGCGGGGGGGAGCACGGCCGGCTTGAGCCCGCCCCGGTGCGCCGGGGCACGGCTCTCGCCCCGGCGCTTCAACGCCGCTTAACTCCCGCCGGCCCCGCGCTACCTGTGGCGGCCCCTCCGCTCCCCCGGCCCGGCAGCCCCTCACGGCCGCCTTGGCCCCCTTCCCTCCGCTCCCCCGGCCCGGCAGCCCCTCACGGCCGCCTTGGCCCCCTTCCCTCCGCTCCCCCGGCCCGCGCTCTCCCTCTGCCGTTGGCTCGGCCGCTGCCCTGCGCCCGTCGCCGCCTCCTCTCCTCCCCGGCCAAATCCAGGTCTCCCTGCTCTGCAACACCCACCCCCCCCCCCGGCAACGGGATCGGGCTCCTTGCCCTAGACCTGCGGGCTACCCCTCCCTTTCGGGCGATTGCCGGGGTGCCAGAGCACAGAAATATGCTTTCTGTCAGCTTCGACTAGGCGTTGGGCTTTCGGACGCGAAGAGGCACCTCCAGCGTCCAGGGCGCGGGAAGGTGGCTTCGCAATGCAAGCCCGGAGGAGACAAACCGGTGACCTCCATCCAGCAAAGACTTTTGACCTGGTCTTTAACAGCCGGCGTTGACGTGGGAGCCGGAGAAAGACACGATGCCGAGGTCTGCTCACAGATTCCGGTATCTGTCCATTGCACCGGTGCCACCTGAGGGCTGGAGTTGGTGCTTGAAGACAAACCAGGCGAGCTCCGCTGCCGCGGTTTTGGCTCAACGCTCTGCCTTGAGCGGCGACGGAGCTAAGTGGCTCTTCCAGTGGGTAAGCTGGAATGATGGGGGTTAGTTTGGAGGCAAACCCCGTCCCTACCGGCAGAACGGACTCGGCTAACCCCAGCCCCAGAGCCGCGTGGACTCCTGCCCACAGTTGGGCATGACTAACTGAGACGAGGAGAGGCAGCCTACGGTAGTTATGAGTCAGTGACTCACAACAACAATTTCTTAGTGGCTGCTAATCTACCTGATTTTATTTGTAGATGTACGTATAAAAGACGATGTCAAAACCCTAACAAAGCACGCTTAATGCTCAGGCTTATATTATTTCCACAAGCTAATTAAGATCAATTCATCACATGCCTATTGAGGCAAAACAGCCTTTTGAGATACTTAGGTCATCAAATGTTAAAACCACAACAAGGGCAGAATGGCAAAGAATGTGAAATCCAGCAAGCAAACAGCTCTAGCCCTGCTCCCAGGGGCCAGTGCCCGCTCCAGGAGCAGCCACGGCTCCAGCTCGCAGCCTTAACAAGCTGCAGCCTTCGCCGTAAGGTGTGAGTATGGTGCCTATTTCCAGCTATTTCCAGGAATAGAGGGAAACCAACAAGTGCTCACCAACAGGCAACTAGTTACAAAATGCGTAATGTGGGACCCCGGCTCTGCCTAACTGGGAGGGATGACATTTCCAGGCATGCTGGAAAAAAGAATCAAGCAAAAATGCAGTCCTAAATGTCAGCAGTTAGTCGGGAAAACTGTAATAGAAGAAAAAAAAGAGTTTCCCCTCCTTTTCTTTTTTTTTCAAGGGGGAAGGATAGATTTTGGACTGGCTTAGGCTGTTTTCAGTACGTGTACTAATTTTCAGGCATTAGCAGGGTACGTGCTGATTTCTTTTTCCTAGTTTTGAAAATTCTTTTAGGCAAAAAAGAAACAATACTGCATAGAAACACAAAATGACACACTAGTAGGCAGTATGTCTAAAAAGTGAAGTACTTTTTTAATATTTTTTTTGGAACTGGAAATCCTGAAAAAGAAAAATATCTCTTTCTGTTTAAGGCCCCATCCCTGTTATTTAGATCTCCTTACAGCCCCTTGCTGCACAACTCTGTGTGTATGTGTGTGTGCCATAAGTAGATACTTTTTTTGCTGTCGGGTACCAGAGGATTTTGGCAAGAGGTTGTCCTTGGGGTGGGAATGGGATCCAGAGATACCGACTGCTATCACAGCTCTGGGCAGCATGCTTTGGGGTGGGGTGGGTTCTTCTTTAGTTTTGCCGTGGATCCGGCTGACTTGGAGGGGAGATCACATGGTTTAGGTGTATCCAGCTTTCCTCTGATCGAGAATGTACCATCAAAGAACAAGGTGAATGTTTTTCAGGGTTTAGAGCTGGCAAGCAACTATCAGGAGACACGGGTTCAAATGCCTGCTTTGCTGCTGACTGACTCTGGGTGAGTCCTGAGGTACTAGAAAATAAAGCCAAGACAGACCTCAGCGGTTGTCTTGTCTGTGCCCCTACTTAAAGCTCTGAGCAGCTCTACATATACCATTCAATCCTGTTTTGCCTTGCTGTCTGTATTCACCAAGTACTGCGAGCAACTGTCTTCTGAGCAGCACACCGAGATCTTTGCAAGTCCCCCTGTACAAACAGGGACACAATGACAAAGGGGAACGTTCTGCAAACGGCTGCCTTTAAATGAGTACATTCAGCTTCAATTTAGCCCGGTGTAAATGCAAATCTCTGTTCTTCTTTTTGGGAGAAAAGGATTCCACCTGCTTTTTAGTTCCAAAGAACTGAGCTAAACAAAACTTCACTGTTTGAAAACAACCAATGATATTTCCAAAGGCAAATATGTTAGTCCTGGTTTACAACTGAGGTAACGGATTTCTGTTACCCCCCACTGAGCAGCATTCAACAGAGAAGCAAATGGCACAAACCAGGTAAAGCACATCGTACTGAGAAAGTTTAGCAGGCTAGCAAAACGTTCTAGGAACACTTACAGAAGCTTGCTTAACCTTGCTAATTTGGGGATACTTTAAGTCTATACAAACTGTGGATTTTCAAGCCAATTGCATAGTCTATAACCCAGATTTCTATTTCTAAATGAGGCCCATTTTTAATATCATCTTCTTATGCTTCATGGATCCAGCCTTTCCTCAGGGAAGTCATCAACTGCCTGACCATTGATTTCAATAGCGTTGGGGCCAAGAAACCGGCAAAAACTGCCATTCCTAGCAAAAACTCCGGGATGAAAATGGAAATTGTCTTACAAGTGAAAACACGTTACATTGACAAGACCCATCTGGGTAGGGTGTGATGGGGGGATCTGACGGGTTGTCAGGAGACATCGGCTCCGTTCTCACCTCAGCTGCTAACTGACTGTGCAGTCTGGGGGCAAATCCCTTCTATTTTCTACCCTTAGGGTTTGTATCCTCTTACATACAGAAACTCAAGAAAGTAATTAGTTGTTACCATAATAGATAAAAAGAGATGCTGGGGGCTGTGGAAATCGTATCTGTAACAGTCCCAAGCATGGGGTTTTCGGTACGAAAACCACAGACATTCTCAGCACGAGCTGGGAGTTTCTCCACTTTTGAGCAGCAATAGCAGGCTGTTATCAGGTGGAGCAGCCTCTAGAAGTAGGCAGAGCATATGTTGTGTGTCATGTGAACCAGGAACCTTGGCTACACTGAACTATGCCTACCTTATGTCTGCATCTGCCTACATTTATTCCCCATTTTCACCTGAGTGGATTTTTTTTAGCAGGAACTTTGAGACGCTCTTCAATTTACTTCTTATTCCCAAGCAGAGCAGCTCAGCCCCAGGGTCATTTTCTTCTGTATGACAATGCCCTAAGTGGGATTCAGGCAAACCCCATGTGGAGAACTTTGTGCAGACCTTTAGTTGGAAAATGCTTAAAATATCTATACTATCTAAGTTTAAAAAGGATGGAGGGAAAAAAAAAAAAGCCATTCTCGTTTAAAGGGTCACAGATGAAGCATTCTTCGACTTTCAGTCCTGTGAGCTGGATTTCTGGACACCCAGAACTAATGCGTCTTTTACCAGCTGGCACAGAGGAGAAGGTTATTGCAAAGATATCAATAGCGACTTTCTGAAGTGGTTTTCAATTGGCCCCATTACCAAAGATATGTACATACAGCAGCAATCATTAAAATGCACTATGTATTTACAATACAGTGAACAATTTATGTCTGTAATGCATATCGCAAATCTTACTGCTAGCAAGTGGAGGAGAAAGTCAGTCACACAGCTATGATGTAATCGGAGGCTTATATTTCACCCTGCAAGAGTCACATCAGCATCAATAACTTCACTAAAGAAGTGAGAAGGGGATTTTATATTCTGAAGGAAACACCACAAAATTAATTTTGTTTCTAAGCTGCGGTGTACAAATGCTGGTCCACAGCCATATGGTATCTGACTGTGGTCGACAACCACATTGCTCAAGCTGTGCTTTTGTCAGCTCTCGCAAGCAAAGCAAGAGACAGGCTGGGTCAGCAATTCAGAGAAACACCTCCTGGGAGAGCGAGCAAGGGGATGCAGAAAAGTGCCCATTGCAATTCAGTAGGTGACGTTCTTGCTTCTAGGTTAATAGCGAGCCAACAGGCCCCTCACTGTGCTCAAAGCTGCAGGAGATGTTGTCTTTCTGACATGGCATCAAACTAGGAACTTCCTGACCACTTCCAGATAAGCACCCTGAGGGGACACTCTGCTAGCTTTAGTTTCCCTGCTTTTGCAGCCAGGAGCAGCTGAATTTCCTCCTCCCTTCTCAACTACAAGTAGTCGATTCCTACCTTTCACCGGACAGCCGTGAAACACTGCTGTGTGCTGGGAAACAGCCCCTGGGCTCAGTTCAGAAAGGCCTGGAGTGGTAACAGGGGCCTGCATAATCTGTACAGCCAGCAAAGGCTGTTAAGCATTTTGGGTTGAGGTGCAGACTAAATGGTTACATTACAAATAACAGCCTTGACTTACCCAGGTGGGAAGGTTGTGGTCAGGTGCCCATCACCATGGCATCAGGGCATTTTCTAGTTTTCCTTCTCTGAGTGGTATCATCCTGCACTACCTCCCTCTTTATCCTGGAGCACGCTGGGGTTTTAGCCAGATGTTACTTGTGCACGGTATCAGCAGCGTGCCAGGCACGTTCAGGACCAAAGCCACACTGAAAAGGGACCTTGCACATCCTAAGGCAAGCCCTTACTTAGGCACCCGGGGTCAGGCAGGTGCCTTGCTGCAAGTTCCCTCCCCAAACAGCCCCATTGCCAGAGGGAGGCATGGACCAGCCTGGCTAGCGAGCACGCTTAAGGAGGACGGGAGAACCCAGGCACGACTGGAAAGCAGCCTGTTGCTTGAGCCAAAGTCCAGGGAATGAGGCGGTCCCTTCCCCTCTGCCAGTACCACGTCGCCAGTCCATCACCCTTCGACACGCTTTCGTGAGCAGTAACAGCCTCCAGCGTGGCTCCTCTCCTTCCCAAGATGAAAGAAACTTTAAATGCATGTAACTCTTGCATTCTACTTAATTAATCAGTTTTTGCATTACAAGTGAAACTTCTTTGATGCATGAAATATTAAGGAGCTGTGAAGGGAGGGGAAGGAGGTGTTGGCTTTCACTGCTTAAGAGGTGGGTGAGCTAAGGGACCCAGAGGCTAAACTGCAGACAGTGCATCTGCAGCAGGACACTCTGCCCAGATAGATAGATGCCAGCGAGCAAAGGATTTCCCCTGTACTTCTTGCCTCTCAAGTAGATGATTTTTACTCCACGTTCAAGCCTCACATGCGCGTCAAGGTTTGCTCACACAGGCGCAGGAAGGGGACAGTGCCTGATTAAACTTTCATGAAAAATAATCTCTGGTTGATTCATTGTTTTTTATCTCCTGATGGCTGCAAGAAAGTGAAGTGAAATGAGTCTTTGGTGAAAAGAAACAGCTCCGTTCTAGAAAAGCCAGACGGGCTTTTAGTCAGCTGAGGCTCTCCCAAAGGATATGTGAGTAGTTATCCATGTTACAGGTTTGCAAGTGCCATTTCCACACTGAACTATGAAGGAGAGAAAGAAGTCTACACGTCAGTGTGGATATTACAGTGGCCTTCGATAGTGCACAGTGAGAATTCAGTGCCACAGTACCAGGAGCGTACGACACCAGAGAAGCACTCTGCTCTTAAAAAAAAAAAAAAAAAAAGAAAAAAAAAAAAACCCAAACAAAACAAAACCCCCTTTTCTCCCAAACCACCACACTTGATCAAAGTCACCTGTCAGCTCTGCTCAGGAGTCCAAAGCAGAACCCAGAGTCTCTTTGCTTTCCACCCTGCTCCTTCCGAGCTGACTCATTCATGAGCTGGGTTGGCTTCTGAAAAAGCATCCGTCAGATCAGACCTGCTTGTACACAGCCACCAGTCCCTCCAGAGCATCACGATGGGCCTGGCTGCGACGCAGCCCCAGCCAAGCAGCCAGGTAACAGGTTCTTCGTAAACAAATGGTGATGGTGTAGCCTGCATTAGCTGTATAAAGGGTAATAAATGAATAAATGGGTTAATTATATCTACCACAGAATTTAATTAGACCATCTCTGTTCACTCTGCTTCAGCCAGGATCTCAATTATAAATCTTTATTTTCAAGGTTTTACAGCTCGGACATAAAAATTTGCTCTGGGCTTAAACATGACACACAAGGTCTTCTGTTCAGGGACTGCTCCAGTTTTTTTAACCAATCTTTTTTAAAAAGGTCAGGTTGGGGGACCAGATGGCTCGAGGGG
Organism: Haliaeetus albicilla; assembly: GCF_947461875.1. NCBI lineage: Eukaryota > Metazoa > Chordata > Aves > Accipitriformes > Accipitridae > Haliaeetus > Haliaeetus albicilla. The sequence goes on from NC_091508.1 coordinate 14,316,897, forward strand.
AAGGTAATGAAGATGCAGGGCTTTTCTGAAAGAGGTAGCTGGCTGAAATTGTGGGCAGCTTAACAGAACCGAGGCATTATTAAAGGCTGCTGGGTGAAACCGCGCTCGACTCTCGCTGGTCTCTGACAGGCAGGAGTCCTCACTGCAGAATGACGCTGGGGCTCCTGCTAATTGGCATCCCCACTCCCCATCCGCAGAGACCAAGGGCTGCAGGGGCTGGGGAGGGGGGTCCCCCAGCCCCCCAGGCAGCCGTGGCAGGGCCAGGCAGGGGAAGCTCACACACCTGGATCCCACCCAGGGAATGCGCTCCAGGGCTGCCAGGTGTGTGCTTGCCGCTTCCCCCAGCGCAACCAGAATCACCCCTCTCCTCCTCCTTTTCAAAGTCCTGCTCCCAGGGGAGGAGGCAAACTGGGTGACCGAGAGTAGCTGGAAAAACAGAAGGCAGATTCAAAAGCATTCCACTTTTTAAATTGTTATGATTTTGAAGGTAATTTAGGACCTGCCTTCTGCTTTCTGGAGTTGACAGTATTGAAATCCAGTACTACTGTCTCGTTAAATGCGTTCTGAAATATTCTGATCATTTTAAAATGTCGATAGTGTTACAGAAAAAAACCCAGAAAACATGTTTACCAGCAGCAGAAGCATCTACAGTCTCAGGTCACATCCTCATTCAATCTGAGGTATGTGATTTTTTTTATTCCCTCATTGAGTTAATTAGTTGATTTGCTTTTCCTGCCCTGTGCCAAACCCCCACCTCCCTCTGAGTGAAAACAAAGATTGCCAGCAGGGACCAGGTCTCAGCAGCCAACCCCGCTGCCAAGGCTCCTCACCCTGCTAGTAAAGACTGTCACCAGGCTGTCCCCCTGCATAAGAAGGGCTGGTCATCCTGTCTATAGGCTCAGTATATAATTTAGGAGCACTGCAGATGCCTGTTCATTTTCTACAAGCTTTGGTCACCCTGGCATATCAGTGTGTTTTGCAAAGATTTTTTCCAACCACTCCCCCCCCCCAGTAATGTTGTTCTGCACATACTACGTGTCCTAAATACATACTCACTTGGTAAACCAGAACAAATCTGTTGGGTAAGTCAGACTCCAGTACTGCTGAATACATATTTAACCAGCAGATCACAACAGTTTATTGTCTGGTTGGTGCGCCATAGAATTTAACCCTTAGGAAACATTGGCATGCATCAGGCAGCCAAATTACTGCTCAGAAGGCTATGATATATAGCACGAATTACCGGTAATAAAGAAAAAGATATATGGGATGGATTAATCAAATCATAAATTTCTTAAATCTCTATGGCAGTCCATAAATCAAATTTGGCTGTATGTTTCTGGCCCTTATTCAATGTATAATATGAAGCAGAGATGACCTACATGTACAGAGCAGATTTTTTTTTTTTTTGGTGGCTAGTTGAGAAACCCTGGTTAAATAATCAAAGCAAACAAAGACCTTTTCTAAAAAGGTCATGTTCATGTATTTCAAGCTGCACCATTGAAAATGTATGCACTTTTTGGAAGGTAAAAGGTGTATGTTCCCACAGCAAGAGTTAAACCAGACCCAGAACAGATGCTACTGGACCAGGCTAGACATGGCACAGCTTGGATCAGCTTTAGCTTCATGAGGCAGAGACAGGTCTTCCCTAAGCACAGATGACTATCCTAGCCAGGCCTACCAGCCATCCTGATTTTTTTAGGTGTTTGCCCCATTTTGTGTGCAAAGCAGCTGGAAACCCTAGAACAGAATGTACTTCTGGGAGCCCAGCAATCACCAGCCCCATCACTACTGAGGTTCAGCCGCATCTCAAAGAGGTCACACTCCATCCAGGCTGATTCAAAAGAAAAAAATGACAGAGGGGAGCGGAATATCTGTCTTGTGCCCTATCCTTATTTCCATTAAAAACTATCACTTGGAATCATCCCTTTACGCCTAAGCCCTCAGCGAGCTCAGACTGACCCTTGTTTCTAGCCCACTTAGAGGCACAATTCCCCAGCTCCTGCACCTATTAACCTGCTGCTGGTTTTAAGTGCAGGGAGGAGGCCTCCGAGAAGACTTCTTCCATCCCTAACCCTCACAGGAGCCCTGCCTAACACTAGCCCTTGCCGCAGGACCTTTGCTGCCCCAGTCAAAACTGGATTCACAAGCTTGCCATTGGACAGGCTGCCTCGCCTTTGAACATCTCAGATGTTTTAATGTGAGTTCTTAACAAAATAAGAGTGACAATGTGCTCAGAGTGAGCCTGCTCCGCAGCCCAAACATCAATATGTATTTACCAGAGGGAGCAGCAGGCTTTAGAAGTTCGATTTCTTTTTGACTGTCCACGAGAGACATGAAACAAGGAGATTAAACGCCAGGAATAAACACCTATAAATAAAACTGACTATTTAAATCCACCAAAGCCAGGACATTTGTCATGAAATCTCCTGCTCTCCTTCAACACCAGCACAGCAGTGCTTCTGATTTTGTTTACAGCTGCACAGGACAACAGAGCATCCACCTTCACTTTGAACCTGGCTGTTGCTCTGCCAGGCTGTGTGAAGCCCTTAGACACTAATTATCAAAGTCCTGCCTTGACCAAGAGACTGCAGCTCTGGATTATTACTCCCCCCCCCCCCCCCCCAGCTTCTCCTTTCTCTAAAGGAAAGTGAAAACACCTACTGAAAAAGCCCATCTGCTTAAAACCTCTGACAAAGCTTAACCTGAGCCTAAGTGGGAGAGGGTTAAAAAACCTGAGATGCTTTTTCACCAAAGCCAGGCACAGGGGCTGCAGCAGGGAATTTGCAGGCTGTGTGTCTGGCAGCAGATGCCCTCTGTTGGCATCTTTTAGAAATATGATTAGATACGCAAGCTGGTGGCTCAGATCTTTGCAATTCGCCCACTGTTTATCCTGTGCTGCGTGGAACGGCCCTTAGTGCTGGGTCTAATCTAACAGCACAAAGTAAACAACAGTCCCCCACTTGCTCAGTCACAAGCAGTGCCCCTGTGCTCCGAAGAGAATATTTGCACACCCTTTGCAGCGCAGCAATGGTAACAGCATGGAGCAGGGAGCTCCAGAGTCTTCCTACCTCGCTCCTGCTCTGGCTGGGACCTGTAGGGAGATGCTCGTCGCTCACTTTGCCAGGGTACATATGGTCGTCCTCAGTGGATGAAGAGGCCCTGTGGTGCTGGAGCAGCTTTCTGCAGGGATCGGCTCTGTCAGCAGCTTCACAAAGAGCATCTGAGCAAAGGGAGAACAAGGGGAGAGGAAAGTAACGATGCACGAGCAGGGTCACAGACATCGAGTTTGCAGATGCTGGTTTTCTCCTCCAAACCCCTTCAAGCACACATATAAAAACCCCAAACATACAGCAATCACCTTTCACAGCTGTTGCTGCTGCCACAGGCCAACAGGTTGAGAAACTGCTTTCCTGTGACAGAGCTTCCTCCTGCCGCACGCACCCCAGAAAGCAAGTTCTGCTGGTGCCTTCTGGTAGACCTCATGGCCTAAGGAGGATGAGCCCAGTAGAAGGGTCCTGGTCAGATAGACAGTTTGCAGGGAGGGCTCATGGCACTGTGACAAACCTCCTCAGTGCATCTGGAGGTCACCACAACACATGTGGAAGGGCACATCCCTCCATAGAGAAAGGCTGTGCATGAAGAGGTGGTCTGGAGGGCTCAGCTCCACTGGGCAGCATTGACCTGCAGGGAAGAACCGACCTGGGGATCCCTGCCCTGACGCAGCCCCATCTCACAGCTTCAGTACTGCTGATTTTGCCTTGCCTGCTGCCTCTCTGCCCACCGAAGATGCTCTGGTCAATGACCAGTGAGGCAGGTGGCACTTCTGGCTCCCACATCCAGGTGCCATGAGGGCTGGTGCTCCTTCAGCACCAGAGGCCAAGGGGCTGTTGTGGCCCTCAGCCCGTCCCACTGTACATGAGCAGGGCAGTGGGGCCAGCTGCTGAGACCCCACAGCATCAGGGAGGTTTGTAGGGACAACGCAGGTCCAGCATCCATCCAGGAGGCCAGTTGGTGGGACAGGACACAGAGAAGCAGCACAGCCATGAGAGATCTAGAGACAACCCCATGCACAGCCCAAGGGAGGCTTAAGTACTTGGTCTGGGCTTAACTGCCTGTGATAACTGGGAGCGGGTGGGGTTGGTCAGGCTGGTAGAGCCCATTAGTCCTCCCAGCCCTGACACTGTGGGAGAGGCCATGTAAGCATCTCCTTGGTAGATGATATTCATAATTCAGCCTCCAGTGAAGAAGGATACCAATCGTTCCCAAGGACCGATGGTTCCTGTAATGGGGCACGGCCAGGCTTTGGAAGTGTCTCTGTGGCTTTGCATAGTGCTGAGGCTCTGGGTAGCGCTGTCCTGTGAATTTGGGGGTCCCACCAGCATGACAAGTGGTGTGACGCCTTGACAGTCACCCCAGTGGCGAGGGAAGGTTTTTTTTTAAGCTGTAGGTGCTGAATATCCCCTTTTCCCAGGTGCAGGAGGAAAGGACCTTTCAGAGTGGTCAGGACTAGAGGTGATGTCTCCAGTTGCGGGGCTGTGCCTTGGGAACTGCTGAAAGCTAAAAGCAAGATGCAAAAGGAGGGGCCCATCTTTAAAATTGCCTTTCATGGCAGTTCAAAAGTGTGATGCCACTATTCACCCCACCCTCAAAAGTTGTCTCGATAAAGAACAAACACAACAATTTTTGTGAATTACTTGTGGCTGTTTTATTGCCGAAGAAAGCAAAAGCAAACTCTGAACCAAAGGAGATCGTAAGCAATAAATGATTATTCCAGTTACAGTTTCCTCTGTACTTCTCTCTGAGGACACTTTGTAACAGAGATTATATATGGCAACAGTGAATTTACCCTTGGAGGAGATCTAAGTACCTTTTTCCTAAAATGAGTTGTAATCTTGTTTTGATGGTAGATAAAAAACAAGGCACAGACATGACTTGTCTATATATATGGGGTGAGTCTTGTAAATCCTATTTTGGTATATCAGGGATAATCTAAACAGCTAGTAATAAGAAACGTGAATAATCTTAAGTAAACCCTGTGAAGCCAGTGCAAATATTTAAGTCACTTACTCAAAAGAAACCATAGCAAGATCTGCCTTAAGACAGGCATATCAAAGAATATCAAAGTTCTTATATCTGAATAAAATCACACTGTCCTGCCCTGTGACACAGTTTTAGCCAGTCTCTGCATTGCAAGAAAACATTTCTAACCAATTTGGTGTTTACCGGAGAAGCTCTCAATATTGTGAATTATAAGAGCATTTTGATATCCCCTTAAATCAGCTAAAAAATGCAAATAAAATTTTGTGGTGGTATTTCATGGCTTAATCTCATCTGAGAAAATATGGCTGGACAGAGACCACGCTGCGGCTGCCCCTTCTTGTCCTTCACTCTGCTAAATTGTCTTGCTTGCACACCGAGCCTGCGAGGACTCTGGAGCAAAGGACGGGACAAACACGTGGCTTTCAGCTCAGTTCAGAGTTTTCAGACCCTACTTGATCCCATTGCTTTGCGGAAAGGGTAACATGACATTCAACATAAAATTGGCTGCTGTCATCCTTTCGTTGGGGGAAGGACCTGGTAATGTCTTCAGCTTATGAATATGTAATCTGCTGAATGCCTATGCAGTACCCTTCTAATTGCCTTTGTTCTTGCTGTGGGAAATTCTCAGAGCATCTTAAGAGTTCTCCTTTTATTCAGTCAATTTTCTGAGTCATTCTTTTAGTTTCATCAGGGTGTAATAGTAACTGAAATTCTGTTTCCAGTAGGTCCAAACAACCTTACTTTTATGTATAAAAGTCTTCCAGCTCTCAAAATAGTCGTCTTAATTTAATTAATTCTTAAAGAGTGCCTTTAAACTTGAGCAGTCATTAAAGAAGTTATTGTCCTTTTTTCTTAACAACATTTAGTGAGGTACCTCGTGACAGATAACTAATTCCCCTATTAATATAAATACTCTATGCTTCAGCTACTGCTATAGTAGTAACCAACTGCAGCATCATCTGACCTTGCTGTGTTGTACATAAAGCATCTCACCAGTCATGTAGCAAATGCAGCGGGGAAGTTATTTTGTGAATGTCTGTACACAGATGCACAATACTTACAACTGCACATCTCAAGAGAAGCTTGTCATTTCAAACATTTAAGGAATCAACCAAGCTTTACAGCAACAAGAGGAAACATGAGTTGAACAGGAGTAACTAACATCTTCCAGAGACTGTTTTCCAGTCTTCTGTTTTTGTTTGAAGTCTTGAAAGTGTTTATAGACAAAATTATTTTCAGTAAGAGTAATATATCACTTCTTTTGGCTGATTTAAAGTAGATCTTTTTTTCCTACATAAAAAGAAGCCTGATTTTTATCATATGCCTTATGGATCTGATAACGCATTCCTACATTCCTCTTTTTCCTAGATTTTCTGAAAGGTTTATTTTCATAGAATCATAGAATGGTCTGGGTTGGAAGCGACCTTAAAGATCATGTAGTTCCAACCCCCCTGTCATGGCAGGGACACCTTCCACTAGACCAGGTTGCTCAAAGCCCCATCCAAACTGGCCTTGAACACTGCCAGGGATGGGGCAGCCACAACCTCTCTGGGCAACCTGTTCCAGTGTCTCACCACCCTCACCATAAAGAACTTCTTCCTTATACCTAATCTAAATCTACCCCTTTTCCGTTTAAAGCCATTACCCCCTGTCCTATCACTACCTGCCCTTGTAAAAATCTCTCCCCAGCTTTCCTGTAGGCTCCTTTAGGTACTGGAAGGCTGCTATAAGGTCTCTCTCCCAGAGCCTTCTCTTCTCCAGGAGGAACAACCCCAACTCTCTCATCCTGTCTTCATAGGAGAGGTGCTCCAGCCCTCTGATCATCTTTGTGGCCCTCCTCTGGACCCATACCAATAGGTCCGTGTCCTTCTTATGTTGGGGACCCCAAATCTGGATGCAGTACTGCAGGTGGGGTCTTACAAGAGCAGAGTAGAGGGGCAGAATCCCCTCCCTCGACCTGCTGGTCACACTTCTTTTGGCACAGCCCAGGATACGGTTGGCTTTCTAGGCCTGGAAATGCATGTTGCCTGGGTCATGTTGAGCTTCTTATCAACCAACAGCCCCAAGTGCTTCTCCTCAGGGCTGCTCTCAATCCACTCATTGCCCAGCCTGTATTTGTGCTTGGGATTGCCCCAACCCATGTGCAGGACCTTGCACTTGGCCTCGTTGAACTTCATTTTCAGAGAGGTTCGCACGGGCCCACCTCTCCAGCCTGTCCAGGTCCCTCTGGATGACATCCCTTCCCTCCAGCGTGTCGACCGCACCACACAGCCTGGTGTCATCGGCAAACTTGCCGAGGGTGCGCTCAATCCCACTGTCCATGTCACCGACAAAGATGTTGGTGAGATGGATATTTTCTTGCGATAAAACTCATGTCCGTGCTAAAATACTGTCCTATATACTTCTTTTTTTTCTTTTTGCTGAAACACTCTTGTTAGCTGTTGTGTGTTGACCAAATGGTTTCTGGCTTTACAATCTGTCACTAGTATTACATTTACAGCTTGCAATTAAGGGCTTTGATTAAATATTTTGCACAAAGCTGCATGTTCCAATAGCCAATCCTTATATATTTTCCAAAACATGGGAAAAAAGATAAGAGTATTGAAAAGTAAACCAAGACTGAAGTTATAAAAATGGCCTTTAGAGTCTGGATAAATATACACAGTGTTTTATAGCCATGGATGTTATCTCTTTTGATACTGAGGCTTGCCCTTGGGTGACAGAAAGCAGAATCTTTCCTGGATTTCTTTAAATGAGACTGAAAGTCCTCTTTGGTAAAGTGTGTATATAACATGGGCTGATATTCACTGCAAGCATGCTGGATATTTTTAAAATGGCATGTTTTTGATGACTTAGCATATGTTAGGATAGCATACATTAGCGGTGCTATAAGCCTTTTTTTTTTTTTTTTTGTCAGTATGGATATCATCCCTTTAATTAATGTAGAAACCCCCATGCTGTTCTCTCTTTCTCTTACAGGGGCTCTGAGTCTTGCCAGAGGTTTCTCCTGGTTGCCACCGTACTCCCAGGTGAGATCAAGGTCTGCCTCACACTCGCTAGCCTAGTGGCATGAGAGGAGAAGGTCCGCACAAGCCATAAAGCCTTTCCTTTCTGCATTTCACACCGCTGTAGAGCTGATTACAAACACCCATGGCGGGTTTTGTGGTGGGGTGCAGACAACCAGGGTCAAGATTTAAGCATGGTGCAATCTGCCAGATGACCGGAGATGGCCATTTGCCACCAGGAGACCAGACCTTCTCGGGAGGAATGGAGGAGCTTGCCGACATCTCTGGCACAACCACAGATGGGAGGGAAAGAGAACAGCACGTTGCCCTGTAGCCTCCTTCTCTGCTGTAGCTTGAGTAGAGCAGATGTCAACCAACCCAGGCTCCTTCCCCCTGCCTTCGCCAAGGCACTGGGGCTTGGCAGTTGTCCGAGGACACAGACAATAGGAGGCTGACTGTCTGCACACCATTTCACGTTCACTTGACATGAATCATTTTCTGCTGCCTGGCTCTTGGAAGCAGCACGGGGCTGTCTGGCGCTGGTCCTGCCAGTGGACCGAGGAGCAGGGGAAGGCTGGGCCCTCTCTCTGCTCCTCTCCTGGGCTTCTGCCCATCTCTCAAGAGCTACTATGTGCTCCTATTTCTTGATCAAACAGTAATTCTGCAAAGGAAAAAAACGTTATTTCCCCCCAGACACTCATTGAAGAGGGTCTCCAGGATGGATCAGCTCTACGCAGACTGCTTGCAGCCGACAGCTTCTCTGTCCAGACTTTGGGGGTCCATTTGGGATGGTCCAACAGGACTTTTTCCCTGCTATCTGCTGCTCTCTGGTGGAGATGCTGCTTTCGGACTTGCTGCCAGACTGTTGAATGCCTTCTGTTATGCCTCTTCACCTCCTGACCCAGAAAACCAGGGGGATGTGGCAGTCATGAGTGGTACTGGAGGATCTCTTTCCTTAAAAATAAAAAACAACCCCCAAAAAGCAGCAGATGAACCCAAGGGGAAGGGTCCTTTCTTCTCTGCTCAGACCTCCCCATTCTCCCTGTCCGGCGCTGCTGAGCAGCCAGCAGCAGCCAGGATGCTGACAAGGGTGAGGACACAGTTATCCCACCCCAGCAGACTGCCACTGTGTCACCTCCCAGGTGACCAAGGCTCTGGCACTCCCCCCTCCTCCTATCAGGCCTGCATAGGTAGCAGGAACCATTTAACAAAAGGAAAACTGTTAAATTAAACATTTTCCCAGCCTGTCTGCTATCCTGTTGCAGTGCAGCAGCAGATGCTGCAGGCCACACAGGGCAGTTTCCAGTGACGCAGAGCCTGGATATATCCTAAGCTTTAATTACACCCACCCACCAATCCTCAGATAAGTCCAGCAATCTCTTTCCCAGGTCTCCTCTGAGCTGCCCTTCCCAGGCGTTGACTTTGGCTAAAGCTTTCAGTCCAATCCAAGACCAAGGCATAAAAGAAATTGCCATGAACTTCTGCCTCCAAAACTGGCTCTACGGGCAAGCCTTGCATTAACCAAACTGATGTTCCACTTTCCTTCTTTTCTAGACTACTTTTTTTCCTTGGGAATAATTTCTTCCAGCTCTGATCATTCCTGTTGCTTCCCCCAATCTCTGTCCCATTCTCCCACCTCTTCCTTCCCATATGGTAACCCCTCTGGCTGTGGAACTCAGCTGTGGTGTCACCAGTCCCTAGGATTAATGTATGTCTCCTGCATCATCTGCCTTCTTATACGACCTGGGATGATGTTTGCCATTTTTGTACCAGCTTGCTATCACTGACTCATGTTCACTTAGTGGAACAAAATAAACCTTAGATCTTTTCCTGCTGAACTGAAGCCTAGCTCACCTGCACAGTCCATCATCCCTAGGCATATTACTTTCTGGCTGTCCCAGCTGAATCTCAACCTCTTATTTTTTCAGTCCATTTCTCCAGTTTGTCACAGAGGTGTTTGAAGATGGGTGTCCTTGACAAATCCATGGTCACTGAGACTCTTCTCCTTGGCACCTCCCAGATACCTGCAAATAGTATATTTATATCTTTCTATCAGGATTTTTCATGGACTGAAGTTAAACTGGTGAGTCTATAGTTCCCCATTTCTGCCCACGTTCCCAATACTTTTAAAAAGTTAGGCATTTTTTATCCCTTTCAAATCTTCTGGTGCTTCCAGAGATAACCACTAATGACTCTGAGATTGCCACAACCAGTTCTGCAAGTATCCATGGCTTAAATTCACCAGGTTTGGAATAATCTTCCCAGAAGGGTTTTCCTCCTTGCCTCTGTCAGTCAGCAGCTGGCTTATCACCAGGAACAGAAGGGATTATATCCCTTGTAAGCATTTTATCCGCTTATCTATGGATGTCCATTATCTGTCTATCACTCTCTGAATCCTCTGGAGTCCTTGCCCTCCGTGGTTGTTTTGTAGCACGAAGTTCCACAATTCAGACCCTTCCTCCCACCTGAATTTCAGCATAATCAGAGCCAGACTCTTCTCGCAGCAAAGGATGAGAGGCATCGGTCACAAGTAGCAACAAGGGAAATTTCTACTAGATAAGAGGAAAAACTTTCACAACAAGGGTGGTTGAATAGAGCTTGGATGAAGCTCCAACCCTGGAAGTGTTCATGGTTCAAGTGGACCAGCCCTGAGCAGCCTGACCCAAGTTAGACCTGCTTTGAGCAGGACTTGGACCCTTCAAAGGTCGCTTCAACCTGTGGTTTTGCAATGCAGCATTTCCTTCAGCAGTGGCTGAGGCCCCCACTACATCCCTCCTTTTTGGTGTCTCCTCTTCAAGGGCTGCCAAGGGAAGGATCAGCTCCTTTCACCTCCTCCTGTACTGGCTGTCATGTAAGGCATCCAGTGCCAGGGTACAGTGATGTGCCTCTCCATTCAGAAACGCCCAGTGCACCCAGAAAACCCCAATACTTTTTCTGGCTGTCCAGTGTAATGACAGGTGAAATGGGGTGGGCACAAAAATATCCTAGGAGGATACCAATGGATAAAACTCCATCCTTTTATTTTTCCTCAACATTTCCCCAGTAGAGCATAACCAAACCCAACCGAGTGGAATATAAGAAAAAACCCCCCAAAACCAACCAACCAAACAAAAACCCCCAACCTTTAATTTCCTGCCAGTGAAAGCAGATCTGTAAAAATCTATGTTTAGACAAGGGAGAAAAACTGGGAAGGAAAAGCATCAAATTCTTCTTCATTGAGACCCACTTCTTGTCTCCACAGGACACGCTGCTCTCTCTCTGCTTCTACTCTAGGTTGAGGCTGGCCGTAGCTGCCCAAGTTAAAGCCCTTGTGCGGGCAGAAGCGTGTCTGTAGCCAGACTCTTTCCACAACTCTGGTGGTATGTCTATAGAATAACGGGTTTTGCCTTTGTCTGAGACTCTTTTTGTCTTAGAAACAGGTTGTCATATAGGCTTCATCTCTAGGAACTGAAAAAAGGACAAAAGAAGGGAGAGGATCTGGATAGGTTTGGGCAGAAAATGGCTTCTCCAATCTCTAAAGCTGATTAAAATTTAAATGTTATCCCATTCTGAACCTGAGATCACTGACAAGCTTGTCCTCTCCAGAGCACTCAGTTGTTGGGGTCTCTGAGGGTATGTGAGGGACTGAGATTCAAATTCGTGCTCTTGATCGACCTGACAAATGCTTGGCCTTTACAGCATCCATGTCATCAGGGTGGCTTGAGCACCAGGCGCTCGATAGTCCTGGATAATCTCTGGCTCTTCTGAGGTCTCTTTCCTGTTGTAAGAGGGTTTAACCATATATCCCTCTTGGCCAGGCTAAACCATCTTATCAGGGTGGAGATGTTCTTCGGGAAGGTTTGGGTTTTGAGAAGTTGGCTTTACTGTAATAAAAAAAAGTGGGGGGAAGGGGAGGAGAAAGTGAGAGAGAAAAGAAAAACTCATTTTATTGAAAACTCCAGTCCGGCTGTCACTGCTGGAAAGGGATCTTACACAATGGAGCCTGCTTTCTCCTGAAGTGAACTGCTTTCAGCTTGCTCGACAATAGGAGATCAAAACCCGAGTAAGAAGTGATTTCTAAGTATGAGAGTATCTTAATGGGAAATTCTCCAGCAATTGCTTGTCCACTTTTGTCTGCAATTAGATATTAACATTGCAGACCACAGTATTTTCTAGGTGAAAATGTGAAATAGTACAAGGTCTTGTCATCTAGTTTTGCTATTTCCCCCCCCGCCCCGTTTTCTTTTTTTTTTTTTTCCCTCTTATCAGCATGATCAGGGACCTGATGAGGAACACAAGGGAGAGAAATGCCCAGAAAGGGCTGCGAACCGAGATAATAAGAGGATCTTTGCACTCCACCGCTACTTGCCTGGCCTCTTATTGACAGAGCCTCCAAGATGCTCAAAGATAGCCTTGCTGCAAGTTACATTACCTTGAGATTTATTTCAGTGCAACAGAAAAGTGAGGGGGGTGAGGACAGAGGGAGGGAGGACTGAAAATGTTGCTGTGGGTAGAGTGATTATAACCAGAATTTCTTTTTAATGCAAAAAACTTTAACCCGACAAAGGATCCATCTCTGGGAGAGGTTTTTCACCATCCGATCCCCCACCCCTTTGCATCAGAGCATTGCAAAATGTACTTGGAAGAGCGAGTTCGTTTTAACCGATAGCATTCAGCGCTTTTTACTGTGCTATTCATCCATATGACAAAGCTGAGAGGGGAGCCCATACTTCTTCCTGACTTTTTATTGCTTTTCAGCCCAGTGGGAACCAGCCGACATGAAAAAAAAGTGGTTTAACCGCAAAATATGTTTAAGCTCCTTTCTTTTTTTTTTTTCTTTTTTCTTTTTTTGGCATGTCAGGAGAAAGGAGGAGGGGGAGGTGAATAGCAGTGGCAAAACAGTCACAAAATAACAGTCATAAAATTAAAACAAAACCCAGCCAAAATGCTAGTGCATGTGAGCCTGATCCTACAGATACAGGCTGAGGTTAGAAGATGGTGATTGGTGACGGCCTTCAAATGCTGGGACCACTATGGTATGTAACAAGAGATAAGACAGGATCATTTTGGGGCGACTAAATAGAAGCTGCAAGGAGAGACCATGGGCTGCAAGTAGGATTGTGGCTTTCCTGGCAGGAAGTTCATGGATCAGTGCTTGCCCTGGGAAACCACTGTGGGTGTTGAGGTCCTCCATGAAGAGACTGGGTTTTCCATCTGGATGTACTGAACAGGCTGGTAGTCTGGACTGCACTCTGCCTGCAGCCTTCGTCTCACTCAATCTGACTCTTTTTCTCAAGTCCAGGAACTGATTTTTTAAGCTATATTTAAACTTTTAATTTTTTGAAATCAGAAAAGAAAAAGAACCTTGTGCTTAGCAGAACTATTGCTCATGCATATCACACCAGAACGAAAAGACAAGTTTAAGAAATAAAAGTTAAACAGTATTTACATGATCCTAGAGTTTCATTTTTTTTGTTGACGTGAAACTAAACCTGCAGATTGACCAGAAACACAAGCATTTAATTAGCTCTTTGAAAAAATCTTTACATTTTATCAAAGAATTGAAAAAAAAAATCACTTCTGATTTGGGAATGCTGTTGTGTGAAGAACGTGGAGGTTTTCAGCTGTTCACTATCAAAACAACATCAAAAGTTTTGCATGACTGCAAAGTCCCTTCTCTGTGCCCCTGCCTGCCACCACCTTCAAAAACCCAGCTTTAACAGTGAACACCAAACACTGAAATCTGCCCCGAAAAGAGATCAACAGAGGCTTTCACAACAAGTGCCTGCTCCTAGGTCCAAACAACACAACTCCCCACCAGTTCTACACTCTGCTAGAGAGTCTTTTAAGAGTTTCTTTTTCTCATAACCTCTCCTGATAAAGTGATTCTCTCCAGCTGAGCCCAGCCTGCCTTCAATCTCGCTTGTACAAGACAAACATATTAACTCCTTCCCCACCGAGAGCCTGGACAGGGTCTCCTGGTGGGCAGGTCACGGTGTGCTAACGTGCGTGAGGTCGGTGCTGCGTTTGCTGAGGTGGGCTCATGACGCTTCGTACTGAAAAGCAGCAAAAGATGATGCTTCTGCCACCTCCAGCTCCTGTAATTTGCAGATTATTATAAGGCAGGCTAAAGATGGTAAGAGAGAGGATAGAAATAACTACAAGTGCAGATGCAGGAAAAAAACCCAAAACACCTAGAAAGAAAATTGGTTGCCTAAAATACAGCAAAGGCATTACCTGAAAACACAGCTTAGTAATTAGCCACACCTACGTGGGGTACAAAATCCTGGAGCCATGGCAAGATGATGGCTTCGGTCTCACCCATTCTGGGCAGTGAAACAGAGAGTCTGTCTATCCCCAACACCACAAAGACTTCGTATTTGTTAACATGGGGAGTGTAAGCAGGGCATTAGGGCACTTTGGTCCTCAGCAAAGGTTAGTTGTCTTCCTCACAGTCTTCCTCGCTGGCTTCCACAGCCCCTGCTGAAACTCCTCCTGCTCCAGCTGCACCAATGCCCAACCTGGATGGTTTAAAACTAGCTCAGATCAATCTACAACAGCTGTCGTCCTCCCCACGGACTGCAATAGAGACCAACGCTGGACTGATGGCACTGAGTGGGCTTCTCAGTGGTCACTCTTCTCTGGTTAGCTGGTTGCTCTTGGCTCCAGACACTGAATATTGGCAGGCAACAACTGCTGAGTGCCTGCTGCTCCATGAAGGTGTTGGGATTTAACGTAGGAAAGGAAGGTCTATTGGCACCATACAGATTCCTCCTTCCTTGGGAGGTGGGTGGGCAAGACTGTCTTGTCTGCTGAGTCAGTAGTGAAGAAATGCTCACCCAGTTCAAAGCAAGACCTTTCCATACCGATCAAATAGACCTGCGCAAAGCATGCTGGCTGGTCGGATGCCAGATGAGCCTTGGCAGAGAAAAAAGATGAACATCTTTGGCTCAGAATACAGGAGGGGCTAGGCAGGGGAAGAGATCGTCTTGTTCAGCCTGGCGGTCTATGAACCAACTCTAGTGGAAAGTCTCACTTGCTGAGTTTCTTTTTTTGGCAAAAGTCCAGGTTATCATTCCCTGGAGCTGGCTGCAAAAGTGCTATAGGATTTAATGCAAATGCAGTTGATGGGGTTTTATAGAAAATTAACAGTTTATTGAAATCTCATTCTAAAGCCCATACAGAGGAACAGCAGGGGGTGATTTTTCTAACAGTCCCAAGGAGAATTACAGACTCTTCCTGAAGGGTCTTGCTCCCAAGACGTCCCATCCTGTAGCCTCTTACCCCTGAGCCTTCCTCCCCCTGAAGAGACCTCAAAACAAGAGGCTATGTCGCGGTGCAACTAAGCACCATGCAGCCACTCACTCACTTCCCCCCCACCCAGTGGGATGGGGAGAGAATCGGGGGAAAAAAAGTAAAACTTGTGGGTTGAAATAAGAAGAGTTTAATAGGACAGAAAGGAAGAAAATAATAATGATAGTAATAACAACAATAAAATGACAATTATAATAATAAAAGAATTGGAATATACAAAACAAGTGATGTGCAATGCAATTGCTCACTACTCGCCAACCAATGCCCAGTTAGTTCCCGAGCAGTGATCTGCCCTGTCCACCCCTCCTGGTCAACTCCCCCCAGTCTATATACTGGACATGATGTTGCATGGTATGGAATACCCCGTTGGCCACTTTGGGTCAGCTGTCCTGGCTGTGTCCCCTCCCAACTTCTTGTGCCCCTCCAGCCTTCTTGCTGGCTGGGCATGAGAAGCTGAAAAATCCTTGACTTAGTCTAAACCCTACTTCACAACAACTGAAAACATCAGTGTGTTATCAACATTATTCTCATACTAAATCCAAAACATAACACTATACCAGCTACTAGAAGGAAGATTAACTCTATCCCAGCTGAAACCAGGACAGGCCATTTCCCCAAAAGCCATTTCAGTTCAGCTCCAGTAATGAGACATTGTCTGGCTTCATTAGACATGTGCAGCTGAAGCATGAGGAGAGAAAGAGATGCTCTTTGCATGGCACTCGCAGGCTCCTACAGTGGGTTGATACTTTGAGACTTACAGAAAGTTTTCATCCTGATTCAGGAAAGCAAAAAAGTCATGCTGAGTAATTTCAGCCAGAAAAAGACTTTTTTGTTTGTTTTTCTTTCTCAAAAAAATGGTACTCAATGGGTTGACTGGAGCACCCTTGAGCTGGAGGTCCTGTCCCCTGTGACCCACAGGAGGGCTTCAAATATTCTAATTGTGGATGACCTACTCTGTGAAGTTGTCTCTGGAGGCTGGAGGCCATGAAGGTGACGGCTGAAGGAATTTGGCAGTTTCCATCAAAGAATGATCTGTGTTTTGGTGAAAGGTTTGCAAAATTCCATCAGCATTTTCCAGTGATTTTTATTTTTTTCCCCTCAAGGCTTCCAACACCTTGTGATACAAAGACTGCAGGGTGGGTGTCCAGCTTTCCCAGCCATTCCTGATCCCACCATGAGTAGGGTTTAGGGTGGAGCAGGGCATTTCCTACAACTCAATTTCTTTTCCTTGTCAGTCTTTGGTAACACAGGTTATATGACAACTGATGCCCAATACTAAGTGCTGGGAAATTGTCCTGTGTAGTGAAATGAAGTACAAGACAGCAAGTGTGGAAAAACGTTTGGAAACAGCCTTGATGCTGAAACCATTTTGAATAATCAAAGGGGCTGTTTTGGGAAAAGACAGGTTATTTCTGAAAGATAACTTTTTAATGGCATGGTGTCCCTTCAGCTGTGCTGCTGCCTTCCATTAGCAGCCAGGAGGGTTAGGAGAACTCATCCAAGGTCTGCAGCTGAGAGGGAATTATTGATTTGTTTATTTTTTACAAACAGTCATCAAAAAGCATTTGTTTCTTGTTAAACCACTGCTGTGGCAGCCGTGTTTGTGGGGAGGGGGGCTGTGGTCAGTGCCAGTCATGGACAGGGCTGTTCTGTTTTCCATTCCAGAATTGCATAAACCCAATTACAGATATTACCCTTGATGCATGCATGGAGTGAAGGGCTACTCTGCTTTTAAGTGATGTTGAGTGACTGGGCCTTTTGCTGACAGCCACAAGCGTTGCCTTCTGCCCAACATTGCTAAAAAGCTGGCCACATCATCCTAGGGTACTTTTTCTTTGTGGGAAAAAAAATACTAACCCTCCCTTCCCCAGGTTGGAGAACAACAGTAGATGAAGAGT
Organism: Haliaeetus albicilla; assembly: GCF_947461875.1. NCBI lineage: Eukaryota > Metazoa > Chordata > Aves > Accipitriformes > Accipitridae > Haliaeetus > Haliaeetus albicilla. Next base: position 14,334,136 of record NC_091508.1, read on the forward strand.
AAATTGTTCAGAGATGATCTATTTTGGCTCAGAAATCTGCTCAGAAACTTTCTTCCTAATGTCTTTTCCCTGATGCAGGCAGTGCTCTTCTAGCCTGCTTTCTAATGACCAGCATTAGTTTGCATTAGATGGATTTGCGATGATTTCTTTCTGCCTGGCTGCTAAGCCTGCAAGCAATTCAAATTAAGTTCGGCTCCCCGTGCCCCATCTGGCAATAGCAGCTCCCCCGTTTATGTTTGCTGCCTTCTCAGCTGTTCTCCCTCTCTCGCATCCTACGGTGGTTTGATCTGTCTGAATTTTGCAGGTCCACAGTGCTCCACAGACACCTGCTGGGGCTCATTGCATCCCAGCCCCAGTCATTTCAAACAACGTGCCCTCGGATGCAAGGTGGGGACTAGGGGGAGAGAGCTGGGGGAGAAGGAGATTGATATTAAAGTGCTGCTTTGCAGGAGCGGCAGAAAGCAGCGGTGCTGCGGTTCCCTGCTGACCTGGGGCATGGAGGTGGTACCCGCGGCATCAGCCCAAGAGAGCCAGGCTGGGCGCCCGCCTGGGGAGAGCGAGGAAGATGTAGGTGTGTGACTGGAGAGGTGGTCCTGAGAGGGGAGGTCAAGCCCAAACTTTGGTCCCCACCCTCACTGTCCCCTCTGACACCTCACTGTTGTTATCAACTGGATTAAGACAGAAGGAAAGGGAAGCTGGAGGTTTTTTGGAAGATGGCAGCCTATGGGGAGGTCTAGCCATTCTCCTGGCCAGCACAGGGTTGCAGTGCCCTTACAGGGTGATGGAAGGTGGGGCCTTTCCTTTAGCTTTCTAGAGAGATCGAAAATGTGAGAAATAAGATAAGCCAGAACCTCCTTCCCCTCTCTCTGCCCTCAGCTCCTGCCTGGGGGAGAAGTTACTGGGGAGAAGGGGGAGGGATCCTTTTGGGATGCCAAAACCAGAGAGACTACATGGTGGGTGGGGGAATGCAGTTTATCACATTTACCAAGTGGCTAACTCACATGTTACAGTCCTAACTTAGGAACAGCTTGCTCTATTCTGAACACATTTGCTAATATGAGACAACATCAGGGTTCATCCTGACCATCCACCAAGGTATCCTGTCACAATGATCTTAAAACATGTCAGATAATGCATATTGCAAATCACCCTATCTTTTTCTGGCAGTGGAAACAAGGCTGGAGAGTCTGGGAGAGAAATGGCATCGGTTTTGTGTCCTTCTCAGTGCTTCTTTGGAAACATTTGGTTTCTGCACCCTTGCGGTGACTCTTGGTTGCTGTCAGATATATATGACGGACGAGGAACAGCATGGATAGCTGTAAAGAGGTGTCACATCAGAGCAGCAGTGATTCTTCTTTCTTCCCATTCCCCCTCCTCATCCTCGGCACTAGGCTAATGACACCGCCAGGTACTGAGCAATAGAGAATTGAGCCTGTTGTTTTTACAGTGAAAATGAATGAAAAGTTCCTGCTGGGTCACATAAACCTGTCAAAAGAACAGCCGGGGCTTCCTGCGAGAGGGATAATAGTTAAGAAACCTGAAATTCTGAGAAAAAGGGATTATGAATCATCAGTAATATTTACAGTGCAAGTCCCTGTTCCCTATATTTCCACTTGTTTCTCTCTCCTTTCCAGGGCAATTATTTCCAGGAGCAGAGGGCCAGAGCCCTGAGTGCATCCCCATGGCAGGCAAAGAAGCCAAGCCCGAAGTGTGGGTCTGACAGAGCCCATGGACACCTTGCACCCCTGGCCCCGCCACCCCCTCCAAACAAGTGGGGTGATAACAAACAGGGTGTCTCTTGGGGGGTGGGCAGGGTGTCTCCCCATGCTGTGCAGTGAAGCTGCATGCTCATGGCTTAGCAATGCATCCCAAATGATGTGGGTGTGTGAAGCCAGCAGAACATCTGGGCAGCTGTGCTCAAGCAGTGCAGGCCTAAATGACATTTAAGCTTTATATTATGGAGTTATTAGACCTCAGGTGGTGCATAGACCTACTGGGGCTGTTGTATATGGGGACAGAGGCTAGCGGAGCGCTTGCAGCCATGCCCATGCAGCCCAAAGCAAAGCACTCCCCTTTACGATGCTCATCAGCACTTCTCCCTGGGAGGGATCCTTGCAAAGACAGGGATGTGTAACTGCCAAGGGACAGCAGCAGGTCCCTGGATGAGAGGGAGCCGTTATGTGGGGAAAAGAATATGCAAAGTGGGGGAAAAAGCAAATAGTAGTTTGTGCTGGGCAGGTGCCAAGTGAAAATGTAAGAGCAGATCAAACACAGCCGGGTTAATGAGAGTACCATTCCCTGGGCCTCACCAAAGTGGGGAGAGCAGGGACAGGTTGGATGGCAGGCGCTGAATGATATTCTGTAATTAGCTGGCAAATAGAATATGATATTTAGTGTAATTGCTTGGAAGAATGTCTCGCAGCCCCGATACATGCATTACGCACTGAGTGCTGCATCCCAGCTGCCACAGCAACTTTGCTTCCCTTTGTTTCCCCTTGCCTGTCATTTCTAATCACATCGTTCCCAAATTTCATTGCATCATCTCCGAGCTTTAGTTGCTAGGGTAACACCACAAAGTCATTATATGCATGAGATGAATACGTAACCCCCTTGGAGGACCCGTTATTTGACCATCCCTTTGTGACCCCCAACTCAGATTCCTTTGTCTGTCCCTTTTAAACCAGATCCCATGACATAAAAACTGGTGAGAGGCTCATCACTGATTTCCGTGGGAGCAGGAGCGATATGGGGAACTGTCATTCAAAGGTTAGACAAAAAGACCGTAACAAATCAAGCAACTCAACATCAGAAGTGGGGCCACCAGAAAAACCACCCTGCTTTTTAAAGCACAGGGCTGCAGAGATGACCATTACACAAACTACCTGTCTCAGAACTCACTGTGGCCTTACCCTTGCATAAACACAGACAAACTCGTGGTCTGTGTGGGATTTGTGTAAAGGGGAATATATATGCATTTGTGAGCAGGCATATGAGCCCTGCAGGTTGGCTCAGCTGCGTCCAGGTGTGCTTTTGCAAGACTGCCCTGTCTCTGCAGCAACGTGAAGCTGTAGCATTTTGGCAAGTGATAGCATACGTGGTCTAACACAACTGTCCTGACAAAAGTGATGATAATGGTGAAGATGTCATGGAAGAGGCTTCAGTAAGGGCTACCAGAGCGTGCAGGCAGTGTTGCTGCAGCGTGTGTGCTGGTTAGTAGAGCAGCCCCCAGCTCTCCCCTCTTCTTTGCCGTTGATTCCTGGGCTAGGAGGATTCAACTGGAGAGGTACATCAGTGCATGCTACAGTCAAAAGTTTGCTCTGGCTGTGTAGGCGAACCTCTGGGCAGCAAAAGCCTGAGGGTGGGAGGTCTGCAGGGACCACAATGTCTCTGCTAGAGCTGGTCTGGCCCCTCAATAAGTCCTGGGTGCTGCAAGGTTTGGCATCACTCCCCGCCCCAATATTTCAGATACTTTCTCTTCCAGCACAGATTGAAGCCCTACTCATCAGCGCTTCCAGTGTATCGGCACGCTGCTGTCCATCCCCTGCCCGTCTGCAGACTGCCTTCGGGTTCTCCAGCGATGGCAGAGGCAGGCTGCAGCAGGGTCATCCTTGTGGCAGAGCCAGCTTTTCTCTTTTTCCACCCCACCACCTCCACGGTGTCTGCCGGAGCCAAGACGGGTGTGCTCCCAGCCCCCAACAGTGCAAGGCAGAGAGATGAAAGATATTGTTTTTCAGGTGGAATAGCTTCCAAAACGCTACATTTGCAGTCAAAGTGCTGTTTGGAATGCATATGAACCACTGCCTGCAGCAATGAGAAACAAAGCCATTAAAGTTTAGATAGCAGTGTTTTTATTTTTAACCAAATGAGTCAGTCTCCCCTCTAGCTCTGAGCAGGAGAGGGGGAGAAAGTTGGGCATGGGGAGATCAGAAAGCCTTGACCCCACCGAGATCCTGCTGCGGGGAAAGTTCAAGCAACCTACTCAGCTTAATCATGCCTGGAAAAGGTATTTAAACCAAAGTTGCTACTTTGATAGTGCCTTGGTTGGGTGGAATTTTTGTTTGTTTCCCTGGATTTTAATAATAATAATAATAAAATTAGATTTCAGGACACATCCTGCATCTCTTTTTCCTCCCCACATGCAGAAGGCCCCATGTTGCCTTTCCTTCTTCTGCATCCCTGCCTGGGGGAGGTTGAGGCCCAACCTGTTTCCAAGTCTAGAAGGTGGGCTTGGGATACTGCAGGTTTTCCTTCAAGCTCCCCTGTTAATAAAAACAGGCGGAGGGAAGAGGATGACCCAGGCAACCAGCCTGATATGTGTGTTGAGTGTACGTGGTGTCTATGTGTATGCATGCGGGTGTGCTCCCTGCCAGATCGAGGCAAGGCTGCAGCCTTCTTACTATGCACGTCCAGTGCCCAGGCAGGAACTGCATTTCAACAAGACATCTACCTTCTTCTGCACCATGGCCCAGTCTATTCCTCTAGCAGTTTCTCTCTCCATCCCAGCCTGTTTCCAAGGTTCCTATCCCTGTAGCATCTATAAGATGATGTATCCAGCTGTTAAAAAATGCCTGTGCTCTTGCCATCATCCTGGGCTGCTTCTCTGAGAGTGCAAAAGGCTCAGCACTCCAGCCCCAGACACTTGAGCACACACTTAATTTAAAGCTAAGGCTTAGGCCCTCGCGCTGAATTGGGCAGTGAGTGCTCAGCCACTTGCAGGGAAAAAACCTCAAATACATGGAAAATTACAAAATTACATTCCTGCCTCTATTTATTATTTTTCCATGCCATATGGAAATTTATGTAAATATAGAAATGAGAAACAGGCCCTGGAGCTCTGGTGAGTTCGCCAATGTGCCACTAGTGCTCAAAACGTTGGCCATTGTTGATGCTTTAGGAGAACAGAGTCAGAGAAATCAGTTCTGGCTCCAAGAGTTGTCCAGAGACATGGCTTCATTTTTGTTCAACACAATGCCTACTGTTCTCATGAAAAAACATCCCAGACTCCCCCAGCTGCTCCAGTGAGAGCTGGCTGTTCAGCCCAATCCCAATCAGGCTCAGAAAACCAAGGCTCATCGCATGCATTTGGCTATGGAGCGGACTCTTCTGCAAGCAAATTCCCTTTACCAAATTTTGCATATGAAGGGTGTGGATTTGCAGACAAGCTGTGCATAGGCAGGTTAAATCTCATGGTATCCTGAGGAGTGTGTCCATTTTGATCAACTGTTGGGGGTTTGGGGCTCTTCCACTTCCACTCCCCACAAGTATAAGGTCTGATCCCATATGTGCTTCTCAAATGACACTGATGCTTTTCTGAAAGCAGAGGTAGTAACAGGAGGCAGAAGGGGAAGCTTACCAACCCGTATGTATTATAGCCATCTCCATGTGTTTTTAAGCTATGGGGTGGTGTAACCTGTTCCTTTTTGGATCCCACCTCTTGGGAAATAGGAAACGTCACTGTGAGCTAGGTACCATTATCTGAGCTGGATGGAGCTGGACTGGACCAAAGGTTCATATCCAAAGTGTAAGTGTTTGTGGGGTTTGTACATAGATATACATTTATATGTATATATAAAATATATATGTAAGTGGGTATGTATGTGTCTAATGTATTTATATCCACAGTTTTAAAAAGTGGTCCTCTTATAGAATCACATCTTCATTTTATTGTCTTTGTTTTTCTAAGATTCAGCAGTCTTTTTTTATGAGATGGGGTTTTTTTTTTAATTATTTCTTGACACAGCTTTGGGAGGAAAGCTGGGATCTGCAGAAGAGAGGGAGAAGTTTGAGCAAAATTTTCCTGGAAAAAAATAAATGCTGCTCCTGTGAATTAAAGCTGGGAGAAAAAAACCCCTCCCAGATATGCAATTTCTTTGCTTGTTATTAATTATTGGAAGTTCAAACATTTTTGGCATAAACATTACCACTTGTGCTTTGAATATGTATAATGCTTTATATGTGCTAAATGTTGTCACTATTTCAAAAGATTTATGTCTTGAGTAAATTATGATTTGGATAATTGCATTCTGTCTACCAAAATCCATCCTGCAGCTTCACTGGAGTGTGGAATCCACCTTCGCTGCCTGGCCTGCACCACTTTGTTGTGCTGCGATGTGTGATTAAACATCTGCTCCCTGTTCCCTGTGGAAGCAGGGATGCATTTCAGTGGAAGGGTCAGAGCTGGTGAGGTAATGCCACTTGATAGAGGTCTGCTCACAGCAGGGAAAGGCAAGAGTGTTGAGGCCATAGTTGATGGAGTAAGTGGAAAAGGATTTGCTTTTCCATGGCGCTCACTGCTTTGGAAGTTTAAGACAGTTTTTTGTGGGCTAGGCAGGCATTTCAAAAGAAGCTCCAAATTTTGTGTGCCCAACGTTTGGCTCCACAGCAGCCTCTGTCCTGACCGGACTGGAGACCAAACACACCCTCACTTTGGTTGATTGCTCCCTGGAAAGATAAGAGGAATCTTCATGCTGGGGTGCGGAGCAGGCTGTGAAGTCGCATGAAAGTGGTAGCTTCCCATGACGTGCTAAACAGATGCTGAGGTTAACAGTGGAACTCAGACTCCTCAAGGTCTTTCTCTTCAAGATACCCATCCCTGCCCATTAAAGTCAGTATTTTGCAGTATAATGTAGATATATCCAAGCTGGTCATGGTTTGCTGGCCCAGAGGCTGGCTGTGCTCTGCTTCAAGCTTTCCTGTGTTTCAATGGTGAGCTCTGTAACACTGTGAGTAGATAGCAATTCATGGTTACATCTGCATTGCAGGTGCACTTAAAGGTGTGCTGTCTATTCAGGGTGGCATGGGTGGGAAATGAGCACAGGGCCTTGTGATAGGGGTCCGAAATGGTTCCCCGCCAACAAGGAGGAGGTAGGTGTGGACCATATCAAGCTCTGAGGCTGAGTAGGCTGAGTTGTCTCATGGAAACAGGGCCCTTAACACTTAAAACATTTTGAGCTGGGTCTGTAAGGACACTTTTCACCTCCTTTAGGCTTCTCTTATCTCTGAAGTGGGCACTGTCTGTGACAGAGACAAAGCAATGAGCGCCCACCAGTATGTCTGAAGGATCCCCTGAAGTGCCTGCAAAACTGGTGCAGTTGGTGTAAAAACAGACAGAAAAGCTTCCATCAAGAAACATTTATTTCCCCAGGGTTGTTTCACTTGTATGAGTAGAATCAGCAAGTTCCCACTTCAGCCAACAGCTCTTGGGAGGGGTCTGATGTTCAGCAAATGCTGAGGCACCTTTAGCTTCTCCAGCAGTTTCAGCAGAAACAATGGGTGTTGCTCAGCGCTGTGCTGAGAACCCTGAGCTCTCCTGAACAGGGAGATTAAGGGAAGGAGAACAATTATGTGTTTGTCCTTTAGTCCTGAGTAGGTTGGGAGCAGGAGCAGGTAAACGGAATTTGATTTTTTTTTTTTTTTTCACCATAGTCACTTGGGTCCAGAGCTGGATCTGTAACAGGAGAGACATGATTCTACTGATAAAACCAAGAGAATCTGCCTTCAAGGACTCTCCAGTGGGATAGGACTAACATGAGTCATCAGCCATGGTAGTGAATAGGGATATTAACATACTTTTGACTAGCATTTGCTAGCATGAATGCAAACTAGACTGAATGTGACAAATCCAGGAGTCATCAAGCCTCCTGTGCTCCAATGCATTACTAGTACACATAACTCAGTAGCTCTGCTGTGGCATATTTCTTGTTCGTATGCACAGTGTGTGCAAGACCAGTATGTCCTGTATACATTTGGCTCACCAGGCGGGACTTTTTCGCAGAGCTAATTGCTTCACAAACAATGGACATTTTTGCAGGTTCCATCATTTTTCAGCTTAGTGTGACAGGCACTTACAACCAGGCTGTTGCTATGTGGAAGCAGCGGCCACACTGCATTGCAGCAGGCATCTGGACAGCGCAGATCTGAAAGGGGTGATGTGTCCAGATGTGCAGGACTCACTGCACCTGTGCTGTGGAGGTGATCTGTGCGTTCTGACTTCTGTTGTTGCTACTCTGAGTGACCGGACAGAAAACCAAAGTCCTCAAATTCACCCCAGATCAAGTTCTCAGGTGGAGAAAGAAGTCACATCTTACCACTCCCAAATATATGGTAGCCCTAGAATGAGCTTGTTTTGGGGTGCAGATTATCTGGCACACCACTGTATTGGTGGATGCTCTTGAAAGCCTATGGAACCAGGAATAAAAAATGTAAATGCGGGTAACAGAACCACACAGAAGCATCCTCTGCTGAGAGCTGGCTTGTTAGTCCTTGGGACTAACAGTTTTTCCTGGTAAGTTCAGCAGATTTTCAGGGCATGAAACGTGACCTCACTATACACACAAAAACTTGCTGTTTTATACCTTACTGCCAGCATGGATCTTAATCAACCAGAAAAACTCAAAATGACAAACAAACAAGAGACAGCTTTGCTATCTGAGGTTCATTAGCTCCTAGCGACCTTTTAAATCTGCAAGAAACCAAAGAGAAATGTTCAGAAAACGGGAGGGCTTTCAAGTCATTTTGCCAGTAATTTCCACCTATTCCCCAGTTCCCCTTCAATAATGAATGGCATTTCTTGATTGTTTTCCCGAGGTTTGTATTTATCTGAGCAAATGTAGACTGCAGCTTTGACCCACAATGTATAGGGGATGGGAGGTAGAGTCTCCCTGGAGGAATGGTGCGTACTTTGTGTCTTGCAAGGTTATTTGAAGCCGACTCTCAAGGGCATCGTCGTCCTCATCTGTGAGGCTGGAAATGTGAGCAAAGGGCAGCCTATTTCATGCTTGGCACAAACACACACCAGGGAGCCATCAGCACTGTGCGCTGCAGAGGGTTAGATGTAGGTTCATGAGGAGAAGATAATAGCCAGCACAGACCTGGGCTCTGGGATACATCCAGCACGGGGAAAGGGAAGACAGGTAAAAGCTGAATGTGGATGACACATTCTTTGGCATGCAGATATCCTGCCCCTCGGCCATGGGAACCAGTGAGCAGAGAGCAGTGACTGAGGGCGTCACTTCGTGGATACAGATGGGCCAGTCACCAGGTTGCTTCCCCAAAGCAGGCTCTCAGGGCCAGCTCCTCAGGAGCTGTGAACAGACCTCGCTTTTGGTCTACCTGAGGCTAGCCCTCTGCATCTTTACCTGGAGTTTTCTTTCCTGGGGGACTTCTTTGAAACATTCGGCTTTCTTGTGTAACTGGAACAGAGGCAGCAGGTGGATCCCTCCAAGAAGCAGAACATCTGTCTTCTCATCAGTCCTCTTTGGCTTGAGATCTAGTCACCTTCTCCAGGTGGAATGATGACAAGAGGATCATTGCTGGAGTGGAAAGAGAAGGGCTGTTTTAACTATAAGGAAAACCATTTGAGGCCATCTTGTATCTTCTCAGAAAGTGCTGTTCTGTTGGGACCGTAGCTGAGGAACTACTGATTGTAGATGGAGAACAGAGAAAGGCAGACAAAGCATCAGCAAGAGACAAAACATTCAGCGTAGGCAGAATAAGGGGGCCCTGAGGGCACCTCTGGAAGATGTTTTCTGTGTTTTACTGACTTGTTTTGATGGGAAAAAAAGATTTTTCAAAGAAGAGATATAAAACATCACATGTGTATTTACAAGACTGTAGTCTTCCCTAACAACCTCCATGAACTCCCTCCATTGAAGAAATAAGTTGAAGAACTTCTGAAAAGAGAGAGAAACTAGAAGATGAAAGCATAGGCTAGAGAATGGAAACTCCCTTTCCTCCTGCCAAAAGAGAGCTTGCAGTGGGACCTGTCCTTTCAGCCTGAATGTAGCCCCTACTTACGTCACTGGGAGTTACTGAGACCCAGTAGGACTGGAATCCAGTTTCATCCAGGCACTGAGATCCACTGGCAGCATGGAGGAAGAGGAGCCCAGGGCTGAAGAGCGATGAAGCTAGAAAAGGTCTATGTCACATAGGAGCAGCTGGGAAGGATAATTTGCCATCTGTGCTAAGTGGTTTCACCCCAGTGCTGTCGGTCACACCAGAATGCAGAATCGCAAAGAGACCTCATATTAATCGTTGGGAGGGGAGGGAAAGGAGGGGGAGAAACCATCTGTGGAAGGGAATCAGGCCAGTATGTGGCCTTGGAGAGTCACATCCAGAGGGGGCTGAGCTAGAAAGCACCTGGCATGTATCTGGCACCTGTGAGACCGTGCAACAGAGATGCTGAGAGCAGCTGTGGAAAGTACATGGCTCAGGCTGTGAAGGGACAGCAGGTACAGGCTGATAGTGTTGGGGATTTGGAAAGGAGGAGGTGTGCTGACTGTGCTTTGCTCCAATAGCTAGACCATTGGGTTTCTCAGTGTGGGGCTCTCCAACAGCCCGCCTTCCCTGCTGCTACGTGGAATGGGCTACCACTGTGGAAAGCAGGAGGAGAAGCCTTTGGGGGCTAGGACAAGAGGGTAAAGAGTTTGCTTAAAGGTGTGTAGGAGCTGGAAAGGAAAAGGGTGCGTAGAAACAGCTCCTGTGGCCCATCACAAAGTAAGTCAGATTGCTGTTGTGGTAGATGCTGACTCAGATGCATGCAGGAGGAGGTCTTAGGGAATGGACTTCATTGCATGTTCATCTGTCACTGACGTTTACACAGGCTCTCTTGCATACTCGGTGGATAATTGCTTTCAGTTTGAGTAATTCAAACAGGGAGAATAAAGTAGAACCTGCTTTCAGTCTCAGTCACTCGTATGTCTTTGTGATGCGATACGCTTTAAAGTTGCCTGTAAATTCATATGGGAAGCCCTAATGGTCTTTAATTTTTAGGTCCACCGTTCAGTGCCTCTCTTCATTAGTCTCCCAGCCTGGAAGACCAGTGAGCAGAGGATCTTCCGAGCAGAGGTTAATGCACTGCAGTGTTGGGGGCAGAATCCTTGACAGGATAAGCCACCTTTTTCTCCCAGCTTTCTGACAGAACTGCAATCCTATAACAAACCAAAGGGGAAACTAAGAAGTGTTGATAGGCTTCTTTTCTCCTGGACTGTTAATTCAAATCTGGCTCTAGGCCATTAGTGTTTTCACACTATTACCTTCTAATGGCTTCTTGCTCTTGGCTCAGCTCTTACTTGGTAAGTCACAGCTGTGTGCATTGTTAGCTATAGGCTCCCAGTTAGCCTCTTGCTGGGAATCTCAGTCAAGATTATGACTTGTGTCCGTGTTATGAAAATAGCCCGTGTGTAGCAGCTGCTGTCAAGTACTGCTCCTTCCAGCACTCACTCAACAGGTGTTATGAGCTGTTTTCCTACCGCCATGGATGGGATCAGCTGTTCCAACAGAAGGTGCGCTTGTAATCCATACCCCCTCGCTGTGCCGTCTGGGTCACACGGAGCTGCTGATGAACCCGTGACAGCTTTTGCTAAGGGAGCTGCATCTTTTAGCTCAGATGCTGGAGAATTGCAATGCAGAGGTCTGCAATACATAGAGCTGCACTTTTGTCTCTGGATTTCATACCCTGCTAGAGGGGACAAAGTACCTAGCAGACTCTACTGTGAAGGGTTGAATGTGACTGTGCCCATGCTCTCTGGTCTGTTGCTGAGAGAGACAAAGCTACACTAGATAGCTGTTGCAAAGTCTGACTCCTTTCCATGGGGCAGGAGTAGAAGTCTGATTTTTCCACCCCTGTCCATCAAGACTGGACTTTTTTTCCCCAAAATTTATACTCCAAACAGGTATGGATACAGGAAAATCCCATGGCCTCTTATACCAGAGGTCAAGCTAGGTTGTCCCTTTGGCCTTAGGATCTATGTTTCCATGACAAGATCACATCAGAGAGCTAGGTAGAGCAGTATGGCGTAGGCACTTCTAGGACCAGATACATGAGAATGGATAAGCATCAATGTTTGCACGGCATACAGTGGGATTCAGGCATAGCTGTAGGACAGGTGGATTAGGACTCAGCCCTGCTGTCTCTTTTGTATGCTTATTCTGAGGATAACACAGGAGATTTCAAGGTGCAGGTCCAGCTGACTGGCGTGAAATTAATTTAAAATTCAAAAACTAAATTGGAAAAAAAAAAGCCTCTAAGAGTTCCATGGAAAATCAATTACCCAGCATGCGAAGGTGACGCTGAGAACACTGCTCCACAAAAAGGGCAAAATTCCCTGCAATTTTAATCTGTTTTTCCTGCAATTTCCCTCCCATCCCTTGTGATGTTTTAAGAGATGGATGACTTTCTTTCTCTAGTTTTAGATATGCTTATTGGGGCTGGAGGGTGGAGAGACCAAGAGAGAAAAGACTGTTCCAAAAAATGTAATTAAGATGATATTACTATGTGAATTACATACTATATTTTGTTTAGAGCCATTATTGGCTGGAATGGCTCTGAAATTGAATTGTGCTGCAGATTCCTAGCTGATTTTACCCACACTCACTCACGGTCAGGGATTGCATTAGACCTAGAGAAGAAGAAAGCGTGGATGGAGGAGGGCATCCAGCTGGGGAGGAGGGGCTCTGTAAATAATTTCTTCCCGTGCAGAAGCTTTCATCAGACAGACAAACAACCCACATTAAAAATTACTCTTCACCCCATTGAGCCAAACTGGCTTGATGCATGCACCACTAGCTGGTATTTAGCTGTGGGGACAGTGAGGACGTCTTGCTGCCCTTAATCATGTCTCCTCTGCTGAAATGGTCATTTGTGGTGGAGGAGTTCAACGTGTATTTGCTCGCCGCAGACTGGCTGAGGAAGGGAGAGATGCTGTACAGCCATTAAAAGCACTGACTTTCCCCTGCTTTCAGTCAATACCGCTCTGAGATGGGTTTGAACATGTGACCGAGGAGCAAACAGCTCATCAATCTCATCTCTCCTCGCCTCCATGCCCTGATGTCCTTCTGGAGCTGCAGTGATGGGCCAAAGGGCAAGAGCATCCCCACCAATGTCGCGCTTTCCTCTGAGTATGCTCCCAGGTCTCTCTGCTTTGCTCTTTTGGGATATGAGGCTTTCACACCTTCTGCCTGTGGCTGCAGGAGGATGAGCGGTGGTGGGAAGGAGAGAGCTTTTGACAGGGTCGCTGTAGGGTGTAGGACACTGGGGCATGAGCGGCTCAGGAGGGTCTGATGAGGGAGAACAAGGGCATGGAGGAGATGTGAAGAAATAAGAGCTAACATCAACCTCTATGTCCTCTCTCCAAGGCAAGAGCTTCACAGAGACAGGGAGAAGAAGGGATGATAGGGACAGTTTCTCACGAGGAGGAGCGTGAAGGGGCTCAAAGTCCAAAACGTCTTGCTATAGCTCCTGTGAGGACACACAGCTGCCTGGGGGCACTGAAAGTTCACGTGTGCTTATCAGGGATGGCATGAAGAGCACAGGGGCCACCTCACCATGGCGGTGTCATCTACACAAGGTGGCAATCACCGGCAGAGCACAGGGTGGGGAGCTGGCTGGCATCCCTGTCCTTGGAAACTTCAGCTTGCAAAGGCCAGTGCTTCAGTCTGTCTTTGCAGACCCTTGAGTCTTTTGGTGTCTTGAGTTCACAGCTGTTTGATGGAGGTAAAAATACTCTGCTGGATGGCACAGGGGTTTAGTGAGTGATTTACCACATGGGCAGCAGGAACAGAAGCAGCCAGGTTTTCTGTGGTGCTGTTGTTTGTGGCCTCTCTGATGTCTAATAAGGCTCCTGTCTCTTTCCTCTACTTGGCCACCTATTCCTTATGCAACCGGTAGGAACATGATTGCTTTGCATTAGATACTCTGTTAAATTGGTTGACACTGGCATGCAGGTTCAGAAGTTATGGGGAAGGGAGAGATGAGAGAGAGACACCGCCACCACCCCACCCCCCCATCAGAGCCACAGAAATTCAGAAAATGAAAAAATTATGAGTTGCTGCTGTGCAAGAGAGATTCACAGCTGAGGCATGGGGAAAGGTAGGTAAGAAGACTTAAAGCTGTTGTGTGTTAACATTTATATCCTCATTCCGTGATTCTTTGTTCCAGTATTCAGGTTTTTGTTTCTTTGTTCCCTTTGGCACCGAGGCATTATCCGTTTGCATACTATACTCTCAGTTTCTCTGCTTTGGTTTTAAGATCAGCTGTATCAGTGCACGGTGGTGATGAGGGTGCTGCTCATCGGGGGAAGAAGTTTGCTGCGTGATCAGACATGGCATGGCCCTGGCAGCCAGCAGATGCGCCCTGGGAGGGCTGTGCCAGGGAGAGGTTTTGGAAGAGCTGCCATCTGCAAAGGGGGAGAGGAGAAATATTTCTTGTCTCAGCTTTCCTTAAACCATGTCCCATCTGAATAAAGTGGGGGAATTAGAAGGGGATTATCTACCGGCAGGAGAGGTGTAATTCATTCCTGCCACTGTCCGCATGTCAGGTTTGATTTTAATTTCAGATAATGTCAAAGCCAGATTTAAGCCCTATCATCTAGGTCGGAAAAAAGACCCATCCTTCCCACCCATCTCACTGAGCTGCCAGGACAGTGACTGCCATCCCTCCCTCCTCTCCCTTCAAACACACTTGGGTCTTGGCACACTGCTAAGGCTCCTGCATGGGAGCTTGGACCCCTTCCCCATCTCCTCCCCAGATCCTGTCCCTGGGCAGCAGAGCCCCGCTATCCTCCATGCATGATGCCCAGGATGCTTGCAGGGTACCAGGACGCTTTATCTAGGGACAAGGAAAGGGACCTGGGAGGCACAGATGTACTGTCATTCATGGATACTTGGGAAACGAGCTTCCAGTGTGGGAGAGTGTGCGAAAGGCAGGGAGAGGTGAGGGATGGCTGGGTCAACCATTAAAGAACAAGGTGGAACCAGCATTGGTAGAGCTCCCTGTTGTGCCTGGCTGTCCCCCAGTCCCCTTCCTGGGATGCCTGCAGAGTAAGAAAGGGTTATTGATTTTTTGGGGGGGGGGGGGGGGGGGATATTCCTGCCTTTGCCAGAGACATACAGAAACTAGGAACACTTAGAATGGCATCATCAAATGAAAAAGACCCCTAAACTAGACACCTGTATCTGTACTTGACAGCTAATGAGAAGCGGCATGCATGGGGGATGTTTTACCTTTCTTGGAAGTCACAGCTTTGGTGGTTTAATGCTATTCCTCCCTTGGCCTCTCCTTTGCGCATGTTGGGTTAGAGTCAGCTCTGCTCAGCTCCAGGACTTGTGCTCCTGCTAGCTGTGGCTCTTTGTGTTTGCAGATCGATGCTATGGGGCCTAAAAAATGGAGGCATTTGGCTGGAGTAAGGATGCTCTTAACTGCTTTGAGATCTTTGGATGGAAGGAGTGGAAGTGCCTGGTTATGTCTTCTTCCCTGAGTGAATGCAGACACAGGTAATTCCTGCTTCTGCTCATACAACATTTAAAGCAAAGTGCTTCTGACAAACAAGGGGGAAGATGGAGTTTATTAAAAATAAAAAAAAACTCTTGAGATCTGATCAGGCACTGATAACTCCTTCTGGGTTTTACTAGTATTTTGTTCTATTTCTCAGTTATTGCAGACGGCGGCGGTGAAGAAATGCTCCTCTGATATTGATACAATGGGCCTGCCATGGAGCTGCGTGGATGGGTGATTTTGATGTTTATCATGACAATTAATGTGCTAGTGGACTCTTTTCATTACAACTGTATTGAATCAGAGACAGTCAATCCAAGCAACCAGCAGGGTTTTCCCACTGAAAAAAAATATATTGGAAATATGATTAAAAAATAATAAAAATAAAGGAATGGTCCTGATGCTCAGCATGCCTCTTCATCCCTTTGTTTGCTCTCTCCATCCTTCCCCAGATGAAATTCAGCTCTGCTCAGCAGCTATTCCCAGCTGTACTGCATGTACCAGCACGGGCCACAGCCTGGAGCAGGACACCACCTCGGGGAAAGGTGGCCAGGCTCATGCTTGTGGCTTTGACTCCTGCATCAGTCAGTTCTCCTCTCCACACTTCATTACAGAGTACAGGGATAACTGTTCCTGCCTTCTTGGAGATGTGGAGTGGCAGTGAGCTCAGCTCATATCATAACCCCATCATCTAGGTTTAACAAAATTCAGGTTTTGGAAAAAGTAAATCATTTGCATTTTAGTGCATTTTACCATGTCTGCAGTGAGTTGTTAACATAAAAGCGTGCCCTTGGGAAAGGGCCATTTCACTTTTCCATAGTACCAATATGCACTATGACTTCCATGTCACATTGTGGCAACACTGGACAACATCTAGGGAAGAACTCACATGTCCCAAATAATATGAAGAGTCATGAAGCAAAGAGGAGTGATGTGAATAAGGTCAAATTTGGTTCGTCTTGCCCAGCTAGTATGAGATTTGCATACCTCACTGCAGCATCCCAAAGAAACCTGGAATCCAGTTCAACTTTTTTCTACATTCATCGTACTCTGCCCATGAGTACCAGCAAAATTATGCCTCTGCTCAACTCTGCCTCCCCTGGCTTTTACATACTCTAGAGCAATGCAAAAGGTGTGTTGTGAGGTCCAGCCTGCACCACAGATGGAGCATGTGGATTGTTCCTACAAAAGATAAGGTCTGTGCCTCAGAGCTATGCAGAAGTCCAAGATTTTGGGGATTATCAGGGGCTGATGTGCTGGGGAGACCTAAAGCCTAGGTTTGGAGACAGCTGGTGGTGGCTTTGTATGCTTCTCTATGCTGGAGAGAAGCTGGATCTGCTTCAGGCTGGCACTTCCTATGTTTCAAGGGATGAATGGGTCCACGTTCCTCCTAAATGTTTACAAGGTCTTCGGCATCATATGTGAGCATGCCTGCAGAGCCCTAAGCACGGGTTCCTGTCATGTCCCAACACACCCAGATTTCCTAACACGTTCGGTAAATGAGTGGACACCACAACACACCCAGTGTCACTGGAGTCCTTTTTGAGGCTCCAGGGAACCAGACACATCCCTTCAGACTGGGGGTCTGTGAGACGGCACTGATGGGTGTTTCAGAAATGCCCAGCAATGACTTAGTCACTGCTGGTCAAATGTCTGGAACGCACAGTTTGATCAAGGAAAAGAGCCTGATGTTAGCTGAGTTAGTCCAGTGATGAGCAAAAAACTGCCGTGAGCCAATACCATATATCTGATTGCTGTGTTTGAAAAAATCCCTCATGTGCCGTAAATCTGGCAGCTCTCAGGGAGACAAACCAAAACTAAATAAACCCCCTGTTTTGTTTGCATTTGAACCCAGGCCTGCATCTCAAACAAAACTGTTCTGTCTCACAGGCACGGATGATGGGGGAAACTGAGGCACGACCAAGCCCCGACCTCCATCCCTGCCCGCCATTATCATTAACTCGCACAGCTGCGAGGGCAGCAATACATACAGGAGCTCTGGGAAATGCTCCTATTGATCGGAAATGAATAATTATCACCCGCTCCCTGTTCCAGGGCCTCGCGGTGAGTGGAAGAGCGGAAGCACTAAGCGGGATTAATAACTACTTTTCATTACTTTTAATGCAAACTATTGATTTTAAAGTGTTGTAGGGTATGACAGTTTATTACAATAAGACAATAAAACAGACTATATGAAATAATTGAGAATAATCTCTTCCCTTTTCCTGCGCGACGCGAGGACATTATGTTCTGTGCATGTGGAGACATTTATGGCAAACTCTATCCAGCAATGGCAGCTTAAGCACTCTATAAAACAGCACTTTGGAGCTGGAGTATTATAAATAATAGGCAATAAAACTGGTAAATGGGGCTTTAATTTGATTCCATTATGTCACCGAATGACAGGAAGGAGGGGTAGAGCAGCAGCGAGGGGATGCGACGCCGAGCTCAGTTTGGGAGCCCTGGATGCGCAGCGGCGGAGTGGACCACACCGGTGCCAGTGAGTTCAGGTCGTGCCAAACCCCAGCCCAGGCGTGGGCTCGATCCCGGCAGGCGACAGCCAGGGGGTCCCTGCAGGGCTCCTCGCTGCAGCCAGCGCAGGAGGTGGCAGCAGGGACGCTACTGTCACAGGACTTAAGGCTGGCGGAGGATGGTCAGGTCCCCATCGTGCCAGGTACTGCCCAAACGTTTGAGGTACTATCCCAAAACCTCCACGCTGCTGCCTCATCTCTGACTGCTGGGGCTGTCTTTTCCAGGCTTCCTGTCCCAAACCGGCCAGCGTCCCCCTGCCAGCGCTGCCCTTCCCAGCCCGGATTTGGTAAGCAATGCACAGCGGCAGGAGGCAGCGAGCGACAGCCCTCCGGGGAGATGCCTCTTACTATTCGCAGCAGAAACTCTCCTGATTTAGAGCCGCTGCCTGCCAAGGACCGGGGGTACACCTGATTATCACTGCTCAAATCAAATATACCCCAAAGTGTGCTCAGCCAAAATGACCGCTGTGAAGAGATGGGCTTTATTCCTCAGCACACTGGAAAATCAGCGCAGTGACTCCTCGCTGGGCGCTCTGTGCAGGGAGGATCTCTGCAAAGCCTCGGGAGAAACCACTGTGTGTCGTCACCGCTTCCCGGCAGGGATGCCCATGGCACAGAGGGATGGTATTCGGGATGGGGCAGGTGGTGCAGGGGACCGTAACAAACCACACAGCCTTCGGCTCAGGGCTACTGCCTCCCATCTGAGTGCTGAGAAAGCCATTACCAACTGATGGCTTTGCAGGGCCCAGTGATATGTGAAATGAGCTGGGAGTCTCAGCCCAGTGGTTTCCACTGTAAAGCTGTTTCCGCTAATTGGGTCCCTCCTCATCAAAGCTGCAGAGTAAATGTACCAAAGAGATCAAGGGCCAAATGTGGAGAAGGCACTGAGGAAGCCCTGGAGATGTTTAAGTGCCATGATGCATGGTTTCCTCCAGCTCATCAGTCCACACACCCAGCTCTCATGCTGTCCATATACCCTCTGCCCATCCTCACCCCTTACACTCTGCCTAAAAACTCCTCCCAAGCCCCAGAAAAAGGGCCCAAAGGCTCTGGTACAGGGAAGCACCTGGACAGGGGCTGATCTTGATGCAGGGATGGGTCTTTTCCCCTCCCTCTGATCCTGGTCCTCAGAAGCAT
Source organism: Haliaeetus albicilla (assembly GCF_947461875.1). NCBI lineage: Eukaryota > Metazoa > Chordata > Aves > Accipitriformes > Accipitridae > Haliaeetus > Haliaeetus albicilla. Next base: position 14,353,075 of record NC_091508.1, read on the forward strand.
CAGAAAGGTTGGCCCTGGGAGAGAGGAGGTGAAGGCAGTTATCATAGCCCTGTGGTTTAGCCCTGTGCCTGGAGCATGAAATGAGGCTGGTCAGGACCTACATGGACCTTCCATGGCCCAGGGGGATTATGCTAAATTGCTCTGCACTGGCCCAGTTAATGTCAAATTGGAACGGACTGGAGAGGAGTGAATGGCCAGGACCTTGAGAACAGTGGTGGGGCAGTCACATCTTACCTGAAGTCAGTCCTGCAAACTTGGTGATGGGGTGCTGCCAGCTGCATTTTGCAGCCCTGAAGAGCCTCCACCAGGAAAAGTGCTCCCCTGGAGATGTGCTGTACAAGCTCCTCTCCTTTTCGCCCCTCCCGTCCCCCTTGCTCCACCAGACAGCATGTCTCCTACACACGTCTGCAGCAGCCCCAGTCCCCCTGCACGCATCATTATTGCTGTGAAGATTTTTGCAAAGTGGGGAAGAAGCGAGCCAGTGGCACTTCTTCACTTTGTTTTCAGTTCCAAAAAACCCAGCTCTTCCCAGATTCTTCTGTAGAGAATTTCAGTGTCCCTGGGGTTTTTCTAGCCTCTTGCCTAAGCATATAATCAGGCAGGACTGTTTTTTAGAGAGGGGATTACACACACAATAAAGCAGAAGAGCCCCATTGGAGCTACCACAATCTATTAGGATCTGCGCTCTACCCAAAATAAGCAGCACAAAGGGAAACACTGAACTAACTTTGCTGCATGTGCTGTGGAGGCAAGAAGGAGGTTGGGGCTCTGGATTTTAATGGGCTTTTCTTTTGGTCCATGCATTCCTATTGCATCAGATATGTGCGTGTCCCCCTCCCATGGCCCTGAACGCTGATGATGATGCAGCAGCAAGCATCAATCCTGGGGGGGTGAGAGGCAATATTTACTGCTTTGTGCCTGAGACTGGTAGCTTGGCATGGAGGTCTGTGCCAGAGGAGACAGACTGCAGAGAGGGCAGGGAGCAAAACTACCGGGAGAGAAAAGAGCTGCTGGCTGGGACCCGTTGTGGGAAAGACCTTGCAGGGAGCGAGGGGAGGTTGGAGATGGGAGAGAGACCTACCAAAACAGGGGAGAAACACTGCAGCCAGCCCCACCTGCTGAGTACAGGAGAGCACAGGTCATTCCTGATGCAGGGAACTGACATCCAGGATTAATTGGGGTCTGCAGGAAGGGGGAGAAGACAAGGCCAGCCAGGAGAAGGGGCAGAGGGGAGCAAGCTGACTTTTGGGCAAGTGGACCTGTTCCTGCTGGGTGTGAGGTTGGCTGGCAGCATTGCCGTGGCAACTGGCAGCATACCAGGAGGAGGAGGAAGAGGAGGAAGCAGAGGAAAAGCAGGCCGGCATGCCTCACCATGGGATTTGAGTCGGGGGGAAGTTTTGCACCAGGAGAGAAAATGCGGCATAAACCCACGGGGAACGTGGGGATCTTGGGTCCGTGGTGCCCACTGTCCCCTGGCCGCGGAGGAGGCCATGTCCAGCTCTCTTCCCTTTAACACACCCCAGTGAACAACCACCCCATTTTAGTCTCCGTTAGACCTGAACTTCTTAATATTACTAGGAGCAATGCATTTTCCTGCACCGTAGGGGTATCCATGAAAAATAACTGTTTAGAGGCGTTCAGGCACTGGGAGAGCTGGTGATGAATAAACACCCTGCTGCAGGTCATTGAATTTTACGTTTTTTCTTCAGCTACCCAAGAAGGGTTACAGTAGGGGTACAGATTTCTTCACACCCTTTTGTCTGTCTAGTAAATCTACCAACTAAAGCCTTTCAGGAAATAAAGGGTGATATGCTCTGAACACACAAACTTCTCCACACACGCAAGCACGTACACATGCACACACAGATGCAACTCTTCATTTCAATGCACGGGGAAATTGGTTTAATCTCTTGATGGAAAATCTGTGTTTAGTCCCAGAAATGGCTTTCCACACTTTTTTGCTATTGCAACCCTGATGATACACCTGGAGGAAATAAGCAGTCATCTGTAATTACATGGCTAATGAGAGGTATTGATTAATAAGGCAGGGCCAGGCACACCCCGTATGGGACAGGAGGGGGCTGAGCACAGACCCCAGCATGTGGCAAAGACCCAGAGAGAGGCCTGGGTAGGCAAGAGTTGTACAAAATGGATGCCTGGAAGGTGAAGCAAAGAGAGAGGACTTTGCCAGGAGACTCAGCCAGCCTCTCTATCTGAGAAATCAGGCTGTGAAAGCAGTGAGAAGCAGGTGTGAATGGTTTTCTGCCTGCCTCAGGATGGGGCTGGGAATGGAAAGCTGGGGTGGTGTGGAGGAAGGGATATTTCTGCATTTAATGTCTCTCCCTGCGTGCTGGCTCCAGGCCACCCAGGCTGAATGCTCACAGTTTGTGCTGAAGTGTTGGAGAACTGAAAGGGCCTGAGGCTGTGCTGGCTGGTCCCTGGCATCTTGCATTTCAAATGCCCTCAAAATGATGGATTTGATGCTTCCCCTTTTATTTATTACATTTAAAGCAGTTTTGCCAGGGGGGTAGCTCAAGAGAACAGGCAACTTATTTTCCTGAGCATCCCAGGAGCCGGGTTGTTGCACAGCTGCATGCAAGGCAAAAGACAGGACCCCACCAGCAGCCAACTGTGCAGCAGTCTGCTCTCCCTGCGAGCAGAGAGGGGCCAGGGCAAGGCAGGGGTGAGATGGGGAGGAAAGGTCTGCCTGCCTCTGACCTGGCTAAGGAGCGTGAGGCAGCAGCAGCAAGCAGGGAGTCATTTGCTGTGCTTTCCTCCTGACTGCCGGGCAGTTATTATCAACACGACGCAGCTGTAAATGTTCTCTCAGCGGCAGAGACCTGGGAGCTGAGAGTGCAGCTCAGCTGAGTGTGTTATTGGATTATCAACTGATTAGAGCTGTTAAGAGTCCACTCTTGAATAATCAACATGGTGCTTTTTGGCTGCTGTGTATCAGTGGGAGGGGGAGGGAGGCAGAGCAGCTAGCCAGGCTGCTGTTGATTCATGAGTGAGCCCTGGATGTTGCCATTGGCAAGCCCTGCTCAGTGGTGAGTTGCGATACCCACCTTCCCCAGCTCCAGGATGTGCAAGCTGCGCAGCAATGGGGTGTAGAACTGCAGGGGTTCCTCCTCTTTCCCTGGCACAGGTTTCGGGCTGCAGGGTTTCCTGCCAGAAGGGGTAGGGTCTGGAGAGCCTTGACCATGGGGGGAGATGCCCATGCAGCTTGGTGGTGTGCTGATACTTGTGGTGGCCTTGATTCATCATGATCCAGGGCAAGTATGTGGTGCGTTGGAGGCCATGGCTGTCTGTTCGTGGTCTTGGAGAACAGACGTACAGGTCTTGTATGTGGAGATGGAAGAGCTGAATCCCTCTACTGAGCTAATGTAATGGGTGGAGATACTATGGGGATGTCCCACTGCTTGCAAAAGGGACTCACTAGGCAGGGTAAAAGGGAGGGAGACTTTTCCAGTGATGTAAGTGCCAGTGAGGTCAAAAGCTTAGCAAGAGCTTGCAGTGATGCACTGTAGTAGATTCCTGTTGAGATAAGACAAGACAGTGGCCCAGGGATGGAGCTGAGTTAGCAAAGATTAGGCAGGGTGCATTTTAAGTGAAGACAACACAGTGTTCCCTTTCCTCTGCCTCTCCTTTGTACTGACACACAGCAGCATTTGGGTGATAGATGGAGCAATAGCAATGTGCCTGCTGGCCCTTTTCTTTCTCTTTTCCTTATTTCAATTTTTCAAGGTTGGTTTGGCCTGTTGCTGAGTCACAATTTCCCCTGGAGAAGCTTCCTACAGCCACCTTGCAGTAGGACTCATCTTGCTCTCCTTTGATGTGTATTTTTGCTCTCTGGAGCTGAGTTCTTCTGGTGGTCTCTGGCCTGGAGAGCACAATTCACCAGCAACTTCATGGGCCATGTTTATCCCTTCAGTCACACTGTTCCTGTCCCCACTAAAATCAATGGCGTGACACCTGTGTGAGGGGAGAATTTGATAAGGAATAATGAATCACAGACCTACCAACTGTACCCTGATATTCAGGGATACTGAGCGATAAGACTGAGGAGGTGCCTTTCTCTCCCTGTGCTTTCCTCTGAGGAGAACAGTATTCTCCTTTCAGAGACCTGTAGGGGTCACAGTTGGATTGTACAACAGGCTGTGATCCCTTCCTTGGCAAAGGCAACCAGAGCATCACACTGCCCACTTCCTGCTAAACTGTGGGTCAGAAAGCCAAGTGCCCACTGTCCACAGGTCACTGCCCCAAAATCCACCCAGGTGGGCTCCAACCCCTCCTCTGCTCTCTCTGCCATTAAGCTATAGGAGATGCTTCCCATGGGATGTATTTCTTGACTTCACAGAACAGTGAAACCAAATGTGTTCCAGGCTGGAAAGAGCTGGTCTCAAGTTCATGCACAAAAGAGTGTGAAGAACAAAGGTTTTTAACAAGAGGGTGGGAGAAGGAAGAGAAGCCATGCATTAGATAACATGACTTATACATGTACAGTGCAATCAAGGAAAGAGAGAATGTTCTAATTAGTAACTTGCAACCTGTCAAAGAAGGCTCAGGCTGAAGACTTCTGTGTCTGGTTTTCTTGTTCATGTAAATGTTGGTGCTCCATCAAGGTTGGTGCAAAGGAGCTTTGCTTCCTGTTTGTCTACCCTGATCTTACTCAAAACCAGGTAGTATGGACCTTGAAAAGCAAAATCCAGATGGCAGAACTGGAGGAACTTCAAGATATGGGATTTGGGTCTTGGTAGACCTCCAGTGAAGTGAGATGGATGGGGAAGCTCTTGAAACCCTGACCTGGTTTCCTTTGGGATGAGTACTCATCTCTGCAGCTCACTTATGGGGCTGTGCTTGTCCATCTTAGCTTCCATATTCAGTGGAGCCTCCTAGTAACAGTGAAGTCACAGGAGACATGCAGGACCAAACAGACAGCAGTGTGCTAGAAAGAGGACCTGTGCCTGGATAAATTCATACTTCCCATGTGAAAGGAGTTCTCTCAGTAGGGATTTTCTGCCACTATTATACCAAACAGCCTGATCCTTCTTCCTTCTAGTGGATGACTTAAAGCCTCCTTCAGATGAGCCTGATCCAGTCTCCAACATGAGAAGCAGCAGAAACAAGATCATCCATCTTCATTCTCCAAGGTCCCTTTGCAGACACTCACCCACAGGAACAGCCGGTCACTGTCAGAGTCCCCTCCCCGCGCCTGCACTGCACAGGGTCCAGGGAGTCAAAGTAGGATCTGGCTGTGACGCTTAGGAAGATGGACCCTTTCCATTATACGATAATTAAATTGCCTGTAATTATGTTCTTGACAGTGAAATGCAGGCAGTAAATGATCCTAACATTCTGCGCTCCCTCCTTCTTCCCAGGACCCCTCCAGCTGCCCCTCCCCTCTAAATGCTGAATTATTTTACAGTTGATAGTTCCTTAGATTCGCCGACCTTTAAAAGCTGAACACTACATGCCTGTTGAATTTTAATCAATTTATTTTTTTCAACTGGAAATGTCAGACTTCTGTACAGAATTACTTGGTGCCGGCTGATGTGACAAAGACTCAAAGTTCAGCATCTGAAGCCGCGGAGGAGCAGAGAGTTGCGTGCATTAGCACAGATAATTTGCCCGATGTGAAAATGAGAGCGGGAGTGAGGGAGCATATATTTTTCATTAGCTTTGGTTTAGAGGGTTCGGGGACCTGCATTTATTTCATCCAGTGAACTCTGGCCTCATTAAATCCAGACCGTGGCTGGTAATGACTGGAAGTAAGAAGCTGCCGAGGCCACTAAAGGGCAGGAGGTAAAGTGAGTTCTTCACTGGAGCATGGAGTGAACCTCAGTGTACACTGGGACAGTGGGAGAACAGCAACCTCTGCTGTGCCTGCTCTGTGGTACTGGGCACAACAGAGGAGGTGCAAGTTGCCCAAACCGTTTGCCAGCCTACACTGGTCCAGTTCGTGAGTGCATGTTACATCACACGCTTCACTCTGGTTCTGAAGACCCTGGGCTGTAACCTGAAGAGCCCAGCAAAGGTTTCACCTGCCGTGCTAGCCTTTCTCTGCCCAAGGAAGGAGATTATTAACCTTCTCATTAGCATTGAGCTTGGCTGGCATTACCTGGAAGGATTAAATACTCCCCAACTGGAGCAAAGCCCATCTGCAAAGAAGGGAAGAGGATTACTTGTAAACATACTCCTGCAGACTGTCCTGCTGCTGGGGAAGCCCATGGCAGTAAGTATACACCAGTGAGGAACCTTGTTGTCTGTACTGGGGTTTTCTGGCTTTCATTGTAACTTTGGTATCACATTTGTGAGCAGTAGCTACAGCCAGGGCAATGCTGGGGACTGTTCTGCCTCCTTTCTGAGCAGGGAATTTCTCTACCATCACTGGCTAGGACACTTCACATCAGTCCTGTCCTGCATCACCTACTTCCCCACTATCAGTTGTTTCAGGCAAAAGTTATCACCTTGTGGTTTTCTTCTGTCAACAGCCTCTGGTGTTTCCCTGCAGTACTGTAGTCTGTTCCAATCCTGGGCTATGACAGCCCTACAAACATGTTTCTGTCCTATTAAAATTTAATTCCTTCTTTGGAATAGAGACTTCTCATCACACACAACCGGATGGATAAATGTTTGCTAAGGTGACAAGGATTGAGTATATTTAATCTTCCTTCCTTCTCTTTAAAAAACTGCCCGTCGTTGCCTCTTGGCACAGGTACATTAAAATCAATAATGAACCTTACAAGCAGATCTGTGATAAAATATGGTCTATCCTTCTCCGTTGAACTGTAATAAGCAGCTTTTTCAAAACCATGCACGTACCCATGTGCAGCAAAAATAATGTGGTGACTGTGCATTGGTTCAAGGAAAGTTCCAGGAGACTTAGTAGGTTGAGGTGCACCTCAAACCCAAGTATTCTTCCAGTGGCACAAACTACATGTAGTTAGAGCTGTAACTTTTGGAAACTGGCTGATGGAAAGGGTCATTCTTTATGTGTCCTGATCTTAGGCATTCTCTGAAGCTTTGCAGTCTGCTCTCTGAGGCAGGGGTCAAGGAACTTTTGGTCTGACACAGACCACAGATCCTTTATTATGCCTTCATTCCTCAGAAGTGGATTTTAATTAGAAAACACCCGTGGGTTGACATCAGTTCTTTTGTGGGAGGGGATGAACCAGGTTAGATGAATTGCGAACTGGGACAAGTCTAACAGGCAGAGAGATGCAGAACTGAGTCACGGTGGTGAGGTACACGGGCCTGTCACCCAAAGAGCAACTGAGCTGTGATTTACACCAGCCTTGCTCTGAACCAGGCTGAAGCAAAGACTTGAATCGGCAATTACCATGTCTTAGGTGAGTGTGCGGATCATCAATATATTGACTCATCTGAGGGAACCTGTTTGTTGTGCTTCCCCTCCCAGTTCAGCCCAGAAAATTTTGAGATCTCATTTTTGCCCTGAGGAGGATGAAAAATTTCTTTAAATTTTGAGTTTTGCAAGAAAGGGAATCATTCCTGCTGTGTAGCTTTTTTATTTAGCTTAGAGGTCCTGCTTCCCAAATCCTCCCATATGAAAAGCCCTCAGAGAAGATAGTGAGCCTATGGAAAGCAGCCCAGGCCGGGCTTACTAACTATTCATCAGTATTCCCTTTAAAGAAGGCAAATGTTATTATCCTCTTTGCCAAAAGGGAGTGTGAACACATCTGCTCCTCCACCCACCTTCTTGGCACCCCCTCCCAATGCAAACTCCCACAACTCACCCTCTGTCACAGCTCAACAGCCCATTACAAATGGCTGTGTTTAAGCGAGGTCTTGCTCTTCATTTACAGCCCTCTCAGTCGCTCTGATGGGTTCCTTCCCTGGCCTTTCACAGCCTCGGTTTGTTTCAGGTTAAGAAAATGTCAAGCTCATTTGGAAGTTCCTTGCCTCTCCTTGCTTTGCCGCAGCCGTTAGTGGTCCTCTCCCTGCTGCAGGAAGCTGACATTTACATCGCAAGCTAGGGAGGAGATAATAGCGGCTAAGTCAGGCTTTGCTAATCACCAGTTATGTCCACCTTCAGAAATAAGCTCAGGTGGCCAGAGCTTATTTTCCTCATTTCCTTTCTCTCACATTCTCATATCCCTACCTACTGCTGCCTGGTCCTCCACCCTCCCACCCCATCACCACTTATTTATTGACTATGGTGGTAAGGTGTCATTCAATGAAATACAAGGTAAAAAAAAAAAATCACTAATTTTGGAGACAAGATTAGTATTGTCTGAATTTACTCCTCCATACACCATCATCCCACCCAACTCTCCCCACTCCTTTTGAACCCAGTGGGGAAGATGCTAAAGTGCATTGCTAAAGAGCTAGTGATTAGGAGGGTCTGAATATGTGATCAGCCCTGCTCATGTTGGAGATCCTGGGACACAGCGGCCTTCAGGGGTGAGGTAAATTCAGTAAAGAAAGCAGGTTCTGCCCATTGCTTTTTTCTAGTCCAAACACGGCACCAAACCATAAAAAGGAGCTGGCATTTCCCGTTACTGGTGAATCTCATGCATATGGGGCTGTTTGACAAGGGGATGGATTAGGTGGCATCTGGAAGTCCTGCTCACCCCTAATTTTCTATGATTCTGCAAGGCTGACATTTAAGGATCAGATCAAGACTGGAAACAGTGGCTTCTGTGGGGCTCTACTAATCACAAGCTTCTTTCAGATTTGAAAATGAGTTTTGACCAGGGCTATTGATTTCCTTCCTTGCTTTGCTTTTTCAATGTGTATGCATATGTGTGTGTTTGCAATTTTAACCTGAAAGACTCTCCCTCCTCTTCCTGACTTCTGTGCACCTCCCCTTTGAAGCCCCGATAAGGGACTTCATTAAAAAAAAGCAAACTGCAGCAGTCAGGAAGTGCAAGGGGAGGAGAAGTAAGAAGAACTGATGAGGACAGCAAGTGTTTGAAAGCTGAAGAAGAAGAGGAGGAGCTGTGGCAGATGTTGCCAGCTGTTGCTCAGTGCGTGGGTGTCACATTAGCCCACCCCTACAGAGCAGAACAAACCCACAAATTAAGTCATTGTGCTGTGGCCCTGGTGCTGTCCTTTTCTATTTTAGTTGATACCTCTCCCCAGGCCTCTTTCTGTCCTGTTCTCATAGTCTTCATCCACCAATGTCAGTTCTGGCTGCTCTGTTCTGTGCTCTGGCCATTGCTGCTGTGTCCGATGGCTGTCAGCCAGCTGTGAACAACTGGGAGAGGGGAGCTGGGAAAGCCATCTTTATTCATACGACTGAAGTCCTCTAAAAACATGAAATCAATGCAGTCTGTGAGTTTTGTATATAAAAAAAAAAATCTAGTTGTTTTATAGCCTCTCTCTTTTCCCTCCTTGAAATTTGCTTGTTTTCCTGGAATGACACTTTGCTCTATCATCAGAAATGGAGTGCTGACATATATTCTTCCTTCTCCGTATTACACTGCTCCCCGTATAGAGTTGTCTTCTACCAGCCTCCAGAAGGTTTTCCCTGAGGTGCCAGGATTTCCTGAAGCTCCCCCATGCAGAAGCAGCTTGCCCCCCGCTGCCTCCAGCCTTGCCTATCATGCCAAAAATCACATTAATCATTCTGATGCCTTCCTTTCCCTTCTTCTCCCATTTGAACAAAGAATATTAGTAAGAGTTTTAAAAGAAAGCATTTGTATAGCCAGAAGTGAAAGGCCAGCTGCCCATCTAACCTTAAATCTACACCTTATTTAAATTCATTATGCCATCTTTATTCTTTTCATCACCTACTATTTTCCCCCTAGGACCTTCACCTTATTCTGTATCTAACACTGGTGCCTTTTGAGAGTGGACTAGTGAAATGTAACGTAGGAGACTGTTGTCTGTAGGACAGTCACTTCATTTTGTGCAGACAGTGATCTTTTCTCTTTTTATCTGTGCTGGTTCCTCTGTCACCCCTCTGCCCCAATATTTATTCCCACTCCTGCTCCCAAAAGTCAGAAGAAGAAAGTGAAATCCCCTCAGCCCTTGTAGCTACAAAGGTGTGACCCTCCCACCGCAAGCTCTCCAGCAACATTTCTACCACATGCAAATTTTTATAGTATATCAATGAAAGGATCTTGAGGCCAAATGGAAATCGAGCAGCTGCTTGAATTGCTTGAGGGGAAAGAAACCCATTCAAAGAGGTTTTTTTATTATTATTATTATTATTTTAAACATTCAAATGAATGACCCAGTCAATTTCAGGCCTCTCTGTTCTGTGAACCCTTCCCTGGAATCCCTGTGTGCTTCAGCTGCAGGACTGGCAGCTCTGCCTTGGAGAACGCAGAGCACTGCTGCAAGTGCTGCTTCTCACCCCTGGGTCCCTCCAGCCCCTCTGGGGTTGTCATCTCCCTGATCTGCTGTCCCTCCCAGGCCACGATATGCAGAGTTTCAGCACCCAATGCAGGAGAAGCATTTCCCTGAAAATCCCTGTGCACTGGGTGCAAGGGGAAGAGTCCTGGGAAATCTGGTTTCCCTCTCATGAGAGCTGAGTACAGGATGAGTCCTTATCACACTCATGGGGCTGTAAAAAATAAACTTTTATGGGGAGGGGCAGAAACAAGTGGTCACCAGAGGGGGTTCTCTTCAGCCCATGCATAGCAGAGTGAGCCCATGTAGTATCTGAGTGCTGCTGTGTCTAATATTGGCTTTGCATAATGTGATTAATTGATGGATTTTCAGAGCGTGTGACTAGCACTGGACTGGACTTCAGTGCTTTTTCACTTTGAAGACTCTAACTAGAGACCCTCAGCTTCATTTTAGTGATCAATACTCTGACTAGAGCAAGGCTAAGCCAGCTGCACCTCTTGCAAAGCCACATGTGCCATGCCTCATCTTTATTCTCCTTCTGAGTTCCTTGACCATTGACCTCTCCAGCAGCAATCAGCCTCTCTGGCCCTGTCATTATCCTTGCTGTAATGATGAAATAATAGCTTGCTGCTCTAAGCTTGCCATCAGGATTGTCCTGAGTGCAGATGGCCTGGTATGCTATCCAAGTGAGGGAAAGTGCCAGGGGATGTATCCACAGACTGCAAGAGCATACGCAGTTTCAGTGGTCCAGCTCAAATGTCCTTCCTCAATTGCACTTCTGCACAGCCTTTGGGGCCAGAGCTGCAAGCAGGCTGGGTTTCAGATGCCATGTGTATCTGTAAGAGTGCAGGTCCATTCCCTCCCTCACTACTGCACAAAAAAGTCACCCTGAATGTGTTTATTGAGTTTTTCTGATGAGGTGCTAGATCCTCATCAGGACACTGTCTTTCTTTGGATTCATGCACTGCCCTTGGAAAAACTACTTTTTCTCTCTGTGCATCTCTTTACCTGTCTTATCTTTTTTTTTTTTTTTGTCTGTCTTATCAGTGCTGACTGCAAACTTCGTAAGACTGAGGTTGTCTCCTCGAAGTATTTGCACAACACTTAGCATGATGAGATATCCAGGTCCTACACTAGCAGTGTGAGTGTCTGAATGCATTAGCTGAAAGAACAGGGCATTGCAGGGCATCACACACTGCCCTCCATTCTGGATAGGGCCTTTCTAGAGAGTTCAGTGTCTGGAAGGACCTCATTTCCACCTGTTTCCAGGCTCCTAAGAGCTAGTGTCTGCTTCGAAATTCACACTAACTTCCCTGCCCATCCACCTCTTGTTTGTTTGTTATTTTAATCTTCCTCCCTAGTCCGCAGTGTGAAGAGAAAGGGCTGATTGACAGCTTAACTGTTTCAAATCAATAGAAAGTGCACTTGGAGATTAAAGCAATTTAAACAAGGTGTTTATGTGGTTTGGAGCTAAAACTGCACTTGAAGGAAACAAGCAAAGGAGCTGAAGGAAGTGGGTCAGCCACGAGACACAGGGAAACTGCATGAGCAGAGGTAAGATTACAACAATACGTTGGGATGGCTTTTTCATCAAAAAGAGTTCACTGCTTTCCATAAAGGAGGCCTAATCTCAAAATTGCTTTAGCCTCCGACTGATTGTTCCATTGATTTAAACATGCTGGCCCTGCCCCTCTTTCTGTCCCAATGCTCTCTAATCTCTGGCACATCTCTCTCTCTTTCGGTCTCTGATCCACTGTTGTTGTAACCCGGCTGTAGAGACAACCCCTCCTAGAGAAGCACTGTCTTCACCTAAAAGAGGTCCCCTGACTACGTTTGGTTTGCTGGGCTGGAGAACAGACACAAAGCCCCAGCAGTGCTGTGACTTCTGTCTCTATCTGATGAAGTACCTCAGGGGCAACTTTGAAGCCATCTCAAAGATCCCATTACATTTTTTAATCAATGCAAAGGCCCTGTCCCCTTGCTAAATTACTTGATCTCCTCCCCTTCCCAAGCTTTTAGGTAATTGCTGTAGATGAGCACTACTGCATATCGAGGATAGCTGAGCCAGGGCTATTGATCAATCCAAATGTGCTGCTGGCATGGTTTAGAAGAGCTTTACTAACCTACCCCAGGGGCAGATCAGGTTTTTTAGCCAAATCAAGCGAGTTTCATGTTCTTGCTGTTTTGCATAGCGCTAATGAGGTGGTAATTCAACCCTTCCTTCCCTAGACACCCACTGTATGATGGCAATAATTTGTCCTGGGACATGCCAATCTTTCTCCAGTGACCATAGAAAAAGTCCAGACAATTGGTTTATACTAAGTACTTGATTTCTGGCCAGCTGAAGTTCAGGGGGAGGGATCCCACTGAGTCTCCCATGAGGGAGCATCACCATGCGAAGCAGATGGGTCAGTTCTCCCTACGCTGACTGAGGATCTAACCCTGCGTGGAGGCAATCCTGCAGAAGAGAGAGCAGGTGCTTGGGGAAGCTCGGTGTAAAGGACAGGAAAATTTGGTTTGTCTGTTATTACCGTATTAAAATCTTCAATAGATCTGCAGGTGTAGATCAGGAAAAACCCCTGGCCTCCAATCCAAACACAAAGGTTGACAGCTTTTGGGGCCACCACAGATGATAGGAAGTCCTCAGGCCAGCTTTACAGCAACTGGACTGCCGTAGAATAATTCCCGATTTCTGTCAGTCTCAGGGAGGTAATGTCAGGTCCCAATTCTTTAGCAAGGACTTGAGAGCAGAGTGGGTGCTAAATTACTGTTTACTTTCTGTGTCACCAGAAACATGCAGCGGGATTCTGCCTCTCTGGCTTCACAAGAAGAGCATCAAGTAGAAACACCTGCTCCTTTGGTGGGGGAACCGAGCATATTTTGAAGGCCATCCACAGCATTGATGTACCCTGTTTCTAAGTGTTTATCATTTTCTTCGTGATAAGCGTCCAGCTGACATACATAGTAATTCAGATGGCACCACAAGAGCTGTCACAGCTCTGTGCAATTAGAGCGTGCCTTATAACGGCATGCTCCATCTTCCTGGGCGACGTGGTGCTTGCAGAGATGCTGCGTGTTATTTGGTTTGTCAGCTCGGTGTCAAGTCTTTCAGCTGTCCTGCCCTATGGACTAGGCAGTGCTTGCTCCAGTGCACAGCCAGCAAAGCTCCTGGGCTTTCTAGGAGCATGTGTGGGTCCATGCATCTTGGTGTGGGTCATGACCCAGGTAACTGGACATGGATGCAAGACTTCAGATTCGTCCTACCACTGACACAAAGAGATTAGCTTTACTGCTTTGTGAGTCCGCTCGCTGATCTCCGAGGCAGGGATCATCATAATTACTTGCCATAGCATCATTTTGAATATGTTTTACTGAAAGTCCTGCCTGGTGTTTGACCCATGTCTTTTGAAATGGACAGCTTGCTCTGCAGGAAGGGGGTGGTAGCCTGTGTGTGAAGGGGCAGGACTTTTGGAGATGGTTAATTATAAGGAGCTTTGTTTAACAGAGAGGCTAGAGGTCTGAGTGGAGTGTTGGTTGCCGTGTAGAGTCCAGAGACACCCAGGCACTGACAGGGATTCACAAGCTGTGAAACACAGCCCTAACACGGCCTGTCACTGGTGGATGGTCTCCAGCTGAAGCAGTGCCAGCTTGGGCTCCTGCCACGCAGGGTCCAGTCTTGCAGCTCTTCTGCACTGTGCAGATGGGGTTTAGCTGGGGACTCCAGGGTGCACACACACACAGCTTGTGGATTTACAACACCGGATCAATCTGACAAGGGGACCCCGTGACTGCAGATCTGCTCATCCGCAGTGGCAGGCACAGAGAGCTTGGAGGAAGCGCTATCCAAATAAAACTAGGAGAGCACAAGATACACTCCTGAAAAGATGGCTTTGCCCCAAACACCCTGCTTTTAATTTTCTGGCGGGTGTCGGCCATGCATGTTGCTCAGGGACAGGGGAACTTTGCAGGGAGATAGTGAAAATTTGGGATTAATTCAGTATCAACAAAAGCTTCTACAAAACCACCAGCCTCCCATGGGCTACTCCCCCGTCATGGGCTGGGGAGCCTGCTATAAATGGGGAGAGAAAAGTGTCACATTTGCAGCTTTTAGCCCCCTCCCCTGGATGCATGCGTTGTAAATCCTGGGTCCGTGCCACTGCTCCCTGCCCACCTCAGAGCTCGTGCACATGCATTTTCTGCCAGCTGACAGATTCAGCAGTGACAGATTAGTTGAGCTGGAGAAAGGCCATTTGGACCCTGGGATGCTGGCGAGGCTGACGGAAGAGTCCAACAGCCGGCAGCAGGAGTGCACGGAGTGGAGAGGTGCGCGTTCCTCTTGTAATCTCAGCGGAGCCAGAAAGCCCAGCGAAGCAAGAAGGGAAGTTCGAGCCATGGGGCTGGATAAAACACATTTTACTTCAGGTCCTGAGCTGGCTGCTCCTGCCTGAGGCCTTTTGGTGGCTTGAAGGCTAATCTCTCACCTAAGCTCAGGAAATGCTCCCCAGCACATTTCCACTACTTAGCATCCAACTGTGTTTCTCTGTGAATATAGGCAGTAGAGTTTTCAGCCACGCAGGCGAGGAAATAACTCACACTGTGCTATTGCAGTGCTGTGAGCCCTTTTCCCCACATCCAGCATGCTGGCAAAGGCTTCCACGTGGAGACGGAGAAGCTTTAGGGAGATGCAAGTGTGATTGCACAAGTTGGGAGCAATGTTACAGAGATGTGTGAGAGCAAAGCAAGGTCAACTCTGACACCTCTTAGTGCAGTATCAGTGGATGCATTTGCATTGCCAGCCACTAATCTGAGCCAGTTTGCACCAGCTGAGCACTTGGGCCATGAGTTTTGTGTGCTGATTGCATACAAAATGTTTTGTGTTTCCCTGTGTTCTGCTTGTAAAAAGAAAAAGGATTGTATTGGAGCTATAGGAAGGATGTCTTCATCAAACATGCTGAATAAATACTGTGCCTTATTTATGAGGCTTTAATTCTCCACCAAATTAGAACCTGACTAAAACATGAATCTATTCCCCAGTTCCTCACACAACACAGAAAACAATGCCAATTTAAATCCAGATTAATTCAGTTTTTGAAGGTAAAGGCAGGTGGAAAAGGCACTGAGTTCCCACTGTGGCTAATTCTTAGGAATGTGACAAACCAAACTGTGTCCATTTAGGTGCTGGGGAGGAAGGTGCAGCTTGGCATCTGAAGGTGCAGATGAACCATGAACTAAGGGAGATGGAGATACATCACCCAAGAAAGTGTCCCATTTGCTCACGGTGTGCTTGTCACATCCATGACATCTTTCCTGGACCCAGGATGCCCTTCTATGATAGCCTTCCTCACCTAAACATGAGGAGCTGTTTGCGTAGACAGTAGGCGCATGACATTGGGAATCAAATGCCATGGTTCTCCCTGGGAAAAAAGAAACTGTGAAACGAGCTCCAGATTTCCCAGCTCATCTGATCTCATGGATCTGTGAAAATCTCGAGGGTGAAATGAGACCTGTGGCTGCTCCCGATGCTGTTTGGCTCCACGGAAATACAGTTCCCTCCAGCTTGCTTTTAGGAAACCTAGTAATTATTGCCTTACGTGGAACTGACTTGTCATGAAGTGCCATGCTGAATACCCATCACTTTCCTCTCAAACCATGAGCCCCAGTCCTTGAGATGTCAACTACAAAAGAGCCTCTACAGGAAGAGAGATGATCAGTTGAAGGGCACCAAGTGCCACCAAAACTCCACTGCCTTTCTTCTTGTCTGCTGCTGGCCAGACCCACTGGAGATGGAGGAGATCTGCTGGTGGGGAATGGTGTGGCTGTTGCATTTCAGGGTGCAGGCAGCAAGTATTTCCTTAAACCAATAAGCAAGTGGGCTCTCAGAGCCTGCAAGGAAACATAGCATTGTTCAGTAAACTGAATGAGACCATGTTCATTGATGTGCCTCACTGCACCGGTGAACACCTGCATACATTATGGTGGCTGCCAGCAGGCAATTCCAAGGGTAATGGCAATAACCCAGTCTAAAACAACTCCCCAGTAGTGTGAAAGGTGATGGGAGAAGATGGGGAAATTTCCTTCCTAAGGCTATTCTTTCTCTGCATTCTGAAGTTTGAGATTTCCATTCCCCCATTCACAGGTATAATGACATGCTTTTAATGGCTGTAAAATTACAGAGCTCTTTTTTAACTCCAACTACAGCATATCACTCTCTGACATCCTGCAGTAGTGAATTACATGAACTGACTACACAGTACATCAGGTGTGGTGGTTTTTTTTCTTTTAACCTGTATTAAATTTGCCTAACCATTAATCTAATGGAATAAGACTGTAGTTTTCATATTATAAGATAAGGCAAGAAGAGCAATAAATTCCTTTTCACTATAACTCGCATAATTCTAAAATACTCCTGCCATTAACATTCCTCCCCAGGCTAAATACCTTCTGAGAATTCTGACCACATGGGGTACTCACAGACAAACCCCATTTAGGCCTTCAGTTGCCTTTGTTTCCCTTCAATTTTTCAATCTCAATTAAACATTGACATCTTCCCCAGTGTGAAATGACCCAGAACATACTGTGCTAGAGTCTAAGTATATCCAGGCTAAATTTGGCCAAATCTTTTCTTCAACAGCTGGGAGACATGGGCAGTGGCTCTTTACCTAATGCAGAAAATTCAAATCCCAATTCCCAAAGATCAAATTTCTTTCTGTTCCCTGAAACAGTAGAGCTGTACTGCGACTGTCTGCCCAATATCCTCATGCCTGGAGAAACATTTGAAAGCCCCTTTGCTATCATAATTTTGATGATCTAATGTGATCCAATCAGTAAAGATTTGCTTTGAGTTGAATATGTTGCTAAACTATCTTTACAAATCGAGAACCCAGGTACTATCCTGGATATTTCACCACTTTGGAGTATCAAAACCGGAACTCCCAACAGGTTACAGGAATATGACCTGTATGAATAATATGAATTGTTGGCGAATAACACATTGGAAAGACCATTCCTGACATAATATTAACCAAGTTGGATCTTTCCTTTTGTTCATCATACCCTTCCTTGGATGCTCTAGTCTTTGCTGCTCCCAGACCTCTCATATCCTGTCTCTTGACCCTCTGGCCACTGCTCTGCCTCAGATCAGCAAACACCAGCCTTCAAAACAATCAGATCTCAGAAAATAATTTTCGAACTGGGAAAGCCCAGAATGACTGCTACAATAATACTACTCTGCAATTATAGAGAATCTCAGAGCAATCCTAAAAGGTAGGAGAGTATCATTAGCGACGTTTCACAGATGGCAAGCACGGGGAAGGGAAATGATTTATTTGAAGTCATACCTCAAGGCGGTGATAGAGGCAGGAAAGGAACCCAGGAGTCCTCACTTCCAGTTCCATTATAGAGTGTAAGTGGAAACCCACTGAGTGCTTACAAGCCTCTCCAGGTACAGGAAACACCAAGGCTGCTCTAGCAGACCTGGCTGCTGGCCAGCTGGAGAAAGAGAGCACATATGGGGTCCAGCTGAAATAAATGAAATCCTCTCATGGGAGTTTCAGACTTAATTGGCTGTTTTATGACCAAGTAAGCTAACAAAAATCTCAGGCCACATCCCTTTCCTGTAGCTGAGCAGGCTGTGAAGTCCAAACCAAGTCCCATAAATACTGCTTGAGCCTTCAGAGACCCTCCTTCTGGTTTGTGCTTAGCAAAACCTGTCCCTTCTTCTTGCATGAGATTAGCCTTTTTTTTTTCTATGAACTCATCTCAGTGGCACTGACAAGGGAAACAACCAGGATGAGATTTGTTGGGGCTGCAAGCCTTCTGTGAGGGTAAATGCAAGCATGTTTTCCCGACACTCCGCCTGCGTACACCTTCCACTTCAGTACAGTCAGCTCCAGCACCAAAAATTAGGCTCCCTGGAGACCTACACAGCGGGCAAGCTCTGAGAAGCTCTATCAAGAAACCTGCTGTCCCCTAACAGATGTGACCAAGAACATGACACGTGCCCATGGTTTGCTTCTCTTTGCCCATATCTCCCATTTGCTTTTCAGTATCCGGATCACTTTGACTTTATTAATTTCCTGTTTCTCTTTTGATCTCCCTTTTTCTGCCTCTCTTTCTCACTCTCCCCTCCCCTCCTGGGCTAAGCCACTTTGCCCAGGCAGTTTGGCAAGGGGAGCTGCACAAATGGAATAAGGTGGGGTCACGGTATTTGAGCTATTTTTTAGTGGCATAATTACAGCCCTTGAGGACCTGGGTTGAATGCTGGGGTCCATCACCGAGCAGAGCAGCTACTCCAGTTCGGGGGAGGCTGTGGGTACCAGAGTGAATGTCCGACACGGATGACAATAGAGACAGGATAAGATCCAGAAAAACAGCAGGCGGGATACAGAAGATCTCCCTGGAGCCAGTTGCTCCCACAAGTATGCGTCAGTCCTTGCTTAATGCGTATGCCAGTGGCCTATATTTGCAAAAGGTAGTGGCAAAAGGGACAAGGAAGCTCTAGTCATTTCAGGGGAGGCACAAGCCTTCATGACAGAGAGACATGCAGAGAGGTAGGAGAACATGCACACAGCAGAGGGCTGTAGGAAGGAACTACAATACCAACTAGAGGAAAGCAGATATCCAACGTGCAACACCCTGGGGATGAGTCTATGCTTCTAGCATAATGATCACACAAACTCAGTGCTCCTGCCACTAGCCTGGAAGATAACCTCTTGCCATCCTCCCTTCTAGTATGTCTTAGCTAAAGGCAAGATGTAACCCTGGTAGTGAAGGCACATTGACACTTAATGCTATCCACTGTTTGGCAAGGAGATACAATAATGCAGCTCCTAGTATAAAAATCCTACAGAATACAGACCTCCGACTGGCAATGAAGACATGGCCCTATTCTTTTTCCTTTCACCATTTTCAGGGCTGCAAGGAGCAAATCAGACTTTTTCCTAAGTGAGGAAGTGCAACCTGCAGAGTTTAGAAAGGGCAGAGCAGGGCCCTTGCTCCCACAGTTTGTTTCTAGTTTGTTTCTCTGAAAATGCCTTGAGTGTTTTATACTTACGCTGTTGTCAAAGGTGGCAGACAAGCCAGTGCTGTTATTGTGCTGAGGGAGAGAAATAGAAATAAAAATAATAACCATGTGCCTTCACTGTGACTTGGAGTCATGGGAGGGAGTACAGAATAAAGAAGGACCTGTGACCTCGTCTGCTGCCACCCCATGTGAATTCAGAGGACTTTGTAACATTTTAGATATCAAATACAGTCTCAAGTAGTCTGATGAAGCCTGATACTTCCCCTGTCAAACACCCAGATATCACAAGACAAAGTCCTCCCTCTGCACAGGTTTGGGCTAGATTTTCAAACCAGGTAATCACTTGGTGGTACTGATTTTTTCATATTCCCTAATCCAAATGCTTTGGCACCTTTGGAAATAACACACTGAGAATTTGCTTCATCTGGCAACACAGATACCTACAGCAGTGAGCTATTTCGTCTTCTGTTGTAGACAGGGGAGAGAAACAGAAACCTCTGGGGTGCAATTCATCCTGTGCTGATGTCTAAAGTAGGTGAAATGAATCATGACCTTGACATGCCTCTTGCGTCCATGGACTGGAAAGGCAGCCTGGTGCAGTGAAGCCAGACAAACAGCACTATGGACATCCAGAATGAAGAGAGCAGACTCTCCAGGCATTTCATGGGAGACACTCCAAAATGAAAGCAACCAGAAAGGATTATTTGGGAACCTTTACCCATCTTTGTACAGATAGTCTGGGCCATTCCTCTCTTCTTTAGCTTCTTAGCACTTGTGGTGCTGGGCTCAGAGGACCAAGCTCCCAGCACATCACCTTTTCTGTGGGGAGCAGGCTTGCCCCAAATGGTACCACGATTCGCTTGGGCTTTAGGTCTCCACCCCATCCTCACAGGGACCTTGACAGAGACACTTGGCTGCTCTTCCACTGGCCTCATGATGGAGCCAGAGCAGCGTGTGGACATGGCGCAGTGTGCCAGGGGAGCCTACCTGCCAGGGAAGGGGCGTGAGCATCCATGCAGCTCACTGTAATTTCTCTAATGGCTTTCTTTGGCTTGATAGATATTGAAGGAAGCTTGTTGCCGGGGCAATTTCCATGGAGAGATAATAAGAGATCATTTTCAAGTGAGCGAAACTTTAATGGCACATTCTGGTAATGAGGCAGCAAGGAGAGTAATGACCGGAGACCTCAGAGTGCGAGCACATCATGAGAGAGGGGGGAGAACTCTTAGTTCACTGCTCAAGGCAGACATCTGAGGCCTGATCTTTGTCTCCTTGAAGTCAGCCTGGAGTTTTGCTGCTGACTACAGGGAGAAGAGGATTAAGACCTAAGTGCTGGTAATGGGGCTGGATGGCTCCATAGAGATGCCCCAGTGAATTCACTGGGGAAGCTGGAAGACTCTGGTAGGGCTCAGGCACCAAATGCTCCAACCTTCTCCTTCAGCAGAAGGTAGGTTGGAAACGAAAGTCGAAGGAGGCCTGGATACTCCTGTGCACAATCATATGCTTTCCGTCTGAAAGCAATAGGAAATATTTTAGCCTATGTGTGTTAAGGGACTGCATTCCTAGATGGGAGGGAAGGGTGTATAAGAGAGGGCGAAGGTCCTGTCTGTTTTAAGCTCTATGTTCTGTGATGGGCATCTTCAGAAATCCGTAGGAAGCAGGTCTGAAATTCAGGGTAGCACCAGAGGGTTGGTAGGCAGACATCAAGGTCCATGGATAGGGAAAGCCCATGATAAAGAAAGGCTAAGTAAAGCTCTCATCCCCTTCAGCTTTTACATCCAAGGAGGAACTATACGTATTCCTCTGGCCAATTGTGTGAGTATAAATATGGAACCCAGCAGCCAGTATAAGCATAAAAGCCACTTCTGAATTAGGAGAGCAAACTGTGCCCATGTTAGACCAGCCAGTGCAAAGTCACAGAGCGCAAAAGACCATGGAGACCCTGTGTGGGGCCAAAGATACCTAAGGTCCAGGACTGTGTTTTCTAGTCAGTTCTGAATCTCAGATAAACCTAGGAAGATTTGGCCAGGAATTAAACTACAGAAGAGGCTGTGGATGTCTTTCCTCCACCTGGAGGCATGAAGCACCTTCATGCCTCTCAGTTCCTTGAATTCATATCTGCAGCTTGGTTTTGGCCTTGCTCCTAAGGAAGGCCCTCAATCAGCTACTTCTTAAGGGCAGCCAAAGCCAAAGCCAGTTGTTTACCTCCTCTCAAAAGAAGGAAGGTGAAGGGTCTGCTTTTCTCTAGCCTCGTTAACAGTTGTTTCATTAATCACAGCTTTCTCTTCAAAACCAGAGACAATCTGTCCAATTAACATTAAAGGTCTGGCAATCGCTTGCGATGGTGGGGAACTTTGCAAGCAGCACTTTGACAACCATCGCTAATAAGTCTAACATTTTTAAAGCTGCTCACAAACAAAACAGCCCGGTCACACCTTGTTAATACCCTATGCTCCCTGTTTGCATGAGCAGTAGAGCCAGCCTCCTTTTTATTCACTTTTATGATGAATCTCAGCAGAGCCCAAGTCCCAAAATACTTCTCCCACAGACCTCTGTCTTTGTCTGTCACATCCCACCACCACCACCCTGGGTTTACCTAGGCAACTCCTTTCTCCTGTAATATACCCCCAACCAGGCTTTAACACTGGACTGCACCTGAGTGAACAGAGCTCCATGGAGCTGTAGGTCAGAAAAAATTGGCACATTGAAGTGTTAGGTCCAGCAGAAAAGGTGATTAATAATGTCTTGTAAGGGTCATGCCATATGAGCAGAGAATAGCAGAAGTAGTAAGGTGTGGAGAAAGAGTTATCCAGTTAACTACAAGCCTCTTCGTCTAACCTTGACTTCAGATTTCAAAGTGAATTTTGAAGGAAGGAACAATTAAATACCCACAGATAAAGGGGAAATGAGATAAGATGCAACATGGGTTTACGAAATGTAGATTGTGTCAGCTGAACATGATAGCTTTGTTTTGATAAGATACCTGATTTTCTAGACAAAGGAAATGCTGCTCATCTCCTTTATCTAGACTTCAGTAAGGTATCTGATAGGTGCCATGTGGGAAATTATTAGCAAAGCTGGAGGAAAGGAGGATTAGTAAACTGTAAGGTGAGGTGCAACTCTCTGGAGGGAATTTACCAAAAGAGTTTCTCACTGAGCAGTTTTGGAACTGATCTTTTCTTCTTGTGGGTGATCTTGGCAGCAAAAGCAGCATCCTGAGGCTAAAATTGCCCAGTGACACAGAACTGGAAATTTTGGCAATGCAGAGGAGAATGTGAGTACAAGTCTGAAAGAACTAAGTGACCTTGAGAGTAAGAATAATTTAAATGAGATGGAAAACAAGAAGTTTGAGATGACAGGTCACAAATCTGAGGATTTGTGATAGCCTCAGATATAATATAGGGATATAATATAGGAGATGATGAGCTGCAAATGATCAAGGACTGTGGTCTAAGTGACTGCAGACTGACTGAGGTGTCAGGCACAGAAAGGCAAATGCTACTCCTGGATGTATCAGGAAGGATATTTCCACAAATACAGATGAAAAATGGTGTCATTGACTGTGTGTCTGGCTTCTTAAGGTCAAGATGGATAAGCTTAACCTTGCATGAATGCAGAGGAAGGCTGGATGATGATATAGTAGATGGAAAACAGATCGCAGAGAAGAGATCAGAAGAGTCAGGAACAGCATGTTTAATTTGGTAAAACACAGTTTGACATGGGAGAAATTCCAGAGAGGTAAAATGGCTCCGTAAGCTGATGGGATACAGCTCCTGAAGCAACCATGGCACGAATGCAGTCAGACCAGAGTTGGGAGAAAAGGTTCCCTGCCTGCTGGTGGAAGATACAAGGACAAAAGAGAAGGTTTTGAGGTCTGAGCTTTTTCTTTTACACCTGCAATGACAAGGACTGGCCTTGCTAACCCAGGAGGTCCCTGATGTTCATGTGCTCCCAGGCAGGGCACTCCTCCCTTGAGTCTTTCCTAGTATTCTGGACAGCTTTCTCATTCCTGATGCTCCTGACAATCCCTTCAGGCTCCTGCCAGAGAGTCAGTACATCTGCGTGGGAAAGTGAAGTGATGATTGCAGCACACGTAGGAAAATCTCAAGTCTAATGGAGCCAGAACAGGTAACAAAACCAGGGAAAACAGGTCAGCAGGAGAGTTAGCATGGTGTAAGAATGCAAGCTATCTGTCCGGGGTCCTGGTGATCTGCTTGCTATCCTATGCTATTGCATTTTTACTGCTCTGGGTTAGCATTTCTTGCCACTTTCTTCCTAACTTACATCAACATATAAGACAATCACCTCTGCATTTTGCTGTCTAAAGATGCCTAAAAAGGTAAGCTGGCATTTGGAATCAGGTGTGCTGATACAATTTGTGCAGTGCATGTTTTCCCATTTCCTGTTTCTCCTGCATTAGAGTAATTTTAACCAGCATATGCTTTTTTTCTTTTGCTTTATATTTGCCTCATTTTCAGGCCTTTTGTGAAACTGGGACAAGTGCTTTCTGATGAACCAACTATGGATTTGAGGAGCTCGCTGGGAAGGCTATTTACTGGGTGGGTATGAACTAGGCTCAAATCTAAAAGAACTGTTAATGCCTTGTCTGGCACAGGGCTATCACACGTGTCACAGCTTTGATTATTGCTGCCTGCCATGCTGGGAGGTCAATGTGAGATGAAAGAAGATTGGGAAACAGTCAAATCTGAGCAATCAAGGTGATATGTCCCTGGAAGGGGCTGGGAGGGAGAGAGGCAAAAGCTTTGGTGAGCCTGCAGGTTTTCTTCTCAGCTTTGGACTAGCAGGACACATGTTGTAATAACATATAGATGATGTTATGGTAGGCAGAAAGCTGTTTAAGGAAATTTTTACAAAGTTTTTTCCCCTGCTGTGATGATTACATTCGCAGGTGCCAGACACTGGGGAACTGCTGGGCCCTGAGGAAGGAAGAAGCAGGAGCTGTGGATTAGGGATTGTCAGTGACTTGTTGCGTCTTAAAAAACACTAACCTTCCTGTATGCAAGGGGGTGGAGGACTGCATCATGTCGTGGACGTGGGCTCTGCCTGTCTGTCTGCCCCATCTCTTTAACATACGTGCAGAGGCAGCTTGTCCTTTTGATGTACATTCTCCCTTGTATGTTGGGAACTCTACTAAATTGTAATTGTCACTGTTATTTTCCCTGTCTGCAGCTCCCCATTCTTTTAACCCAAGTTCTTGTCATAAACTGCACAGGAGAGAGGCTGGTGGGCAGGATTTGGCTTAGGGGGTGACGGTTTAGCTTCAGAGGGGCTGGGGACAAGTAGTTAGGGCAGCAAGTCGCGCCTTTGCTCCTATGCTATGTGCTTATGCCTGGCCAGTTGCCCCAGCTGGTGATGCTTCTGCGTCCGCAGAGTGACTCACATGCTCTCCTGGATCCAGCCTTGACATACCCCCTAAAAAAATGCCATTATCTGTATTTGTCAGAGCAGGAAACTGAGGCACAGGGAGTGAAAGTGATCCAAAATCAAGGTTTATAGCCTTAGAAAGTATTCAGGAGCTTTTAGCATTTGGTGCTTTGTTCAACATGACATGAGATTTGAGTTATCTGATCCCTGTGTCTGAATGACAGGAGCATCCTACCCCTACTCCATCAGAGCTGTCTCAGCCCAGCACGCAGGTGTGTGCCCGCTGGCTTCTGTGTCACCCACTCCCATCCCTGCCCCTCTCCTTGCCCTGGCAGCTCAGGAGCTCTCTCTCTTGAGCACGTCTGTATGGGGAAGACAGCTCTGCTAAGGCCCGAGTCCTCTTTCAGATACATATGTAGAGTGTCAGGCTTTATCTCCCTGTCTGTGTTGAGCTACCAGATAGGAAGCCCTCCTCCCCTTCCTGCGGGATCACCGTGTTGGCAGGTTGATGGCAAACCTCCGAGTGTCAGTATTTGTTCCTTCCAGAAAAGGTCAATGCCCAGCACTTTGGGGCTGTGGCGCCACGACCTTTTCAAATCGTGGACAGATGGAGTGGCTCTGTGGAGAAAGGCCAGGGCAGGAGGGCAGCTGGCAGTCTTTCTAGGAGTCTGTTTTAGTGGCAAAACATACAAGTCTCCAAAACACATACACATTTATGGCCAGCTCCTCAGCTGCTCTGAATTGGTTTACAGCTGTGACTTCAGTGGTGCTGTAGTGCTTGAACCAGCATTCAGTCACCCCCCTCCTAGTTGCACGGTGCTTCTCTAGTTCCTCCACACACTGTGAGACCACTTGACTCATTTTCTCATCACGCTCCAAAGGTCAGCCTTTCCTCTCTCTGGTGCTTAGAGAATCTTACCCCCATGCAGGAGGGGTTAGAAATGGACGCATGTCTGACTTCTCCACCTGGGCCATCCAGTCTTATTATCCACCCCGCACACAAACCAACCCAGGCACAAGGCTGTAAAGCAGAGGGGATAGGCTTTAGGTGCCTGCCTGCTGTTAAGTGCCATGCATGGGACCACCACTAGGGAGTATGAAGAGAGGTCAAACTGAACTTGCAAGTGATGCACAGTGCTGCCGCTCTCAAAAAGATCCTTTGCTAACGTGTTCCCATGAAATGAAGACAAAAGCTAAATTATATTTGCATTTCAGAGCCTGTATACATCTCACTGTGTCAGGATAAGAATTACCTCCCCCTTGTATCAGTATTGTGAAAACAGGTTGCAGGTGTATGGCTCAGAAAAAAGAAGAAAATTATTTAGTCCAGGGTCCTAGCAGCCACATTTTCCATGTGATTTTTGGATGTCTTGGTTTCAGGGTGAGACATAAAAGTCTTTGCTAACTGTTTGAACTCAGTGAAACACCTATCTCACCATCCTGCAGATTCAGAGCAAGGCTCATGCTCAAATGCACGGCAGAACTGGGGCCCAGATCTGGAGCTATTTCAGAGGTAAGGAGAATAGATAAAGCAGATCCCATGCCCTCTAGAGAACACAATTGGGTAAAATTACCTTACTGGCCAAATGAAGTGAAGCACGGAGTAGTTTTAATTTGTGTGTTATGATCTTGTTAATAACAATATCTAATTAAGGCATCTGGCGACAACTTAATGGGCAGAAAAGGAAAAAAATCAAGAATGCTTTATCGAATTTTTATTTCAACTCCAGCTCTCCGGATTTGAATGAATCCATCATTGGAGACAGAACCTTGTTTGTCTGAATCTGTCTTCAGCCTAGTAGTGTAAGCTGTAGCTTTATTGTCTAGGACCTGCCCCTTAAAATTAAACTCGTCATTCTTATGAAGGTGATTGCTTGAAGGGGATATTAACCTTTATGATGTGATGATGGAAGTTGTTGTTGTTCATTGCAAGAGCCCATGAAGATTGTTGGGAGCTGGAAGTGATGGAAACTGGACTGGGATCTGGCAACATAGATGAGAGGTGGAAATGGAGTTTGCCTTTGATAGGGCTCCTCTTGTCCAATTTTTCACATCTGATTTCATTGTGAAGTTATTATTATTTATATATATTAAAGAAAAATTTAGAAGAGCCTGAAATCTTATTTGTATGTGTGTGCAGCATCTCATGCAACAAGATCCCTATCCCTGCCCAGGAACTTTATGTGATCCTAAATAAAAGATAGGTGATTTATCAATAGCAGAATGGTTAGTTTTGTTTGTTATGTGCTGCACATTCCCTTTCCTCCTCCCACTGCTGGCTTGGAGAAGAGACAACCATGTTGTCCGCAGCCTCTTGCCTTTGGCTTTTTCTTCCTGTTACCTTTTAATATGGAAGACATCAAGGCTGTGCATATCAGTATTGCAAGCGCTGGACCCTCAGATTGTTTCTACCCTGCAACCCAAAAGTATGACACTGGCTTGTGCAGACAGACCACAGTTAGCTGTAAACTCAGGGAAGGAAGCAATGTTTCTAGGACAGTTCAACCACAGCAAATCTTAACCCTCACAAAAGGTTGTATGAGTCCAGCAAGGACACGAGTGTAGCCCTGACTAAACAGTTCTCTGTAAAATGACACTAAGTTGTTTTCAAGCTCTTCTATATGTGATTGATCTCCTGTAACAGGACACGTGCAATTAACCAGCAGCTCCACTATTAATAACTATCCCTGAGTATGTGGATAAAATGAATTGGTGTCTCTGTGGATTATTGCCTTTCTCCATCTGACACTTCTTTAGATGAATGACACGGAGCAAAAAGGGAATCTTAAGAGTATATAAATGAGTGTGTATTAGGGTTTATGAAGAGATTCCTACAATAACTGTCATGTTCCACCTGACGGAGTAGCTGTTATGTGAACATGCCAAAGTACCACTTTCCTTGCTGTGATCTTTGTTCTCACTTGCTTTCCCTGCATTATGTTAAAATCTCCTTTAGCTGATGCCACTGAATGCAGCCTGAGCGCAAAATAAGGGCAGGAATAAAGAATGGGGTGAACGCTTACTGTCAGAGGCCTCCAATTGGGCACCAAAGTGAAAGGAGGCCCACTGTTTCAGAGGCAGATAGCTTCTGCTGCTTCCACCAGTGACAGCTTCTCTGGAAATCAGGACACATCGGTTTATATCCTGTTGGAAACCGAAGATCCAGGCGCCACTGTGCTAAGCACTTTCAAACCTCTGCTCCAAAGGGGACAGCTACATCAGGCAGAGGAAGCACTGGAAAGAAAACGAAGGCATGGAGGGATGAAGTGACTTGCTTTCTGTGTCACAGCGGGTTGGTGGCAGAGCCAGGAAAGGGGGCTCTCTGTACTGGACCACTGTGTTGGGTATCCCAGATCCTTAGCTGGAAAATCCTGGCAGGGTCGTCCTGTTGTGGGAATGACAGTGTGAGGAAATGTGATTTTTCAGAAATGAAAACTTACCTGCGGTCTTAAACACAGTTTTGTGGTGGATGCAGCAAGATGGAAACTGAACTCTTACGTGCCAGTTACTGGCCTTTGCTGAGGGAATGCTGGAAGACCTGTGATACTGGGACAGCACTGTGGTCCTGCTGCCCGTGATACCAAACGACAGCAAAAACTGTAGGGTCTCTGAGACCATCTTGTGCCAGTGGGAGAAGGGGAAGCTTTGTCTTCATGGTCTTCAAGGCCATGTTGCCTGTCGCTGGCTGCTCTGACCTTCTCCAACAGAGATATTTGCTGCTCTGAGCTACACGTTAACAAAATATCTTGGCTTTGATGAGTTGAGATCCTGTTGGGATTTGGTGGTGTTGGGGTGCTCTCGTTAAAGAAAAGGTGCAGCTTACAGGTTGATGAGGTTTCGCTGCAGCCTGAGACGAGGGCCAATTAACACAGGCACAAATCCTTCCTCTGGCCCTGCAGTGGCTGGTGCAAAGCTGGCCACAGTGGACTTACAGGCAGACTGCCTACACCTGCCCATGGACATGCACCCTGAGATGGTTTACAAAAGGATGCCCTGCCTTTGCAGCAGCAGCCAGCCCTCATATCCTTTCACATCCAACAGCACGGAGAAAGCTCCCTTTGCATCCCAGCTTTCACTCCCCATCACCAGCCCAGCCCTTTTTCCACTGCTGCCCTGGATTTTTCCATCCTATTTTCTTTCTCTGGCGTCCCTTTCCTTTTCCCCCTCCATCTTTCAGTTTGGCTTGTCACACACACACAGAGTCACACACTCAATCCTCCCAGAGCTGCAGACCTGCCAGCAGATCTTGAATGCGGTGGGGCTGAGGGATGCCCTGTCACCTTCTGCCCCTCCACATCTCCCCTGCCCTATTCCCCACTGATCTATTGCAAAGGACAGGTAACCTCAGCCAGAAAGACGGATGCCACAATTACATTCCCCTTTTCAGCAGCTCTTTCCCCTTGCTTCTTCCTGATGGAAATTGTGGGCAAGAAAAATCTATTATTACTCTCCAAATCATATCAAATATTTATCAGGGTAATTCTCTAGTTATCACCACCGATTGCAAGCCTTAGTCACGTAGTAAATCTTGTTAGTGTCATCTCTGGGAACGTGTCTCGTCTGTCTCCTCAGCCAAGTGCTGCATAAACCAGGTTGCCCCAGGGGAACTTGGCCTATGGGAAAGGCAGTGGAGAAGGAGGAAGCGGAGGCAATCAAAGATGAGTGCTGACTTCCCAAATCCCCTTTCTCCCATGACACAAGATGGGGTCCATTCAGGATGGGGCTAAGGGGAGAGCAGGCAGGTTGCACGTGGAAGGGGATGCCTCCCTGATGTGCCAAGTGCTGTACAGATAAGCTCCTTCCTAATCAGAAACTGTCTGAAATAGGCCAGGCTCAAAAAGAGAGGTGTATTAACTTCCTCAGGAGAGAGATGAAGTGAGTTACTCAGGGCTGTATGGCAAGTCGGTGGCAGAGGCCAGAACAGAGATCACGGTCTCTGGCTCTAAGGCTAGTGGCTTAATTACATGATTATTCCTTTTGGAGCACTGTGGCTGGTTTGAAACAGCACTGTCCTGGGGGTCCTGTAAGTCAGGGCAACCTTGACATCTCTGCTAGCTGTGCCAAAGACTCTCCCCTTCCACCCACTGTGTAAAGGACTAGCAAATGCAGCCACTCTAGCTGGGCTTTTTTTGTTGTTGTTGTTGTTGGCACCAAAATGTTTCCAGATTGTACCTATTTTTAAACTCTTTATTGGGTCAGATCTGGACAGCTTGGAGACTTCAGCTCTTCCCTCTTTCTACCCCTGTGCACATAACTTATTGCTGCAAAGAGAAGAAATGAGCAGCAAATTTCCTCTGCCAGAACCAATCAATCTGGCACCTGTCATCAGCATCACAGCAGCTATAAAATATTTAATTTCTTAATGATGAATTGGCAGATTGTTTAAAAAAGACAACAAGGAAACAAAGAAAAGGAAACAGACACTCACAATCTGCAGTCACACTCTTTGCCAGGCTGAGCCTTTGGAGTCGATAGCAGGAATGTGTTTTTCTATCCAAGCTACCTGACAGTGCTGTCTATTAATAAAGCCGTGCTAGTTGTTTTGGGGATGTTCCTGCTCAGACGGTCATTGGACCCTTGACTTGCTATCCTAGGGACCCAACACTGATTCCTGATGAGACTCAGCCTTCAGAGGAGGATTTTTTTCAGAAAACAGGAAAACAGCTTCTCAGTGGCACAGATCTTGCCTCCCTCAAGTGCTGATACACTGGTACAAATAAGGAAAAAGAAAGACCAGGCTAGGTCAGAGCACAAGCTCATCCAGCCAAGTATTCTGTCTCCAGCAGTGACCAACAATGTGTGCTTTGGGAAATGTATAGGAATATGTCAGTCATATAGTGCTAATTTCTCTAGCAGCCTCCAGCAATCTGCAGCCCAGGGAGATCTTTGTAGTTTCTAGCTCCGACTGGAATTTTCTTCCATGAGCTTGCCTAGTCATTTTTTAAAGTTATGCAAAGTTCGAGCATCCACAAAATCTTCACTCAAATAGTCCCATAGTTCTCCTGTGTGAAGCTGTATATCTTATTTTGTTTTCAGCATATCACCTACTAATTTAACTCGATGTTCCCACTTCTTGCATTAAAAAGACAGTGAAAAATCATTCTCTCTTCACCTCCCATCCCTTGGACATGTTTGGCTCACAAAACAGGGAGCAGCATAGAGATGGCTGGGCTAATGGAGAGCAGAATTGGTAAGTCTGCAGTGGACATTCTGATTTCATAGGGCACATCAGCTTGCACGTGCCCATGGATACCTTCTGCCACTGGTACCTGCAGTAGTGAGCTTGGAGGGGAGCCAGCGTCCTTACCTGTATTATGGTCAGTTTGCAAATGCATAAGGTGATGCTGGTGGCATTCACTGATTCAGCTGATGCAGCTGCAGTGGAAAGGGGAAGGCACAGAAAGCAAGACGTTTTGCTGAAGCTATATGAATTACTTATAGAACTTAAAAAACACATCCCTGTCCCCATGTCAATTTGTATCCATTCCTCTTGCACCTCAGTAAATCCTGTAAATACACAGGCAACCAAACTACCTGACCAAAGTGCTTCTTTTTACTGTAGCCTGTTCTGGTGGGCTTTATTGTAAATACAGTTATATTTGGGTTTTTTTTTGTTTCATTAACTTCTAAGTCCTGTTCTTGGGACCTTTTAATTACAAGAGTCATAAGGTTTCACTAAAGCAAAACCAAACTTTTAGCCATCACAGAAAGACCTGGATTTCTAAAGGCTTGCAAAACCCTCCTAAACACTAGGGAAATGAAGAGGAAGTGAGCATTTTTCACTTATCACCATTTATTATTTTTAAGTCAGTCTCATGATTTGAAGCGGTGACGCTCCTCAGTGGCGTGACCAAACCTACACTATTCATCTGGGCTGGGGGAGCGTGCTGGGAAGTTTGGCAGACGTAAGTGGGTGGCTGGCAGCTCGCATGTGGTGCCTTCGTGCTTCCTCCTCTGCCTCTCCTGGCAGCGTGTGGGGAGTGAGGGCTCCAGCAGACATCCATGGCGGGATCGGACGGTTGTGGTGGGATGGCAGTGTCCAGCAGATAGTGAGGGTCATGCAGCATCTTAGCTCAATTTACCAGGAGATATCTGGCAGACGCCTCAAGCTCTGTCTGCTCTGGTGATTTGTTTTAGCCCTCCTGCAGACATCCTGTGTAAATATGCGAAACAAAAGCTCCCATTTGTACAGGAAGGGCTTAACCTGCTTTCAAGAGGGGTCGGTGCAATTAGGAGCAGTGCCCATCACTGCTGGGAGCTGGTACATGATGGTGAACTGCCGCTTCAGACCTCCCCCCCTCCCCGCTGCTGTGGGTCTGCTCTAAGGCAAAACAGGGTTTCCCCCAGCTCCTGTGCAAAGTCTCCACACCACAGAAGAGTGTTTCCAAACGCAGCAAACCACACTGTGCTCCTAAGGGCTGGTTGCTTTGGCACAGGGATAAGATGAAATCAAAGGACAGTTACTTTTGTGTCAGACAGCTCATTTCCCTGTTAACTCTGGATCTCTGTCTTCTGCAGATGGTGTTTAAAGAGAAGTTCGCTCCCTTGATCCTGTCTAATATCTCTTTGGAAGTTCTGAGTGGAAAACATCCTGCTTATCTCAAATCAAAGCTATATTTTCTCTGCCTCTGGGCCAAAACACTGCAACAGGCTTGGCCCTTGTGGGAGTAGTGGATGCTGAGCAGACGTGGAGCTGCCTGCTGCCTTTCCAGGCATGGGGAGAACCTGAAAACCAGCCTCTTGCCACTATGCCACTGGCTGCAAGTTTTCTGGGTATGCAAGAGGTAATGCGAAAGTAGCATTCCAGCAGCTCCTAGCTAGGTGGTAGCTGATTGCAGCACAGTAAGTCTGAAGAGGCTTCTCTTTCCCATCTATTAAAATAGACACCACCGCCAGCAAAAAAATTGGGAAGTGTGACTCAAAGTGGGGGAAGGAAAAGGGATAGGGCTTATCGGTAGCTAGACACCCACATCAGGAGAGCATCTAAGCAAAACCGCTTGCATCCTACCGTTGTCAACGTGATTTCAAATTAAACATATGCTTAAGTAGAGAAGGGACTGAGAGAATAGTTGGCTGTAGGAAGTTTTTGGCTCGCGGTGATAGAAGGCATGTTAAGGGTGTCTGTGGTATGGACAGTGTCAGAGTCGTCTCTTCCACAGCGCTCTTCTATAAAGCTTTAACAAAGAGCATGAGGTTAAATAGATCCTGCTTTTCCTTCTCTCTTGTTACCCAAAATCAGCCCTGGATACTGGTCTGAGGGCGTCCCCCTGTCCT
The DNA here is from genome assembly GCF_947461875.1 of Haliaeetus albicilla. Classification (NCBI taxonomy): domain Eukaryota; kingdom Metazoa; phylum Chordata; class Aves; order Accipitriformes; family Accipitridae; genus Haliaeetus; species Haliaeetus albicilla. The sequence continues at coordinate 14,386,073 of NC_091508.1, forward strand.
TGACTCCTTGCCAGGCACGCCTGGCTGGAAACCTTCCTCCATATGGAGCAGGCTAGGAAAGGTAAGGAAATGCAAAGAGGAAAGAAATAAAAATGTATGAACGCCCCTAATTTTGCTTATGTTTTTGCTGTCATTTAGACTGCTATAAAATGAATATAAAATATTGTGATTCCACTCTAATAACATTTTTCATCCATTTACGCTGGCATAAATTTCCTCTGAGTAGAAATTTTTGTCAGAATCTGGTTGGGGCAGATCCTTTATTTTATTATTTGATTGCAAAGAACCTACTTTCTCCCAAATATCTTTTTTTTTCATTAAAAAGTAATAATTGAACTTGGCCAGCCAAAGCCACCTATTGCAGTGAAGGTAGTCCAGCTAGAGAGCTGTACTGTGAGAGGGAACCAGGAATATCTTGGGTGCTGAGGTGGGAGCATTGCCAAAGCTAATTATAACACTTGCAGCCTAAATAGTTTGGTTCCTTGTTAGTTGGATTAAAAAGTCAAAATTTCTGTGAAAAAAGCTTTGCCAGAGGAAGGTTTTTGGTTGCGTTTCTCCACAGGAACACGGTCCCCTGCCGTCCCACGTCACCCCTCTGCTTCTCCACCAGGCGTTGTGGTGGGGCGGTGATTCACTCCTCTACCTTCCCCTTTCCAGGGAACGCCTCGCTGAGGTTGTGGCAGGTACACAGTCTGAAAAAGCAGCTTCTCAGAAAAACACACCCCCCAGCCATCTGTCTCTGTGGGCCAGTTTCACCAGCTCCAGGGATTTCATCCCCCAGCCCAGAGATTGTGTGGGGGGCCCATGGCGGAGTTAGGCACTGCTGGCTCAGGGTTAGGATGGCTGGCAGCTGGGACAGGGCTGGGATTCAAACCATGGCGGTGGCCCTGGCTTGTCCTCGCCGTGGCTGTCCTTCCCTGGGGTCTGCAGTGCCTGATGAGGGCAGGGGAATGGTGACTGGCTTGCATGGCATGGGGCTAAAAATGGCTGCCAGGCTTGTGGGGGCTGCTGGTGCCTCACAGCTGTGACAGGCCGGGGGGGGGGGGGCGTCGCTCTGGGGACACAGAGGCCACCATGACTAAGGCCACCTGGACGTGAGCTGGGTGGCGAGGAAGGACAAGGCCCCCATCCAGCCCCAAAGTGTTAAAGCTGCTGCAGGCCAGGGGACTCAAATGCGAACCCTTCGCTGGGAGCAGGCCCAGGGGCCGCTTGCTGCAGGGAGGGTGAAGGCGGGGAACCGCAGAGCCCCGCTGGAAGCACAGGGGGGGCCTCCGCGGTGTGAGGGGACAGGGCAGGCCTCCATTTTGGCAGGGGTCTCCTTCCGCATGGCTGCCCAGGCTGGCAGGGCAGGAGGAAAAAAGCAGGGGCCTGAGGAGGAGCCCCTGCACGCTGCGAGCAGCCCCCGTGCTCCTGCCTGCCCTCACCTAACACCAGGCCTTATTTATTTTCCTCCTTTCCACATCAGAAAAGCTATTTCAGGCCGTGGCTCTCTCAGCGGTTGGTTTCACAACCTGGAGCCCTGGTGCAGCTAGCCAGCAGCGTGCCCTGCGTTGTGCACGCCCACTGCTGTCAGATTGCTACGCTTTCCTCCCCTCTGGTGCTTTTAAAAATTTTTTACTTTATTTATTTATATTTCCTTGGTGAGCGCAAAAGCCAGAAACAAGGGCCGTGAAGCCAGGAGTGCCCTGTGCTGCCACTGTGTCTGTCCCTGCAGCGGTGCTGCTCGCAGCGGCTGCTTTCCAGCCCCGAGCGTGCAGGGCTGGACCCGGCAGCAGCCTCCTTTGGAGGCACAAGCAGAACAAGCCCTGAAAGGCTTTTCCTCTCATTGCTCTCCAGCCTTTTCCTCGTGGTCTGTCCTCCCAGGGGCTTAGTGTTCTCTGGGACAGCCTGCCCCAGGACGTGGTGTGGGCAGGCAGTCAGGGAGAGCTGTGAGGGCTTTGGGCTCCAGCTCCAGAACAGGGGGCACTGGAGGGGAAACTGGGGCCTTGTGACGTGCACATCTTCCCCTCTGCTTCTGTCAGGCTGGGGAGATGTGGGAAAGCATGCGCATACCCCAGGGCTGTGAAGGCCATCATTTCTCCCTAAGCCTGACAGTGCATGTGGATCCATCTTGTTCTACCTGCCCTGCAGGGCTTCTGCCCCAATGGTTGGGGTTTTTCTTGCATTAGCTCATTTTCCCCTTGCAATCATTCATTTTCCCCATGCGATAGCTCATTTTTTCCTTGCAGAATAGCCTAGGGCTTGGTTAGACTCCAGGGCTTGCCTGCATATCTTGCTGCTTTTGTGAGGCTCAGTGGGAAGAACGGCCGGAGCTGCAAAGGGCAGGATGAATTGCCAAAGCTTTGGGCTGGAAAACTGGCATCAGCACAATGGGAGAAAACATGAGGACTGAAGGAGGGTTTCATTTGGAGTTGTGCCTTGGAGGGGACTAGGGGAACAGGAAAAGGCAACAGACTGTGCAATGACAGCGATAGCCCTGTGGAGGGGCAGGACCCACACTGACCGCAGAGGAGATGCAAACAGGTCTGGCTCCCGCGAGATGGCTGCAGCATCTCAAGGTGCCTTTTCCCACCAGGGAGCCAGACAGCAGCAAGTAAAGGGAATGCAATGACACCCGTGGCCCCGAGTGCTGCCAGCCATGTGTCCTGCCCTCCTCATGCAGTGCACACTGCGAGGTGCCTCTGTCCCCAGCTCTGCTGCTGGACGTCCCCTTCCCAGGTCCCCCGAGATGGCAGGAGACCATGTTGCATTTGCCAGTCACTGCTGCCATCACTGATCGGGGCACTTTACAGCTGTCACCATAGGTGCTGTCAAGGCATCGTGATGCCGTTTGCTGGTGTTGTTAATGAGCGTTCTCTCCCATGGATTCACTTAACAACATGGCACAGCGCCTGCTGACAGGAGCTGAGGACCTGCCATGGCTGGAGCAGGGTTTATTAAGCAGTAAGAAGGGCCTGCTGGGAAATCTCCAGGATGGGGAATTTTCCAGGTAAAATACAGGGCAAAATCCCCATTTTCTACTCCATGGCTCCTTTGCTGGGGGATCTTTTGCTGTTCCCCTCTGAGGTCTCCGTGGCCTTCAACAGCCCTGTAGTATATGGGGCTGATTTCAGTCCTGTGCTGAAGAATGTCAAGACTGCTGAAACATTTGGTCCCCCAGAGAGCATCACGGCACAGGTTACCCTGCGATCACCTCTCAGTGTGCATGTGGCGGTGGTGGCCGCAGGACTTCCCGCTCCTGGGTGGTCGGTGCCGGCAGCTGGGACATGCCACCTCCAGGGACACCCAGGGACACTGAGGTTTTGCTGGCTAGTTCCTCTGCCTCCTTGGCCCCCGCGAGTTTTGTCAGCCAGGAGTGTCCCTGCAGTGCACACCTAAAGCACATGATGGCACTGCAGGAGCGCGAAACCGCCTCAGCCTCCTCTGCAACTCAACTGGCTTTTTAACCCCTCCATGGAAGCGAAGCTGCTGCAGGTGTGCTGGCTTTCCAGGGACAAGGTGCGGAGGGAGGTTTGGGGAATGGCGATGCCCAGTGCTCTGCTGTCCCCAACTAGGGCAAAGCCTTGAGTCCGAGCTGCTGGCTGCTCCTGCAGGATCACCCCATCTCCTTGGGACCAGAGGAGACACAAGTACATATAGTGCTGCACCATGGGCCTGAGCCTGTGTTTGTGAGCTGGTATCTTCCAAAAATGCACGGTGGATGCTTTGTGCAGTGGTTCCTCCCAGCTGTACGTGGTGGTGTCCCTGGTCTTGGTGTGCCCGAGACCATTCCCCTCTCTGCACAGGCCCAAACAAACCTTCCCCAAAGAGACCGGCTCTGCTTAGCCAGGCAGCAATACAGGTAGGCCTAGGGTTAATTTGGACAGTAGCACTTGTAAGCCAATGTGCCCCAAATGCATCTGCCTGGGTGCACTGAGGAAAGCTGCCCGTGCCCTGGGCTCACTCAGACCCAGTTGCTGCCACCTCATCTGGCTTCACCTCCTGAGCTCAGGCAGGCAGAGAGATGGTCTTCAAATACACACCGGTCACAGTCAAGCCCTGGTGCAGGTCTTGCATGATAATATCCTGCTGGCTGGCAGCTGGGTTTTGGAAAAAAGCAAGCAAGTTTGTTGGTTTGCTGGTTCCTGAAGTTACCCATCCTCTAGCCAAAAACCAGGGAGAGCCGTAGAGACGAACAGAAAGGCTGCAACAGCATTTCCATATAGCACATGCTTTTTCCTGAAATAATCTGTGCAGGAGAGAAACTCTGTAAAAAGATCTGGATGTGATAATCCTGGTATTTTTCTGTTCTCATCTACAAAGAACTGAAGAGGTATAAACCCAGCAAGTTCTGCCAAATTGTTGCCAGATCCTGTACAAACAGTGTGATCCTCTTCATAGAGGTTGTCTTGAATTATCTGATGGACACAAGGTGGATGGCTCTGCTTTTCCTCCTCCTGTTGTTCCCGTAGGAGTAAGTTCTCTCTAAGAGTTTTCCATAAGCAAAAAGACATATATCCAGGAAAGAAAGCACAGAATCAGGAGAGGAAGGGAAAAAAAACCCCTCTTCCAAGAGTGGAGGACAGAGGGGCTCTGATTCCTGCAGCTCTTGTCTGTCTCTCTGGATGAAGCACTCTTTGCTTGATATCGCCCTGTTGTAAATGCAGCTGACTGATTTTCTTTCTGTTTCTTCTTTTGCACTTGTTTATTTTAATAAAGATAGATTATTATTTTTTTTGAAACCTAAAGCAAAATGTTCCAGTGTCTCCACCCACCCTCCTGGCACTAAGTGCTGATGGTTATTTCAGTGGTTATAATTTGATTTCTGCCTCTCCTGCTGGGCTGATGTGAGAGAAAATAATATTTAGAGAGTTGATTTTTAATTTTTTTTTTTTTCTGGAGCAAGGGAAGCAGAGACTGGGAGTAGTGTGGGAAGAGGGAAAGAGAATCAGCAAGAATGTACTCTCATTTTCTAGGCCATTTTTTTTTTCAAGTTTGCAATCTGATGGACAAAAATCACAGTATAGCTCAGCTAATCAATTGCTTTCTGAAGAATGGAGAGCACCTCATCTCTTTAGGCATTTTTGTGTTATTCTTGGTCTGCTGCAGGGACTGATCATAGCTGCTCTATGACAATAACTTTAGGTTTGTAGCCTGAACTGTGATCATCTCCATTTTGGAAGTGGAGAAGCTAAGGCAGAGAGTAGTAAATTGGCCATTTCCCCTTCAGATTGCCTATGCGGCCAAGAACCGCGTACGGCACAGGTGCTAAGGGCCGATTTCCAAACCCAGGATATAGTTAGCACACACAACCCAGACCACATCTTCAGCAGCACTCAGCTCCCAATTAAACTTAGACAAAACAAGGTTTTCACTAGCTCTTAGCAGCCAGCCCTTCTTCAGTGAGAATACTGAGCAGCAGATTTTCAAAGGAGTTCAGCTACTCCTCAGCTCTTGGAGTTTCTTAGGGAAAAGCTTCAGCATTTTGCTAAGAGGAATGTTTTTTTCTTTGCCAAAAATCTGACCCTTCATTTCTAGGCACAGAACTAAAAACTTGTTTATCACTTTTTTCCTAGTTTTTTAAGGAATAGCACCCCTCTTTTCCCTCTGTTTGATTTTTCTGGCTTCTAGGAACAGGGCTAGTGATTGCTTCTGTGCATATCTGAAGATAATAGCTTTGCTAAATAATTTTTCCTCTTTTAAAATATGTATCAAGGTTGCCTGCTGCATAGTTTACATTTCCTGCTGTGGAGAAAAATACTTTAATTAAAATGGACGGGAGAAAAAAAAAACCACACAGAAAAAGAAAAAGCCTCTGTAAAAAGAATCCTAAAAGGCTTAAGAGAAGTCAAAATGGGCAAATGAAGCCCTTTGGCAGCCAGGATGCATTTTGCATTCATGCATGCAGGCTTTTGGGGACTACTTTGCTCAATGCCAGGAGGGAGGTGTTGGTGAAAGCCTCTGCCGCATGAAGAAGTCCAGTTGTATTTCTGTCAAGCAACAAGAGACCTTTTCTCAAACTGCTTGTCCTCCACCTCCTATGGCTCCTGCTCCAGTCTGCATGCAGGACAGGTGGAATAGCTTGATTGCAGATTATCATGTCTTAAGAATAAGAAGGAAACAGGATCTTCTACATACCTTGGCCCTGCCTCTTTCCTTCACTTAAAAGCAAAATGTTAAATTAATCCCCTGTGGTTGCTGTATTTGATTATGGGACTCCTTGTACCTGCTCTCCCTCCCTTGGCTTTAGCTTGCCCCTAGAGAAAGCACAGCAGCAGCAAACAGCAAGAAACTCCTAAATGGGCCAGGCTGATATTAACTCCCAAGACAGATGAGAGGGATGAGAAGTAGTACAAAATTGCTGCTCAGACCTGAACATTTTCTCCCTAAGTCTAGTTAGGGACTGAAAGCATTACATCTAGTTTTGACTGCAAAGTTTGACAGAGCAGGAGAAAGGGAGGCCCCATTTATAAGTGAGAGTGCAGCGTGAGTCTGCAAGGCTTGCCTGCAGGAAAAATGGTAAGAGAACTCTTTCCTTGTATTTTTAAGCAAAGGAAGCAGCCTGTGAAGTGCACCCACTCCCATGCCCACAGTAGGTCTACGGTCAGAAAAGATGAGCTAACTCTCTCTACACCCCTGTCTTGAGATCTTTCTGGGAAACTCTCCCAAGTGCCTTCTGAGTTAGTGAGCAAGCCCATCCAAAAAAACACCCCACCCTCCCAAAGCACACCAGGCTACCAGGGCTTCCCATTTAAGGCCAGCCCTGATGCACTGCAGGTGCTGCCCACAGCTGGTGGATCGCTGGAGCTCCTTAGCATGGCCAGAGGGAGCAGCAGCTGCCAGCCCTGGGTTTCAGAGGGCAGTGGTGCTCCAGCTGGGTGGCAGTGAGCAGAAAGATCTGCTTGGATGAATTAACCAGCCTTGCAAAGGTCTTTTTCCAGGCCAGAGTATGGGGGGAAGAGGATGGACTGAGAGCATCACAGTGTGCTTCCCTCTGCTAAGCTGGGATTTGTATCTAGCTCATTGAGGATAATTAGATGATCACCATCAGATGGGTAAGCTGAGCTCTCACTTTCTGCACCATCCCTCTAAGAGAAGAGCATATTACTCCTGTTTTTCACCAGCCTGAACCAGCAATTGTCTCTTTGAGCTGTGATGCTGTACCTATATAATTAAGGCTGTCAGTCAAACTCAGACACCTAAACACACAAGCTCCATGGCTTACGAGGATTGATCACAGGACTTTATTGCTTGGCAGTCAAAGCAGCACTTTGCAGGCTCTCTTTTCCCTTGTTGGAGGAACAAACTGTGGGGTTGTGAGAGGGAAGCGTCCCTGGGAAAGCAGTTAGGTGCCTTCAGTGTTTACTGGATATACGAGCTGTGACCATGGGTCCTGGTCGCTGTTTCTGGTTCAGAACCTGCTTCTGGGGCTCGGGTTATGGGTGGGACCTGCCTATGCTGGCAGGCAGTTTGAGTGCTTATCTACTGCCTTCACTGGCCGGAGCACCCAGCAAACCAGTGAGAGAAGGGCTTCAACCCAAAGCAGCCGCTCTCCTCCATGCATGGGGGTCTTGTGGGTCAGCAGATAGAGCATGGTGGGGGACCAATGCTGTGGGGATGGAGGCATGGCATTGGGAGGTCTAGGCTTGCGGGACAGGCACTCAGCCTTCCTGTCTCTGCAAAGTGCCAGGCGAAGGTTTATCAGCCCTGTTTTTGTCTGGTGTTGTCTCCACTGTTTTGCAGGATGTGCATGGAGACAGCATGAATGCCAAATCTATAGCGGGGAGACTCTTCTCTGCCTTCTTCCAGTGGAAAAAGCTGGTGATCTGGCTCTGTGGAGGTAAGAAGATCTCAATGCATGCTGAGCCCTGCTCTCTCTGAGCCAGCACTCACTGCTGTGTCCCCCTGCCTTAGGGCCTTGCTGAGCTGGGGCTGTACAGAAGGAGAGGACCCTCCTGGCCACTGATGTCTTCACTGGAGAGACCCCCAAAATGGGAAGTGACAGAAAAGGGGAGGGAGGAGACGTGTTTCCGTAAATCAGACACACGCAGCCCTAAATGTCCCCACAGACTGAGGTGGGGAGGACTTACACATGCTCCCAACACATGGGCATTAGCAATGGGAGCACAGGCCCTAGACATGGTGTCCCCTTTTAGCTGCATATTGATTGCACCAGCAGTTGTGTTTCCAGAACAGAGCCCCCTTCTGCAAATGGCCACATGCAGCTCTTCTCTGCACAGGCTTTGCACTTGTGTTTGTCACTAGCAAAGCTGGCCTTCTCTAGAGGGGCTTTAACTGTGCCTGGTTTGTGTGTATTTTTAGAAAATCAAGTCATCTTGGATGTCTTTGGGGGTGTGGAGAGTAGAAAAGCATCTAAAAGGTGATTTGTTTCCCAAAGTGTAAAAATCTTCTTGTTGTTTTGCACAATTGTAAAGTGAATTTTCCCCTATGCCCACCCAATATGCTGCCTCTCCAGCAAGGGCAAATGAGGAATAACTTCTTTCAAAAGTGTTAATATTTGCAAAGACCCATGTAAGACCTGTATCCTGTGTGATACGTGTGCACAGGGCTGTGGGAGGCTAGAGCAGGGTTAATGTGCTTCTGTGATACACAAATTAAATTCCTGTGTGTGTGTGTGAGGTCTAGCAGCCACCCTCTGATAAATGCTGCTGTGATCTTTGCAGGATTAGGGTCCAGAGGTGGGTGTTTACCTGTGCTGTGTGTATGTGTGTAGCAGCCCAGAAGTAAGCAGCTGATGAAAGCCTCTGGGCTGTGTATGTAGGAGGTCCAGGAGAGACCCACTGACACAGTGCCTGTGCAAGCATATGTAACTGCTTGTGATCTCCCTCCAAGAGTAAAAGAAACCCAATCCTAATTTCATACCATAGTTGAAAGGCTGGTTGTTTGTTACAGGAAAATTCACTGCTGCTTAATGACCAAGATATGACCAGTGTCATTGTATTTAGATGGGTGCAAATGATGGAGGACTTTTTCCCTTCTGCATCTGCAGTCCCAAATTCACCTGTGTGGAGCAGGGTGCTTGGGGTGAGCTGAGCTCATGCTGTGAATCAGCACAGCACCTTGATCAAGGTAAAGAGCCGCTCAGACAAGCTATCAGCCATGTTACAGAACTGCTTTTGGCTAACCTTTTTTCTGGTGTGAACCTCTTGATTTCAGCCTGGGAAGCAGCCCTGGTCAGGACTGGAGGTTTTCTTCTGCATGTACATTTCTTATTGCTGTGAGCCTTTGCTGTTCTCAGCAAATGCTTTTGTCCTTGGGCTTTGTACCCAAGAACCACGGTGTGGGTTGCAGCTGCATCCTACTGCCTGTCTGTGGGATAATGGATCACTTAGTGCAACAGGGGCTGTTTGATGGCCTTCATGGTCCTCTGTCCCCTGTGACATCCTGAGGAGCAGCCAGCTGACAGCTATGGAGAGAAAGGACCAAGGGAGCCCACGCTGTCGATGTGGGACTCCACAGCTCACCCCAGCAGCAGGCACAGCCGGGAGGGCTGCGGGTTCCAGGGAAGGGGAGCCAGGCTTTGGGGCCAGGCCAGCCCCACAGGGAGCATGTCGAGAGACCGAGGGCTTGCCTGGCTCAGGGAGTGCCGCGGTCAATCCTCTCCCCTCTCTGCACTGTCACCGTGTCATTTTACAGATTGATGTGAGTGATTGCTGGAGCGCTGTGAGGCTTGAGCTTGCAAGCAAATGTGCTTAGCTGCTGGGGAAAAGGATGCTGCATTTACTAGGGTTCATCACCAGAAACCCCCGTTTAATTTTGTCTTAGCAAGGGGCTAACTCAAATACAACCACTTGGAGGCTCCAAACTCTGAAGCAGGGTCTGCTGTCTGCAGGTCTGATGGCTGCAGGGGCTCGGGAGATGCTGTCATGGGGGAGAGGTCCTGTGGGCTGCACAGTGGGGTGGTCATGGCTGCGGTGCTGCGGCCGTGCAGCTGCTGTGCCTGTGTCAGCCTCTCCATTGCCTTCTGCAGGTCTGTGCCTGCAGAGCCTGTATTACTCTGTGGCGAACTCACATGAAAGTCCCATTGCCGAAGTTACCTTTTCTTCTTCCCTTTTTCTGACCTCAGTGCTACTGTGGTCTGGGTTAAAGGTGGGGCACAATTCATTATTGTGGAAAGAAGAGGCAACAACCCTCCCAGGATAACACCTGGGTAAGAAACAGCTCACCCAGTAATGTGAATCCCTGGGGACTTGGAGGACTGTGTTCTGCCTGGCAGTGACTTGAGGGCAGGGCAGACAGAAAAGTAGCAGGATGAAGCAGCATTGGTGAGCCTGGAGATGCCTTAGCTAGACTGCAGTAAAGATTCCCTGGGGCTGATGGTCACTTCCAGAATGCCTTGTGGATATCCCGCAGTGCTGTTCATCGCCTGTCTCTATCTGGAGGAAGGAATGAGGCTTACCTGAGGCCAATGATTTTCTAAAACTCAAGCTGTTCAAGGTCCTGAACAGCTTGGCGTAACTTTGGCGTTAGCTCTCCATCTGTTTCCATCTAAATTCCTCTGTGTAAAGGAGTCCTTTATGTGCTTGAGGGGAGGTGGCTGGGGCTGGCTGTTCATGGGACTGAAGTGGTCAGGAGCTGGGAGACATGACAGCATGGTCGCGAGCTCAAAACCCGATGTTTGTGGACCTCTTTAAGAGACGTCCTGAACTATCACTGATTCTCAGGCACAATCTGAAAGCCTTTAGGAAGGGCTAGTAGGAAATGAACCTTGTTTCTTTCATTGGCAGCATCTTGGTGCTTGCCAGAGATGCTTTGTGTGGAGAAAGCCTTTTCTTGGAAGGTTTGTTAGTCATGTCTCATTTGTTTGGGGAATTTTGTTGAGAGATGAATCAGTGTCTCAGTGGCTGCTGATCGGTGGAGACTGGCAGCCTGGGGTTTATGTGCAGATATGCAGGAATGGAAATAGAGCTAAGTTCAGCTAATTGTTGCACAATGGCATCTTGACACCACTACAAGTGAGTCAGCAGGCCAGCAGAGTGATGCGATACAGATGCGTGTGTAAAATGTCCTCTGAAGGACAATCAGAGAGGAAAAGATGCGCTGTTGAACTGATCAGTGTGCAGCAAGGCTTTGTCATGGGTGTCATGAGTTTTGTCATGAAATGAATTAATAAATCAAATCGGAAACTGTGGTGGGTTGACCCTGGCTGGATGCCAGTTGCCCACCAAAGCCGGACTATCACTCCCCCTCCTCAGCTGGACAGGGGAGAGAAAATATAACAAAAAGCTTGTGGGTTGAGATAAGGACAGGGAGATATCACTCACCAGTTACCATCACGGGCAAAACAGACTGGACTTGGGGAAATTAGTTTAATTTATTACCAATCAGATCAGAGTAGGATAATCAGAAATAAACCCAAATCTTAAAAACACCTTTCCCCCACCCCTCCCTTCTTCCCAGGCTTAACTTCACTCCCGATTTCTCTACCTCTTCCCCCCCAGCAGCACAGGGGGCGGGGAAAGGGGGTTGGGATCAGTTCATCACATGTCATCTCTGCTGCTCCTTCCTCCTCAGGGGGAGGACTCCTCACTGTTCCCCTGCTCCAGGGTGGAGTCCCTCCCACAGGAGACAGTTCTCCACAAACTTCTCCAATGTGAGTCCTTCCCATGGGCTGCAGTTCTTCATGAACTGCTCCATCGTGGGTCCCTTCCCTGGGCTGCAGTCCTTCAGGCACAGACTGCTCCAGTGTGGGTTCCCTGCAGGGTCACAAGTCCTGCCAGCAAACCTGCTCCAGCATGGGCTCCTCTCTCCACGGGGCCACAGGTCCTGCCAGGAGCCTGCTCCAGTGCGGGCTTCCCATGGGGTCACAGCTTCCTTCGGGCATCCCCCTGCTCCGGCGTGGGGTCCTCCACCAGCTGCAGGTGGAGATCTGCTCCACCATGGACCTCCCTGGGCTGCAGGGGGACAGCCTGCCTCACCATTGTCTTCCCCACAGGCTGCAGGGGAATCTCTGCTCCGGCTCCTGGAGCATCTCCTCCCCCTCCTTCTGCACTGAGCTGGGGGTCTGCAGGGTTGTTTCTCTCACATGTTCTCACTCCTCTCTCTGGCTGCAGTTTCTGTTGTGCAGCAACTTTTTCATCTTCTTTAATATGTTCTCCCAGAGGCACTACCACTGTCACGGATGGGCTCAGCCTTGGCCAGCGGCGGGTCCAACTTGGAGCCATCGGACATAGGGGAAGCTTCTAGCAGCTTCTCACAGAAGCCATCCCAGTAGCCCCCTGCTACCAAACCTTGCCACGCAAACCCAATACAGAAATGTAACTGGAAATCTGCCCCCTCTCTTCTGGATAAACAATGAAAGGATGAATAAACGTTCCCCAAAAGTGTACCAAGAGAGGAACGACTGAAAAGGGAGATCAACTGGGGGACCAGAACTGGAGGGAAATGAGATTTTGCTGTCACTGCTGCTGAGGAGGTGGATTAGAAACAGCAGTAAAGACTATTTTTAAAAGATGTGGGTCATTCCTGGGAAGTACTTCAGGATAGCTCAGTAGCTTTCCAAAGCCCTTCATTATGCAGCCTGCTTCAGCTGCCCTAGTCCTTGTGTCTGATACTGCTGTGGCTGCTCCCCTCATCCCTAAACTTCTGCCTCTCTGAGTCTCTCTTGGTAGGTTTGGATCTCACTGGAAGCCTTTCCTGACCAGCAAATCCTTATAACCGCTCATGGGCAGACCTTTTAGGAGAGACCTTGAAAAAGTTCTGTGGTTCCATAAACTGCCTTTCAGGCTGCAGAGCTCAGGTATTGCAACGCTCTTCCCTCAGTGTTGTTGTGTCTTGAACAGACGCTGTGCAGCCAGAGACCTTCCCCCTTACGGGCAGCCCTGAGTGCTGCAGAGGAGATGGAAATACAGCTGGGCATCAGAGTGCACCGGGGGAAATCGGACTGACTGGGTGACATACCTTTGAGAAAAGGTCATAGGCCATGACAGTGGTGATAGGGGAAGAGAGCAGTGCTTTAACTCCAGGCTCTAGCTGTGCCACTAGGGATGAAAAGGGGAAAGCTGACAGCAATGCTTTTGTGGATGGAGCAGGAACCATTGTGGAAGTTACCAAATGCCAACAGAGAGAAGATACTGAGTGGGTCACTGCCTTTTGCCTTTTTCACTGTGAGGTACTACAGAACAGCTTTGGCTGCTGGTAGCACTGGTCATCAAGTGCATGCCTTTTATGTGGAAAAACACCTCAGTTTGGACAGGGTTGATCAGATGGATGTGACAAGAGTGGTGTCTGAGCAGGCTGTCCCATGTAAAGTGTCCTGGCACTTTATGAAAAGGTGAAACCTATCTCTTTAGAGCAGAAGAAAAAGGAGAGTTGTCGCATTGGCAGTGGTGGGGCCACATTTCTTCCCTGAAGACAACTCTTTGACTTCTTGTCTTCCAGTTCTCTCTGCTTTTACCACATTGCAGTTTCTTCCACAGCAGGAGTTGCCTGGATCCTCTGCCTGGTATGAGGGTGGGCTGGAGATGGGTGTTGGGCAAGCAGGTGTGTGAGGGAAATGATAGTTGGGTTGAGAGCCCTGGTTTCTGCAGCAGCTTGAAGTTCTCTCTTAGTATTCAACTTCACAGCCCTTTCTGCCTCTCACTCCTGTCGCTGTTCATCTCCTCTCTCAGTAGGTTTCTCTTTCTCTCCCTTTTAAACATGTCCTTTCAAGCAGCTTTCATACTGATGAACTTAAGCTGCTAGATCGCAGCTCCCTCCCTTTAACTTCTGTCATACCCTGATCTCTGTTCTCAGTATTGCCCCATCCCATCTATTTTCTCTTGCTCTAACTCCATCCCAAGTGTGACAGTCCAGGGCTTGGAAAGTTGGGTGCCTCCCTCAGTTCTGCCTGCCCACATTCAGGGAGAGCAGAAAGCAAAGTAGACTGTGGCAGCTGTTGGCAAAAGCTTTCATTTGGGTCCTTCTTTCCTCTAATTCATTAGAGGAATTATTCTATGGCCTCTCATTCTTCTTCTTTATAATACATTGCATGCCTTAAGCAAAGGTTCACCCTCCTAATTACCAGCCTGCTGGGTATCCACACTTGAGTTTCTCTCCATTTCTTTATCATCTTGTATTCTCTGGCTAACTAGAGATCCCTCACAATTTTACTGGTATGTTGATGGCACTGCATTGCCTTATGGTCACTAAGATAAGACCCATCTGTCCAGGATACAGCTAGAGTCCTACTAGTCAGGGCTTTGCTGATTTGATGCCACCCCAGGAGTTACCTTGGAACATCAAAAAGGTCCTCAAGGGATGCTGATCTAACCGGTGTAAACACTTGTCAGAGAAGGACTTAATCTCTTGCAATCTATTCTTTTGCCAGCTTATGGTGCCAAAGGTGCATTGTGGTCGGCAACGGTTACTCCATCCATGGCCAACACTTTGGGAAAATGATTGACTCTTACCATGTTATCATAAGGTACTGAATCCTTACTAAAGCCTTAACGATTAATCAGAGACACAGCAATGATAATGCGCATGTGACTTTCTTGCCTGGCAAACATAACATCTAGCATACATCAGCTCAGGTAATCAGATAACTTTCTTGCGGTTCAGGGCCAAGCACAGGCACTGCAGGAGCCTGAATTTGTACCACTCATTCACAGATGTTGTACTGGGGAGCTGGATAGCCATCTCCAGCTCAGTGGAGTGGCAGGCAATCCCAGTGTTACAGGACTACATGCATTTTTACTCTGACTTGAGAAAGTAATTTAATTTCTCTGTGCCTCACTTCCCTATCTGAAAAATAGCGGTTGTCTGCCACTGCTGTCTGCCTTTTTATTACAAGGGAGGAACTATTGGTGTGTCTGTGTGAGGCACCCCATACCAGGGAAGCAGGCTGCCGGGTTGGGCCATAATGTGTGTCAGTGCCCTCAAGTGAGTTCACAGGAGCCAGTGGTGTATCTGACAGCACACAGCTGCCTCCATGGTTGGGAACAAGTGATACTGAAACTGGACAAATTCTGGCTTTGATTCTCAGATTAAATGGTGCTCCAGTAAAAGAGCACAAGAAAGATGTGGGCGAGAGAACCAGCACTCGTCTCTTTTTCCCTGAATCAGCTCTGCCCAACCCTCTGGAAAACAACAATGATGATGAACTGATGGTATTTGTCCCATTCAAGCCCTTGGATTTCTCCTGGCTGATGGAAGTATTGCTGAAAACAAGGAAAAAGTGAGATGTCTTTAATGAGGGAAGGTTGAAACCAGGTTATTTGTAGTGATATAATCTATAGCTCTAATAATCATGTATTTTTCAAATATTTACTGAGTTGCATAATGCACTTGAGACCTTATTTTCACTAACTAGAAAGAGCCCAGTCTCAGCCACATTGGAGACAGGTGTATGGGAATAAGTGGAAAAGACCAGGAGATCCTTTGTTCCTCTGAACACCGCTGAGTCCTTCTGAGCACCCAGCCAGAGCAGTAGACCACAGCTAACTCAGGGATCTTTATCATGGCACTGTCTGGTGTGCGTGGGCTTGCCTCAAGTATCTCTCTGCCTTTCTTCTACAGATGAAGGTGGGGTTTTGGTGCGCCAGCCCCCCTGGGAGTACAATGGGAACATCTCTCAGCTCCGTACTCTCAACCCATATGTCACCTATGAAGCGATGTACAAACTGCTGCAGCTGAACGCATCAAGTAGGGTATGATGCTGCACTGGAGAGCAGACAGATAAGCATCAGTGTTCTGTGTCTTCCCTTATACCTTACTGCTTCAGTGCCATGCAAGGGGAAGGAAAACGTTTTCATTAGATTAGCTAGTCCCTTCCCCTAGTAAATGGAGTCTTTTCCTATAACATGGTGCTTCAGGTTTGGAGCCCTGCTCCTACCCAGAAAAGGAAGACTTTTCCCCACCTGTCATAGCACTGCAGCATAATTCTTATTCCAGTCTGCCCCATCACCCCTTGCCATTTTGCATTCAAGTCCTTTTTTACAGTTACTTCTGTCCGTAGTTCTAGACCTCAGAAAACCTGGTTCTCTAGTGACAAGCAGCTGTCCCATATAAGCCCTTTCATACATGTTCCTGTGCTTTCTCTGTCTGAAGACCATTACTTATAATTACCTAGCATAAAATGGGAGGAATTTTGGTTGGCATTCCTTAAAACACTCTGTTCTCACAGATCTCTGGCCTGAGGCTGGCTGTTACGCCCACTGCTTCTGGAGTGCAGTTTTCCCCTTCACTGCATGATGGAGGATTATTTCATTAATGAATCTAATGATACTTTGTCTTTGGTCCTGATGATCTTTGTGATGGTGCTGTGCAATCTTTAATTAACTTTAAGCCTGCCAGGCACTACTAGGATGTTTATAATTTGCGACAAATGTAGGAGAAGCTTGAAGGTCTGGTGTGGTAAAATAACATTGTCCAAGGTCGTGCACTGACTCTTGGCTGGGGGTGAGATTAGATGCCAAGTCTCTTGACTGCTGAAGCAATGCTGTAAAAAAAGTACATTTCCCTGCTAAAATGTTTGGAAAGTGCAAAGTGGGACAATCCAGGGGAGGAGTGCAAAGTGCTCGGTTAGGCTTGGGGACCAGAGAGCATGTTCAGCTGCTCGCGAGCGTGGTGGCTGTGCTGCTCCATCACAAGGCTTTTAAGGCAGCGTTTGAGTTTGTACTTGGCCATGTTAGCTTTACGTGAGCAGAAGGCAGTTTTGTAGCACAGAGGCCAAGGACAGGAATTTAATGTGTGGATTAAAAGAGAGATATCACACGAAGGCTGCCAGCAGGGAATACACACAAAGAGGCACATGGAAAAGAAAGAAATGCAGAGACCTTGTATAGGCTCTGTCATGGATGTGGATTTGTTAAAAAGTGTGCTGATTTCTTCCATTCAAAGCTTTTTGATTTCCATGGAGCTCTATGTTTTATCAACCCACAGGTGGTATGTTCATGAGCCCTCATCTTCTGCAGCACCTTTTCAAAAGATGCTCCTTGTCTGAGTTTTGAGAGTGCTGTCCATGCACCTGTCCTGTTTCATTTACATATTTTTTGCTATATTGACTGTGGAAGAAGCTACTGGTCCCAGCTGCAAAGGTGTTGCTTGTGTCAGTATTGTAAAAGTATGAGTTTGAAATCCTAAACAGATGTTCTTTCTTTTCCCTTCCCAGAGATATGCCACCACAGGAATCACTGCTTTGAACTTAGCCCTCCATATGTGCCAAGAGGTCAATATTGCAGGCTTTGGATACCCTTGCAACCATGACAATACTACACCAATACATTATTACAATATGGATCGCTCACTGAAAAAAGAGGTAGAAAATGCCTCCCCTTCAAACTAAGGTCTTCTCCATAGAGGAACCTACTGGTCAAAGCTGGGAGTCAAGCAGCTGAGAGGTCTGGTAGCTATCGCTGGTGTTACCCATGGAAATTCCTTCTGGGACATGCCAGGGGAATGTGTTGGGACATGCTTTGTTCTCAGAGAGCAGCTTGGGCACAGATGTTGGCACCTTCAGGGTGCCTTTTGTCTGTCCTAGTTTGGTGATGAGGGTCCTGTGCAGTGGAAGTCCTGCAAGGGGCTGCAGGCAAAGTTGGGTTGGGCAGGATCCAGTGCATTTTGGGCAGTATGAGGGGCACTGTAAGGAATAATCTATAACTTTGCCTCACTTGTCTCTGAAGCTCTGTCAGCACAATATCGCTGCTGAGAGGAGCTGGCTGCTCGAAATGATTGAGTGGGGGATGACTGCTGACATAGCCAGCCCTTCCTTCCAGGCTCAGAACTGCAGAGAGAGGGCTGTGCTGCTTGCTGTCTCCTCCAGACACCACTGATGATCCCAGCTGGGCTTTGCCCTTGTTCCAGGTTGTTTTGAGCAGGTCACAGTTTGTCCTGTCGCATGCGGGGTGGGAGATGAATCCCTGACATTCAGAGCACTTGCCCTTTCCTCCATTGGCCTCTGCTTTCCACCACTGACTGTTGTGGTGGAGGGTGGTGTTGCACAACCCTTCTACCCTGGGTAATCCCCTCCTGTTCTGTAAACAGCCATCCTGTGCTCATAAGTTATTTGTGAAAAGCACTAAACTGAGATGATAAGCTGGTCCTCAGTCCCGGAGAAAGGGAGGGGGTGAGTGAGTGATACCTGCCATGGGATTTCAAACTCCTTCCTAAGCAGATTGGAGTGAGAGAGAGTCATACCCATCACTTTGGAAAAGGGCCAAGTTGGCCACTCAGAGATTTCAGTGTCTTGCTAATTGTTGGGAAACATTAATGTCTGCAGGAAACAAGAAACGTTTCTTTTATTGTTCTGTTTGAGAATAAATGCATTTCTGGTTTCAGGGAGTTGGCACTGTCTTATAAGAGGGGGATTTCTGGCCAGGACAGGTGAGAATTACCTTAGCATCTCCTCCAAGATCTTCTCATGTCTTTATGGCCCCATGTAATCCCCTCTTTTTTTTTTTTTTTTCTTTCTTCCTCAGCATGCTGTCTGGAGCTTTCCATGTCTCTTCCAGCTTGTTCTAAGTATGGAGCCACCCTGCCAAGTCTACTTTGTGTGCTGAAGACCTTCCACATTTAAGAAGCCACCTGAAACCAAGACTTATCTGTGGCTGGCTCATGTCCACAGGGCACCTCTGGGGCCACATCTT
Organism: Haliaeetus albicilla; assembly: GCF_947461875.1. Classification (NCBI taxonomy): domain Eukaryota; kingdom Metazoa; phylum Chordata; class Aves; order Accipitriformes; family Accipitridae; genus Haliaeetus; species Haliaeetus albicilla. The sequence goes on from NC_091508.1 coordinate 14,404,639, forward strand.
CTCATCCTCTACCACTTCCTTCCAGGATGCAGCTATGTCATACTTCTCCTTCTTTACTTGCCTCGTTGCTACTTTCTTCCTGGCCTGTTACCATCATGGGTTCACCTCTGTTGCTGCCTCACCAAAGTGCTGCCTCTACAAGCACAAAGAACCTACAGTGATGAAGTTACAAGCTGATAGCTATGCTGGTACGACCACTTTGCTGCAACCTCTTCAGCCAGGCGCTCATTGGGAAGAAGGCTCCTTCTGCACAGCTATTAGAGGGCAAACTTTAACAGTGGGGTTGGCTTCACTTACGTCAAGTTGCACGTGTCTTAGAGCAGCAGCATTTGGGGTGTGGGAGCATTAGTACAGTACCCATATAACTGCTAACTATTTCCACAGGAGGTGAAACTTCTGCTTTCCCTCCCATTTCCTTCCTCTGTCCTCTTCACTGTGGCCAGGCTTTCAGGGCACTTCCTGTGCTATTGGTGTCACTCCTTTTCCTGGGTAACTTCTCTTCTAGTATCTCAGCCCTTCCTCCTGGAAGCTTTCCGTAACACCCTGTCTCTCATGTTCTGCAAATTGTTAATGCCCTTCATGTTGCTCCCACTGCTATTCCCTTTTGGCCAGCCTGGTTCCTCCTCCATTAGAGCTGAAATGTTTTTTTCCTGATTGGTGCATGCAACTCATGGCCAAAGAAATGCTGACAAAACTCCTCCGAAGCTGCCTTGCCCTGGGAGTCTGGTGGAAGAACTGGAGGCCCTGGTCCAGCTCAGTCTGAGAAGGGTCCCTTGAAGGCTGAAAAGGGATGACTGTTCTCTACAAACAGAACTCAACTGAGCTTGGGACAAAAATGCTGTTTTAATAAATTCCTCTTCATCAGCTAAACACTGGCTTCAGGTTTTAGTCTGTACACAAATAAGTCTTTACTCTCTAAATAACATGATAGCCACACAGGTTTTGCAGATTCCAAAAATACGGTGTTCCAAATGCATGCAAATAGATGTTTGGATTTGGCTCGACCACTCTTTTAGAATTTATTGCTTTGTAAGTAATGGAAGTGGGCTCTCAACTATGTGGACAATTAATATTCTATGTAATTCTCCTGGCAGAGTAAAATGGCATAAAAATCATAATGTCTAAAAGCTGATGTATAAAGCATGCTATGAACTAACCCCAGGAGATGGTTAACATTTTCTCACTAGGTAACGCATATACAAGAACTTCACCAGGGCTTGCAGGAGCTGCGTCTGCACTTTCTGCCACAGTTGTTGCAACATTTTCCTGTCATGTAGTGTCAAGTCATGATAATGAAATCATAAACATGAAGCTCTAGAGTCTTAGCATTGGTCACTGCCTGTGGCAGTACTCTCTGTACTTGCAGCAAGCATGTCTGCTACACAGCTTTTTGCTCTTATGTTTCGGTGCTGGCTGGTTTTCTCTCAAAGCAGGGTTTTGTAATCTCTCTAGGTAACCACAATTCATTAGAGCTACCTCTTGTTTCAAACTTTCCCAGAGTGTCAGAGCAATGTGGTAGGGGCTTAGTATTTAACCATGCATCGGTGGTGGCACTGAGTCCCCAAATCAACCTTTCTTGTGTCCAGTTTTAAAAGTCTGAGATCTGCAGTCCTCCACACCCTACACACCTTTTGTATCTGATAGTCTGAACAAATCCTTGCCCTACAGCAGACTCATTATTATCAAGAGAACTGGGGGAAAGGAGGTGGAATATGCAGGATAAGGCAAAGCCACAGTAATACAAAACATATGTAAATTAGACTACAAGATACCATAATAAGGATGTAATGGAGGGGGAACGAAAAAGAAAATTAGTCCTATTGTTGCTTCAGTAGCAAAAGCTAGCTTCGGTCTGAAGTGGTAAATCCACCTTTCTTAGGGCGGTGGAAAGGTAATTATACTCCTTCTAAGCACAGGGCATTTCATGCCAAGGCACTGTGAACGTCCTCACATCGATGGCGACTGTGAATCCCCGGCTTTGTGGCCAGCTGAGGGGCGACCATGGGTCATCTGAGGCAGAAGGGCAGGGAGATGCTGGGCTGTTTGGTGCCAGCCTGTCTCTCTCCAAGGGTCAAGGGAGCTCCACCACCGCTCACTGCCTGTCCATGAAAGCTTGGCAAGCAAGTCTGGAAGCTTCCGCCATCTGTGTGAAATCCTTCCAACCATTTAGATTAAACATTGACTTCAGTAAAATGTAGGGCTCCTAACTGACCTGACATAGTCCATATGGAGTAGCTGCCACAGATAGTGACTATCTTGACACTGATTAATCACTTCTAGTTGTGTATTTGTCCCTGGTTACTTGACACAGTTCTTCCCTAATAGCTTTTGAATAGTTCTGGGGTATTCACATGACCTTGGCTTTGGGGAATACCCCATCTGATGACACTCATTACCTAATTCAATGTAGGCTTGGCTGCTTTTCACCAAACTAACTTGGACACTAGCTTTTGGGTTTTTTTCTTTCCCCTGTGTACACCAGTATCTGTGCTTTTCTGCAACAGGAAACACCTTAGCTGTGCTGGATTCTCTTTGGTTTAGGTGGCACCGTTTGCAATGGGCTGGGGCTTGGTCTGTGCTGTATAGCATGTAGACACTGTCTTGATTCCACCTCCATGTCCTTACCTGTCACTTACAGTCACAGGCATGACAAGCATTCTGCATTACTGATGCTCCTTGCTTTGAAACTAGCAGCTAAATGATCTGTAACTAGAGTCAATCATTGCTCAGACAGACAGCAGCGAAGCTGTCTAACACCCCAAACTGAATGCAGAGTTTCTCTCTCAATCTGAATGTTGTTCTCTTCTTCAAAGGTATGAGATCCAGCAGCAAAGGCAATAGGTCTTCCAGGCTGATCTTCCATCAAGTGTGAGATTATTACACCCACTTCATATGGAGAAGCGTCACAAGTGAGAGTTAAAAGCATCAAGGCATTCTAGTAAGGACCTGTTCTGATGATACCAGTTTCTCAGCTCCTTCACCAGCCTTGGTGCAGCGTGCGTGTGGTTCAGCGCTGTCTCTATCCAGTGTCTGCCAGGTCAGTCAGGGGTTGCTGTGTGAGGTGGTGACTCACCAGTTCCGGGAAGCAATGTGTTTGTGGAATTTGCAGCAAAAGGATCTTAAAGCAATTTTCAGATATTCCCCCCCCCCTTTTTCCTTGTGATTTATAGAAATTGTTTTTCCCAGCAGAAAGGCTGGGAAGATTCAACATACTGTTAAATTTTTGAGACATTTCCTTTTGCTTTTCCTATCCACTCAGACAACTTTTCGGACTTGGACAGGTGACTGACTTGCTGAGTATAAGGACTGGCGATGTGTCAGCTGAACCTCAAGGACTTGGTAACTGTATACACATCCCAAGCCTAGACCCCAGCTGCAATGTGACATGATTTAAACTTAATTCACCACAGGTGACTGCTAAGCCCAGTCATATTAGCTGATACTGTGCTAGTTAGGAAGGCAAATATGGCCAGTGCTGCAACCCATCTGAGAGCAATACTGGGTCAGCTGGTGTTGCCTGACAACATGCCTGAGCTTCTCAAGTACTTTGGGAAGTTCTTGAGGTCCTCCCCATCTCTAGCTCCACAAATACGTCATTGTGTAAGCGCCAGCATCTTAGGAATGATCTCTCCCGTCTGATCCATGACTCACAACCAAGTAGTTGTTACACATGGTCCTTTCAGTTAAAATAAGACCTGGTTTGTTTAGTCTTGAAATAATTCTTGCCATGCTCCTCAGCCTCCATTTGCAGATAGACTTGGGGAACTGCTTAGGATGACTACTGAGGAAAATATACCCTCTCTTCCAGGTAATAGCTGTTGATCCACATGTGATACTGGGTTAGCTGTGACCTTGAAATTGCCTTAGATACAGACGGCCCTCTGCATTTTCATAGCTATCACCAGTTGTCTCATCCAAGAGTTTAGCTAACTTTTCTTTTCGGCTGGAGTTTACAAATTATTTTCTTTTAATATAAGCAAGGACAAGATGTTTTGTCAGTCCAGCTACACTGTGGCCATCTTATGCTATGTAATACCTTGCTTCAGATCACAGAGGTTGAGTATAGGCTGTCTGCTGTTGTGTTACTTATAATAATGTTCAAGAGAACAAAGATTACTTGGGCATGTGTTTTTAGAAACACAGATTTTCTGTAACACCTCCTTTCTAAAAGATCTTTGATGATCCCACCAGTAAATTGCAGCATAGTGAATCACATTTCATTTTAGATGTTATTCTTGTCACTTTAAAGGATTCCAAATAATACTTTTGTTTCTTGTGAACCGAAAGAGGCAATTACATAGACATTATGGCTTTCTACAGTCATTGCACATTGTTGCATGCAAGCTGAAGAATATGAAGTTAACCAGCATTGACTTTCTAAACTGGTGGCTGGGTTTGATTTGCTAGCTTGCATGTTTTCTGCTTGTGCCCCATCCCCTGCAGTTTCTATATGATTTGTCCTTGAGCAAATTACTATGGTTATTGTGAAACTGTCCCTTATGTTAGAAGCAGCACATTCTTTGAATGTCCTTCAAGCCGTACTTTCCACTTGACCCCTGAGCATGGCTGTTGGACCGATTTTGTGATGCTCCCAAACTCTCCAGCATCTTCGGTGAGTCTCCATTGAAATGGTAATTTCTGGAGCATACTTCAGGCTCATCTCAGCTTTAGATAAAAATTAAATGTGGATTGCTTCATTCTGCATATTGAATACTAAAAGATGCACTCATTTGTCCTCTCTGCAGACACATGATGCTCTGCCAATTTCCTTAATCCAGGCACAGAAGCAGTCAGCAATTGTTTCCGCTCACTTTTGATTCCATCTGTAAAAGGAAATACCTGCAATCATGAGAGGCTTTTCAGAACAAGGATTTTGTAGAACTTGCCCAATTTCAACAAACTTTTTTGTCTGCTGGCTTAATGGGCACTATCTGGCTGCACATCAGAGCATCAGTTTTAGTCTCCATTATGCTGCCATATGTTTTTTATTGCAGAGATCATCTGTTATTTTAGGATTTCCCCATCTCTCAGTGGCCCTGTACTGACCTGCCAAAGAAGTCCAATCCGCCTCCCGTCATATTTTAAACTTTTCTTTGTGAGTGGATTGCTCACTGGAATCATACTGCAGCTTATATTTAATATTAATTTTCACAGACTTTCATGAGCAGTCATTGCCTATTCCATCTACTTCTAGACTAGTATCCCACCCCCATCTCATGTTTTTGCAACCTCTCTATCTATGTGGTGTTAATAATACCCAGCAACCCTATGGCTGGATCCCCAGTAACACTTCTTAGTTATCTACAGAAAGACAGGAGTAGATACATGAATGCACTACCATTTATCAGAGTAAATGAAGGCAGGGAGCTTTATTAGAAGGCTCACAGCTGATTTAAATTAATATTGCCAACTGTGAGGTTTTACAAAGCTTCTTCCAGAAACAATAGCTGTGTCTGCACCATAAATTAAGGTCGGTATTGAGATGTACTCACTTTTGTAGCAAGGCATCAAACACAGATTCAGGAGTGACCAGGGCAGATAGCAGCTCTAAGCCCAGCTGGGGTGTCTGTGCCTCTCCTAGCTTGCTGCCCCCAGCAACCCACCCAAGAAAAGGGTGAGGAGGGGCATAAGGTCCTGGGCTCTGACTACTCAATGAATCTCTAGTATTTACTCCTTGTGCCTGGCCATGTGCAGCTTGTTCCTGCAATAATTGTAATACTGAGCTCCAAACAGGTGGATAAAACCTAGATGTATGTTCATAAGAGGTCAGCCATAGGTAAACCTGTTGTTACTTGGCTCAGGAAAACATTTGCCACAGCTGAGTACTTCTCCACTACTTGCCAGTGTGGTGTAGCTGGGAGCATGGCAGGGGTACAAAGGCAGAGTCATTCGCTCTATCCAGTGCATTTGAATTATGGGATGTGAAGTATGACCTTCCAGAAATTGGATCCAGAATTTCCCAAAGTTTCCCTTTTTTTGCCAATTTGACCAGAGCTAATCTGAGGCAATCAAGTGACACACTGATACAATCCATACTTCTCTTTGATTTCTAGTCCAAACTATACATCTCATTACTTCCTTTTTTCTTGTTTTTTAAAAAAGCTTTTTCTTTTTTTTTTTAAAAAAACAATTGCAAGAACAGCAATTCACTCAGAGCACGTCTAAAAACCAGGCAGCTACTGGTTTCACTTCCCTCCTTGGTCTCTGCAACTCTCAGCGATGTGCAGTGAGAAGCAGGAGTGGTGAAACACAGTCCTTGCCATTTCAGAAGGTTTCTCACTCCAGGTCCTTGAGTGATACCCATGCTGCTTTCTCCTGCATGCCCAGCCCCTCTGAAGATGCCCAGGAGAGGATCTCTTGCCCTGTGGACACTTGTGGTGCTGCTGCAACTGGCGCTTGTCCCATCACAGCTGGCAGGCTACCTCCTCAATCCCTGTTTGGAGGTACGTGATCTCTAAATGAGCACAAAATCCTTCTGTTTCTCTGGTGCAACTTTTCCCTCTGCTTAGGAGATTTGTGCATCAAGTCTGTTGTGTGTTAGTTGTCTTACAAAAGCCCATCTTTTTTCCAAGGCTGTTACCAAGGCAATTGAATCGTTTGAAGTAAATGCTGGTCTCAAAAACATCTAAGAACCAAAACCAGCAGCATGAACCATTTTTCTTGTTGGCTTTCTGTACCCCTGAGGTTACTGCAGTACAGTTAATCTAATAGATTATGTTTCCCTTGGAAGAGATCCAAGCCTTGTCTATAATTTCTGCAAAATAAGGTATTTTTGCCTGATTTGTACTGTAGAGTGATTTCACCAGTACCCCAAGTACCTGGCACTAATCAACTGCCTTTTACAAACTTTTGCCGATGATTATTATTTACAGAATAACTTCGTTTAGAACTGCCTGCTTATCTGCAGTGTAACAAAGCTGAGAGCTGATCCTGGACAGAAAATGCATCCTTGTGCGTTTGTTTTGCTGGCTCTCGCAAAGGTTGCTGCCAGTTCATCCATAGCCTCAAGGAACACTGTCCTGTAGTTTTGCACCTGCTTCAACCAGCAAGAAATGTAGCTCTTTCTGAAGAGTAGGACTGGTTCTATTAGAAGTGGGAAAAATGCTTAGGATATATAAGATTATTTCCTAAAACTCAGGGCAGCTCATTTAGAAATTAACTACAAGGTTAGTCATTCTGCTCCTGCTTTCCTGACAGTGTAATTTTCTCACACTTCATAAGAGCAGATGTTGACCATGATTGGATCTGCCCCTCTTACAGGTCAGCCCTAACAGAACTTTCAGATGCATGGGACTGAATGTCTCTGGAGTTCCTGCTGAAGTCCCAAATACCACCCAGAATTTGGATCTCAGTTTCAGCAATCTGAAATCACTGGGGTCAAATTATTTTTCATCAGTCCCTGAACTTCAGCTTCTGGATCTTACAAGGTAATGAGCTGTTTTATGTGGATACTGGTTAACCTTGTTCATCAGCTGGGCCACTGTAGTTGCTTATTTTGGGGTCTGTTGGTCTTGGCTGTTCATTTTTTTTTTTTTTGCTTGTGACTTTATCCCTGTGTCTGTCTCTCTGCACATCCCCATGGTCAAGGGATGTACAGCTTTTACTTCAGTTCCGGAGTGCATACTCTCTGCACAGAGCTGGATCTGTCAGTCTGATCTTGTAGGTTGGGATGTGAGAAGGAGAAGGAAGATGTTTTACTTCTCTCTGAACAAGAAAAATGTCAGACTTTTCACTGTTACAAAAACTCTGAAGTGGAACATCTTGGGTGAGCTGTTTTTCTAATCAGTTTAAAAAAATAAAATGAAGGTACATTCATTTTCTAAAAGGCTGTTTTAAAATATCAACATATTCTCTTTTCCCTTCTCACATGCCTGGGGGAGGAGATGGGGGAGGCTTATTAGCAAATTTGAATTGATGTATAATTTCCATTGACTTGAGACAACAGTTTCTCTGGGTAAATTGTTTCACTGAAAAATGTCACTCAGTCCCATCACAGTTACAGCTCCAAAGTGGCTGAGTGGCAGAGCAGGTTTGCTGTAAGGCACTATCTGGAATATAAAACTAATTTTGCTTGAATTCATTGCTGAATGGATTTGGGTCTCAAATTCTGGATTTTCCTATATGAAACCACCTTTAGGTGGCCACCTTCTTTTTCCCCTCTTCCTTTCCTCCTTTAGAGCCAACATAGCCTGGGGTCTGTTCCCTCTCAGATATTATCAGCAAAACAGCTGACACAGTTGTGAGCTTTGCCACTGCTGCATCATGCTGGTGCCAGTGGGACTGCCCAGATGTGGCTGAGGCACAGCCTGAAGGCTGTGAAGGTGCAAGGTGTAAGGGAGTGCTGTATCTGGTTGGCCCTGCCATCAATGATGGTTATTACGATGCTACTTTGGCCTGAACAGAAAGCTAGAATTCTTCTTTCCTACTGCCTGCATGAATTTTTGACCTTCACCGTGGCTCAACATCTCTTGCTTTGCAATTGAACTTCAGATTTAGAGAGGGAGAAGGAAGTGAGAGAAGGTCCTCTGCTGTGGAAGGGCTTCCTTTGCACATTCAGGAGTGCTGGGTCTGCCCAGCACAGTAAAGCCAAACGAACCCCCAGTGTGAGGCTGAACCTGAGAATGTTGCACCAGTGCTTAGTGCTGTAGCATTAGTGAACGTGAAAGGGACAGTGTTTCATGCACATTTATTCTCTTTTCCTGGCCAACAGGTGCCAACTCCATACAATAGAAGATAACTCCTTTAAGGATCTTCATAAACTTTCCACCTTAATTTTAACTGCCAATCCTCTCCAGTACCAGGGGACAGCAGCCTTCTACGGCTTAACATCTCTGAAAAAACTAGTACTGGTGGAAACCAACATAACCTCTCTGACTGACCTACCCATTGGACACTTGCATACCCTGCAGGAGCTGAATCTGGGCCACAACAACATTGTTTCATTGAAGCTTCCCAAGTATTTCACCAACCTGACCTCTCTCAGGCACCTGAGCTTTCTCTCTAACAAGATCACATATATCTCCAAAGGAGACCTCGATGCCCTGAGGGAAGCGAACAGGCTGAATCTCACACTGGTACTTTCCTTGAATAATATAAAATACATACAGCCAGGGTCCTTTGCAAAGATTCACCTTGGTGAGCTGGTTCTAAGGTCCTCTTTTGAGAACTTCAATGTGATGCACACTTCTCTTCAAGGCCTGACTGGTTTACAGGTCACCAGACTAATAGTTGGAGAATTCAGCAACAGTCGGAGACTGGTAGACTTTCAGAGCGGACTCTTGAGTGGACTGTGCCAGGTACAAATGCAAGAGTTTGTCTTAATCTGTTTCAGAGGATTTGAGAATAACACAGACACTCTTTTTAACTGCATAGGCAATGTCTCCAGTATTCGGTTGGTGGACCTCCAACTTGAAGAGGTGTCAGAGGTTCCTATGTTCTCTCAAGTGAAACAGCTGGAATGCAAGAAATGCAAGTTTAAGGAAGTGCCTGCCATGAAGCTGTCTCTTTTCAAGGAGCTGAGAGTGCTTCGTATTACCAAGAGCAAACACCTCAATAGCTTCCAGCAGAAATTTGAGAGTCTGAGTAACCTGGAGGTCATAGATTTGAGTGAGAATCGCCTCACCTTCACTGGCTGCTGTTCCCCTCAGTTTCGCAACTGTCCAAATTTGAAACACTTGAACCTAAGCTTCAATTCTGACATCAGTGTGACTGGAGATTTCACTAATGTAAAGGATTTGTTATATTTGGACCTTCAGCACACAAAGTTGTTCGGTCCTGGCTCCTACCCTGTCTTTCTATCCCTTCAGAAACTCATTTACCTTGATATTTCCTATACCAGAACTCTTGTTAAATCCCAGTGTACATTTTGTGGCTTGAACTCTTTGCAAGTGCTCAAGATGGCAGGCAACTCCTTTGAGAACAATAAATTGGCCAACAACTTCAAAAACCTAAGTCACCTCCACACCTTGGATATTTCAAGTTGCAAATTAGTACAGGTGGATCAAAGTACATTTGATGCCCTCTCTGAACTAAAAGAGCTAAACATCAGCAACAATAAGTTGCTGAGCTTTGATCCTGTAGTCTACAAGCCGCTCCGAGCCCTCACAGCCCTGGATTTTAGCAACAACCAGCTGAGTGTTCTGTTGGAGTCAGCCCTGGAAATCCTGCCTGATAGTCTGGTCCAGTTAGACATCTCTCGAAACCTGTTTGAATGCTCTTGTGTATACTTGAACTTTCTGAAATGGATCAAGGAAAAGCAGGAGCTACTGCAGAACAAGGAGTTGATGATATGCCACACGCCTGCATCCATGAATAGCGTGAGCCTGTCTAGCTTTGATCTGTCGTCCTGCCATCTCAATGCAAGTACAGTGTCATTCTCAGTGATCACGTTGCTTGCTGCAGTGGTGTTCCTTTTCCTGATTTACAGGTACTACTTCCAGCTATACTACTCATTGGTGCTGCTCAGTGGGTGTAAACACTCTGCAGAAAGGGGTGACACCTATGATGCATTTGTTATCCACTCCAGCAAAGACCAAGAATGGGTGATAAAAGAGCTGGTTGAACCCTTAGAAGGAGGAACACCTCCCTTCCAGCTTTGTCTTTACTACAGGGATTTCCTACCAGGGATACCCATTGTCACCAATATCATCCAAGAAGGTTTTCTGAGTAGCAGGAATGTCATCGCAGTCATCTCTACTAACTTCCTGGAAAGTAAGTGGTGTAGCTTTGAGTTTGACATTGCCCAGTCCTGGCAGCTTGTTGAAGGAAAGGCTGGAATCATCATGATTGTACTAGAAGAAGTGAATACGGCCTTGCTGAGGCAGAGGCTGGGGCTGTCCCGATACCTGAAGAGGAACACCTATCTGGAGTGGAAAAACAAGGAAATAAGTAGGCACATCTTCTGGAGGCAGCTGACAGGAGTCCTGCTAGAAGGCAAAAAATGGAATCACGAGGCGGTGAAGCTCATGTGAAGAGAAAGAGAGATCACTTCTCTCCTGTCTCCCATCCTGGCCATGGCTGATGGCTGGTGCTCAGGCGTTGCTTCTTCTGTGGCTGTTCAGAGTTGGAGGAAGTGGATGGAGGCACTGTAAAAGCACTACAGAAATACCTGCCTTGCTGGTGACCCTTTCTCAAAGGAACTTGCAAGCTAAGGAGTGACAACAGCTAGAAGAGCTGCACGTGCCTGAGCTCCATGTTTGTCTGCAGCTGTCAACCAAAGCTGGTCCAGCAATCCACACAGGTCTGGTGGGTTGGTGAACAGACGGACTGCTCTTACTGTCATTTGTCTGCCTCTGAAACTGAACTTGCATTCTGGGGCCATTTACCCAGTGGAACTTCAGGGTCCGTTGCTTTGAGTGGACCCCAGGATCTCCAGGGGAGAGCAAAGGTGCAGGATTCTTGGCTCTAAAAATGGTGGGAAACAGAAACAAGATTTGAATCCTGAAAGTCTTGGGTCCGCCTCCTTAGGCACCATGACTCAGGGGAAAAACCCTACAGAGAGAAATGGGATGCCCTACAGCCATAAACCACCTGGCAGCTACTTAGTGAAGCTGAGCAGTTATGTTGTCAGTGTGGGGGGAGGTTGCCGTTGGTGGGAAATTTCCCCAACATGTTTATTTTGGTTTTCTTTAGACCAAAACCAAATACTGAAACCCCCAAATATTTCCATCACCTGCAACTCTTATTTATATTCAGATTATATAGCATTTGAGAGAGTGGTTTGAGGTTTTCTTGTGGGATCCAAAAATCAGTGCGACCAGAAGAAGCCATAGAAATGCTTAACACCTTTAAAATCAAGGTATTTCTTTGCTCCAACTGCTTCTCATCACCCAATATTTCTGGATATACTATGTGGGACTGACCTATATGAGTAAGATTGAGCCTGAGCAAAATGTTTTGATGTTTACAGCCAGCCAGTTCTAGCATAAGCTTTTCCACTCTCTGCACTAGCCTTACTTCTGTTGGAAGGTGCTGTAGGAGCTTCCAGCCCGTGGGTTGAAATGGACTTCAGATATGTTCAGACCTAGCAATGAGGCTGAGAGTCCCTCTTCCTTCCCCCCCATCAGTTTGTGGCAGCCTCTGGTCCTGGTAGGCATCTCCACATGTGTGGTCAGCCTTTCCCAGGGTTCAGCTGCTAGGTTGAACAGGATGGTCACTGGACAGGAGAGTTCTGCCTTTGTTTCAATAAGAACGTGCCTGACATTTTGCAGGGAGAAGAGATAGAGGAGAAAAGTCTGGGTTAGATAAACTAAATGTATCCCAGCACTGCCCTGAATAAAGGGAAGGAAAGTCTAAATGCCACTGAATCGTATTACAGAGCACTCCATTGATGTGTCGAATATTGAATAGTGCTGGAGTATTGCTCTCTATTTATGAAAGGCTTTGGTTGGGATTAATCACTGAATTACTCTAGTTTTAAACTTGCAAATCCTTCTATAATCAATGACGTTCTACAGAGGTAAAACAGAAGCAATTGAGTGGTGAATCAGATCTGATATTTATTCAGAAGAAAGGGCCTGATCCATCTCGCTTTTCTAAGCACCAGTCAGTGACTTCTCCGTGGAAGCCAGTGATAAGTGAGATCAACATCAGACACTGTTTGAAAAAGAGGGAGAGCCAGTTCTAGGGCTTGCGCTGGCAAAAGCTGAATCACAGTTCCCTCTCTATGTGTGGTGTCAGTAGTATATTGGGATAACACTACCAAAAAACCCCACAGCCCTCTCTACGTTTTTTTGTGACCCATGAGACGAAGCTTTAATAAAACTAAGCCCGATGCTGTGTTCACTTGCCCAGCATGTTTGTTTTGCATCTGCTAAGTACTGTTGCAGCAATTTCCAACGTGCGGTGCGTGCTCCTTACCACTGCTGTGATTGATGGGTCCTGAGCGCTGCATCTTGCCAGCAGACCTGCCTCCTCACCCAGGGGCAGGGGCTGCTGGAGCTGGGGAGGGGGTGCACTAAACCAGGGCACAGCTCGAGGTTCCCTGGATTGAAGCCAAAGGAAAGCACGGAGGACAAAGCAAATATTAGCCTGGATTTCAGCAGCTACAAGTTAAATTGGAAAACAAAAGAAGGAAAATTAAATGGGGTGGGAGTTCCTGCTCCTGAATTGAGCAGCACTGAAGCTACATTTCTCCCTCACTCTTTCTCTCTGTGGCTCCTCTACAAAAATTGTGTATATGTATTCCTGGCACAAAGCACAGAGTCCTATGATTCTTAATTGTAATTATAATAATGAGTTTCAGAAAGCCTGCAAGTGGTTCTGGGCATTATAATAAGGGGTTAGGACAGTATTGTGTAAAAAGCGAGTGTTTGTTGAATATCAGAGCAATTTCAGGAGGAGAGCTGGGGTGATGCTGAGAGGAGGCTCCCAGCTGTACAATTTAAAAAGAAACCAGTCACTTGTTCTTCTTTTCCTATTCAGAGTCTCCACAGCAGAGATGGATACGTGAGTTGCCCCAGGCTTTCTTACTGCCCAAGAGAAAGCACAAAAACCATCATAGTTTCTGAAAGTGAGAGTGAGACGATGCAGTGAGACAGAGACTGAAGGCTGGGGTGTTCAGAAAACAAGGGAATTTGGAAGAGGTTCATCCTCTGCAAACCCCACAGTCACTGTCACTCCTGCTTCCCTCCATACATTTAGAGATTTCACTTGGTCTCAGTGGTAGTTGGTACTTGGAAGACACAAGCCGATTTCATTTATTGCTGAAACCTTCAGCAACAGAACTAGGATTTTTTTTATTTTTTTTTCTGCGTGGCACAAGGAGGCTCAGGAGGACAGGCTGGCTGGTGACATGAACACCTCTTGATGGGATCTGGGTGCCAGGTACAGCCATGTGCTGTAAATGTCCATCCATGCAGCCACGGGCTCTGCTGGGTGAGCGGGTCCCAGCCCTCCCCTCCCTGCACAGCCCGAGGGGTCATTCACCTGCCCTGGCAGTGCCCGTCTTCCATACTTTGTGGTTTATGAGTCTAGGGGGGGACGAGACTGTGTGAACAATTATATTTTCGCCATTTACCCAGCAAAGAAGAAGGTGATTTGGTTTTGGAAGACTCAGAACAACTTTCCCCAATACTAGAAATGGGGAAAATATTGTGGTTCAAACAGAAACACACATACATATTTGCCTTTGTTATAGAAAGCAAATTTCCAAAGGAAAACTGAACATTCTCTTCTCTTCTCTCCAAACATGTTGGCATGCATTATTGTTTGAAAGTGTTCACTGTGCAGCAGGTAGCTTTGATATTATTTACTCGTTTGGGTGAATAAATGAGCAGCCAACCAAACACCCATGCAGGTCTGCTTTCATCTCTCCTGTAAATAGCTGAACACGTTCCAGTTATTAAAGCATCTATTTTACCCAGGTCATAAAACCAGATGGAGATGAAGCTCCAAAGGGCTGTTGCATCCAAGCTATTTCATTTCATTTGTAATGGGGATGTGCCCTGATTTCACTATGTGCTTAATTTGACCCATGCAAAATGCCAGTACAGATGAGGCTCTGGTCTTGCATTGCAGAGGGTGATGTCTCAGAGGCAGGCCATCATGATGTGCTGGCATCATCGCCAAGATGTGGTTTGCAGTGACGGCTCTGAACAGAGCAAGCCCTCATTAGCATGATTGCATTTGTGGTTTCCACACTGTAGCCGAGACATTATGTAAAAGCTGAAAACTAGAGCCATTTGCATTGATGCCCGCCTGGATCTGGCTGGCTGCAGGAACAGCACTGCGTGAATGCTCCCTTGGCCTCCCCAAGTATTAGCACAGACTTTCAGTGTCAGTTAAAAAATCAACAAAACAAGAAAAAGCAGCTGGTTTCTCTGGACCGACTGATACTTGACAGGAACAAGTTGAAACTTTTCTGGAAGAGTGTTTGTCCTTTGGGAAATACTACTTTGTAGGTGGTTTATGTAATTTAATGAGGTAGTGTAGTGAATCTATGGAACAGAAATTGTCATAGCAGGGTTTCTGGTTTGGTATTGCATGGGGTTGTAATCTTGGAACAGATATTTTGCATGGAAACAGTGATTTTTGCAATGTTTTGGAGGGATTGGAAAAAAGGATTTCAAATAAAAGTTAAATTGCTCCACAACATCATTTAAAAAAATGTTGGTTTAGGTTTATGCTGTTGTTTCTCAGAGTACCTTTTCATTTTGAAATTTCTTTCTATTTATATAATCTGACTAGCCTCCCAAGACAAAACAAACATGTAAAAATGTTTCCACCTACCCAAATTAAAAAACACAAATTTTATTTTGTGGGAAAACTCACAATTTTTCATTTTTGTACCATGCTGAAAAGCAGAACTTTTGACAAAACGGAAATTCCACTTCCATGACAGCTCTTACCCTGACCCTCTGAAAGTTAAACCTTCCCCTGGCTGTATCACACATGTAGTTCGGGCAGTAAAAAAACACTGAAGAATCCCCAGAATGAATTTCACTAAGTGCCTTTTGCAAAACATCTTGAGTAGTTGCAGTCAATCAATACGAACTGCCTGGGACTGAGAGCAATTGAACATGGTAGGAAAGAAGCAATTCCTTAACAAGTTGTTCTTTGCCATCGCAGCTCAGGCTGAGAATTGGGATAAATGACAGCAAAGCATGATTTGCAGAAGAAAAGCCCATCTGCCAGTAGCATTAACCTTCCCCAGCTTCAAGGTCATGTAGAGGACAAAGTCAATAATCCGCCAGCCTGGACCTCCCTGGGCTGCTGCGAGCACAGAGATAGAAACATTGCATAGTTGAGGACAGCTCTGTTAAAAACCTTGAAAATCAAGAAAAAGGAATAGAAAGAATAGGAAAGAGATTGGTGCAGGGTCTCAGAAAAGTGGCCACAATTCAACAGCTGGGTGAATCTCAGCTGCTGGAGGTGCCTCGGTCCCAGGGTTTCCAGCACTAACAGCCTAAAGCACCTCCAAGGCAGAAGTTTTGTGATGAGTCTGTAAGTGCTTTACATAATGGTGATAAGAAAATGTTTTGAAATCAGTACCTCTGGGAAGTTGCTTTTAAATCAGGTTTTTGCATATCAGTGCCTATTCAGAGAGCAGCTAAGGCAGCAGTGGTGTGTCTTCCATCACTCCTGAGAAGAGGGACGTGATTCTGCTCTGTTCAGCAAGTCCTGCCGGGGACACCCCAGATTCAGGACCTGTGAGGTTCTCACCCTGGTGCTTCCTTGCTGGGAGAGCCTGGTTCACCCTCTCAAAACATCATCCTGAGGCATCCCGAATGAAAGCGGTGCTTTGCATGTTCCTGTCCATGTCTTCACAGCAAGGGCAGTTCCCGGAGGCTGGCTCACACTGGGCCAGCATTCACTACCTGCATTAGTCCTGTTCCTACCTACGTGGAGGACAGGGACTGAGTCACCATTTAAATAAATTTAAATACAGATGAAACTCTGGCCTTGATGTCGGTTGTGTACGTGCCTTCATGTGTCCATTAGGGCACCCTTAAACTCATTCTGCAATGCTGTCTATGACCTCAGTCTGCAAAAAGTGTGATTTTAGCTATTACATTACTGCCACTGGATGCCCTATCAGAGAAGCATGACATCCCTTAACATTCCCATGCACCACTTCCCCCAACAGCCTCCCCTTTTAGCAAATGAAAAGTCTGCACCTGAAAGCATGTCTGTATTTTCCAGCTGCCCAAATTACATCTTTGGGCCACTTCAGCTTTAGCAATGGTATTAATATGTCTTCTGTCCTTGCTGTACCCCGCGGCCCACACTCCAGAGCGGGTATTGATTGCTTTAAGACCTGGGTCTGTGTGGGAAGGATGGAAATGAGCATCGTTATGGGTATCAGCCTTATTCTGCAGGTGACACGGTGGAGCCTGGCAGCCCCTGGGGCTCCAGGTGGGGCAGGTGACTGGAAGGAAAGCACTTCAGCATCTCTGTAGCCCTGCAGAGACGCTGAAGTGCTTTCCTTCCAGTCACCGGCCCCAGCTGGAGGGCAAAAGCAGCCCAGCCCAGATCTCCCTTTGTGCCTGCCAGGCTACCTGATATACAGAGGGAATGAACCAGCACATACGAAAAATCCTCCAGGTCACAATTTGTTATTCTTCACTCTGCTTATAGTCATTCTCAATTACAGGACATGAGTTACAGGAGGAGAGACAGTCCCAAGGCAACAGACTTCTGCTTGCCCTATCTAACCCAAGTATCTAAGCTCCCCCATCAACAGCACATACCCCTTTCCTCCTGGCCTGTCTGAGCCCCCCTCTCACACAGGGTCTCTGTGCTGTGAACTGACGGGCAAAGCATGGGCTCTGCTTCCCAAAAGGCTTTAGGCACCCCGCAGCACCCTGCTGTACCCCTTCTTCGACAGCATCCTTCGCTGAACTGCAGCTGAGGTGGTGCACGAAGAGGAGCATTAAGGAGAGGGTTGAAAGGGTGATGCAAATAAAGTCTTGACCACCTCTACAAATTAGATGTATAGCAGGGAGAGGGTATATGGCCCCCCGCACTCCCCAAATCCTCCCACCAGAGCTGCTCAAAACACTCATTAAGGCAGTGGGGCAGATCCTCAGCTGAGGCAGAGGACCCCCCCTGCTCTAAGGGCTCTGGCCCCTATCCCTCCAGCCAGAGGATTTCTAACGCTGCCGGCAGCGCAGTGATAAGAGAACTGCAGCCTCCCCTGCCTGCAGCTCCTTCCTCCCTTATCGCCACATCTTGAGTACTATGCAAATAACAATGGGGTATTGTTAGGCAAAAGAGATTTAATTGCAGCCTACACTCCCAGAGAGGGTAAAATAGGCTTTTCTCCAGGTCTAATCTCCAGTCTTTATCTTTTCTTCTCCCCCTCTCTCATCCTTTCCCTCTTAATGTTTCTCTTTTCTCTCTTTCAGCTCCCAGCCACCAGCGAGTGACCAACCCAAAATGTATGAAAGAAGGGAGGGGTGTCCTTTTTTTTTTTTTTTCCCCCCACATTTTTTAAACAGTCTTTAAATCCTTTGGAGTGTTGTGTCCCGCAAGAAGGATTAGCAGTAATTCCCCTGCCATCGCTTGCTTCCGACGCTCTGACAATTCATTCTCCCAAGATCCCCTAAACCCACTGCTGAATACATTAGCCAGAGGACACGAAGGGAGCTTGAGGAGACTGTTATCCCATGGCCCCCCTCCCTACAGCCTGGCCGTCCAGTTTAGCACATCCACCAGAGGCCTCTGGGTGAGCACTTCTTCTCTTTACTAACCCAAATGAGACCCAAACTCGCCCAATGTGGCAGCGCTGGGACAGTGGTTCATGTCCCATGCTGCAGGATTCGCAAGGCGATGCCTGAAAATCACTCTCCTTTCCTCCCTCACGGACCCTGTCTCAGTGATGGAACTAGTGGGAGCCTGTGCCCCCTCCCCTCCTCCTGGGATGCAATCCCTCTGTTTTCTTTTCCGAGCAGTGTATAGTCTGCTGGGAAGGGCACGCTACCATCCCTGCCTGGCTTTGGATGCTGCTGAGCCCCCTTAGATGAGAAATGCTGCCTGTTGTCTTTGCCCCACCTCGTTTTCTTTGTTGGTAAAATGGGGATCACAACCCGCACACTGTGATTTACTGGAGTGAAGCACTAAGAGGTAGATGGAGTCTAGATCAGAGCTCATGAAAACTGCACTTTCTGTTCCTGAACTCCATTTTCCCCATCTTGGGGTTTTGAAATCCTTCCCTACAGCTCTCCACCATGCCAGCAAATGTGTGTCTGAAGTCAGATCCTTCCAACCCCTTTCCTATCACTGGTCCTGCTCGTGGTCACTTAAGTTTTGCTTTCTTTAAGGGAAGTAAGTGCACTGACAGTAGCACAAGAAAAAGCAGTATTTGCCCCCCAGGACCCTCTTTGCAATTCTGCCTTAGCAGTAAAGCCCTCCTTGCTGAGGTATTTCTTTCTGCCACCTCTTCACTGAAGGTGTAAATATTAAAATAAGCTGTAATAAGAAAACCCACAGTCTTCCCCCTCTCTGCTCCTCCTGAAACTGTGGCCCATATCTTTCTGACCTGCACAGAGTCAGCAAGTTTCAGTTCCCTGCCGCTTGCCCAACTCTAGCAGCCCATATCTTGCCTGGTGCTGAGCTGGGCCAGCCCTGCTCTACTCTTTGCCGGTTTTCCCCCACCTCTCAGTGCCCCACTGAGGGCAGGTGGGTGACAGGATTCACCCCTCAGCCTCAGACAGAAACTGCCTGAGCTGTGTTATTCAGAGCCCTGATGAAAATAAAAGGATGCCTGCCTGCTAAAAAGTGCCAAGGCTGGAAAGCAAGCCTCTGCTCTGACCGGGGGGATGCTGCGGGCGTCCCCTGTGTGCTGGGGACGTACCGTGTGCTGGGGAGATGCCCTCCCCGCATCCCTGGGACTGTGACGGGGAGAGAAGGATGGCAAGATGCTGGACCTGGAGCCTAAGCCAAACCTGGGGATTTGCTTACCCTCCTTGATAGCTGCTCCTCTTGGAAAAAAGGGAATGTTTTCTAAAGAGCCTCATGAAAGCAAAGTATATCATGATTTCAGTGTGAGCAGACAGCAAGCGAGATAGGAGCATCCCCTTAGATTTGCCTGCCGGAGGTTATTTACCTCAGGAAGCTGCTGAATAAAAGATACAAAAATACAGCAGAAAGTAGTATTATTTGCTCCTTTCAAAGCATGATGGGAGGGAGAAAAACATTATAAGGGGTATCTTTGACTCTTGCCAGCCTGGATTTGTCAGGGCAGAGTTTTCACGGAGCACTCTCCGGGTGACCCAGTTTCTGAGACACAGGCACAGACACACACACGTTCACACACACACACTCCGAGCCGCAATCCACAACTTTAATAACTGTGTGACGTACAAAGGAGATTTTGATGCAAAGTGGAGCTGACAGAGAATTGGAAGGAAGTATCTGGTTTTTTTGCCCCCCCCCCCTTTTTTTTTTGCCATCCAGTGCCACATCAGGATTACAGTCAAGGTGGTTTCAACCTTCAGCGAGGACTGATGTTATTGTGGGTTCTGCTTTTAATGACATTTAACAAGAAGCAGTAGCTCAGGGGTAGGGGAAACAAGGGTTTTCTTTTCTTTTCAGGAAGAATTTACTAGGGCTGTCAGGATTAAATGCATGAAGTGAATACATATGGGGCTGCAAAGGGGGCTTAATAGCTTTGCTGCTGGGAACCACAGAACAGCTCTGAGACGGGGTTTGCCAGCCCTGTCATGCATCTGATGAAACATCTGTGTATGTGGAAGTGTGCATTTGAGGGCATGCCACGGCAACGTGGTCATGCTGGGGTGACTTTGTTGTCATCTATGGTTTTCTGGCTGTGGGTATGGTGTGGGTGACATGAAGGAATAGTTAAGTAGCAGTAACCTCTGTTTCTGAAAACTTCCCCTCAAGGATGAAGTGGTGGCTCCTCCAGTCCAGGTGACGAATGTCACTTCTCTCACCATGATTTTTTCAGACTTTTCTATAGGGCTGTGCAGTGAACAGGCACATATGAGCCTGGGTGGATTTGCCAGGACCCCAGGGCAGGTGCTAGCTGGAGAGATGCTCCAGGTTGGGTACCCAGCTAACCAGCTCAAGGTTGACCTGGAATGGGTCCAGGCATCCCAGAAAGCTCACGTCTTTCCCTAAATCATGCCAGGCTGTTGGACTGAGTGCACCCAGACTGACTCCAGCTGATTCCATGTCCTTAAACCAAAACATAGAGACTACTTGTTTTAATATTGCAGCAAAAGGCTAAAAATGAAACATCCTTATAAAATCTGGGGCTTAGGAAGGAACTATACATTGGAGGGGAAGGAACAACAGGCAAAACAACCAAAGGAGATGAATGCTGGGCCAAAGTGCACCCCTTCTTGAGCTTTTCCAAGATTTGTTCATGGCAGTGAGAGGCCTTTGAGTGGTGTTTTGGCTTGGACCTCCATTTAGAAAATATTCTTTAACTGTAAATAAGCTGGTGATGCCTCGTGCCCCTCCAGGACATTGTAAGGGGCTAGACTCAAACTTCTGGAAACCCAGCAATGGAGAAATGGGGAAGACAGCACTATCGCAGAGCTACCGCAGCCCTAATTGTATGAGCTGGCAGAAGGCAGCGGGCATATCTCAGTAGAGGTGGTGCCAAATAAAGAGGGAAATAAAAGGAGAAGGTGCTATTGTCTGTGCTGTGTGATGATGATGCAATTCCCACATGCATTTCAGTCATGTGAACTTTAGCAGATGGTAGACATGTTTGCTGGACTAGGTTGGGAGACCTTGTCAGAAATCCCCCCATGTCTTGAGGCTTCCAGTCTGCTCCACTGAAGAGATCCAGATGCTGAGGCTCTGGCGGGGACCTTTTCCTCCTGGGGACTGACAGCTCTTTTGTGAAAGGACCTGGCAGAAGGTGCACAGCCCATTCAGCAGGAACATCTGCTGGCACCCTGGTGAGATAGCCAGCTAAAGAAAATGAGCACTCACATGCCAAGCGGGTCGTACACCTTGAGCAGGGTGGTGGCGACTTGCTGTAAGAGAAATTTGGTGGTTTTGACTAATGTGGGGGAAACCCATTTGTCTTATGGTGTGGGGAATTTTTAATGAGCCATCATGGGGCTGTGGTGGGGAAGAGACAGTCCTCAGCAGTGGGTGCAGAGCCACATCAGTGAACATATAACAGTGGGTGGGATGTGTGTGTGCTGTGGAGATGCAGCCTTGAGCTCCTATTTCTCTGCCCAGCCCCTGTTCAGATGGGGACCCCTCTCTCCCCACCCCTCTAGCTGGAGGCGAGAGCACCCACCAGGCCAGGGACCCTCTCCCCCATGGGACAAACTGGCTGAGAACTCCTCAGTCGCTGTCGGAGCTGAGCTCAGAGCCGATGCACCGGGCCACCAAATGGGCTGCTCTCCTCTGGCTTAGTGCGATGGAGTGGTGATAACTGCGTGCTTCGTTGCTGCTCTTTGCATCTGATATCCAAACACAGCGCAGGGAAATGACAGCAATATGTGTCCCCCTGACACCCAGAGAATATAACGATATTGCTGTGAAAATGAGTCTGCTGCCGCACAGCTAAACTCTGAACTCTTCCCTCTGTGAAGGAGCTATGATTAGAATCTCATCTCACTCTATAATGCACAGCACCTGCAGAAGAAAATCCCACCCAGCAGCATGTAACTATTTTTAAAGGCCTTTTTCTAACGGGCTGGGAGATGGGGCTGGTGAGAATCCTGCTGGTGCCATGGATTTCTTTCAAACCGTTGCAGTAGAGGATGGAGCTAGACTTGGGGAACGTGGCTCAGAAAAAAAGGAAGTGGCAGAATTATTCTGCCAAGTCTGAAGTTTGTGCCAGCTCTCTGCATCGGAAAGCTGAATTTCAGCATTTTCTGTGTCTGTTAATTTTTTTAGGTTTGCTGTACCTAAGTCAGAGGCATGCCCCAGCTGTCGGAAACTTGCTGTGTGAGACTCGTGTGCTTTGAATACACGTCCAGACACGAGGGGGGTGCAGGGGTCCATTTCGTGGGAAATGTGGGCAGGAGTGTGTCCCAGTGATGCTCTGCTCTCCCATTCAGGGCTATGGGTCAGTTGTCTGCAAACAGGCAGAGAAGACCAAGGGGCAAAAAGAGACATGCCCTTTGGATGTGGGACATGATAAGCTGTGAATTTTGGGCTGCCAATGCCAAAATGGCCCTGGACATTTTGTAGGTGAATAAATCTACCAACAAGCCCCAGTGGCATCTCGTAATGGAAAGGGAGCATAAGTGCGAACAGTTTGAAGCAAAGCCCCACTTTCCACTTGATATGCTGCTCATGGATGGAGTTTTACGCTGTTCAAACATAATTCGCTCTCCCTCTCTGAATGGAACCAGAGAAGTGTATTACATTTATCTTAATAAAACAAGTCGCTTTGCAAGCAGTGGAACGTAGAAAGCCTGGTTTCCTACGGTCGTCTCCCATGTGGGTTCTCTGGTGTCTGATAGAGTGGCTGAGCTCATATCACATCCTGGGAGTGGGATGGAAAGTGGAAGGGCCATGGGAAGAAGTGCTAATTTGAGTATATCCTCCCTTATAAAGCTTGTTAGAACTTAGTTCCTCTGAGATGTCTCTTCTTCCGTCAAATCTGATTGCAGGCCAGCAGGTTTAGAAAGCTATTATGCACTGCCTGTGGGCCAGCTAGCCCAATCAGATAAGCCTTGTTTCCTTGGGAAACTGTGTTAAAAAAATAAACAGACCTGACCTGAAATCCCTACAAAATATTTGTCGTTATATCCCACAGAGTTTGACCCACATACCTGTGCTTTTCATGGCTGACATTTATCACCAGGACTCTGTAGCTCTAATGGAGATTAGCATTAACCTGAGAAAAAGGTCCTGCTTAGTATGTGCCATTGACCATACAGTTTGCAGATTGAGCATGCAGCATTAAATAGATGTACCCAGCCACAAAACCACTTCCCATTTTGTATAATACAGGCCAACAGAGATTTGAAAAATGTTCCATTTCTGTACAGAAAGACTATTTTTAAAATTGAACAGTAAGTTAGTCCTCTATTGACTTTCAATTTCCATCTTCTTACATTTCCATAGCAACTCTGGCCATTTATGCATTTACCTTCGTATTTAACTTTCCTCTTTCATATCATTTCAAGTGGACTCAAGTGCTGCGAAAGGGTTAAACCAGCCTTTCAAATATCTCCCTGTTTTTAAGCAATTACTTGAAAATACATATATATATTTTAGGTTAAATTGAAAAGTTTGTGGTTTAATGAAAACCGTCTCTAGAATATTTGCCCTGAAAAATCCTTCAGGGTGATAACAAGAACGAGTCACAACCTCTCTCCTCTCACCTTGCTTTCTATTATGACTGTGTTCAAAATTCTCATACAGAATCTGAACTTGCAGCTGCAATAGCTGTGACAATCAAATCGCTGGGTATTGGGTAAGCTTACACTTTGGCGATTCTGGCTTTTTTTTTTTTTTTTTTTTTTTTTAGTATTTACATGTGTCTTTGGGAATGGTGAGAAAGCAAGCGCACTTCACATATTTTATGCTTCTGGGCTTGGGGCAGAGGTGTGAGTTCACTGTGACCATCTACAGTGCATGGTTAGAGTTCCCACCAACAAGTTGGAGGGTGTTTGGTGGGAGTGTAGTATTCTCCTCTGAGACAGTGCTGTCCAAGAGAGCTTAGGTAACTGCAGTAAGCCAAGTGGATATCCTTGGGCACAATGGTGAATCTCCACGCATGACACTGGAAAGCCTCACCAAGTAGGCATTGTTGGCTGAACTCCTTGGAGAGCGGATTGGTCTTGAAGTCTTGGGTAATGTCTGCATAGGGCACTGGGAAGACAGCTTTTAGGTCAGTAATCCTCTTCTAAGTCCAGGTTTTCCATTTCCTCCCTATAGTTTCATGGTGCTTTTAGCTGGAAACTCTGGGGGGCTTTCATCCTGGCAACCTCTTGGCTTTCAATTTACATTGTCAATGCTGCTTCTCCTTTAATGTCTTCCCACCCCTCCTCCATCCAGTTGATTATTCCTACCACTTACTGGGGAAGGATGTCCCCTGTCCCCAGGAAAACAACGGGTGACTTAATTGCAGCACAGAGAAATATGGGACAAGTTTCCCTGGAGACCTGGTGACACACTCAAGTTGAAGCACAAGGGAGAACATACTGCTTTGGGTAGGCTTTTTCACTCTGTTCACCTTGGGCACTGATAACTCACAGTCGCTCTGCAGCAAAGACCTACCTAACTGACCAAGGTGTTGTAGTGCCAAAGGCAGTTTTAAATTTTTATTTTAATGGGCCTGGGAGTCTAAATCTCATTGACTTTCAAATCGACTGTGCAGATCAATGCACAATGCCCTGACAAGGCAAGATGGTTTCCTACAAAACGTCCTCCTGCACATCAGCCAGTCTACTTTTACACTGCTCCCGCAGCTTGGGTTTCAGTTCTAATCTTCTCCTACTGGGGGATTTCTGATGAGTCCTAGAGCCAGACCTTCAAGTTGTTTTGTGCAAAGATGTAAGCAAGCAGCTGATGGAACTGATGAAACTATTTAAGTGCCTAACTCCCATTGAAATCTGTTGCCTAACCTGCTTAGATGCATCTGAAAATCCTATTAAAGTACTTCCCTGCACCTTTAAGCACCTACACACCTTTGAAAATGCATTCTTTGATCACTTAGGGATAGAAGGCCAGAGTGTTTCCAAGGATTTCTGCTCCTAACTCACTTGCTGCTCCCTAAAGAAATCTCCGGTTTTGTCTGCATTGTGCCAATGTCCCATGTCACCTTCCCCTTTCATTCCATCACTTGTGTTGTTCCTCAGTGAAGGACTCTAAATAATTCCTCCCCCTTCCTTACTGTTGACACCTTCCCGAGTATTTGCAGGCCGTTATTAAATCACCTCTTTACTCATCCTTTATCTGAGCTGTACATAATTAGTTCCTTTAATCTTTCCTCGTAGGTCAATCCTTCTAAACCCTTAATCATCTTTATCTCCTTTTCCTGGAGCCCCTCCAATTTGCTGACACTTTTTTTTTTTTCATCTAATTTTGCATCAAGAAGCAGCAAAACCCACAAGTTCCGAGAGCTTTTGAGACTGACTGAAGGCAGTGTGGGGCTGTGGGTTTCCCATTTTTGCTTCTGGCACAGCCTGGTGAACAAAGCTGGTGTTGGAAAGGAACAAACCACCTCCTGATAATAGCGATTTGGCTCTGCTAGCAAGGACTGGCTCTCCACACCCTGTTCTTTGCTGTCACAAAATCTGCATCCCTTTCCAGCTGAGTGCTTTGTGTGACAGAAAGAGGAGTAAGAGTTCTAAGGTCACAGTCCAAGAACAGAAGCTGAGCTGCTTCATAGCACAACTGGTCTTGGATGCATCCAGCTCGTCCCACTAAGGATGCTCAGACCTGGCAGGTAGGTCCTCTGCAAGAAAGGCAAGGAACGGGTGTCCTGGCAGCTCTGGAATGGACTGGAGGTCCTGGACTATGGGGATGGGGGAAGGCAAGAACCAGCACTGGCAGCTGGTAGGAGAGAAAGACTCTTTTATTGCTTGCTCCAGTGCCAGACATAGAGGAGAGGTGACGTGTCATGCATTTCACCAAAAGGAGCTCTTTTTTACCAAGGTTTGTGTCTCTACTAGATGAGGTTATCAGCACTACTATCCTGACAGCCCTTTGCAATGCAGATGAGCTGTAAGAGTCTAGCACTTCTATCCACGTGGGCCACAACACCAGGCTGCTTCCCTCGGCTGTTAGTCCCATACCCCTGCGACTTTCCACAGGCGGGAGCTCCAATCTACCTGTTCTTGCCAGGGAAGGATCCTGCTGGGTTCCCACCCCTGGTACTGCACCCCAAATACTGACACACCATGCCAGCTCCTGCCCAGCTCTGTATTCCTGCCCAGAATAGCATGGCCTCTTTTGCTTTGCTCATAAGAACACTATTTCTGTGCTTTAAATTTTTTTTTTTTTTTTTACATTATATTTGTCCTCAGTCCTTCCCTCCAAGGATTTGTGAACCCTTCTCAGCTGATACTGCATTCACCTTCACAATATCCTTGGCTGGTAACAACAGGATGGGGAAACTGAAGCACCACAGAAGGGATGGAAGGCAGAGCCCCGGTTCTCCAACCTGTCGGTGGTCCTACCGCCTGTGCTGTCTGAAAGCACATGGCAAAGGCCCCAAAAAGAGCAGGCTTTCTGGGGGAACATGGTGGAGTAGTGGCCACTTGGAGTCTATTTAGGCAGTGCTTTGCTTGGCTGTCTTATCCTAAATGAACACTTGCAATTTTCTCACTGGGAAGCACAGCTTCTTCCTTCTCCTGAGCAGGCACACCAGGGTGCTCCCTATCACATACTTTGCTGAAAAGCAAAGGCCACCTTCATCTCCTTTCCTTTTATTAATCATAATTTGCCTCTGGATTGGACTGATTGCAAAACAAAATAAAGCCATGAGAAGATGGGAGAAATTTTCAGCTCAAACCTGTCTTGCGGTACTCCTGAAACATCAAAAGCCTAAGCCTGTTCCACAGACCTGGGAGCTGCGAGTGACCATGACCAGCCCTGGGGAACTGTCCCACTTTACAAGTTCCTGTCTTCTTTTGTGCAAGAGAGCACTGACAAAGCCACCACAGTCACAGCTTTGAAGGTTCTCTGCACAACAGTGAGGACTAGACAGTCTGACAGAGATGATAAAGCCTGCATCTTAAGGTATCTGTCATTCTGCAATGAGTTTGCTTTCCCCTTTTGCACCCATCCCAGCAAAACCTTGCAAACGGAGCATGATAGTCATAGTGACTCCTCAGAGGATGACTGGGAGTTTGACGTGGTCTGGCGTATTACAAGCAGGGTGAGATCTGGCTGGTTATGTGGAAACAAGCCATTTTTGTGCTGTGGTATGCACATGTAGTTTCCAGTGACCATTATGTGCTCCAGATATGGTGTGGTGGTATGAGCAAAGGATAGGGCTGTGGCTCTTGGTTGATGTGGGCTGGTGGAGTTGTGACTATCTCTTAAATCTACCTACAGGTATCCACTTGTGCCTAACAGGGATGTAAAGCTGCATGTTTACGCAAGTACTCCTGGAGATCACGGAGGAGGCTGCTGACAGAGAAGTTTTTGCTTGACAGGGATGTGAAATACTTGATCAATGTAGCAAGGGTCACCCTCAGCCTAAGCAATGGTTGGGAGCAACGTGACCTTAGAGAGGAGATTAGCCAAGAGATCAAATGTTGCCATCCCATTCCTGTGCCCCTCCCAAAGGCTAACCGAACAGTCCGAAGCCCTCAGGGAGCCCAGAGCACCCACCCTTCACCTACCCCTGGCACCAGCAGCAGGCAGGCAAGCCCTGCGACGCCTCTAGCGCACTCCTTCGCTAGGGATTTCTGAGCCCATTCCCTAGAGCTGAACATGCCTGGTGAAAAGAAGTCCTCCAGGCCATTTCCAGTGTAGGGGCCTTGGAGGGACTCAGGAAGATCAGATCAGCTGCTCTGCCTGGGGTGTTCTGCATACACGCACGTACGCGTACACACGTGCAGGGGAGGTGCACACTAACTCTGCCCCCCAAGCGCGCTGCAGGCACTCCACGCTTGCATGCTCTTTCAGGAGCCACGCTGTGTCCTCTCCCTGTTTCTGATGCAATGGGAGATGAGGACTGTCTGTGTCATATCCTTGCAATGGCTTTTATGAAGCCCCATACATCCATCTCCTGCTGCTTGGAATTGCCAAAACCACTTCTAGCCCCCTCTGAGCTCTGATGTTTCCAGATGGGACTATTAGACCCCCTAGGAGTGCAACTGTAAATATCTGCAGAAATGCCACCCAAGCACTGCATTGCGGGAGAACCACTAACACCAGAGCTGCCTTGCTTCTGCGCAGCTGTCTTTATTCATGAAAGGGGTTGTGACTCCCCAAGGGCTCAAAATCAGCAGTGTTTTGCAGCAGCTCTGTTATCAAGGCTTGCACTCCATAGCAAGAAAAACAAAGAAGTGGATGCAGTTAGTGCATGACTGGAGTGGGACAGAGCCATCCTGTCTCTGCCACTGATGTCTCAGGTGGCCATGGTCACCTTACTGCACCCAGCTGTTTTGGAGTTGCATGCAGATGAGTCCTTGGAATTGGGGGATGTCTTCTGTAATGTGAACAGCATCCAGCACTGAGACTAGCCTAATTTGCAGTGGAACCTTTGCCATAATGGTAATAATAAGCTTATCAGTGTCTTTTTTTTTCCTGCCAATAAAAGTAGCTGCTTTGCGCCCTTCCTCAGATGCTTTTTCTGCATATTTCCTTTCAGTGGAGAAGCATAGCTGCATTGCTTCTTCCACCCAAAACAGATTCTGGTGGCACTGCCAGTGCTGGATTTCTCGAGGCAGCTCACTGAAAGTGAATCTGCTTTTTTAACCAGCAAAACAGCTGTACCATTAACTGACTTCCTGCGCCACTAGCAAGTGCGCACTGTGGTTTCCCTTCTCCCTCGTCCTCTCCTCACCACTGCAATGGCTGGCTATTGCAAACAGTTTCTCAGAAAGGGTGAAATCCCAGACTATACTCAGCATGGTTACAAAACTCCCAGTGGCTTCAAATCTGAATACTGTGTCGCCAGCATTTTAAGGAACGCAGCAGGGAGAGCCAGAAGCAGATGCCTCACTCTGGGAGCCATTTATTTGGAAGCATTCAAACTATCTTGTTATGTTTCACTTATGGTGCTGTTTCGCAGAGCTCCTCCAACACAGCATGCTCACGGCTCCTTGACAGCCTCCCCTTTCCTCTGTGCATCAGGGCACAAAGTGGGGTGACTAAGACCTTCTCCTGACATGCAGACAAGGGCTTCTCCTGGGCTGGTAATGCAGCATCCTTGTAGCAAATGTTACTTTCTAGCGGAACACATGCGTGTTCCCAAATCACTGCTGCCTGAAGTCACTTTGAATGCCTGTGCCCAGCCCTCCAGGAGAGAGATCCCAGACACAGCTGTTACTGTGATGTGAGCCCATGTGTGACTTGGGAAAGACTGTCTTGTCTACCAGGACCTGCAAGAGGCCGGGGGACTTATTACAGGATCATCTTTATTAAGAGTGGATTTTTTAGTAAGACTGAATAGCAGAAATTACTCAGAATCAGAATTCTCACTTTCCTTTTTGCAACCTGGGAAACAAATTTATTTTAATGCAAAACTTGCCAGACTTCATAACTACTCAGAGGACTGATTTGGCCAGTAGAAAGATGACTTCTTTTCTCTTTTCTTTTTCTTTTCTTTTCTTTTCTTTTCTTTTCTTTTCTTTTCTTTTCTTTTCTTTTCTTTTCTTTTCTTTTCTTTTCTTTTCTTTTCTTTCCTTTCCTTTCCTTTCCTTTCCTTTCCTTTCCTTTCCTTTCCTTTCCTTTCCTCTTCTCTTCTCTTCTCTTCTCTTCTCTTCTCTTCTCCTCTCCTCTCCTCTCCTCTCCTCTCCTTTCCTTTCCTTTCCTTTCCTTTCCTTTCCTTTCCTTTCCTTCCTCTCCTCCCCTCCCCTCCCCGCCCCTCCCCTCCCCTCCCCTCCCTTCAGTCTGAATTCCACAGTGTGCAATTTTGCATGCCCTCAGTATGGAGACAGAGTTTCTGGTTTTGGCAGACCGATGACTTTCCAAGGGCACAATGCAAAAACATTGTCAGAAATCTTTGAGGGGCAAATGTTTGTGTGTAATTTTTCAGCAATGCACTCCCCAGATTCATGATGCTTTAGGTCCCAAATGTGCTCCCATGTCTCCTGGAGTTGCATTTCACCACATATCAAATAGATGGCATGACTGGCAGAAATTTAAAACTGCTTTTGACGTGTGGAAACAGACTCCACAATCAGTGAGACTGTAAAGTAGGTACGTTCATTCAGCGCTGGGCAGCACGGGGGTAGTCCCACCAAAGTCGTGCGTGCCTGACTTGGCAGCTCACTTTAAATTTATACAATCAAGTGTTACATATACATAGAGTTTCACAATACGCCTATACATAAGCATGACCTATCCCCGCTTCATATTAAAGTTAGTTCCAAGAAGTGATTTCCCTAAGTTCTTCCCAACTGCGCCTGCGCAGTGCCTCCTTGTGGTGGTCGTCGGGGGTCGCGAAGATGAAGGCTGTATGTCTTCTTCGTGGTGAACTCTTAACCTTTTGTTCTGGTGTAGATTCAGTCGCTCCCTGGCATTTATCCAAATCCCAAGGCAGGTCTTGGCTGGTTCTTGGGGTCAACTTCTGCTTCTTATCAGGGACTATGTCCTGCCCCAGCCAGCCTCAACGATGCAAACGTTAAACATCACCTCTCATCCCCTTGGGCCATGTCTACCTCTATTGAAATTCCTTTAACTTCATTACAAGCTAGATAATTATTAAACAGTTCCTATCTACATCCATATATCTACTATATCTACTAAGGTTCCTTTGGCTCCCCGTCTCACTTTAAAAAATACGTGCCAGCATCAGAAGTCCATTAGGGGCTCAGTCCTGAAGTAATCTGAGACATGGTCACTCCAAATCCTGTGAGTGTCCAAGCAGTCTCATGAAGTAGGTTGATGTTTGAGCATTTTCTCATAGGGAGAAGACAGAGATGGGGTGGGAATCGCCGTGTTGGAAGCAGTAATCTTCATGTTGGTTGAAGTCACAACCCTGCCGTGCTGGTCCTGAGGCTGATCCTTTGGGGACATGCTTGAAATAAAAGGGGCATTTTCTAGCAGTCTAACCTGGCTGCTGATTCATACCTTGGTTTTGTTGCTGGTTTTGGGGGTGGGAGGTTGTTTATTTCCTCTGGGTTTAGCAGGTACCAGTTTGGAAGCAAAGGGACCCCTATTGCATTAAGGGACTAGGTTAAAGAAACCTCTGTGGAGAAGCTGTAACTGGCCCCATCTTGGGGCAGGGAGATAGCAAAGTACAAAGTGAAAGGCCAGCTTTTTCTATGTGCACTGATTCACTTACCCACAAGAAACTGAGAGACCCAAATGAGGACTCCTCACGTGACTTCGTTTACAGGCAACACTTCTCAAAATAACCTTTTTCCAAATAAGCTTCCATACAACAGCAGCTTCTGTAGAGCTCCCAGTTCTGTCACCGTGGTATGGAAAGCAAATAAGTAAAAATACCAGCAGCAGCTCTGGTTTATAAAAGCAAAAGTCACCAGTGAGTTCCTCAAATCCCTGATCCCTTCAGTGAGGGACAGCAGTGATGACCCTGGGATCTACCTACCTCCCTGGAACAACTCCCCGTCGTAAATACTTTCAAATAAATAGCTAAGCAGCAAGAAACTCAAAGCCGGGGAGATCTGATAAGCAAGCATTTGTCCCCTCCTTCTGAGTATTGATGTGCAAATAGTGTCTGAGATTTCCAGCCAGCGCAGAGTTGTGCTGTTTTCCCTCAGACTCTCACACAATCCTAATAAGAAGAGCTGAAGGGATCTCTGCGGGGAGCACCGCGGTTACACGAACGCATGTGAACTGCCCCGTATTAGCAAACTACATTTGAAATGGGCTTTAAAGCCACCCGTCCCTTTCAAAATGCTACTTTGAAAACTCAGAATCCCTTGACTCTGTGGGCTGAAGTGAGACACTTTCACGCCTTTGAGAAAATGGCTTATAATATATATATACGAGAGAAAAATAAAGGATAAAGACTATTCTCTCGTCTGTCTTTTTTCTTTCTTTCTTTCTTTTTTTCTTTATCCCCTTTTCTTTATTTACCAAAAGTACCTCCAAGGCTAATGACATTTTCTTTGGCCACTGGGAGCAGAGAAAGATTGAAGTCTGAAATATGAAAGCTTTTCTCTTGGTTTTTAACAACTTTGGATCACTCTAGTTAACTCTCAGTTCAAAGCAGAACTAGAAACTGAAAGGCTGGTTCTGTTTTTCTATTAGAAGTGAGCAATAAATGATTTCTCATCCAGGGAAGAAACATAGAGGCTTAAAATTCCTTGTCCTGGATGAAAAGTCAAAATCACTAAGACTTCCATGAGCTGACAAAAAAATAAAAAAATTGCCTGCAATACTTCATTTTGATGATATCAAAGTGTTTCATGTGTGACCTCTTTTTCATTTAAAAAAAAGTTTTTATTATAATCAGCTTAAATTTCAAAACAAAATTACTTTGAATAAAAAGTTAAAACAGGTTGTCTTAGTCTCAATTTTTTTCCTGACAGAAGAAATTCATCAAACTAGCTCTCTTTCTTCCAAGCATTTCAATTGAGATGAATCAGCCTTTTTCAAACTGTAATAGATGTCTTAACAAGATATTCCTGCCCAGCTCTTGCTGTTCCAGAGATAGTGAGTTTCTTGGGACAGGCATGCATGATGATGGTAGTGCAGAGGACAGAAATTTTGGGGCAATATTAGGCTAGGATTCAAAAAGGAGAATATAAGTCTTAAGGAGCCATTTCTAAGGGTGACAAGGATTTCAGCCTTTCCCAGACTTTGAGGACTTGGAGGTCCTAATCAGTCCTAAAACTCAGAGATGGGTGTGTTAGTGCTGCTGATCATACAAAATCTGTGGGATTCCCAGCTTGCCTGCTCTGGTGCAAGCAGGAAATTTGCTGTGAATGGCCTTTGACATGTGATTTTGGTGTTCTCCCTCAGGATATAAAAGTCCAGAAACAGCAATATTGGGCAAACTAATCAAATTCCTTTTAGCCTCTGAAAAACTCTGATATTTCTATCTGAGCTGTCTGGATTTTGCCCTTACCTTCACAAAGCTGGTTTGCTTGGCTCAGGCAGCAGCTACTGAAGGAAAATGCTAGTATTTGAAAGAAGGAAGGAGCAGTTTGCTAAACCTTGGTGCTTCGGTGAGGAGTCGTTCTGCTCCTGTGCCTTACTCACCTTTCAACAACAGAGGGTAATAGGGATGTATAAGCAAAGTCATATGTTCGGTGTTAGGAGGATCATAGAAATTTTCTTGCCTACCAGTTGATTGTATCACCACTTTATTTTTAAAAGTCTTAAGCACAGAGCGACTTGGCTAGGAGCCACTCCAAGGATTCAGTGCTAGACAGAGAAATGACTCGATGCTTTAATCTTTGCTCTTCTTCTGACCTTAATTTGCTCCATGATCATGAGCTGTTCATGTAATCTCCCTTGGGCATAGGTTCTCCAGGAGTGGAATGAGTATTTAGTTGTAGAGGAGAGCTGGAAGAAATATCCCTGAAGTTAACCTGTCCAGCCAAATTGTGGCCAAAGAAGAATGAAATTTATCACTCCCAAACCAAGTGTCCTCTGGATGTATAGCTTGAACTGCTAATAGGAACTGACTCATTTCTATATTACCCTCTTCTTCCAAGTTTCATGTGTCCCAGGATTTCCTAGATCTGGCAGATCAGCTTTAGCTTTTCATGAATGTGAGCCCTGGCAAAGTGGACAAGTAGGGTGAAAGGCTTTCCCCAGAGGGCACTGCTTCACAGCATCTGCAAGGGGGAGCTGTATCTGGAGTCAATACATTCATTTTTAGCTCTGGTTGAATTTGTGAATGATCTAGGGGAAGTGAGTTAAAAAAAAAAAAATGGGATGAAAGAACCCCAAAAGATTTGACAGGGAATTAGTTTCCACTTAAGAGAAGAGCTATGCTAGGAATAGTATAGAGGGTGGTCTCTGGGGAAGTAAGAAAATAGAAGGGAGAGGAAAAAGGAGCATCCTTAAGGAGATGAGGCCTTAGCCTCAGCTATGGAAAAGGGTGATTTCCCAGTATAGACAGATAATAGGGATGAGGATCCAGGGAGCGTGGCAGCTGGGTCTGGTGAGATTCAGCCTGGCAAGCTAATACCAGCGAAGAGATCGCAAATGCTTTCCCTCTCCTCCTTGTTTCCTCCTTCCCCAAAGTTTAAAGTTTACCTGTTAATTCCCTTATCAGAAGTTTGTGCTGAGAACTCTTATCTGGATTTTACAGGCAGCTCCTGGCACCAGACGAAAATTGGAGGAAAGCATTTCATTCTTCTCCAGTTGTTAAATGAAAGCAACATTATAAGCCAACAATATTATTCTCATTAATGGGAAGGGACTGTTAATGATGGGAACATATGTGTTTGGCTTTCAAATGAGACTTGCCATCTATCCCTGCTTCTGACCTGGTGCAGCTTAGCAGAGCTAAATCGCTTTTTAAAGCTGAACAGAATGAACCTTAATTGAGGCATTAAAAACACGTTCATTTGATCTTCCTGGGACCCACAGCCCTACCATTGCTGATGGCTGGCTTGGGCTGGCCCGGGCAGGCGAGAGGAGCATCCCGCAAGACAAGAGCAGTGCTTGAGAGCGTATGGGTTTGTCGGCTTTTTTTCTGTCGTTCCCCCCAGCTCTCCCTATTTTTCTCTTTCAAATGTAATTGAAAGTCATTCTTTTAACTTTATTTATTTATCGGCTTGATACATTTGAAATTGCAGGCGCCTTCATCTCAGCATTCATTTCCTTGCCCTTTAATGTGAACCTGACTCAATTCCCCATCTCCTTCAAAGCTCTTTATTAGTTCTGTGGTGTTTTCCCCCCACCTTCCCTTCCCTAATTTCTCCTCTGTCTTCAGCCGCAGTGGAGACAAGTGGTCCAGCAGCTCAGTGCCAGGCTTGGCTGGAGATGCCCGGCCGTGGTGCTGGGGAGACCTCAGCTGTAAAGGTGGGGGCATT
Organism: Haliaeetus albicilla; assembly: GCF_947461875.1. Classification (NCBI taxonomy): domain Eukaryota; kingdom Metazoa; phylum Chordata; class Aves; order Accipitriformes; family Accipitridae; genus Haliaeetus; species Haliaeetus albicilla. The sequence continues at coordinate 14,439,663 of NC_091508.1, forward strand.
CCCCTGAGTCTGTCGTGATGTAGCTGAGGGAAAAGGCAGCCCCAAACCAGCTTTTCCCAGGTCGTGTTGCTGATAAAATCACCACTACGCTGCTTGGTGGAGGAGCCCACCTTTCTCCTCCCTTCACAAGGGTCAGGGGGCTCTCTCCCCCCAGGTTAGGGGGGCAGCTGGGTCTCTCCTCCCCTCCTACCAGTTGTAGTGTGCCTTCCTCCAAAATAAGTCATTTTTGCACCCTTTTTTTCTCTTTGCTAGCAGCTTTTCAGTGCCTGATGCTACAAGGCTTCTGCCACGAAGGGCAGGCAATCCAGCAGGGAGGCCAGCAGAGGAGCAGACTGCAGAGAATAATTCAAAACAAACCCCAAAAGGTCCTTTATCCCCAACTTCCTCTATGTGGAAGGACGAAGTTAATTTTCTTCTCTTCCAGCTGGGGAAACTGAGGCTTGGAGCAAGGAGGTGATCTGCTCAGTGTAGCTGGGATTATATCCCAGGCATATTTTCTATTAAATACCTCGGCCTCCCACAGCAGGACCTGAGGTCCAGCTACAGAGCACCAAAGGGTTATTTCTGCAAAGCTCCAAGCTCTGGCCCTGCCTGGCTTTTCCCAGAGCTAAAGCTGCCTGCAGAGAAAATAAACAACCTGCTCCGGATTTGTCTTGCTGGGAGTCGAGTTGCTTTTTTGCCTTGTCACCAAGAAGTGGCGATTAAAGAGATCAACTGTGGGGCTTGGGGCACAGTGAGGGGACCCAGACACTTTGTGAGCTGCCACCTCACACTGTCGGGGTGAGTCTGGTGCAGAGGAGAGCTGTGATAAGGCAGCTGCGTGATGGGCCGTTCTGCCTGAGGCACTGTGAAAGAGCCCATGAACCTCTTCTTACTGATGAAAATGGCTCCTTTATTTTGTTTCATTTTGTTTTATTTTATTTTGTTTTATTTATTTTATTTTATTTTTTTTTTTCCCTTCCCCCAAGCCTCTTTTCATCCCCTTATCTTCACTGGTAGTTAATAGATTAATGCATGTCTCGGGAAGATAAATGTACTTTCAGATCTTCAAAAGGCAAGGCAGCCTCTGAAACCAGTGTTTACAACCTCTTTGGCTAGTGACAAGGCAGGCAGGCAGCATGACATGACCTTCAGCTCAGCCTGCAAGGTCGAGCTGAGATTCCTGGTTGCCAGGAGCAGAGTAGGTACCAGAGATCCCAGTAGCACGGCTGGACCAGTCAGCTATGTGGTGTTTGGTTTACCTCTATTCTCTGCCAGGGCAAACTCTTTTACCTCTGCCTACTCTCTTTCTTCAGGCATTGAACGAGAGTTTTGGGATGGAGAAGGAAAGAGAGAGGGAAGATGGAGTCAGGGGGAGAGAGCAAGCCAAAACTCTCCAGGATTCAGGACTATACAGATATTGAGACTTTTACTCAGCCCTAAATCCTGGATCTGGACACACCAGATAGAAGATGTCCAGCTCCCCATGTGCAGTGCCCCTGCTGTTCTCCACCAAAGGCCAGATGACAGCTGTTCTTGCACTCCTTGAAGATCTGAAGCCAGATACAGGTCTGTCTTGGCCATCCCTGAACATCCCGTTATGCATTAGGATGTCACCCAAGGGTCTGTGATTCTGATTCTAGCCTGAGTTTTCCAGGCATGCTTTAGCTATGTGGCTAAGCCACATTCAAAATACTTAATTTTACAGATTACCTGAGTCCCAAGATGGCTTTAAAATACCCATTCCTCTGTTTTCACTTCACTTCAGCTCCTTCCCTAGCCATCAGGAGTCACAGTTTGGCATCCCTGGCTGCCAGCTTGCCTGATGCTGCAGAGCGGAGGAGGGCTGGGGGTGGCAGGTTATGAAGGGTCGGGAGGAGCAGGGCTTGTATTTACAGAGCTTAAGTGGTGGCTCCAGGGTGGGAGAGAATGTAATTCTGTTTGAGCAGTTCATAGGCATTTCGAAGCTCGTCCCTGTGAATTAGGGACCGAGTGAAGTCATTAAACCCTAATCAAAAGCAGCTAATCAGGAATCAGTGGGAGATCTTCCAATTAATCGCAGCTGGAGCTAGCAGAACTGCAGTGCTGGCGGCTGGGGAAGGAGGATGGCAGTAAGGAATTAACAGGAATGCAACACCTTCTGCCACTGAGACACCCCAAGGGGTCTGTGCCAGCTCAGAGCAGCACATGAGAGGGCTGGGGGCCTCAACAGTATTTAGGGGACCTCAGAAAATACCTTGGCTATCTAGGAGTTCCCTATAATTTCAGAAATGTACTTTGAACCAGCTGTGGCTTTGTGGATATTCTGCTGACCCACTGCGATGGAGGTCTTTCAAGGCTTCTCTGCCTTTTGGAGGGGGACAGCAGCTCTCACATACAGTTGTTAGCAGAGGTCCATTACCCCACATATCTTTACATCTGAGAGTCTCCAAATGCTTTATGGATTTCATAGGTAAATACCAGCATCTTAACTTTAGAGGAAACTGAGTGACATGCAAGAAGTGCTGTGACACCCCAGACTTTGTGCATACTTTGTTCGCAGTCCAGTGAAGATTTAACTGCAGCTAATATTTTAACAGTTTATGTGCTGGATGCGAAATCATTCTTGGCTCTGCTGTAATGCCCTGCGAGAGAGGGCATGCTCAGCTGATGTTTTCGTCTTCTGCTAACTCATGTTGATAGCTAAGATGACAACCTGTCTCTGTAGACAGTCACAGATGGACAGTTAACCACTTCGCACAACCCCTAGGCACTAATCTTCTGATGGGACCATTAACTGGAGCAGCAATGTCTGCATCGCATGGTCTTCTAAGTTCAACCGTGGTGATGGTTTCCCACCATACCCTTCTAGACCTAAAGTCTTTCTCCTCGTCATCCTTGAAGTTAGCAGGCAGTTGTATCCCATGAAAGCAGAAAGCATGTGGTGTGGAGAATTAGGGTGTATGAAGGTGCCTGGACCCCTGGACACCTCCTGTGCCATTGAGTCACTGGAACACAATGCCACCTGGTGCTCCTTTCTATTTTATGATAAAAACCCCTCAAGGATATGGTAGACTCCTCTCACCATTAAAACCAACTGGGGAAAAGCAGAGGTATTCTGCTGCTTTTGGAAATTCCCTCACTTCCTGCTCCAGAGAAACGTCTCTCTTCATAAATCTTATTGTACCTATAAAATCCTTTCCTGTTCTTTAGCTTCTGCTTGACTCCCTCTAACGTGACTGTTACACTATTGCATTCAGGCTGCACTATAAAAGGAATAAAGTGTATTGTGTCGGATCGAGCACAGCTGTAAATCCTTGCCAGGTTGGAGTCGACACAAATTGAATTCTATCATGGCTTTTCTTCAGAGGGTTTGCCGACTACCTTTTAAATTTGCCAGGGATGAGATGCAATTTAGTTTAAGTAACTAAAGTGAAAAAGTGCACAACATTGTTGTAGAGCATTAGCTGCTGAATTTCAGGTCTGTAGGAGAAGGGGCACTTCTCTGTCCAAAAAACACTACCCAGAAATGCAGATGAATCCAATCAGCAAGCCTGACTTCACATCTGCAGATACGAACTTAATATTTAAGCCCCAAGGGACGCAATTTCTGGAAAGCCCACCTCCTCACTAGACAGCAAAGTGACAGCAAAGTCTGATACAATTCCCCAGTGTCTGTAATATTGCTGCTCATCTGCTCACCCCTTTTTGTGTGTGTGTTGTAGGGGGAAGCTGCGTTCATGAAGGTTTTTCATCGAGGTTGAGATAAGGGGTTTTAATCCAGGTCATAATCTAAACCAATTCCTGTTTTATTGCATAGCTCCACAAATAAACATGTTGGCATTATTGAGGAGAGTGGTAAATCATGGACGAGGACTGTCTGAGGGTCTCTTGTACTGTCTTTGTGACCAGTGGACTTTGCTGTGGAGCTTCTGTGTGAGAAACCTGCTGACTGAGACTGGACCTGGGCTGACATCTTCCTGGTAATCTGTGATGTTGGGCAGTCTGGGGCTCACAAATATCCCCACAGACCTGGCCTGGCCTTCTCCAAACCCGGGGTGCAGCAAATTTTCATCCCTGCTGGTGGGGCTGGGGGATTTCCAAGGGTCTGAGGACTTCCTAAATGGCATCACTTGCCCTGTGCCCTCCAGGGCCAAGACTGATGCAGGACTCTCAAAACCAGCACACCAAGCAGCATGAGTGCGGAGGTTAAGCATTACCAGGGCACATAAGTTCTCCCAGGGCTTTTCTTTCTGACTTAGACACATCTTCCCTTCCCCATGTGTTGGTTTCCAGCAGCCAGAGGATGACTTGCCACCAGCTGCAATATGCATAGAAATCTTCTGGTTTAAAATTGTGCCGGTGTTGTCACAAGGATGGCATCCCTTGCGACATCTGATGTCACTCTCCTCCCTCCCCTGGAAGCTTGTTTCCCTACAAGGTTTTCTTTCCTGATCTACCGTCCTGTCTGTCTGCTGCTTTCCTCATCATCTCTGCGACTGTACTGAGCTATTGATTTCTGCCTTGCTCATTTTGTAGATTTGGGGAAGGGGGAGGGATGCCTCAAGGGAAGGTCAGGATAAATTGGCAATTTGTCTCTGCCTTGGCTTCTGCATCCCTTACTCGAGGTCTCCATTGCATCCTTGTCCTTGTTGCAATTTTTCTGCCAAATGCCATTTTTACCCTCCTCACAAGTCCCAGGAGAGCTGTTATTTATGGCTGGTGAACAAAACCAAACGACACAAGCTGGTTCCCAGCCTGCAGGAGGATATCCATCAGTGGGGACTTTAGAGAAAGCCTTTTGTTTAATTATGGGATCACTCATGTTCTCTCCAGTCTCTTGCCCCTCCCGGCCTCCCCTTGCATCATATCAGTGAGAAGTCCAGGAGGTACTTCCTCCTCTGGTGACTGATGGTTTACTCAAACAATTTCTAGATGTTCTCTGTTCGTATTCCTGCTGGTGCGAACCCTTCTTCATTGCTCAGAATACTTAATACCTGGGAGGAGAGGGCAAAGGGACATCCCATCATTCATTCATAGTCAGTTTGGGAACAATAAATATTATTCTATGAATATTTTTGCAAAAGGACATGCAGTGTCTCTTATTTCTATCTTCTTCCCCTCCTATGTAATCAGGATTTTCTTTTACTAAAAAGAAAACCAAAGACCCTAAGTGTTTCATTGAACGAGTATGAGAATAATTTTTAGCAAATCCTTTCCTATTTACTGTTTCCACTATGGCAGGTGCCTCAAACAGGTTTTTTCCCAGAACCCAGACAGCACTGTCTGGAAATGCATCTTGGCTGAAGTTTGTCCTCTGTGGCTCTGACCCTGGTAAGTCACCTGCCAGTGATAATGTGCAGGTAAAAACAACCTTTGGTTGAGTCCCTGCACAGGACTGAATCCAAGACCTCTTTCTCTGCGGCAGACCTCATTTATTAGGGTCTGGTAGTTATGAGAAGGAGGAGCAGGTATTTCTTGTCTGGACCTCTCAGAGACAGAAAAATGGATCATGCTGGATGGGGCAAGGACATTTGGTTTCTCTGAGGCGCTGACATCTTCTAGGTGGTGATACGAGGCAACAGGAATGGAAAGGCACTTCTTTAGGAGAGGGAAAAGCCTGTGAGCTCAGACTCTACAGTAATTCACCTGGCAGTGTGTCTGGCCCTGAGCCCCAGGAACCCTTTCCAGCTCTGCTTTGCATTTTGTGAATTGTTTCTAGAAATGACCGGTTTTCATGGGCATGTCGCAGTGTGATGAATGACTGAGGACGATCAGTGAGGATATCTGTCTCCACCAAGGCTCTGTGAGTCAGCTACCCCATGTCTAGCTGCTACTTTTCTGCCTTAAAAGCCTCAATATTCTCCACTCAGCTCACCTTCCTGCTCTTTCCTGGTCTCCAAATCCATTAGTCTGTCTGGGCTGGTACCCATTAAACTGCTGAACATGGACTACTCGAAGCAATCTAATCAGTGCTGCAGCTATTAAAGGCAGAAATAGTAAGAAACTGAGTCACCAGTGCAGGCAGTCTGGCCCTTGGATTAAGAGAGAAGTTTTGTGAGGGTTTGTCATTGTTTGTGGAGAACCGCAGAAGCTGCTGTGGACAATATTTGATTGCTGTGACAGTGGTTATTAATAAACAGTTTGCTAATGCAAACCAGCACTATTCCTAGATCCAATAGTCTTGAGTTTTGCAAGGTTTCCAGTACCAGTGGTCTCTGTGCCACCTCCTAAATGCAGGGAGGCTTGTGCAATAGGGGAATATTGCTACCTTACACATGCAAGTGGGGAAACTGAGGCACGGGGTTTTAAACCATTTGGTGCAAGGTCGCCCAGGCAGTCAATGATAAAGGCATTGCCTAAGGCAAGTAGATCTGCACATGTGCTAGGAGGACCATCACTTGACTGAGATGCATTTTACACTGGCACGTATAGTTTTTTCTTGTACAATTTACAACAAGGATTTCTGGAGTGTTTTTCCTGCTGCTGATAATGGTACTGAAAAGAACGCCAAAGCCCCAAAACCTTGGGACTACTTATTTGTTTAGTGCCCTAGGTGGGATGTATTACACTGGGGAAGAGGTTTGGGGTTTGTTTGGGATGCAGCTGCCCATAGCCGGCATTTTGCTGGCCTGGGCACATCGGTTGGGCATGCTAGTGCTCCTACTTTGCACACCCATCAGCTCAACTCTTGTTTTAAAGTGTAAATAAGACTGCAGGTAGGAGCTAGATGGAGAAGACTTGATTTTGTGTGCCTTAAACAAAAAAATCATGCTGAGCCAACCAACCATGATTAGATGGTACAAGCAGACCCTAGTGAGGTTTTTCTGGCTGGGGGCAATAATTTTATAATTACTAGGTCTGATGGGAAGGCAGGGCGAAATCTGCCTTTTATGCTGAATTTTCACCCATGTTCAGAAGTTTACACTTAAGGCCCAACTGGACCATTTTAGCCCTGAACCTCATGGTTGTTCTGTGCCACCCTTATTCCTGTTTGGACACAGATTTATCTTAGATTAGATCCCACCTTTTCTTAACTCTATTTCTGTGCTTATTTGTTCAGATCATCTGTTAAACTCCTTGGGATGAGACTTTTCAGAAAGAGATGTCTTTTTCTTTATGTTGTGTGAAAGAGAGAATCTTAGTTGATGTCTCTCTGAAGGCAAGAAAAGCAGTTTTATGAATCCCAACTCTGCTTCTGGGTAAAGTTCAAAGGTTTGCCTGGACACCTATCCTAGAAAGCAGCTCTTCTACCAATTTCTGCCCCTGGAAAAAAATTGCTTTCTCAGTTTAATTTGCTCTCAGTTCAGCAAGCAAACTGTGGAAAACTGGCCAAGAGTTTTATTGGCACATCTAAGTAATAAAAAAAAGAAAAAAATTTTAAAAATCTATTTACCCTTTTAACTAATATAGCTCATGCTGGCCAAACTTTTAAGAGTACACTTGGCCTTTATCTGGGAGTGCTTTAAAAATACAATAATGGCGTGTTGAAATGAAGATGTTGGACCACAGGTTGCTCCTTGCTTCAGAAGCTCCCAGGTAAGAATTTGCTCACTGGTGACATCCCATCCATCAGAGATGCCGAAGTTTTGTCACACCTCCCAGTAGAACAAATTGTCACATAAATCAGAAAAGGTGGAGCCAGTCAAGACATGGGATCTGGCTGCATTTATTGTAAAACTAGGAGTTGCGTGCTGAAAATTTCTGGTTTATGCCCCCTCATGTTAATTTTAAAAGAAAATAAGGCAGTTAATCCTCATTTTGGAGGTGAAGATATCTGTTCAGTGGATTGAAGTGACTGGAGATTTCCCCACACACATTATTTGGCATGTGCACATGATTTAGTTATTTCACACTTGGCCTTTGGGAATTATTGGTATAAATCCCTTTGCACTGTGTGGAACTACATAACCCTTGAAGCCTGAAGATATGTTTTTCTGGCCTCCCAGATGGTGTGTGAGTTACCCCACTGGCTGGCTGGCTTCTTTCACAGCATATAGCCACAGCCCTAAGAGATTCTCACCAGAAAGGACGGTAATTGCTGTGACTTTACTTTTTTGTTTTTAAGCACAGGAGGTTTTGGGTATTCAGTGTTTTTCTTAAATCCCTGGGAAGGGGCTGCTTACAGCCAATGGACTGCTAAAAGCCCTTACCTCCAGCCAGAAAAGGACTTTTGAAAGATGTGCTGAGGGCTGTGGGATCAGATGTGCCCGGAGAACCTGGGACTGGATTTCCAGGTGCTTAAAAACCACCATTAAAGCAAGTTCTCAGACGTGACCAGTCTGAATCCAGCATGAAAATTAGCTGTTAGTTTAGAAGCCTTAATGAAGACTGGAAAGCTGCCTAAAAAAGCTACTGTTTGGTGAGTGGTCCTGGACTTTTAATTGGTGTTCATTCAAGACCTTTTGACTCTTTGGGGAGTTTGCTTTGAATGCGTATGAGACACTGAAATTTGGAACTTTTCTATGGAACAGAAGTTGTCACATTTTCAGATTCAGAACAGCCAAGAGTTTCATCCAGCCCATTTGTAATCCCTTCATTTAGATGGAATGAAGCGTTTCGCTCTGATAAGGTCAAAGCATGAAAATATGAATATATTAAAATACGTGTCAAAATGAAGGTAATCAAAATGAGAACTGGAGCAAACACTGTTGAAGTAATTCACTTGGGTTCCCCCCCCCCCTATAAATTTCAGTGCTGTGGACATATCCTTATGAAATGTTTTCATGGGAAAACTCTATTTTGCTAGTAGATAGCTACCCAGACCAAAATAATAAGATTTTGATCAACTCTTGGAAAAATACAGGCTTTGGGAGGGCGATGCTTGAGATTTCCTAGCGCTACATCAACCACATCCCTGCCTCCAGGCTCACTGGCCGAGGAAGCCTTGGCACAGCTCCTGCTGCTGGTGCCTCAGAGGTCCCTGGTGACCCTTCAGCTTAGGGTTTGTGCTAGGGGCTGCACAGGGGCTGCTTGAGATACTGAGATTTAAGCTGTAACTTCCCTCTGGCATCTCCATAAAGATCTGCTGGCATCCTTAGACACCGTCCTCAAAGTAGCGTTTGCTGTCCTCTCCCCTGTAGGCTAAGTCAGTCGTTCAAGAGGAGGGAATGCAATTGCAAATGAACACCTGAAAATTGATCCAGGCTATAATCATCTTATAGTATTTTAATTGTGGGTCTCTCCTTCCCGATTCCACAGCAGTCGATCATTCCCTGTCGAGACGGTCGCCTCTTCTCCTCTCTCTGCTTTGCCCCTCTTGGTTTGAATTCAATCTATATGCATTTTCTAGCAAAATGTAAACACCGTGTCCTCTTCCATGTGTGCTCCCTGGCTGCTGTTTCCCAATCACTAGCAGTGTTTCTATGCCACTGCCATCTTCCACCGCGGAGGGGGATCTATAAAACTTGACTCGTAAAGGGAAAGAGATGGGATTTGACTCATGAAAGGGAAGAGATGGTGGATAGGTGAAAAAAAGATGGATGCCCCCCTCCCTGAAAAATAAAGAAATATGGGCTGAAAATCAAAGAGATTTAAAGCAGCTATCAATTGGTCGCTGTTCCAGCTTTAAGAGCTGTTGAAACAACATAATAAAAGGCAATAAACGAGGGATTTATGACCTACCTGCTGGAAATAGCTTGCTGCATCTATTGTGTGGGGTGAACACAGTGTGCAAGGCTGGGGGGGGATCAGCACCTGCCTGCCCGGTGTGCACACGTGGCCCAGCCAGCAGCCACTTTATGGGGCCGTGCACGTGCCCATGGCTCTGCCCTCCGGTTTCTCCCTCCCTCTTCATGTCGTCCCCTGCCCCTCAGCCCTCTGAACCCCCATATTTACGGGTTTGGCATTTTGTGTCTTAAAGACTCGGTTTTGTTCAGTTTGACTAGTAAGCCCAAGACGATTTGTTGCAATCGATGGCAGCAGGCTGGATTTTTAAGGGCCAGGTATTTTACCACGGGGACTGGACCCTTGAGCTAAATCTTCAAGGCAGGGAAGGTGAAAACACACAATACTGCCTATGGCTGCGTTGAGAAAGGCTTGTAAATTTCTGGCACATATTTAAATCGCAGCAAAATCACCAGGGGGGGAATAAATCTACAAAAACAAAACCAAACCGAGAAGAAGAAAGTGAGCGAGTAAACATGGAGATTTCTAATGCCTTCTTCGAGGCTGAAACGGTCCTTTTAAAAAAAACAAACATCCTTTCCTCCTGCCCCAAACCCACAGAGGGTCAAAACTGCAGACATTAGCACAAAAACATAGCTAGGCAGCACGTGTCTGGTGCAGGATCTGGGCTATGGTGCCAATGGTAGCCTCGTGTGGTTGAAGGACCACTGACACAGGACAGCTACAACTCAGGAGATCTGAGGAGACTAAATAGCTGGAAGATGGTCCTCTGGGCATGGGGAATGGCCATCTACCCTAGAAACACACTTGCAGGAGAGAGTGTCCCATCTTTCCCAGTCCTGGATGAGAGAGCAGGGTGTGCTGGGTGTTGCTCGGCTTCGTTTCGAAGCCCTGGCACAAAACCTTCCCTTGTAATTAGTTTTCCCCTCTTTCTTCCTCAGAAAGAGTTTTAACCTCCTGCCTGTCACTCTTGCTTTCTGGCCACGAGTTACATGTTTTTGTTTTGCAAAGTGCAGTAAATCTTAATGGTGACATGAGAAGCCCTGGCATATCCGATGCTGTTTGTTCTTTCGGAGGAAGGTGGGGAGGAAAGGCAGCGGGGCTGAGAGGGGTAAATCAATCCAGTTTATAAAAAAGAGATGCAGCATGGCACAGTGCCGTAATCCAATGGAGCCAGTGCACGCCGGAGAGACAGATCTGGGACGGAGAGAGGAGGGGTGGTGGGGCTGCAGTAATCCTGTGTCCCTCTTAAATCCCCAGCATGGAACAAAGCCCTTGTTAGCAAATAAGGATGGGGGAGTGGTAGCAATAAGCTAAATAAATGCTCTTAAATTCAGCTGTAATAAAAAGCTGGGAACCTGCACTGGAGCCCTTTCCTAAACACTTGGGGACAAGATTGTTCTAATTACAAAACCCCAATCAGCAGGCATGAAACTATGGATTAATTCAGCTGCTTGAATGCCAGTCCATGGCAGAGAGGCAGCAACCGCCTTCTCCCTCCCCCTGCCTTGAAAGGTTTTGGATGCTCTTTATTTGGCCATGCTTTGGAAACAGCTCCTGTTAACAAAAGGGGAAAGAGGCACAAAGACCAAGAGAAGAAATAGCTCCAGTGTGTTTGCCCTGTGAACGGGAGAGCTGGTCTGCCTGGCCCTGAGAGTCCCAGGGCTTCCCCCCACATGCTAAGAAGCCCTTTTCGTGGTGGTTCAGACCGTGGGACGTGCAGAAGGTTGTCTGTGCAGGATCCTCTCCCATGGCTGTGTGTGGATGCATAACGGCTCTCGTGCATCTCAGCCGGGTTATGGACTATGTCCGTCCATTCCCCTCCCTTTCACCCCCTCCTCCCTCAAAATAGTTCCTGTCTCCATAAATGCAGTGGAAGGAAAAGAAAAGTTCAATGTTTGAGAGCTGCAGAACTGAAAACTGTCAGGAAAGGATCTGGACACCTCAAAAGAAAAAACAGCAATTTCCCTTCATTGCAAATTTAAGGGTCAGGTCCTCCCTAAACGATGTCTCTGTCAGAAAATATTTAAGATTGATTAAACAATAAACCATGGCTTCTCTCAAACTGTTGTAATTTTAGGGTTGGCTTTCTAAAACTTCTCTTGGACACTCCAAAGGTTAAAAAGTTCCTTCTTCATAGGAACCATGAAGAAATTGCGTGGTATGAGTGGTTAGAAACTGCAGGAAAATCATCCTTTTCTCTCCTAATCACAAGACTATCAAAACGATCATCAGAGTTGGCAACAGTCTTGGAAAAGATATTTTGGAAATTTCAGTGGGATGCTGTTTCAGACCTGTGGACACCTTATGCTTGGAGAAAGCCCTGCTGATGGCCATGGAAAGAGGGTCTTCCTTGCTCTCCTGGAGGAGATTCCCACCCCAGGTCAATATTTCTACTTCCAGTTTCTACCAGTATTTCCTCCTCTGCTGCCACCTCTGGGGATTTCCCTCACTTCAATTTTTCACTTCACATGCAAAAAATAAAAGTAAACCAAAAACCTACTCCTGTCCCAGCCATTTCTCCTAGTCCACCTGCAGCAGGTCAATTTTGAGGCAAGAAGCGTGGACTTAATGGAAATGCTGTGAATTCACAAACAAGCATTCAGAGGGGAGAATGTGCCTATTTGTCTCCTAATACAGTGGTTAAAAAAAAAAGTCTTTTTAATTGCATTTGGAATATATTCTAACGATTTACTCAGGAGAGTGTTAAGATGTCAAGGCTTTTTCATTAGTAATATATCCCCAAACAAAATCTTTGTTAAGATAGGTTAAGGCAGTAAATAGACCATTAATTTACAGAAACATAATTAGTACCTTGCAGTTACTCATGAAAATAGTAGGATTTCTTTTGTCGTTATTCAATGGCAAGATTTAAAACAAATATGGAATCAGCAGGTCAAAAACCACAGAGGCCAAAAAGCATCAAAGGTATTGATTAAAGTTTCAACAATAACCTTAACTCTGCCCCACTACCCAAAACAACATAATTTATGCAAATGAAATACATTCTCCAAGTGGTAAATAATGAACACAGAAAAGAGCATCTGGAGTTTTGAGCAAATATCAATACATAGCTGTAAAATAGCTTGTTTTAAGGGCTGGAGACTATATCTCACATATAGAATTGGAAACGGTATTTGAGGCGTCTCTTCTCCTAAGAGATTTTTGATAAAATTCAGGTTTCCAATGAAAGTATTTTATTTATTTAATTGACACTATTATCTTTGCAACCTTGGTATCGTTTTGTTTAGAGGAACTGAAATAAAACATTTTGTAGGGTCAAGGTCCTCTACTTTAGATTCTCAGAATTTAAAAAAAAAAAGTTTTAATTTGAAAACATTTTTCAGTTCAAAGTAATTTTTGATTATTCTTAATTTTAGATTATTAAAATGAAGAAAATTTCAGTTGACTTCAGACTGACTAAAAAACTAATGTTACGGAGTTTTTTATATCTCCTTATTAGAAAGCTTGGTTTCACATGGTCCAGAAATCAAGTCTGAGACAATTTTAGCTTTTTCATGTGTATTACTGGAACTTGCAAAGCAAAAAGGAATTTTCAGGGGTCAGGAACTGTACTCATAGGATGGTAAGGCTATAAATCATGGGCATTGCTCAACAGGTAAAATATCAAAATATATTAGACAGCAGTTAATGTTGGAGTTATAAATAATAGTGAATTATCAAACAGCAAAAAGAAGCCGTAATAAGGTTATTATGTGCTGGACCAAGAAGTTCAAAGTTCAGCTGCATCATGAGATGAATGTATTATTACTTCCCAGACTAGACCTTTCTGTAGCAGCTAAACTGAAAACAGAACAAATAAAGTCTCACTGAAAAGAAGGCAACAAGAGCCATTTTAATTTCTTAAATTAACTTTCCTTACTTGTTTGTTACTGCTAATAATGTTGAGGTGCTGTACAGGTGGGTAGAAAATACTGTGTTTTCTTTATAGAAGTTTTGCCAGGTAGTTTCTCTTTTAAATATAAAAATTATCTTTTTTTTTTTTAATTGGAAAATGTCTGCCATTTCTAGAAGAAGGTCTTGGGAAAATAAATATTCCAAGAAATAGAATAATTTCCCCATTATTTTCTTGAATTGCTCTTCCAATGACATTTAAAAGGAGCCCAGACTTAATCTTGTCTCGCTAAGGCTTGTAACTCCCCATTCTGCCACTGAATGAGAGACCAAAACCTGACATGGGAATTGGGGAAACTGAGGCAGGGAGTGATTTCTTCCTAGCTGAAGGCTGCAGAAGGAGGCAGCACTGTCACAGCTGGGCGCTCCCGGGCCAGGTCCCTGATGGCAACAGTGGTGGCATTTGCCAGTGACTCCCTTTCACTGCCGTGGGACCAGTGAGAGACCGGCTCGGAGACCCCCCAGCAGCATTGGCCGGTGGAGGAGCTGGGATGCCGTCCTGGCTCTGCCTTGCCTGCCTTTGTTACCGCTAATCCAGACACATTGACAGCAGGACAGACTCCTACTGGGACAGTGCTACAGCTTGACCCTGCAGATGGTAAGGATCTCACAAAGTCCCCGTGTCGTAAAGCTCTGCTGCAGGGTGGAGAATTTTAATAAGGACAGGAAAAAATAGCAAGAGACAGGGAGGAGAAATACATTGCAAAGAACCTGACCTTATTTCCTCAGAGTGTGTGACTAAATCACACCGCTAAAAATAGGTAAGTGATTTGCTTTGATGCTGTAGGATTTTGCTGATACCACTTTTGTTACACATATAAATATAGAGATTTAATATAATATTTCCCTTACTGCAGTGTCTTCTATTAAGACAGTGCTAAAGTCTCGAGAGCTGCTGTCTCTGTCTGCTACTTTAAGCTGTGAGCTACAAGCAGAGACTTCTTGGCTCTGCAACTAATATGCTGCTGGCCTTTGGGAAAATGCACGAGAAATTTCTTCCAGGAGGGATGTTTAGCATCAAGCATTGTCCATTCCTGGTTCCCCGAGACAGTCACTCCAACACCAGTGGGACCTTCCCTGCTTATTTGTTATGAGCGACTGCTTTGGAAAGTTTTGGTCCCAGTCTCCCCTGCCTTTATAATGGGGAGGATAAACCCGATCTGCCTCTGGAGGGTCTCAAGCAAATTGGCCAGGTGATGCATGGGGGTAGCTGTTAGATGCCATGGGGTGGGCACTAGGAACCCACAGAGGTGATTAAGAGGAGGCCAGTCACCGGTGGTGCACCCCAGAGGTCGGTACTGGGGCCAGCATTGTGTCACATCTTCATTAATGACCAGGACGATGGTACAGAGAGCACCTCAGCAAGGATGCAGACGATACAAAACTGTTAAGGAGTGGTTGCTAGACCAGATGGTTGTGGGACCATTCAGAGGGACCTTGATGGGCTGGAGAAATGGGTTAGCAGGAATCCCGCGGAGTTAAACAAGGGAGGAATAACCCCTCACCTGGGGAGGAATGACCCCGGGCACCAGCACATGCTGCAGAGCAGCTTTGCAGAGAAGGCCATGGGAGTCCCACTGGGCACCAGGTTGACCATGAGCCACCGATGTGCCCTTGTGCCAAAGCCAGCCAACGGGCACCTGGGGACACTGGGCAGAGCCTGCCGCTCTGCCCAGCCCTGGTGAGACACATCGGGGTGGTGGACCCGAGGCAGCCCGCTCCAGCTGGCCCCGCTCCAGCATCAGCTGGGTGAGCTGATGGGGCAGAGGTGCCCGCCGCTCTCGGCGGGTTGGTGAGTGTATTGTATGGGGATGGGACAGAAAGCAAAAGCCTGGACTCTGCCGTGAGCTCCTCCGCAGGGCTTTAGCTCAGCTATCCCCATACCTGAATGCTTTTTTCCTTTTCTGACTGAGCTGAGAATGTCGGCTCTGCTAGGCGTCTGAGGCTTGAAGTGTACAAATGGAGAGAATTATTTAATACTATACAATTATTCTGTTGCATAAAACTCTCATATTTGTTTACTGAGGAGCCTATGCCGAATGCAAACCTCCAGACAGAACTGTCAGGGAGCAGCAGAAAAGAGATGGGGGTTTATTTAAATTCAGAGCAGAGTACCTTACCAGTGCCCATTTTTTTTTCATTTCCCCCCGTGCTTTCCCTTTCCCTCGTTCCCCTCCACTTCTCCTTTTATTCGTAAACTCTCCGCTTGCACGCAGAGGTGCCAGACTCTCCACTTTCTGGATGGACTCTGAGAGTTAGCTGTAGATGGGGAAACTGAGGAAGCGACCACGCTCTGAGGACTTTGGTTTCCCAGGCTCCAGGCAGGTCTCTGCTCCTCCTGGCTATCTGGGAAAGTCCGAGAGGATGCTGCTGCTCTCCCACATCTCCTACTGACTCCTCGCCTTTGGGAAAGAGCAACCCATGTTCAGATGAACGGTGCTCCTTGCAGAGAACCGTGTAAATAAAGGCTCCAGCTGGGGAATGCCAAGAGCTGGCGCGGCAGGGACTGCCACTCTGTCTACATAACCCCGCTCCTGACAGGCCCTGTTTTGTTGAAACAATTCCTTGCGATGGACCGAGTTTATCTCCAAGTCACTGGATTTACACCGGAGATCTAAACAGCCTGGTAAATCTGCCACTGAAGCACCGGGGTAGCATTTATCTGAGTGTCCCTTTGCGCGCCTGGGGATTCTCCGTGCACCGCTCAGCCTGGCTGTGACTCTGCCCGTGCAGCAGGCAGGCTGTTTGGCTCAGGGGGACTCTTAGCAACCATAAAATGTGCAATTAACCCCCGCTTCCTACTTCAAACTGTCTCATCAGGCTCCCAAGCTAGGCAAACGTTACAGCTGTGAAGAGATGAGCATGCTGTTTTCAGCCTGCAGCAGCGAGCCAGCTACCCGAGGAAAACCAGTGTTTAAAAATCAGAGCTCTTCCCTCCTCGCTGTGGTCAGCCCATGCCCGCCAGCCACCAGGTACCATCAGAGAAGCCTCCTGTTGCATCCCCTCCGCTGCCGTCAGCCTCCTCTTACTTATTCGGGGGGGGACAGAGCATCTCGCTGCGGTCCTGGTGCTGAGCAGATACAAAAGCACTAAATTAATTTTCATAGAGCCTTTCGGTCAAGCAGCTCAAAGCCTTTTAGAGACTTTAATTGAGCCTCAGAGTTAATGAAGCCTCACTAACGTGCCTGCTGGATGAAGGAGTGTTTATTATCCCCTGTTTTACAGAGGTTGTGCGGAAAGCTGGGCAGGTTGCTGTGTGGGTTGGGTTAAGGTTGTTTTCCCCTTCAAAACTAATCATGAAGCACAAAATGGCTTGTCTTATCAAAAGAAATATTTTCAGCAAGTTGTTCTGAATACAGTGGGGCTTTTTTCTCTTGATTTCCTAAAGAAATTGCAAACAAACTCTGGGTTTGAAATGAATCTTTCGCCTCCACAGAAATTTTTCATGCAAACTAAGCCAACTATTCTAACTCCCTTGAAAGCACCAGTACCCCGAGAGGATAGGTCCTCTGTGTTCAGAAGCTCCTGACCAGCCTCTCAGAGCTGTCAAGTCAATGCTGCATTAAACAGGAGAACAAAATGACTTCTAAAAACCATGCGGTGAACTGATGGGCCCCCTGTCCCCCTGACAGTCCCCACGTCCCACACTTGTCCTTCTCCAGCATAGACAGGGTGTCCAGGGGCCACGTGTGTGAGGGGCCTGATCCTGCAAAGTGTGTCACACTGATGGTGGTGAAGATCCCTCCTTCCTTGACCATCTACATGTAATTTCTCTGGCCAGGGCCACGCTGTAACTGCCTAGCATGAGCCCTGCCCAAATGCAAACTTTTTGTGTTTTGCTGCTCCCTGCCAGCCTTTGCCAGAGCGAGAGGTGCTGCGGAGCAGCAAGTCTTCCCCGAGCAGCAGTGCTGCTCAAACACTCTGACCTCAAACCATTTCAATCAACGCCTTTCAAAGGGGCTCTTGTTCTTTGCAGTTAAAGCTCAGAAAGCTTGTTTAAAACTTGTCCTCTCTGTATTTTTAACTCCGGCTGCTGCAGCGTGACCCCGCACAAGGCGCTTGCCGGGCTGAGCGGCTCCCTGCACCCTGCCGGGCTCCTGCCTCCACCCCAGGCTCTCCCTGGGACTTTGCTTAAAAAATTTCTTCCCTTTGCAGTCCTGCAGCCCTGCTGCTCACGTCTAGTGTGCTTGGGTTAAAGGGAACTCAGGCTGCCCAGCATTTTTCAGGTGGGAGCCCATGGTAGCCTATGTTGAATCAATAAAATGGACAAAGTGGGTAAGACATGTATCCTGCTTCTCTGTTTTTTCCTGCCTGATTTGAAGAGCGACCCTTGCCAGGCTCCCAGAAAATCTGGGATTTCTTTAGGAAATCAAGAGAAAAAAGCCCCACTGTATTCAGAACAACTTGCTGAAAATATTTCTTTTGATAAGACAAGCCATTTTGTGCTTCATGATTAGTTTTGAAGGGGAAAACAACCTTAACCCAACCCACAAAGCTCATCTTAGAGTGGGCATGAGCTCTAGAAGACAGCAGTGGGATGCCATGTGCTGGGCTGGTCCAAGCTGAGGGCTGTGCAATAAAGTTTAGAGAAGCGTGCGAGCTACTCTGGCCTAGAAAATACATGGAAATCACAGTGAAAGGCCCCGCCACAAGTAAATCCTTGTTTCCCCACGCGGACTAAAACACCTGCATGGCCAGTATTCCTCCAGTTCTCTCTGCGGGGCTCCCCAGCCCCCACAAACAGTGCTTGGATAACCCTGCACACAGCAGCATCAGCCCTGCGCGGTCCCAGGGAGGCTGGCAGAGCGAGCGAGCGTGGCACAAAATGAATTTTCCCACACCTCCGTGAAGACTCGACGCTGCCTTTGGGGACACGTGGCGTTAGGACCAGCGCTCCCATCTCCGTCTACTCTTCATTTCCTCGAGGATTTCGAGGAAATCCTTCCGATTCATGAAAAAAATAATTATAGAGAGAGAGGTAGGCATATATATATGAATATAGGTATGCATATATATGTAAAATGGAGCTCCATAATGCTTTCCGATTGCCCCAGGAGCAGGCAGGCTGCCCCCCCAGCTTTGCAACCCCCCAGCACTACCAGAAAGCAGAGCCAGGGAAGAGGGTGGGATGTTTTTTGGGTTTTTTTTGGGGGGGGGGTGTTGCTGCTGCCCTGAGACCCCGCTTCCCAGGCGCGCCCTGCGCGCGGCAGGGGGCGTCCCAGCTCCACGGGAGACGGGCGGCCGCGGGTGGGAGGGGGGGTCGGTTCCCTGGGAGCCGGTTCGGGGTTTTTTTGCGCTGCCCCCGGGCTGTCTGTCTGTCTGGCAGCGCTGGGGGGGCGGGGGATGGCCGGGGGGTCCTCGCTGGGAGGAGATGCCCGATCGTTCCGGCAGGGAAAAAACCCGTTTGGGATTCCTGCAGCCACATCCATCTGTATTCTGGAAATTCATCAATCGGAAAGCAGCCGGCTTCTACAACAGAAAGCCTCCTAAAACAAGGCTTAACTTCAGCCCCCCCCCCCCCGCCATTTCACACCCCCAGCCCTAACTCTGTCCCTCTTTTGCCCTGGCTGTGCAGCAATTGCACAGAGAGGACCCGTCCATCCCAGCCACGCAGCGCCTTCGTCTTTTTTTTTTTTCACTGTTCAACTTCAGAAAAGCTGCAGGGACTTTGCCAGAACCACTGCACTAGGAATTGCACTCCAACTAAATATAGCAACAAAATTTTGGATGAAGTACAGGCTTGGGTGCATTTTGGCAGAAGGCGCAGTGTTTTCCTCACAGCGCTGGCTCTGTGTGGAGTAGAATATTCCCAGGAATAGATGTGGATGGCACTTGGGGACCGTGTTTTGAAATGCGTAGGGGAAGTTTGCATCAGTGTGTGGAGAGTTAGCAAGTAGAATAGAGCTGAACTCAGATTTTATGTCCTGTGAAATTCCCAGGGCTTATTTCATTCCAAAGTAGAATAAAACTTTTTTTTTTTTCCCCTCTGTAAAACCAGAATAATCTGGAGAGAAACACTTGCATTTAGAATGACTATCGTCAGCGTTGAACTGTTTTGGCTTTGGTAGTTGATAAGCTCACTCTGACACTTCTGTCTTGACTTTTAGAGTCTTTTACAAGTGATAATGTGGTAAAAGTCCAGAAAAGAAAGCCAAAATAAATGGCAAAGTAGAACTGTTTCATTTGGCTTTATATATTTTTTTTAAAAAAGCAATAAAATGTAAGTGGAATTGTCATACTTCTGCAAGCCACTTTGCATTCATTAAATAGCATCGACTGCCTGAAAAATCTTCTGTGGAGTAACTTTTGACCTAGCTGTGCTCAGATTTTCATTTGCGATGGAAAGAGCAGCATGCATATATAATCTTCAGGTCAGGATGAATTGTAATTTATAATATTACAGTTATAATAAACTGAGGCACATTTATATGCAAATATTTGCATATAAACACGTATGTATTTATAGTCGAATTTACAGTTTAAATTTTTCAGCTGCTCAATTACGATTTAACAGATTTAATGTCTGTCAGCTATCCTGCTGGTCAGTTGTTCTGGGGTTTCATTTACTTCAGCCCTTCCCCTAGAAGTCAGCACTACTGGATGTAGTGAAAAAATGGGAGGCAGGAAAGGGTGCAAGGGGATTGCAGGGATGCTCTGGGGATTTTCAGGGAGCCCTTGCTCAGTCCTGGTCGCTTGCATCAGGTACACAGTGTGTCTCATGGCAGACACAGCGATGCCATTAGGCAAATAAGTTGGTCTGAGACATGCAGATAAGGCTGGAAAGGGACTGCCGGAGCCTTCCCAAGGAGCAGCTCTTTGAAGGAGTTTTGAGGCACTGGCCCTGCTGGCAAGAGATATGAAGGACCTTGAAAATTAACCAAATGAAGGCCTGTCCCCTAATACCCATAAGCTGAATTTTATCGAGGAAGTTTCTTGTGCCTGAGGACAGTAATAACCACTCCCTGCAGGATGCAAATGCACAGGGGAAGGCGGCTGCCCAGGGGTGGGCTCCTCTCTTGCTCTGCGGCACCGACCAACCCCGGCTCTGTCAGTCATCTCACTCTCCCCTTCCCCAGGACACACAGTGTACCTCAACTCTCGCCATCAGCGTGCGCTTATGAAGTGAGATTGATTGGGGGCGGGCATGCACGTGTGCGCGCAAAGGAGAATTTGGCTCTGCTACAGACGTGTACACCAGTGGGCTCCTACTTCTGCAGCTGTTTTGGGATTTGGTTCTGCACATCCGTGCCAGCCCGGTGGGAGTGCACCCTGCCGTGTGATGTAGGTTTGGTGCATCCTTAGCTGTACTGAGTTTGTATGGGCTCAGCACTCTTTATTTACCCATTTTAAACCCCAGCTCCTCGGCCATGTGGGTGTGCAGAGCTGTTGGTGAGGCTGCCAAAAGGAACTTTATCATGTGTTTGTGATTCTGGGGGGGGTATCCCTGTGAATGCCTCAAGATGTGTGAGAAAGAGGGGTTTCCTTTTTCACTAAATGCTCTGCTTTACACCTTACAATCCCATTAATTCATAGGGAGGCTGTTGCTGCTGGCTGGTTCCCGGGGGAGGGCTGATGGGGACCTCAGTGCCATCACCCTCAGCAACCCCACCGACTGCACAGGGACTTCCCGGGGACTGCAACTCCCTCCTCTCTCCTTGTTTCTCTGCTCTCTCTCCTGTACTTCTCTTACTTCTCGTGCTCAGAAAGACTGTGACCCAGCTGAACTCACCAGGGCTTTGATATTGAAAAACCTGGAATTCAGCACCTTGCCCATTCCCCGCGTTTCCAGCGAGCGGGGAAAACGAAGGGAAATGGAATAAAACTGCCAAGGATTTGTTTGTTGCACTCTGCAGATGAGGAGGCAGGGTGAGGAGGGAGGAGATAAAATCTGGGCTGAAAAGAAAGGTTGGGGTTTGCTGAGCTGCCGTGGCACAAAGAAGACTTCCTGCAGTGATTCAGCCTGCTGATAACTTTTTAGCTTGCGTGCCTTGGTTTCATATCGCTGCGCTTTTCCTAAGCTCCTTCGCAGCCAACAGGACCAGTGAAATTTGAGGTTTCTGATGGTTTTAGGCTGCCTGTGAATTAACTTAACACTCATGAAATAAGCTACTGTCTTGGAGTGTATTTTCAGCTCCTTCAGGATAAGCAACATGGGGCCTGATTAGGAGGAATGGCTGAGAAAGGTTCAGTGTTTCAGTGCTGGTGTGAAATGCAGGCTCCGAGGTCCAAAGCTTGTGGGAGACTCTACTGGATTCGATGACTTTTTATTGGAAAAGGTTTCTTATGTCTAGGGTCAAATTTCTGTTAAAGGGGAAGAGAGAAAGAGGAAGCAGAACGGCCGAGGAGCTCTGGAGGGAGATGTTCGCCTGGTACCTAAGAGAACCTGCTTCAAATCCTTGGTCTTAATTAGAAGAGGAGGGGAAATGAATCTGAATCTTTCACAACCCAGCCTATCCCTCTTTATCACCATTACACTGGATCAGTAGCACAAATAACTCTCCCTTAAGTGTTATGAGAAAATTAAAAAGGTCTCATTATATTCCACACTGGAAACAAATAAATATTATTATTATTAATATTATTACTTTATGCATCTCTCACAAGAGAAACAATTCGCTTCCAACTATAGTCCAAGGCTCCTTTTGCTGGGAGAAGATTGGGAATCTCAGGGTCATCCCAGCCTCAGCTCATGATGCTTTGCAGTTCCCCGGAGCCCCTCGTGTTCTCTGCTTGGTGCTATGATGTCCTTCGTCTCAGCCTGTGCTGGAGGGACGGGCGGCTCTGAGCTGCTCACACATTCCCTTTGCTTCCGCAGGAGGTGGAAACAGCCCCTAACTGTCCTTGACCTACCTCGAGAGGGGGGTTATGAAGCATAATTAATTTCAGTTTCAAAAGAGCTTTGAGTTCCCAAGAAGAAAAATGCTCGAGAAGTGCAAATCATGATTAATCATTATTATTATTTCTATAAATTCCCATTTCAGCTTGGTTGGAAAACAAAGGGTATTTAGCGACGCCTATGAAGGTAAAAAAGGATAGAGTGGCCTGACTCTCCCCTTAGCCCATGGGGCTGCAGTCACGTCTGTGGTTACACCCGATTAGCATCAATGCATGTGGGAAGAGAATCAGACCCCATAGTCGCTTTTCTCTGTACTAATAGATAATGCTAAATTGCTGCTAGTCTCTCCCTGAAGCATGCAGGAGACAGTTCAGTACTCGCTGTTCCTCTCTTTCTCCCTTGTGGGGGGGTTGGAAGGTTTAATTCAATCATATTCCTAAATGGGAAATAAAAGTGCAATGAAAAAAACGCACAGATGTCTGTGAAAAGAATTTTGTCTTCAGTGAGTTTTGATCTGGATCCTAAAAGAGCAAGACAAAACCCTGTGATTGACACCCTTGTTCTGCACAAGGTGCCTTGGAGGTAGCTTTCAGAGCAAAAGGTTTCCTTTGCTGGAGGGGGTGTGGAGAAAGTCCAGGTTTCACAGCTTTTTGGGTTTTGGTTTTCTTTTTTTTTCCCTATCCACTGTGTAAAGATGTGAGACCCTCTGAAGTTTTATTGTTCCGGAGAAAGCAGCCCACCTCAGCAGAAAAACAAGGATATACAAATCAATGCTGTTCTCCCTCCCAGTCAATGATTGCCCTCTTAGAAGGATGCTCCTACCTCAGAGAAGCCTCTCCCCTGAGAGATCCCAAAGCACCCAACCCCCTCAAAAATGAAGGCAGGATGAGTCCAAGGGACTCTCCCAAGGTCTGCCAGGAACCGCTCGTGCCTGCTTTCCGGGATGCTCCTCCAAGCATCAGCCTTATGCAGATGCTGGGAGATGTTTATTCTTATTCCCCCACGAGT
Source organism: Haliaeetus albicilla (assembly GCF_947461875.1). Lineage (NCBI taxonomy): Eukaryota > Metazoa > Chordata > Aves > Accipitriformes > Accipitridae > Haliaeetus > Haliaeetus albicilla. The sequence continues at coordinate 14,463,007 of NC_091508.1, forward strand.
CTGTCTTGTTTTAGTGAGGACAACGCTTCCCTGGCTGGGTACGGCACACTTGGCTCAGGCTGACCTGGGTGCCTGGTCAGCAGCCGTGTGCTTTGCAAAATACCCTGTCTCTGGCCTGAGTTTTCACCTTGGGATGCTTTTATTCAGTCCCATTTTCTGACATGGTGGGAGCATTGGAAATTCTGTGACCTTCCCTCTCCCTTGCCACCAGGCATTGGCTCTGAGGGGGAGAAGGGAGGGATGCTTTGCCGGGAGCTCACCCTGTTCATATATCACCGAGAAAACACTGCCGACAAACAGCGAGATTCATTTTGGTGCCAGCCGACCATAAATTTATTTGCTTGTTAATGCAGCTTCTCCCAGTTCATGTTTTCCCTAACTAGGAGCATCAAAATGTCAACCTGTCCTCAGGGGTATATCAGCCTCCTGAACTGAAGTCAGTAACGAGATTAGAGTCCATGCTGTTCAGAAGTGCCGTCTTTCCCACATGTGCTCTCTCAGTCACTCGCACTTATTTTTTTATTATCTATTTTTTAATCCCACTGATGTATTTTTCCCTTCCCCTCAATTCCTCTCTTCCTCAGTTCTCAATGAAACAAATGTGAGCTGACACACACACACAGCATCACCTCCTCTGTCCCCATTTGTCATCTCTCCCCGGCTTTTTCTGCAGGCTGCCCAGCCAGACAGCATTGGCCGGGGGACAAGAACGGCTCCTGCTCGGGTCTTGCTCCCCATGGAAAATCTCTGACTTTCCCCTGGTGAAGCTTTTCCCTATGAATGTGAAATAAGGCAAAGAGCTGCTCAAAATGGAATAAATATGCAAAAACACGGTAGCTGGGAGAAGGGCAGGGTTGTGGCTGGAGGGAGAGGCAGGGAGAAGAGGACATCCCCACCCAGCTGGATGCATCTGTGGAGCTTGAGCATCACGAGCACTGGAAGATCTACTGGATGGAGAGATATGACCATGATAAGTCAGGGAAATGTAGAACAGGCTCCATGTCATGTGAAACACCTACAGAACTGGAAGAGGAAGCCTCAGTGCTGGGGAGGTATCACCTTTTGATGCAAAGAGGTTTGAGAGCAGAGACAGGAGTGAAGGGTGCTCAGGACACAGTGACAGCCCCATCCAACTTGGCAGGAAGGGTCGAGAGGTCGGATGCTTTGGTGGTCAGAAGGGCCCACACTTTGAGGAATAAAGGTCCCTGCTCTGTCCCAACAAAACTGCTCGGCTGCTGCTGCCTGAGGAGGAGAGGGAGTGTTTGCTTCTCACCACACTTCACTTTTAGCTTTGATTTCAAGCCCCTTTTTATTAACCTGTAGTCACCTGCTGTAGCAGTGAGCTGTGTGTGTGATTAATGGCCCCTGAAATATTATCAGGTTTGAAAGGCTGCTTGTTTGAAATTTGCACTGAATGTAGTTAGCTGGATTTTTTTTGCAGCTCAGCAGCCGTTTCACACTGCAGTTGCCACAAACAGATAAAAGGGTGCAGGTGGAGACGAGTGGCGTGGGAGCAAGATTCCTGCACCAAGGACAAGAGCTTGAAACTATCTATACCTTAATCTTTGCAGTGTTCACTCTTCCTAAACATCTGCAAAGCCACCTTGGGTATGTATGGACCGACTCACTAAGCAATTAGCAAGCCCAGAGCCCTTTGGAGGGATTGCCCTTCTGCTGACAGTGGGCCTGGGGACACAGGGACTCTAGTCCCTGAACAGGTGACTCAGAGGGACAGGAGAAGAGTGTGGCTAAAAAGTTATTAAACTTTTCTTGAAGTAGAAATGTAAAAACATTCTTTTTCTAAGAATTTATTTTCCTGACTTTTTAATAAAATATTTGATCTTACTGGATGAAGGACTGAAGGTTTTTTTTCCCCTTAAAAATTTAAAAATAACTTCACATTTTTCATGGAAGTGTCTTCCATCCAGATCTCATTTGGTCTTATACCTACAAAGCACACTCATACCAGTAATTCTTTGCTTTTCTACACATGAAATTCACCCATGAAATGAGGCAATTATGAAATTAACTGTCTTGAGAACTCAGCTTGACTTGGCTCAGTCTAATAAGATGAAGGTACACGGTAGGCACCTATATATATTTTTTAAAACTATCTGTGCAGTGCAGCTGGGCTCAAACCGGGAGAACCCTCATGTTGCACCTCTTCTCTAACTCCTCCTCAAGCAGCAGTTCTGATGAAAGAAAACATGTATCTCAATAACTTCTTGTTTGTAAACCCAAATCTCTGGCTTGGAAAAGCGGCACGGCCCAGGCATTAGCGCGTGAGAGCAGGATCCAGTGTTCCCCACTGACTGTGCTCTGAAGATTGATTTTTGGTGTGTGGTCCCCCAGGCAATACATGACTGTTACAGCTCCTCACCGTGAGATACCCAGTGGAAGCTGCAGTTGCTGCTGCATTAGGGTCTCTGGGCCACTTTTCAAGCTCTACCAGTGATGTGCATCGTCCTGGACCAGCCTTTAGCATTTCCCCACGCCTTTGTTTCCTCTTGCTCGTCTCTGCCTGTTTAAACTGTATTCTCCTCGAGCACAGATGTGATCTTTGCCTAACAGATGTGATCTTTGCCTAACAGATCTTTGCCAGATGTGATCTTGGCAAAAGGTGGCCCTTACTTCCTAATCTTGCCCCGTCAGGCCATATTTTTCTCCTCCCTCCTGCAGCTCCAAAACACCCCAACCCCGCTGGCTCCCGGTTGGGTACCCCAGCCCGTCCTGCCTTCCTTAAATGTGGCTGGTGCCTCTGGACACCATCCACCCCCTTCCTAATCCCTTCCTAGATCTGACAACTCTAAAGGCAATATAATAGGAAGAGATGACATTAAAGTAACCTTGGCAAGGGGAGTCTTGTGAGTTGGTTGGTGATTTTGGCTACCACTGTGAACTTAGGAGCATCGTCTGCCTTTCTTCTAGCTCATAGCTAGAAACTGAGTAAGAAACAAGAAGAGTCTTCTGCACTGGAGTTTGGAGAGAGGAGGAAAAAGAAAACAGATGCTGCATCTAAGCTGGGATTTCCCTGAGTAAATAAATTATAAAATTATGTTAAAGCATCTTTTTAGTGGCATATAAAAGCTAGGAAATGAATATCTCCTCCATAATTGCTGCTAAGGGTCTAAACCAGCCATTTCTATTTGCAGTTTCATATTTCAATAAACTTTTATTTATTTCCATTTGAGTGAATGTTGTGGTTCATGAATATTTTGAGGGATTCAGAGCACTGTCCGAAACTAATGTTGATTTTCACTAGGATAAAGCCACATTCCCCCTCGCTCTATACTGATATTCCTCCTTCCATGCCCATGGGAAAACAGCAAGATAACTATAATAAACATCTTCAGATACAATTGCTTTAGCTCAAACACAAAATTAACTTTCTGATAGGTTGTAAGAAAACAAGTGAGCAAACAAACAAAATCTCTAGCTCTCTCCTTAGGACATTATTTGAGCGGTACTTTTTACCCTCTTTTCTAGGGGAAACCATGTCATTTGTGGATGTAGCCATACCTTCTGTGCTTAAATTGAACCCAAGTTTTGCAACTTACTTAACTAAATTAGGAAAGGGAGGAAATGGCTTGCACACCTTGTTCTTAAAGCTCAAAGCCAGGAAATGAGAAGGCTATACTGCTCTTTTTTTTTTTTTTTTTTTTTAATCTAGAGCTGAAATAAGAACTTGTTCTTCCAGACTTTTCAGAGAGAATGAGTTTGGTCTAGCAAGAAATCAGCTCAGTCGGGGGTGTGAGAGAGACCCAGTTTTAGATTCCTGCTGTGAATCATGCCGTGGATGTTACCTAGCTTCCCTTATCCTATAAAGTTTCTGGTCCTTCTTCTGAGTTTTGAGCAGTAATTCCACCTTGAGAACATTTACTTTTGAACCTGAAACACATCTGCAGAAAAATCTCAGTTTAATAAATTCCTCAATAAATGTAAGTAATTACAGACCAGCTTATCTGATGATTCGGCCCGTGCTGTGAAATGTTGGACCCATGAACCCATTTCTCTTCAGACTTGTCATGCAAGCACCATCAAATGCATTTCACATGCAAGAAACTCCCTTACCCATGCCTTTGGAGACAGTTCCTTTTTTCCCTTTCTTTTTTTAAGTCATTACTTCTGGGGTTGTCCTGAATTGGATCTACAGGACTCTAAATGTCCCCTCAGAGCCCCAGTGCTGATACAGGGTTATGAAAACTTTATTTTGCTAAACTGCCCTGTCCCATGGGATGCACTTTAGTACCAAGAGGGATAAATGTGTGATTCAATTCCCATCAGCCAGATGAGCTGCAGTAACCGACTCTCTGCCTGGTATTAGCCCGCTGCCACTATAGAGCAGCTCTTGTTAGCTCAAACCACCTTCTCAGAGCTTTGCCCAGCTTTCCTTGTCAATTAAGCTAATGCATTTCACTTTACAAGGGAGCAGGATTACCAGCAAGCGACTATCTTGTGGAGGCTCGGTAACTTGATTGCTCCAGAGAATATGCCCCGCGTTGCTGACTTTTGATGGAGGGTTGATTTTTTTCATGTGAGATAGAGACCTGGTTTGGGGGAATCTGGAGTGCAGCTGGCTCAGGAGCAATAGGATGGGAAAGTGCTGAGAGATGGGGCTCCGAGGGGAGCTATTCTGTGCACCTTTTTTTTTTTTTTTGAGGAGACGGTGCACGACTGCCTGATGGTCGCTCCTGCTTTTGCTCCAAGCTGGCTGTGGCAAGGCTGAGGCTCATTGCCTGCTGCCGGGGAGTGGAGAGGTGCAGGGGGGAGCGGGGGCTGCTGGAGCGAGCTCGGTCCATATGTCCGCAGGCATCCTGGAGACTGGTGCAATATGGAGTGGTTCAGTGTTTGATGAATGTTGTCATTAGTGTTCGTGGCACTTATGGGCTTCCATTTATCCTGAGCAACAGTGATTTATGTCTGGGGCATATATCCAGGTAAAAAGTATTTTAAAAACTAGGGGAAGGGCTCTCAAAGAGCTTTAGCCTCTTCCCCTCCTCTCCTTCCCCATAAAATAATCAATGTTAAAAAAATGCAGGGGTGACACAGTGTGAGGGAGCCTTCTCTTCTCTCCATGGCTGTCCTCGCTGCCCCAATGCTACAACAGGCAGTTCCTTCATTTGAGAAGACCCTTTATCCCTAAAAAAAAAAGGGCTTTTAAAGGTTCCTGACATTTCTCCTTTTCCTCAGCCTGCCCCTCCATTTCTCCACCCTGCCTTGCATGCTGCTAAGGGTGCATCTTTCAAAGCTGCCTACTCTGATGGTGCAGGGCTGTGCTTGCAAAGGGATGCAGCCCGGCTAGCATGGAAATGAGCATGGAAACCTCACTGACAGTGCCTGATGGTGGAAAATGCAGGAGGGAAAAAGAGGTGGGGGGCAGGTTTGATTGTTTGGTAAAAACCAGATTTCTGTCTTCTCTAGCCCCAATTAGGTTTTAGTTGGGCAAAAAGAAAACTCAAAGCCAATAGTTTCATTATGACACTAGGAAAAGTTGGCTTACCTACTTTTATTATATATGAATAACATTTTGAAGAGTCAAACTGATAAATGCCAGACATTAAAAAACAAAGTTTTTATTGAACCCAAGTGGCTTTTTTTTACCCTCCTTCTGTTCCATTTTAAGAAAAATAGACCATTTTTGTCCTGATTTGGATGGGGAAGCTGATCTCAATCTTTCAGAGAATGGGAACTCAGCTTTCTGATGAGCTCTGCTTGCGTATGGACTCCCCAGTCAGCAGTTTAATGCCATTCCATTCATTTACACCAGTGTAAATCAGGAGTAATTGTCCTGAAATCAATGTCACCGTGATTGACCGGATTTTCAGAAGAGCTCAGCTCCCAGCTAAACCCCTGCGATACATGGCCAGATGTATTTATTTATTTCATTTAAAGAGCTCTGTGGATACCTATGCCCTGTGAAATTGGGCACTGAGTGACAATATTGAATGCTGATTGCAGCTTGTCAGAAAATTGGGGGGAGGGGGGAGAAAAAGCAATATTTGCAAAATGCTTTGAAAAAGAGTTGTTTAGTTTTTTTTTCTTTTCCTTTTCGAAGAGCGTTCTGTTTTTCTCGGTTAACTTCCATCCTCTTCACCCTTCCAAGAATGTGCGCGCACTTCCTGCTTTCTATTCCTGATTTTCTCTCCCTGCCTCTGACTGTGAGATTGCATCTCAGCACAAAGTGTACATGAGACACCCCATGGACTGAGGAGGCTGCAGAAAAAGCAGAACTTCCCCAAAGGAGTTGTGTTGCCCCATACCTCTGCTGGGGTAACAGTTGACCTCATTGAGCTTTTCTCCCTAGCTCAGGGTTGAAGCAAGACTTGAGACATACTAGTGTACGGCTGCCTTTAAAGATTTTGAATTTGTTTTCCTCAAACCAGCCCGTCAGGGGTAGCTCTGTGCCAGAGGTGAAGGTTGGGGAGGGACACTGGTAATAACAGAGTCATGTGGTTTGCCCAAATGTGCCATGGTTGGATTCCCCTTTGCAGCTCTGCCATCATCTCTAGATGTTGCCCTTGAAGCCTGTTCCACACCACAATGGGAAGGGGACCCAAGCAACGAGACCGTGAGTGCCCTGGGGCAGCCACCAAAGGGAGATGTGTGGGACCCTGTGGGGGGCACCTATGGGTCTGCCTGAAGGCAGGACCCATCGGTTTGGCCTCCTGTGCACACAGTGCTCTTTACTGCAGGGTGGCCTTGCTTCCACCTCACTTGCCCGTGGTGTGGCATTCCCATGCTGGTTGCATGACATAGCATCTTGCCTTGTGTGTGCGGAAGGGCTGGTTGCAGGCCTGAGGGTCTGCCCTGGGTGAGAAACTTATTAACTGCTTCTTTGCTAACCTCCTTGCTATTTTCCCCCTCTCCCTATCTCTTTGGCTTGTGAATGAACGGTAAACACCTCTGCGATCCAGGTTTTCTGGGTGAGGACGTGCAGGGAGCGGGCAGGGGAACGGAGCGGAGGGCAGCATCCTCGGGGAAGTAGGATGACGTGTGTGTGTTGAACCACATGTTCTCATTTTGATTCGCATTGAATATGAAAGGCAAGCAGAAACCCAATTAGTAACCTCTGAACTAGCCCCGTGTTATCTCCGGGAACACATGCCATCTGCCAGCTCCTCCGCCACCCGACGGCCCCCTCCCTCTTACCAGCTAAATGAAACAGGTGGTGGAGCCAGTTTCTGGGCTGGAGACACCACACAGGGACCAATATTTAATAAAACAAAACCTAGCCACCTCCTACCCCCCGCAAGTCAGCCCCCAGCCCATGGTTATCTACAGTCTCCTCTCTTCCCCTCAGTCTTCACACTTTGCTCGCTCATCCTGCAGACCGGCTCGGCTCAGACACTGTTTTGGCTTCGCTGCCCCTGGAAGGGTTGAGAGTAACTCAGAGCACTGATGAGGAGATCTTTCGAGTGCTGATGGCTGGGCTTACAGGGCTCAGCTTGTGCCACAGGCTGCTGTCAGCGCTTTGCTGTCTGCTGTGGTCAGAGAAAGCTGCCCCCTTGACAGAAAGCAAGAGATTTCCAGGGAGAATGCAGCAAAAATCTTGCAGTGCTGGCATCTAAGTTTGCAGGATCCAGGCATTGCTGTGATGAAACCCAGAAGCGAGGGACAGGCAGTGTTGGTCACAAATACGCTGCTGACATGAACTGGCAAGAGAAGGCTTTTATTCCAGTGCTGACCTTGCTTTCGGGGTGGACGCTGTCACTTGGACGTTTGCACGGCTGATATTTTGTATAGCATGGACCGGGGCAGGGGTTATAGGTGGCTGTGCGCAGGCTGTCTTCCCTGGTGTGACACGGCAGAGAAGGAAGGAAGTGGAAAAACCATGACTTGGCTGCAATGACCTGGGTGGAGGTCATCATCCCACTGGCCTCTGGTTGAGCTCCAGGTTTGCATCCTGCTCGTAGAGGCCCAGGGCACGGATGGACCGGTTGGTGGCATCAACAGCTCATCTGACACTGGGAGGAGAGAGTCACCACTGCAGATGCAGTGCTGAAAAAGAAAAGGCATGTCTCCCTCCACCAAGCTGCCTGGTGGGACAGTGAGAGGGCCACACATCCCAACTTGTCCCTTTCCACGAATGGCCGTGGTTTGGCTGTGCTGCTTTTCTTCCCCAGCAGCCTGGATAATTGTGTGTTTACAGTAAAATTGACAGATGGGAGTTTCAGTGTTTCACGGAGGCAGATGGTATCAGAGGAGGGTGGGAAAAGTCTGGCAAGGAAATGCCAACCGGCTCTCCTTGTGCCAAAGCTGCAACATATGCCTGCCTTATGCAAAGCAGCCCCGTTTTCCTCCAGAAAAGTTCAGGGAAGTAGAGCTGTGAATCAATAACCTGGGTCTCCTGTCAAATGCTGCACGTGCCGATGGTCTCCGTCTTTCCCAGCTAGAGAGAAGCCTGTACATGAACATGGGAAGGGGAAAGTAATTTAAAATCCAGACTTTGGCTCCAGCTGTGCCCAGTTGGAGATGGAATGGTGTTGACCCCTTGGGATGGTTAATGATAATCCTTGAAGTCTTTTTTCTCTCCTCCTCCCTCTCGCTCATGACTCCAGCTATGGAGCAAGGACCCTGACTACCCTGAGGCAGGGTTTTTTCCTGTGCATGACAAGTGGTGGGGAGAAAAATAGGAAAAGTTGCCTCTATAAAGAGTCAGCTTCAGAGCATTGAGGTTTGATTGCTTAAAGGAGAGGCAAAGCAGGTTTGCTTTGCATGTGGTTTGGGGTCATGTTTGCCTACCAATATCTTGCTCCCATACTCTTACGCTCTCACTGCAGGGGTTGAGCTGTGTTGAGGAGTCCATGAACATGTCACATTTGTAGCTACAGCCTCTACTCAATTCATAGACCTATAGATTTTCCCCTTTACTCCCCTCATGGCTGCTACCATCCCCTCTCCTTCCCCTCTCCTTGCCCCTGTAAAGTGAAAACCTCTAAGTCCTCTGGGACAGGTACAGGGATAGTTTTCCATTTAGTATTATGCACTAGCTCATGCAAGGGATATCAGCTGAAGTAGCAGAGTAGCCACTTCTAGGTCATGGTGGGGGCTAAGCATCAGGCAAAGGACATTTTGTGCAAAGCACCCTTCAAATTCAAATTGCTGGGCCCTTCTTGCCACCAAAAAGGTAGTAAAGAAAGTTAGAAACTTTACTGGGGCACAGACATGAGCATCAGCTTCTTGAAAACTACAAAGGGAGATTTATTAGCCATGAATGACCAGGACTGGGTTTTAAACCTCCTCTGAAAGCAGTTTTCTCCATTGTGGCTGCTGGCACAGTGTTCAGCTTGCTGTGAGACTCCAGGTTTTCAGGATCTTTCCAGGTTTTTAATATCTTCTTCAGAGCCCTTCAGAGTGGTCAACAAGGAGACTGGCAAGTGAGGAGGACTCCACATTTATGAGGAAGAATAGTTGATATGGGAATTACCAGGCTACTCAAACAGAAGATAAATCATAGAAAGAGGTGGATATTTCTCTATTAAGGACAGACCACACTCCCAGCAGTCGTGGCTGCATACAGGGGGAATGACAGGCATAATGCAGTGCCAGGGCTTACAGCCTGATCCTGCACCATGTGGGGAGAGCAGCATGAGGTGCTGGGCTCTCTCAGCTCCCACCGAGTCCAAGGGAGAGATGGTGTCTCTATGCATTGCGCTGAAGTTTTTCAAGCCAGTCACAAATAGTTTAAGCTGACTGCTGAATCCTTCAACGGGGAGTCCAAGGGAGCCTGTTGCAGAAGGAAAATCTAGGTGAATTAATTTATAGCTGCCAAGGAAGACAAGCCAGCAGTCGGGGTAATCGAGGGGCTAAGCCCTTGCCTCCCCCATGGGACCATTCCCTATAGATGCTTTGCTGTGCTGAAAGCCTGGGGTTTATTACCCAGCTTGCAGGATGCAGCCAAATTTCTGTATCCCATCTAGGTGGCAGGCATTTGAAACAGAGAGAAAAATGGCCAGCCTGAACATGCCCCTTTCTTTCACAAAGTATAATTAATGGCAGTTAAATGTCACCTGTGCTGATGCACCACACGCAGTGAGGAGGCTGAGAGCCCATTTGTTACAGGTCTGGGCCACCTCTAATGCAAGGTGTGCAGAGGTCCTGAGTTGCTCCGTGGCACTGGCAGCTCAGGGAAGCTTTGGAGGTGGGAGGTGAGGAGAGAGAGGATGATGTTGCAGGTTTGCTCTTCCTTTCTTTCCCGCTCGCCCATTTTTATTTGGAGGAGTTCACATGGGGGGCCTTGGCCCTTGGGCAGGCAGGCAGTTGCGATGTAGCGTGCTTGGATACTGCAAACATCCAAGTTTTTATATATATAGCTTTTATATATATATATAAAAAAGCAAACTCCTTACCAATACTTCTGAAAAAGTGGTACAAAAATACAGAATAAAAACACAGCCTCCGGTATAAGACTCACAGTTACAGCAGCAGTTTCTAGAACATAAAAATCCAAGACAAGCTACTGCGTGAAGCGGTAAGGCAGTGAACTACGGTGATCCCTGGGGAGTGGCCGAGTGTCCTTGTCCTTTCTTCACATGGGGAGGCAGGTCTTGGCAAAGCAATGACAGGCTGACACCTCTTTTCCAAGCCTCTAGTTACAGTTATGGGGTTTTAACGAAGTAAGAGCGTCAAGATCCCCTCTGCAGAGGAAAGCAGAGTTCAGCCCGTTCCTGCAGAGACCCCCTTGGAGCGGGATGGGATGGAAGGGGTGATACATCACCACAGACAGGCCAGGGAACAGTGGGTGTTGTATCAAAAACACCATTACGACTTTCCACAGAGCATCTCAAACAAACGGATGCAGGCCTCTCTGAGGGACATTACCCGCTGCCTGTGTTCCTACCGTACAGCAGATTCCCTCAGGCATTCCAGCTGCCCTTAGGCACTAATCACAGCTTCTGAGACTCAAAGCTGTTTTACAGTGCGGCGCCTGGCAGCGCAGACGAGCAGCGTTTATTCTGCGTGGAACGAGCTGGGGCTGTGAAGAGCAAGGGAACAGACGGGAGCGGAAGGGGAGTTGGAGGAGAGCAGGAGACTCTTTAGATCACACTTGACTTATAAGGCCAGAGTCACCCTTGATGAAACTCTGCTGCAGTCAGTGCAGATTAACACCCCTGACTGATGGCTGTTTCTCAGCGGTGAGGAGATGGATATCTCCCAGCCAAACAGCTACAGCCCAGGCGCTTCTGTCTCCCTGGCCGCTTTTGGCATCCATTGCTTACAACAGCTGTAGTGTGGCCATCATGCTGGGTCTTCTGGGAAGGGTCACCACCCAGAAACAGTGATGCTTGCTCACTTTACTTATCAGGACAGCAGCAATCCTGAATTTGCTGGGGATGCCATGTGCATCCCATGCTGGAGCAGCACAGGTGGGGGGCCCAGAGGCACAAGCCCCCAGTGCCAGCAGCTGTGGAGGTCAGGGCACGTCCCTGCAAGGTAGCAAGTGCCTCTGCTCAGCTCCTGGGTCCAAAGCCCTGGTTGCCCACAGTCCCAGTGACGGATCTGTCAGTCTGATCTGCTGCTATCCCTTCTGTTGTCTGTCCTTTCGCCTCTTTTTCACCTCTGGCTCCCCCCCACCTTTATTTTCCTCTTATTGTCCTTATCTAGTAAGGCCCTATTACCTGCTTTTATCTACAAAAGCGTCTAATCTCTGACAGCACCTGGTGTTTGGCTGGACGTGGACAGAACACATCAGCTCTATTTTTTGTATGTTTTATTTTTTTACGTGAGATTTTAAACTGCCTTTTGGCTCTTGGGATCCCTCTCGCCCCTGTTTTAACTTTGCAGTGATGCTTTTGCAGCTCCTTTCTTGCAGGAAGAGGGCCGTGCATGGAGGATGAAGGACCAGATTTTATATGCTTTGGTTACACTCCCTGTCTGTTTGTCTGAGTAAGTGTCAGCCTCTGAGTCTGGATTAGCTAACCAAGGGGCTCAGGAGACCAGCTAAGCACATTACATCTGAAGGGGGGAGGTGGGAAGGGACAGTGGGTGAATCCTTTCCCTGCACTGACTGAAACCAGGACGCCAGTCCCCGCTACTCAGTGACCTTGGAGAAGGCACTTGCATTTCTCCTTCAGGCTGTGAGTGCTTTGGGAACAAGAACAGTCTCTCGTTACATACGTACATATAAATACATCATTTAGCACAGTGGTGGGCGTCTTTACTGCTATTATAGTAACAACCTGTCTCCCCCAGCCCGCTTCTATCTCCATCTGAGAAGAAAGAAGTGCTTCTCTGTTTCTGGGTACGAATAGCAGGATGGGGTTTGCTGCTGGATTTTGATCTGAGAAAGGACTCAGTCTTTTCCTTTTTTTCTTTAAAAATGAGTTTGGCACCGGTTGCCAATGGCCAGCTAAACCCTGGTGAGTGGTGGTTGCTCTCTGTTCATATGGTAGATACCTGTCAAGCGTGAGCAGCCCAGACTATCCTCACGAACTGCCTGCTCGCCGTGTCTCAGCCTTTCTCCCCCTTTAGCAAAGACATCTCTAACGTATGAGCCAGGAGGAAGGGACGTCCTGCTCATTTCTTGTGCCACCATGTCTGGGTCCTCCCACCAAGCGGTTCCTCAATTTCCCTGTGTATAAAATGATAATACTGGTCTACTATCAAGGTTGCTCAGGAGTGAGCTTGCTGCTCTTAGATTGACCTTGGGTCTTCAGAGCTGCACCGTAGGACCCGAACAACTGCCCTCTCTATTTCTGACCCCACTGGGAATGCAGTACAGTGAGAGCGGGACCGAAAGACGCCGGAGCCCCTGTTCAGGGCTGCAGCTGCAGCAGCTGCCAGGAAGCCAGGCAGGAGTAAATCTGCCACTGGCGGAGGTGAAGGGTGCACGAGAGAAGGACACTATTGTTTCTTCCCCAAAAGAGGAGAAGAAAGGGATGAGATGGAAAATTCATTTAGTGACTCCCAACAGCTGGAAGCAGAGTTGTGTATAGCGTACAGCATGGGAGCTCTAAAAGAGAGTGAAGCGAGGAGGAGACAAAAAGGATCTGAAATCTGTGGGGTGACTGAGTCTGTGAATTGACCAACCAGGAAACCTTTCCCTGGACCGAATGGACCTGCTCCGACAAGGCAGAAATGCTGCCCTGATGCACGTAGGACTGAGAGGTTCACGTGTCAGGAGTGCTGGAAACATCGAAATGCAGGAAGGGTAAGCAAAGAGGGAGGGAAAGAGAAATACGTGAGCTAAGGAGGTGGGCAGGCAGGCCCTGCTGTGGAAGAAGGTTAAAGTTATATTGATCTGTACAAGGAAAACATATTCTCGCCGCTTCTCATCCTCCTTTCAGATGATCCTGCATCAAATAAAAAGAAGGGCTGTTTTCCAAGCCTGGCTTTAGAGATCTTTCCAATGATATAGCAGATAAACAGCCACTTGCTGACAGTGAAGGTGCCAAAGTGATTTTTTGATGATATAAGCTGGGCTGAAAGGGAGGAGGGAGAGGAGAGGTTGCTGAACATGATAAAATGTGGAGGAAGGTGACGGGCAGGGCTGGAGCCAAGGACACCAGGCTGATGGGAGATGTGGCAACTCAGCGTAAGGCAAGCACTGGGGGGGATGTGTGGCTGGGAAGGGAATGGTCAATGCCAGGAACTGAATCTGGATTAAATAGGGGATAGGAATCCAGGCTGCTGTGCCTCCGAAAGGTTAGTTATTCAGGAGCTTGCTGAGTAGTCATCAGGCACCCTTAAAAATAACCAGGACCCCAGTGCATTGCTGTTGGCCTGTTTCCCATCACATATTGGAATAAGTCTGATTATTTGGCTGGAAGTTCACCTCTGAGGAGGCAAATGCTCATTGTTATTCATGTCTCTCCTGCTTTTCAGGCACTTGTCATCCAGCCAGAGGGGGAACCAAAGCAGAAGGTGTGTGGGCAATTGCTCACAGCAATGGAGGAAAGTACCAGTAGTGCCCATACCCCATGGGAACTGGAGTAGGTGCTCCTTTGAAGACAAGGAATAGCTCTAACATCACTCCAGCCCCAGACTTTGGGAATAGAAGATGCTTCTGATGGGGCCTGAACCTGTGTCTATGGCCATAGCAGGCTGAGTGGTAGAAGGTAGCAGCTTTAAGCATTGTGGCTCAACACCAAATCCCAGCCCACCAGAAACCCAGCTGCATGATGTCCCCCAGAAGATGCACGTCTTTCATGTAACTGTTTCCTAATTGCAGCTCAATCTCAAACAAACAAGGAAAAGCACCAAAAGAAGGAAAAAACTTTCAGCAGAAAGGTGAAAGGTGGAATGATTCCCAAGTGAAGTGCAAGAGCTCAGGCAGGAACAAATAAAGTTTAAAGAACATTTGTGGTCCAAGATTTAGGGTCATTGCTAAAGAACTAAAAGTATTCATGAAAGCGCCTCTGAAGAGGCAAAGGGACCTATCTGCTATGCATTTCTGGCTAGTTCTCTGAGGAAGTCCCAGTCCTATGGAGACCACAGCAATATTCAGAGCACCGTCTCACAGAGAAAACAGGGTCTTCACTCAACTCTGGTCCAGGCCAGGATCCTCAGCTGAACACAAATGTCTTCATTTCAGGAACAGACACAAAGCGTGTAACAAACCTTCTACCACTTGTAGTTTTGGAGTGTTTTATTCCTTGCATAATACACAGGTGTTGGGTATTGGGTAAATGGGATAGACACAGAACTGAGTCCCCATCCCATGACCGGAATACAAGGCTGTGTCTCCTCTCCACAGTGTGGCTGGTTCCCAAGACTGGCGTGGTGGGCAATGAACTTGGCAGAAGCACATTAGGAGTAAAGGAAGGGGTTTCTGTGGGGTCCTGGACTCTATCATGAGCCCTACATTTTCCTAATTCGTTTGGGCAATTCTCTTCCACATCCCTTGCCTCAGCACTCCCAGCTGTTTGATGGAGCTGAGTGCTTCTCTCCATACAGCACTCTGAGATATTTCCATGAAAGGCTGTGTATAACTGTGAAGTATTATTATTGCACACCTTTTGGAAAGTGCCTTGAGACGTCTTGGAATGATAAGGTGCTATAAGGCGGAGAAGTTGTGCAGAGATAAATTCACTGTGAAATGTGTTTTGCTAGAGACATTTATGTAGCATATCATCTTATCAAGGAACTTTGCCCAAGAAACAAATTCTCATGCCTGTATAAAGAGACTATAATTGAACTGTTGACTCACAGTTATGGGAAAAGACAGAGTGGGGAGAAAATTTCCAGGGCTTCTAGGACCCCAAGGAGGAATATAATTAAGAAAGACATAATTGGAAACCTAAAGCAAGCCCATCCACTCAGAGTGAGTGCTGAAACAGCAAGCCAGAATAGCTGAGCTGAGGCTGAACTGCAAAGCAGATGGCTGAGGATTTGTAGGTCAGTAGCTCTTGGATCTGCTGGGCCAAGATGGGGTCAGGGTACCATATGGATGAAGGGCAAAAAAGACAGCATATCTGAGCAAGCCATGCACTCTGCTTACCCAGAAAGGCTCTGATCACTCAGAAACAGGACAAACTCTCATGCAATTTTTCACATATTCTCAACAAGGCAGTGAGTCCCAGGCTTCTTCAGTGACACTGGGGCCAGTATAAGCTTCGGTTATTTGAGATCACACAGCCAAGAAGGAAACAGAGTCCATGAGCAATACTTAATGGACTTTAACTCTGCCCTGCCCCTGCTTTGGGTTAGCCCATGCTTGGTCCTGCCAGCTTTTGCAAGAGAACTGGTTTATAAACTGATTTTCCTCCTTAATGAGGATCTTTATGAGCTTCAATTTTTTTTTTTTTCCCTTATCTGTCACTAGGAAGAACAAATCTTGAAACAAATGAACAGGAAGCATGAGGGAAAACCTTCTCTTCATCTCTAACCCCCTATTTATGGCTCACTGATTAAGCCCCTAGGATGGAGGAAGTGCCAAGTTGAGGACCCTGTTATGGATTACTTAGACTGGGTTTCTTGTTGGTACCCAAGTGCATCAGATTAGCCAGAGCATCAGCAAACCCTTGTGACCAGTTGTAGCTATCTACTCAAAGCCAGAAGTGGCAGAGCAGATGTAAGTCTCCTGCTCAGAAGTCGAGCCCATGATCCCATGTTGCTGCAGCTGATCTCTATTTTCCTTAAACTCTACAGACAGCATCTTCAGAACTTAATTTGATTTTGATTGATTTTTTGAAACTTGAAACACTTCTAAACTAATTTTCAGTATATTACTCTTGTCAACTCTTAAAGATTTTGTCAGTAAGAATTTGCTGAACAGACACAGTAATTTTGTTTCTCATTTTGGCAGATCACCCCTAAAGAGGAAAGTGGGGAGGAGGGGGTGTTATTATAGCTGCAGTTATTATAATATACATTGCAATTACTCTGCTCCTATTTATGGGACATTTCAGAGCAATTTCTGAGAGCCGCCACTAGGATCTCAAGGTATATGTGTATGTGTAAAGCTAACTATATAAAGACTCACAATTTGCTTGTTAACCCCCTCCCAGAGTGATTTTTAGCTTGGAGGGCAGGCCACGTTAGAGGTTCTGAGATCCTTCAAAACTAAGGTCCGCCTCACGCTGGCTGCACCACCAGACAGTACAAGTGCAACACTCTTTAGGACTAAGCCCTGCACAAGGGCTGAGGAAGAGAGCTTGTAACACTGTCTGCAACACCACTACCTGGGTATTCCTGCAAATGTCATTCTCACTGCTAATAACTAAGTGTGAAATACTACCAAGTAACTTAGTTGTTTTCCCCAGCGTGGATAACAACACCAAAAAGAAGTCAAGGTGAAATGGGACACACGTTCTATAGGGAGCAAGAGAAGTGAGGAGGAGGTTGTTAGGTGAGAAGTTTTTTTAACTATGAAAACTGTGAGCGATATCATATTAAATGAGGTAAATTAACACATTTTTGAGGGGCTGGATTAGTCTTATGCTGGGTTAGAGAGCTGAGCTGGCTCATTAAACAGTCTAGTGAGCTCCACAGCTAAGGGAAGGGATGTACACAGTCAGGACAGAGGCAGGATGTCCAGGACAGCACAAGAAGGGGTTTATAACCATCCCTTTTTGACATCAGTGACTTGTTAGTGCAGCTCAACATTCTCTATGAAGCCTATCCCAACGAGGAGAAGCAGAGACATCACCTCATTGAAAGGCAGCCACTTCTGGGGTAGAACCTGACAGCTCTCTACCCACTGACTGTTTGTACAAACAGGAGACGTAAAGCACCTCACTGCTGTCCCTGACAAGATAATTAGTTTTTCTTTGATTTTTTTTTTTTTTTCCTCCTTCGCCTTTTTTATACATGGATGTTCTCCCTTGTTTATGAGCTTAATTGCACAGCAGAGGCAGGGAGGAGAAACCTGATACATCCAGTGACCTTCATGACATGGTCTGCATTAGTATGCATATGTTTTGCTCTGTTGTGGTTGCTGGTAGCTCACAACTCGGTCCTGTGCCTAGTGCACCATGGGAGCTGTATCTCTTAGGCTCTCTTAGGATGGTGATATTAAAAGTCCATCACTGCGCAGCTAGAGAGGAACAGCGTTAGGGATATAAAATGACATGTCCTTTGTGGGTTGGGGTATTAAAATTCAGTGAGAAGCGTAACTCATTGCTGGAAGTCTGGATGGGCACAAGCGGTGACTGGGTTGCAGCAATCCCCATTTGACGGAGCGCTTAATGAGGGCAGCTTTTCAGGGATGCTTATTCCTCCTGGACATCTCGGTGCAACCTTTGCTTCCTCTAGCCTGTTGCTTTTTGAGCTGGGGAGTTTAACTCTTAACCTTTTGTCTCTTGTGCTTTCTAGATTACCCTCACCAGTAGGGTGCCTAGGGGAGAGATTTATATTTAAAAAATGGACAAAATCCCTCCAAGCATTAAGCTCAGCTGTTCAGGTTTTTTATCGTCAATCGCATGTTCATCCCGCCTTGTTCCCTCCTTCCCTTCATTCTTTTGCTTTATTCTTTCTCAGGGAAAGACTTTTCAACTCAAACACTGAAATATGCTGATTGGCTTGGACCATTCATGCAAACTGGAATCCTGAAAATTGCAGTGTCCTTTTCCTAAAAAGAAAAAAGGAAAGAAAAGTTTTTTCTTTTTTCCCTTTCGAAATACCAAATGGGATGAGGATGAGGCACAGTGAGGCTTTCTACCACCTGGGCTGGAGGATCTGCTCAGCACTGCTGTCTTCACTCTTCCATCACTTGCATCTTTCATCAATTATCATCATGGAGCTGGTCGATATTGAAATGAAACTGCCAGGGATTGATAGCAGAATCGCTGAAGAGCGTTCTGTATCAACGACATTTTCCTCATTTTGGGATCAGGGAGCATGAGCTGGGGTGGGGGGAGGCAGGGAGGGATGGAGGCTGGGAAGAGATGCATGCTAAGATATTTGCCTTATCAGGGAACTTTACAAAATGTCCAAACTTAACAAGCTACCCCATGTATCCCTAATGTGCTTATGGGGGACATTTTTTGCTGCTAATGGAGTATTTCTCTGAGCAGTTTGCAAGTCCTCTAGTGGGGCTTGCTGTTTTCTCTGTTTCTTGAAAGCTGTCACAACCAGCCAGAGCAGATAAATATATGTAAATAGGGTGGGCATTTTGAGTTGAGTTAGTAAACACAGGTATTTAAGGTGCATCTGTGCTTGTGTAGGTTCTTTGTATTTTTATTGCATAAAGGGTGAAGACACCATGCCTGTCTGCAGTAATGGTTTTCACATCTTGCAGCTTGTTGACTCCCTAAATTTTTCCCCAAGGGAGTCATAGTCCCTGCGTAGCATATGTGAGCCCTGTCACAACAGACTTGATCTCTGTAGTTACCACTCATGGATCCGTTAGCAAAATAATGGAGGGCCTCCAAGGATTCACAAACTCCAGACTGAAAACCATTGGACTACAGATTTATGGGCACATCACTTTCCTGTGGCAGTCTCTTCCCAGAGAGGTGAAAGGGGGAATTTCTTGGGCTGAGGGCAGCTCCTAAGCAGCAAAGTCCTGCCTCTCATGGGCATGTGCAGGTGAGCTTTACAATGATGGTCCCACAGCTTAACATAATTTGCACCGTAAAGCTACAGAACATATAGTTGCTCCCTGTACACTGCCTCCCCCCATCAAAGGAAACTGAAATGTAAAAGTGGAACATTTTCAGGACAGAAGCTTGAATTTCTTTTTCCCCAAAAACGTACTTACTTATATTTACAGAGCAAGACCAAGACGTTCCCATTAAAAAAAACCCCAAACATTTAAAATATTTTTTAAATTAAAAATTTAAATTTAAAATGTACAGGGCTGTCAGAAACAAAGGCACAAAAGCTTTTGTCAGGTTTTCCCAAACAGCAACACAAACCTGACCACAACCAGAACATCGCCCTGATTCGCCTTGCTTTCCAAAGTGAGTGCACTGCCAGCACAACCCAAGCAATATATAGTTTCTGACTTAACTGGTTTCAAGTCTCTTACAAGGCATTGGCTCCTAACTTTTCGTCTATTTCATTGGAAAGTTACAACTTAAATACAGTGATGTTGATCCCTAGAAACCAAGCAGCAGACCCCCCTGTGCTCAGTGCTGTATGAACTGAGACCAGACCTCTGATCTCGGTTAAACAATTAAATGCCATTTCTCAGCTCCCCAAGTGTCTTTGCAGAGCTGAGCTGCCTCACTGCTCTTAGCAGGGGCACTGAGTGACGTACACCTCTCTCGCCCATACTAAATGACAGGCCATGACCCAAATAACTGTTATAATATTAGTCCCTTGCCTGCTGCTTATTACCAGGTGCTATTGGCAATGGAAGGAAGGGATTTTGTTTTAAGAACAAGGATATTTTCATCTCTGGCATCATTATGCTGACCTCACCGGAGCTGGAGCTGCTCTGAACTTGGCCTGGCGTGTGCTGCTTTGAAGCTGACGGTTTGCCTGGCCTCCCTCCTGCCTGCTTATCCTGTGTCCCCAGTGAGGGCTCCTCCAGCATATGCTACTTCCCAGCGTGATGCTTGCACAATGTAATTATTTGAAGCTGTCTCCTCCAGTGCTTAGTTTTCCATTGTTCTGTCTTTATTTTGCTTCCAAGGGCCTACTTCCTCCTTTTTTGTTTTGTTTTGTTTTCTCTTCTCCAGAAATCGGGTGTATACAATGATTCGATCTCGTCCCTAGGCTGCATTTGAAGGATATTGTCTATTTTCAGAATCCTCAGCTGTGTTTATGCTCCAGGCTCCAAACCTCTCTCCCTTTGAAAAGAGGGAGCAAATCCTCCCTTTGCCTCTTGCCCCACAGAGCCACTGGCTCAGGGATGTGTTGTTCTAAATAACCATTAACCTCCCTAAAATGTGGATCACTTACTATTGCAGTGACAGATCTTTCTCTCCATCTTTTCTGCACCCTTTTCTATGTTCATGCTTGTTACAAACACACCCATACACAAGTCCTTGTGAGTGTGCATTGCTGTTGGGCAAACAAGCTCACCGTGAGAAGGGAGGTGCTTTGAGGACCACAGAAAATAAAAACAGGCTGACAGGCCACCAAAAAATCTCCGGGTTACTCCCAGTCAAAGTCCTTGTCAACCGCATTGGAACAGGAGAGGATGGAAGTCTATAACCTCTCCTGGCAGACCACATGTAGGCAAAAAGCTGTAGGTTGGCCCTCTGTGATTCAAAGAGTGAGATAAATTAAGGACATCTGATGCTGTTTTTTTCAGGGATGAGGGTTTATGGAAATGGCCCTGCTATTGGATAATCAGCAGCCCCTGCACACAAAGCTAATTTCTATTACCCAGATGTGGGTAGTTTAGTTGCTGTTCTCCTTCCCTACAGAAACATGCTCTGTCTCTGCCCATACAGCGGGTCAGTGATTAGGGGGCCCATTGGGTTCAGCTACTCTATTTGTCCGAGGACATTTAAAGATGGGTTCCAGTGGATCTGAGGGTGCCTTGTCCCCTGGCTGACTGGTTGATGAGAGATCTGGGGCATTGCTGTGGTTTTCCACGAGACTCCCGTTTGCATCAGTCCACAGTGAAGAGCGTGAATCCCTCAGGATCACACCAGAGCACAAAGCCCCTGTGCCAACTCATTTATTTGACGTTAAACCAACCCTCAGTCATCCACACTGGTGGATTTTGGGTCAGACAGTTAACTGATAGCCCAGGAGGTCATCAGGAGCTAAGTGACCTTCCCCTCCGCTCCCTGAGATACCCGCAGGCTCTGGAGGAATCCCATCCCCTGTGTTCATTCACGGCCCGCGTCCCACTGCTCCCTGAGGATGGCAGGCAGCCATCGCAGCACTCGGAGCGAATCCCAGCCCCTCGCTTTAATTCCCTCGCACATCTTGAGAAGAGTATGACAGCAGCAAACCCTCCGAGTGAATCCTAGCCCTATATTAATTCGCTCCCAGGTCCAGCTCTCTGATCTGCTGTCATCTGAAAGTGATACTAATGCCAGGTTTCCATATCCAGCATCCCGCTGTGCCTCCCGCTGCAGTCAGAGTCATGCTGGGAGAGATCAGCTCCGCTTGAGAAGGGTAAACCAAGTGCTTGATTTCAAACAGCATCAAATAAGTCAAGAGAGAGTATGTGGCGGGGGAAGAGGGAGGGAGCGAAGGAATGAATGGTTGGGAACACATTCCCTTGAAAGGGGTGAGTGGAGAAGAGCGCAGATGGGCTTATTTCTGTCTCCGATCCCTGTCCATCTTTGCTACCCATCCCCCTGGCTTTATTCCTCCAGTTGCCCCAGTTCTCTCTTGCAAGACCAATTTTCTTGCCCCACTTGAACCTAACTAGGCTCTTTGCACTGCAAAGACAGTCTAATAACTCCAATGTATATGACCGCCCCAGTTCTGAGGAATAAGGATGAGCCTGCTTGCTGCAAAGCTTAGTGTGCTATCAGCTGCCGAGCCAGTTTCGTGCTCAACTGCCCACAACGCTGCAAGGCACAGGACTTGCCAGGGAGATGTAAGGTCCAGTTCACCATCAAACTAATGGGCAGTGGACAGGTTGGGGTGGGCTGTCCAGCTCTCTTACCAGTTGACAGCTTCTGACAGCCAAACTCTCTTCCTCTTCATCATGTACTGCCCATCCAGGCAAGGGGGAGGAAGGTGAATGCTGATTTAATTTGGCACTCCAAGAAAAGAATAAAGATACCTCAATACAGACATCATTTTTCCTTCAGAAAGTTCCCTGAATATTTTACTGGCCAGCAATGCTGTAATATTTTTGTGAAGGTCAGTAAAAATTACTTAAGAAAGCCAAGGAAAAACATTTGTAACAAGCAACAATCACTTCTAAAAAGAGCAGGAAGGAGCTTTCAACAGATCCGAAGTGATTTGTAGTAATGCCTGCTTTGGGCTGTTTTTTTTCCCCATGTGTTTTATTTATTCTGTATCTGAGATACCTTCAGAAATCTAATTTCCAGAGATTTTTTTTCCAGCACTTTTGGAGAATCAAGCTCTTGAAGGGGTCTCAGATTGGGAAATCTTAGAATAATAGCCTCCAAACTCTCTTGTCAGTTCTGACAGTGCTGGCTGCAGATATCCAACACACCCCACCGCAAAGGTGAAGCACGCAGTCAGGAGTAGGACTGGTGGTCCCAAAAGGTCTGTCGAACAAAGACTGCAGATCTTGGCAGGGTGGACCTGGAGTGCCTCCCTCCCCTTGCTGTGTCTTGCCAATTACCACCACGACCGAGTGGGAAACGTGGTTGTGTGTGAGCACTCCTCATCTGCTTCAGTGCGAGGTCCGAGGGCTCGGTGTAAGCTGTCGGAGGAAGGATAGGTGCGTGGGCTCTGGGCAGGGAGAGGGACTGAGCTTAAGTCTCCAGTTCCTCATGGAAGTGGTCACAGCATGTACATGCTTTACATTCACCCATCTTTCTGGGGAAAATGGGAACCTGCGGGACAGGCCAATTAAAAAAACAGTGAGGAGATAATATCTCCGGAGTCGCTTCTGATGTCTACCTTGTCCGAGACACCAGTTTCTGAAGTGCTCGGGGCTTGAGCCTGCCAGCATCCACACTAAACAGTCCCTCGCTCCTGGGGGAAACCTCCTGCAATCTTCCACGAAGGCCGTCTGCGGCAAGGGAGCAGTCTGTCCCCACTCTGTTCGATGTTTATGGCAGCGTGGCTCTCTCCACTGGCTGCTACCTTATGCTGTGCCACTTCATTTGCCCTGATGTTCCTTTTTCTAAATGGTAGGAAATCAGTACTTACCAAGTGCTGGCCCAGAATGTATTTGACTTTAATTTCCCTTTATGACCCCGTCTGCTAATCTCTGTTGCACAGATAAAGAGAGGTAACCCAGGCACCATTACCCGTGATGTGGAGAATTTTCTGCAGTTCAATTATAATCTCTTTTTTTCCCCTTGAGCAATAAAATCTCTCTGTCTCTCGCTCTTTCTCTTCCTTTAAACCTGTTCTCATAATTCTCCCTCTCCCGCTCTCAAGATGAGGTTAGGTACTTTTGTGATGTCTTCTTGGCTGGCGTGTTTGTGGAAGTCAGAGCAGTTAGCATCAGAGCAGAAGGTTCGGCAATGTGCACGTGTTGTTTAACGCATGGCTCGGAAATGTGCAGAGGCGTGGTGCAGGTGAGACTCAAGAAGCGAATGGAATAGATTAGCACATGGAAAGGACTCTGAGTTCTGCACAAACGTCTCTTTCTGGATTGTTTTCAACCTTTGTTTCTCTAGAAATGCCAGCATGATGAGTAGCAAAGATGCTGCTGAATTGATGGTTTAATTTGACTTCTCTTTCCTGTTGCCTTTAGAGGCATTTTAGAGAGGGCATCCGGTTGCAATCATGCCGCCCCTTTGGAAGGCTGTAGTCATTTGTCTGCAACTTCTTTGAAAGGTGAGTAATTCTCAATGCATTTTTCTTCGGCACCACTTACTCCACCAAAGAGATCTTTCTTGTACGCTTGTGACCTTTAGGACAGCAGGGTCTTCAATATATCTTCAGTGCATGTGTTGTCTTTGCCACGTGGTGATTATTTGCAAGGGTGAAACAGCTTTGATTTCAAAGTTCAGGCCCCAGGAAAAAGAATTTCTCTATTTCTTCTAATTTTTTTTTTTATTAAGCATTTCTATTTTTTTTTCATTTTGTAGTCTAATTTAACTTAAATTTAAACCAAAAAGGATAAAAGGTGAACAACAAAAAAAGAAGGTAGATCTCTGAGTAATGGTGAAGCTGGCCTTAAAAAGGACATCAAAATGATGTCAATTTTGACACAATCCTGACTTGTGGCTTTTATTAATAATAATAATAGTCACTGTTAAAACAGATCATCACCACTCAGAGATGCTAACTAAACCCACTTAGAGCACAATCCTCCCAAGTCTGTATTTATAATGAAAAGATGCCCTCCCCATTAGCAAAGATTGGTTGCACCTGAACTCAATTAGGCAATTAGTAACTGACTGGAGGTGAGGCTAAACCCATACCCCCAGCTTCAAGCTAAGTCTATCAGAAGTCAGTTTGAATGGCTGCTGCATGTCTCAGTTGCATGTTACAGGTCTGAATCAAAAGCCAGTATCTCCATGACTCCACACTTGTGGAAATATAGTCTGAATCCAAAAGGTCCTGTTGCATATGTAGGAAGACAGATGGTCGTTGAGCTTGCCTTCTTCTGGTAAGATGAAATGATTTATCCCTAAGCTATCTCTAATGAAAAAACATCCGAGGGCAGTCTGAAATGCAGGCACTCTGTGAGCGACCACTTATAGAGACTAGGGTGTTTTTTATTTTCCCATGGATATGGCTAGATAAAATACATGTGTACTTCTGCAATTGTCCTACAAGCCTGCTTTATAAAGCAGCAACTTTTTAGCATAGACAGCACAAGACACCCACATACTGATCCCTATCCTCAGGCATTTCATCCAATTTCATTGTAGGATTAAGTTCTTTGCCATGAGATTGGCCTATAGCATTTATTTCTTCAGTGCTACTGTGAGATTTTCTTAGCAAAAGCAGCAAAACAATGACTTGCTGTGTATTCTCAGGGTATTTTAATGATCCTATCTCCATATCTGTTAAAATTTACAATACAGCGGAGCTCTGAGTGGCATATGGTTGTCAGCCGAGAGAAAACCGTACAACTAGGAAGCAGATCAATGTTGACATTGTGGAGGCACCTCTGGAAAGAATTAATCGAGTCTGATCTTTGCATACCCTCTTGGTATGGATTTTCATTAGACGTGGTGCTGTTTCCACACAGAGAGAGTCCAAGGTGCTCTCCTCAAGGTCAGCCCGTTGAAGTTAATGAATGCTATATAGACTGTGGGCTTCTTTGGGCAGAGACCTTGGTTGTCTCCGTGCTGCAGTAGCATGCTCTAGTGGAGCTAGGGCAACTGGGCAGGGCACTGTAGTACCTAGCCTAGCTGTGAAAATTTGAAAGAGCTTTTGAATGTGTGGGAAATGGCTGTGTAGAGGGGGAAGGATTGGGATTTGAACTTGTGAATAACTTCCTCAGAAAAAGAAATTCCTCTTTTAATCAGGGGATAAAAGAAACCATCAGGCCCCTGGTTCAACTTTAATTCAGGTCCATTAGGTGGACCTGAACTCCAGTAGATCACCTGAGCTAAGATCTACGTTGCCTTCATCTCATCAGTTGGCTAACTCAGGCTAGCCACACTGTATCGTGACTTGTCACCATTTATTTTGGCTGGTAGCACAGATATGTGCAAAGGCAGAGTGCGTCTACAGCTCCATTGCTCCTAAAGGTAAAATCAAGCCCTTCATTAGTGTTTGTTATTAGTAGCTGTTAGTTGTAATCGGGCTTAATGATATGTCCACAGTGAAGCACAGAACAGTTATATTCCTTAGGCAGAACTTAAAACACCCTAATAGGAGAATGCATGACATATCATATTTCACATACGTTGTATTTCAAGACAACACCAGAATAGGCATCACGGGTTTGGGATCTAAGAGATAATCTTACTAATTAACAAAACTAAAGCTATCTAGTAAACAGTTTCTGAATTTGTAATAAATAATTAGTCATCGCAACAATTTCTTAATGGGCTATTAAGTGACTTAGGGTGGAATTCTCAGCAGCTGACATGTAAGTATCTAAAACAAAAAACTCTTTTTCAAATAAATAATCGTCTAATTAATATTGAAAAGAACAGCCTGCTTTCACTATTTCTTGTGTCTTTAAGAACAGAACAGGCTTATAAAATAGAAACCTATCCAGCATATGCTGATTGCTGCCAGAAACCAATTTTTCAAGAACTGTCATTGAGAGTCATTAATTATCTGCAGGTCCCATTTGCTCTGAACCAGTGACAAACTTTGTGAGATTTTGGATGGTTTTAATTAATGCATGAATATGAGATGTAATATGCTTCTTGTTTGAACAATTATTGTCCTAGCACAACCCTTGAATTAAAGGATTGTGGGAAAAAATAAAAGTAAATGGGATGCTACGGACCTCCGAGCAGAACCCACCTGGGGAGGAATATGTGAGTCGGTGTAGACTCACACGATTCTGCCCTGATCCTACAGTCTGAATCTCGTGCCTTGGAAAGCTACTGTGACTGCGTACACCTCTTCTCAACACAAAGGCCTACTGAGGAAACGTTCCAGTTGTACAAGGACAACAGATCATTTCTCTGTTAGACAAGTTGATACTAAGATGCAATGCACATTTTTTTAAACTAATGAGACAAGTAGCTTACGCTTCCATTTAAAATCTAATCAAGATGCTTGGAGGTTTTTTTTTCCCTTTTTAATTCAACACAAGCTGATCCTCTCTCCTCTCCTCTCCTCTCCTCTCTCTCCTCTCCTCTCTTTCTTTATGCTTCACTGACATAATTAAACCCCAAATGCATTGGACTAGTGAGCAGGACAACCAGAAAATCTAAGTATCATTGACCAGGCTAGTTTCACCATACAGGCTGAATAAACTGTCCATGGCCATGTGCCTATGATCAGATCTCTCAGTGGCAATTTTGTGTTTACAGCTCTGTTCTAATACGGCTACCTGGCCTCCAGATGGGAGGTATCTTATTTCTGGCCAGCTCAAGCAGACATAAAGGAATTTGAGTCTTCCATGTCACTGGTTTTAACGGGTGGGGTTTCTTATCTCTCTCAAACAAGGCATATACTGCTGTTCCAAGCAGAATTTGTTCTGTATTTAATAGGCACAAGCTGCACAGTGGAACAGACAGCAAACACTGAGCAGTGCTTAGCATTTAGAGAGGCAGATCAGGAGGGTGTTAAGTCCATCCGAGTTGTGCTTTTACACTGGCACAGCTATGTTGGTCAGGGAAGCAGCTGTTTTTTAATTCACATAGTTCCTTTGCCTTCACAGCAATGTAAAAAAATGTGTTTGGGTGTTTGCCTTTGATTTCACAAGGACCACACTTTCACTCATAATTTCACTCAATAGAGTAATATTATTCTGCTCCAGTAGGATGCTGGATCCTATTTAACTTTCAGACCTTGTCTTAAGCTGCCACATTTTCATGAATATACTGGCGCCATCTGAATGCTCACGAATAAGGGATAACATGACTATGCATAGCAGATGAGTCAAAAACCCAGAGCTTTTGCTTATGATAATTTTTTTTGGTTATTATTTTTGCACCATGCCAGCTGTTGATCTTGCTAATGTGCCGCTTAGCAGCCAAGCTTTGTTCCCTCTTGGTTAATGAACTGTACAAGAAATCGCAGGCCAGTGGCTGGTTTTACAGCTAATAGTGATGGTCCATAAAGGAGAAATACCCTAGAACACTAGATCTGGAGACCTAGCAGTGCTATTGTCAAAGATGATGGAGAGAAAAAGGTGATAGAACAGTCTTGTTTCACCCTTGATGTACTTATACCTCTTGGACACATGCTGAAGTTAAATCTTAAGAGTTATTGCACATGCTGTGGGACTGACAAGGATTTGTGGCCTGATAAAATATACCACTCTTCACCCAGAAAACCTTGTATCCCATTAGAGGTCACCTGCTTCACATGACAGAGCATAGCCATAGGCACATGGAGACACTCTCCACACCGTCTGGTAGATGATCCTCAACCACAGAGTCTGGTTAACACAGCTTGAGGTCCAGGAAAGGTGTGTTAGGTTTGGGAGCGACCTTACTTACTAATCTCTTGGAGAACAGGCAGTGTGAGCTGCCCTCAGTCCTGCATGCAAACGTGCCCATGAAGGGGCTTATGGATAGTCAACACGAGTCTGTACTGTCTGCTGCAGGGAGCACTCCCTGAGAAGGGATGGCTGAGCGTGTGCTGGATGGTGTCTGCCTCTGGTAGGGAGCTACAGCTTTGCAGCAGCCAGCAGTTCGCTGCCAGCAGACTGCCTCATTCTCATTCAAGAGCTGAAACCGAGGTTGCTGCCAACTCGGTCCTGTTGCAGGGGCTTCAGAAAGAGAAGCCATTTCCCCTGAAGCCCCTTCTCAAACATGTTAGCCCTCTGCTTTGTGGAGCCAGCTCTCTCTATCCTCTGTCTCTTGCTTCTTCTTTTGTTGGCTCTGGGATTTCTCGCGGACCTTCTGCTCCCCCTTCCAAGCACCTCTTGGTTATTAAAATGCAGCTCAGGATAGTTCACTTTGCCTGGTACATTATCATTCCTCGTTAGAGACCCCTCCAGGGCCTGTGATACGCCTGCACCGACTTTATAATTACAAAGTCAATTTCTAAACAGACATTTGCAAATAAGTCAATTTAAATACCGAGATTTGCAAACAATAATTAAGCAGTAGCTTCTTTTTTAATATCTATATATATAATTAATGCCCATGGGCTTTTCATTTTACCTTGCGACTGTGTAGCTTGCAATTGTTTGTTGAGCTAAACCATTCTCAGAAAGCAAATCAAATCAGTGATGGGTTTTAAAGCTGTTTAGGAAAATGCCCTACCTCCCCCTACCTCATTCCACCCCAGCTCCATGAGCCATTTCTTACGCAGTCCCCGGTCCACCCAGCAGCTATAGGGAAGTAGTGTCAGGTGCCTCACGTGAGAGCAGCTGAGCTGGGGAGCTTTCCCCTTTGGCATAAGGATGGTGACCTGATCTGCCAAAAACTATCCAAAACCACAACAGGCTGGGGAAGACTGCATTAGCGAAGCCGAGCAATAGAAGTAGCCTCCAAGCACAAGGGAAAATGCACTCTGGAGGAGGAGATGAACATGGTCTACCTGAGGTTTCCTCCAAGGATGTGCAGTGAGAGGGCTCATGCTGCAAGCAGAGTGTTAAGAGAGGAACAAATGGGCCTCATCCCAGAATGGGTGCAGGAGAAGGATGAACGTCTCTCCTTCTCTTGGGGACCTCACGTTGTCCCACACCCCCGCACTACGGTCTCTGTCCATGGCCCTGTCACAGCTCTCCTGCGCTCAGCCCCTTTTCTCCCTAGCGAGAGAAAAGGGTATGGTAGGACTGCCGCCCCCCACCAGCCTGGGATCATCAAAGCACTACCAGCATCATGGAAGCCAGGCTTGAGGACCAGGGGAAGATGAGGCATGAAGAGCTGAACCTGGACAGAGGGATGAAACGGAGGGTTGCACGTTAGGAGGCTCCTTGATTTCCACCCCAATGGCTCTGCCTCCTTCAGATGCTCTCTCTAGTGGCTGCAGCACTGTCCCTCCTGTAAGCCTTGTTATCCCCAAGGCTATTCCCAGCTCTCTAGAGAAAGCTTACCCATTCTTCTGGCTCCCTCTTTCCTCCAAATCTCCTCTGTGTCTCTACGTGTTTTTTAATCTTTCCAATGACCTCGATAAGATCTTAACTCCTATCTGGCCCTCATTGATTTCTAGCTTCCCTTTTAGCGTGCTGCTGTCGCATCCGTGGACAGAGCTTCCCTCAGCATGCAAAGGTTGTTGACTAGAGGCCCTATTGCAGTCACAACCAACTTGGATTTTTCACAGTACAGCCCATGCAGGCCACTCTTCTAAGCCTCTTTCCTCTCATACCACCTCATCTATGCTGCATTCAGCTTTGTTTTGCCACAAGTTGTTTTTCATGCCCTGGCTTTCCTGCCTTTTTTCCCACTCCTCACAACAGGAGATTTTTTTGCTTGGTCTTTTCTCCAGCCCACTTGATCGTGCGCTGTAGCTTCCTTTCCAGCTCAGGGGTCGCTTGGACCCCTGTGCCCCTTCACAGCAGGTGGACCCCTGACTCTGTGGCATGTGCTGTGTTCAGGTTTGCTTCCTTTACAAAATCTCCTGCTTAGCAAGAGCAGCTGTCTGCGGAGCGAGACTCAACATGGCACTTGACAAACATGCCTGACCTACAGCAGGCTTCAGCCTTGACACTGCACGTGACTGTGTTGTATTGAATTCAGAAATTTCTGGGCAATAAGCAGGGTTTCAACTTCTAGTCTTTTCCTTAGCCGAGACACCTGATATTCATGTTACATGTGCGCACATGTGTATTTGGCGTAAACTTGTATCAGCTGCAGAGTCTGTGAGGAGAGACCATAGCCTGGTGATTTCCAGTGCTGTCCTCTCTGAGTTGTCTCAACAGGTAATAGGTGTGTGGTCAGAGCACCATACCTCCCTGAGGAGTTTTTGGAGAAGAATAAATATCCACAGGGCCTTGCCTAGAAAATAGTAAGAAAAGGCTGAGTGCAAACTCTTTGCCTGTGTGTCATGGTGCATTAAAGATGGATTGTTTCCTGGTTTGCACTTGTGCTCCGTAATTTCAAAGGGCTTACTCATTATTTTTGTGTTGGTTCCACATTTTTGAGCATGCTCGTATCTTAGCTCATCAAACTTTAGCCAGCTGGGGCCAAAAATATCCCTGGCATAATCAGTTCGTTCATCCAAGCCCAAAAACTTCATTTCCCAATTCAAATAGACATTCACTATCAGCGTATTTGAAGGGAACATGGTCGTCAGTATCATCTTGGGTGACATTGCAGAAAGCAGACTTCCTTGCACCCTGGCACTCTGCATACAATTGCTATAAATATGAGCAACAATTATACATCCCTTCTTTTCCCTTTTTATGGATGTGCGAGGACAATAACTTAAAGTGCTTGCTGCTATTCAGCACAAAAAGAAATAACAGAACAACTTCGGCTGTGATGCATTTCAACGGCATAACTTAGACATGCCACTGTTATATTAAGTTATAAATATCTATCACTTGACAATGCCAGTGCTTTTCAGCAGGGAAAGGAGTATTAAAAAAAAAAAGAAAAAAAGCCCAAACCCTGAATCGTGGTTGCTATAGCAATTAACAATGGGCGTCCTTCTTCAGGAGCCAGAGATGCTGACGCAGCTAAAACAAATGTTTGTGTATGGCCGTGGCGGGGACGGTGACGGATTAGGGAGTGCTGGCCTTGAGCCTCGTTGTAATCCAATTCTAAATAAATCATAAATCTAAGCGCAGACTGGAAAGCTGGAGGGAATACCAATGCGAGGAGGGTGACAGCAGGGTAGTTTCAGTTTCTGTTAGGGGCAGAGGTGAGGAGGGAGTAATAGTGGGATGGGTGTAAAAATCCAGATGGAGAGGTTTGTGATTTGGATTTTTTTGGCAAAGGACACAGCTAGCCCACAGCCACAACCTCTCACTGGTCCCCTACGGGATTCCCTCTTGTAGGAGCCCTTGTATCCTCTAAGCACCATGGTCCTCTTCATTTCAGGGCTGAATATAAGCCTTAAAGCTAAGGAAGACAAGATGTATTAAGGAAGTTCATAGCTTCCTTTCCCTCACTGGACGTGGCCTGTGTAATCCATCACCTTCCACCTTAGCCCAGTCTGTGCTGTTACCAGAAGGTTTGTGAGTCCTCTGGGTCCAGGCCCTAATGAAATCATGCCAAGAGCCCCACGGGAGCTCTTGTTGTCACACAATGCAGGGCAGGACCGCACACTCTGTGGTTACAGTTGGGCTAAAGAAAAACTTCTGCCCTGCGGAAAATAAAACAAACAGAAGACTAACAGTGATCTGGTGTCTTCTAGCCTCCCCGACACATGGATTCAGCCTTGATATGGAGTGAAAAATGTAAACGAGGACAGCTCAGTCAACAGCATGTCTCAGAAATTAATGAGCCCCTTTGCCTTCAACACCTGATAATTACATCTTTCAATTAAATGAACTCTCTCCCTGTCCAAGTTCTTATAAATTAACTCAAAGTGATGCATCTTCGTGGGCTGCCAAAGCTTCCTTATGCCAAAATCTGCAAGCTCCTAGGCCCTTGCAATGATGGAGAATCTTAAGCCCAGATATAGCTAAAGGATTTAGTCCTGGTGTCACAGCAGCCCAACTCCTAAGTTACTGGCACAAGCAGAGTCCATGGCCCTGAGTTCAGCACCTCGTCTCCCTGTGAAATGAGGGAGAACAAAAGACCTTAGAAGATCCCAGGCAATAAGCTGCCAGTATGGGAATGCCATGTACAGAGATGTTTCTTAAGTCCTGCCCTTTGCTTGGACTTATCACTGCAAAGTGTAGGACTCCTTTGACTCAAGCCACAGCTTTCACGTGACTGCTTAGCAATGAGAGCCTTCAGCAAGGTGGTGGAGCGATGGACTCTGCTTTCTGGGGGGATTTATGCCATTATAGACAATTAGTTATAGTAAAAGGGACTTGCTAGGGAGAAGAGACACCTGCCACTATGTTAAGGCCTATTACCATATTTTGCAATTACAGTTTGCGTACAGAGGTGCACTGAGTTATGTGTTCAATTTCTTGATGAGATCACATGTGCTCAGAGGTAGGGAAGACAGATGAGTTTCCATCTCCTTCTCCACTCAAATGTGTCTTGTGATATTTCTAAGGCTCCCAGTACTACCCTGTCTGATCGCCTTCACCCTGGAGAAAATCCACACATAAAGTGGGGGGTCCTGGTCTAATTCAGTTTGCTGCACATACACGCCTTAGTCAGCTAGAGAAGACATGCTAAGTGTAGGGAGAAGGGATGCAGATAGAGATCCCACCCTAGCAGGGTGACCGTTACAAAACCAGACAACTGCTCCATTCTTTTTCTATTCTCCCCTTCCCTCAAGTAACCAAGTGGAACTGGTGCAGCCTAAAGCTGGGTTTTTATAAGCTTGCAATAAATCCAACCAGCTTTTCTAAAGCACAGCAGGCAGCTGATGCAATCATATAATTCAGCCCAAACTCATCGGACAATGGCTAGGAACGCTGAGGATGTATTTTCCTCTTAAACCCACACAGGCATGTATTCCCACTTGTGCAGACGCGTGCCATTTCAATTAAGGCAATTAACAGTGACCAAGGGCAACTGCAAAGCTCCAATTAAACCAGCACAAAGGCTAACGTGATCTACAGTGTCATGGAGCAGGTTGGAACATGTATCCCCAACAGCCGCTATCTGCCAGATTAAAGGGTTTATACAGTCTATGTTGTCCCCTTCCAGACCTCCTACAATCTCTTCTCCCTCAATAAGCCCAAATGCTAATCTCCAGTCTTTGTATCTCCTCATTAATTTACCCCTTTTCAGGGGCCTCAGGGGAAGACGCTAGCTTTTCTCCTGTCTTTCTGTCCCATTTAAACTGTAGCCTGCAGCCACAGTGCCCTATTCCCCTTCATCTCCTTAGGGATAGTCTGAGAGTGTGATTTAGGTTTCAGTGACCTTTTCTAAGCTGTGACTGGTGCTAGACTGTGTGTTTGCAGTTTGCACTGGCAGGCTGTGATAGAAAGGAATGGAAATGGACTGCAGAAGAGCAGCAAGGGAGGAAACTTGTTCTCTGCTCAGGCACAGTGATTTTCTGCTGGGGTGATTTGGGATGGCCCCTACTTTGGGGGAACTGTGTGGGGAAGGGGCTGCCTCAAGTCCTCCAGCAGAGATCCATGGCTATTTGGGGAAGAAGGGATTGCTCTTTGTGAAAGCTGCTCTAGATTTCTACACCTGTGAAGAGTGGGAAGCTCCTTTGCCTGGTGACCTGAGCTTGGGATTGCTTTCAGACGGTGCTTTAGACTTGCTAGGAAATACACAACAGAATGGTATGTATATTGAGCTAGACCATTTGGTGTTGAGAGACAGACTGGACGCAGGTTTCTAGCAATGGTGTCTGAGCTCTGGCTTTGACTAATATCCTATTCTATTGTGTCACACCACCTAGATATAGGCAAGGCTCTCCCAGGCCCTTCTCAGGGGCTTGACCCATATGTTTGGACTCTATCTCATCCATACTTAGTATCTGGCAGCTCTGAAACACTCCAGACAAGCTGTTGCTTGCAGTCTACAAACGACTTTTATTGGGATTTGTCATTAACAGGACATTGCATCAAAGCAAGGGCAGAGACCAGCACAGATTGCCTCTTTCAGACAGAGGTTGGAGCAAGACTGTGGAAGGAGGGATAGCTCATGACAGGGAACCTTTCTGAGGATGGGGGAAAGACTGTCATGGGGACATGACTGCACCTGGATGTGGCAGCCAGTGGTTGAGCTCTAGCAGAGACTGGTAACGGGTTGCAGTGATTAGCCTCTGGCAGCTGTTCAGTGGCCGGAGCTAAATGGTCAGGTCAGATCCCAAGGCAGTCTCACTTTGGTTCCTAGTGCACCTCTACTGATATAACAAAAGCCACCAGTACATTTAGTGCTAATTGGTGTCCTCGTTAGCAGTTACTGCTGAAAAGCCACTTGTTGAATAGGCCCAAACAGTGAACTCTTTTCTTTAAAGGTGAGTGCTCCAATTAAGGGTTGACAGGCAATTGGCGCAAGATGTTTGCTACCTGCTTGGAGGATATGTAGGAATTTCAAGGTTAGAGCCCAGAAACCTTCCCCATATTCTCTTAAAAAGAACATCCTTCAATTTGGGTATGGTTGTGAAAGGAGAAAATCAGAGGATGTATTTGATACAGAAAAACATCTTTAATATGTCTTTCTGTACCTTTTGCACCTTTTGGCTGTGCTTAGTTTTTCCTTACTGTTTTAGGTTTTCTTGCGTGTTAGTACTGCGGATAAAACCCATGAAATCCCTTTCTTAATTTTTTTACTTTGTCCCAAGTAACACAGACAAAGGGGCTGTCACGAGCTGCTAGAATGGAAATTAATTTTTAAAGCATCATCATTTATCACTTTTATAGTAAAAAAATGAGAAACTACTGAGATTAGAGCAATTGTGGCAGAAACTTCCTGCACAAGAATTATCAGAAGGTACTTGCAAAAGGGTAATGACACCAAAGTGCTCAAAGAAATTCTAGGCAAAAAACCAAAGGCCCTGCTGCAAGTACACTGCACTGGAGTTTTTGCTTGTGGTGTGGGCTTTACCTCTCACAGTTTGAACCATCCAAAAGTCAGGCACTGACAGTATGATGGTTAGCTGACCTCCACTTGTAGTCAACTGAGAGAGACAAGTATGTGTAGAGGGCAACTCTCTGTATCAACATGTGGTGTCTGAGATAGATAGATGGAATGGGTAGTTCCTCCCATGAGAGGGATTGTTCCTACAAAAATGCTTTGACTTGCAACAGCATCAATAATGGTAGTAATAATATTGTTGACAAATGCAGCTATCCCTGGTTGAAATGGGAATCAATGCAAGAGCAATGCAGGTCCATCCTAACAAGTGTTGCAAAGCTGTAACCAGGGGCCCCAGCTGGGGATGGTTTGAACAGCGTAACCATGAACTGGGAAGAGCAAACACCCACGAATGTATGTGCCCAGGCTGCTGGGATCAGGAGCAGCCCATGGGTCACTTTGTTCTGCAACAAGTGGCCACCCGCAGAGATGATGCTGTGAGTTGGGGATGGTTTATCTCCAACAGAGCCAGGAGCCTCATTTCACATGTCTGAACTAGACTGCCACTCCAGAGGAGCTCATTAAACTGAGCATAACAGATCTTCTTCTTCCCTTACTTACTTGCTTACTTTTTTCCCCTGCGTGGAATGAGTTAAAGGCCACTCATTCCTCATCCATTCTTTCTATTAGAATCTTATCTCATTCCAGTCCTCCCCCTCCTATCACACACTCCTCCTTTCCTCACACACATCTACTTGCTCCCTCCAGGAAGCCAGCTAATTATTTCCTGAATGCCCCCAGTGTTATTTTGCCTTGAGAACCTCTCCTGCTGGGACTTCTCACACGCTTATGATTCTCTGTGTGACAAAAGGTTTCTCAGTTTAGCTTTGAATGGGTATTTCTTTAATTTCTACATTTAGTCCTTTTGCCTCATCATCTGCACTTGGGCTGAGAATAGAAACTTCACTTGACATTATCTAAACCATTATCAATTAAATCCCTTCTTAACTGCCCTTTTTTTCCCTAGGCTGTGTAAGTTTTGGGGTTTTTCCTCTCCTCCTTCATTCCTGTGTACCTTTCATTTGTAGATAAAGCCCTTTGCCCTTCTGCATTAACTTTCCAAACACAACATACTTTTTTGCTGTTGTTTTTTTTTGTTTGATACCACTGCAGTGATCAGACAAGAACACAAGATTCCAGTTTATTTCACACCTGAAAGTCAGTCCACCGTCTCTGAACTTGTGCAGACATCAGTATATCTGCTGTGGTTCTCCAGTTGGGCATGGAGATTGTACTGGTGCTGAGTCAGCAGCAGAGTAGCATTGATCAACAGATGAGTCTGGGTCCCATGGCTTTAAAGTGACCTACAGGCACACATAGAGTGTACAGTCTGCAAAGAGGCAAACAAAACCAGCATTCCTGTGCTCCTTTGTACAGAGAAATCAAAGCAGGCACTTGTCCATGGATGCTGTGCTAGAGCAGTTTTGAACCCAGACTGATGAATGATGACTTATGAGTTTACCCAAATATTTTCAGACAGTGTTTCACATATTCCCTGGGATGCGGTGACTGCATCTAGAGGGTATGTGAAGATGACAAAGAAAAACAAAAGTATCTCCAGCATACTTTAATTTGCTATCCAATAGCCTGCATCTCCACTGCACTAACATCAAGATTATTCCTCCTACACGCAGCAGAGAATGTGAGGGATGTAATCCTCTGAGCAAGACCGAACGTGATCCACCACAGTGGACTGTAGTGGGGAACCCTTTGACTGGTCATCGTGCATACATGTATGGGCCAGCCAGTCATGGCAGCTGTAGCTCCAACATGACACATCCCAGGTTATAGTGAAAGGATCCAGTTCATAGTAAAGAGCTGGTGTGGGTGGAGAAATGCCAGAGGTAATGCAGAATGGGTGATTAAGATTGTGAATGCATCTAGCAAGGTGTGTCTAAGGGGAAAATGTTGGGGGTGAAACAGTGACACAAATACATGGAAACTGGGATTTATTAATTCTTATCGAGCAATTTGTCTCTTCTTTTGACTTCCTTAAGATTTTTTTTCCCTCACTGGAATAAAACCCATGCAGAATTATAGTCCTATGAGTAAAAGACATACAGGTCACATCCTTTTGACTCACACATACTTGTCACTGGAGGCATGCCAAGTTAAAAGCATAAGCTGCCGAGACTTAACCTAATCATAATAATTTTGCAACAGTTCATAAACAATCAAACAAATGCAGAGGTGTTAAAAAGTACCAGGAATTTATGACTTGGCACATTTTTTAATATTAACCACCCTCAACTTTGCAGAACCAAAGGACTGGAGAACAGGCAGGTAAGCAGCTGAAATCCAAACCTGCAGCTCTCCGGAAGTTTGTCTTTTGGAGATGGCACAAGAAGAAACATTAATTGGTTGCTGTTTCACCTCTTTTCTTTGTTGGATCAGCTGTTAACTCAAGGCCTGTGGCCATGTCATAACCACTTTTATTGAGCTGTTTCAAAACCAAGTCCCAATGAACCTTTTTGTCATTCAAGCAATGAAGGAGACTGCCTCCCAGCTCTACAAAGGCTGCTCAACCTAGCCGCAGAGCACCCTGAAATCTATCAGCACTAATTAGGGCCTACTTAAAGGCTCCCAGGCTGCTGTTACTGGTTTGAAATGCAGAGTGGCATGTGAAAGCCCTTATGCTTGGCTCCTGACAGGAGCAAAAGCAAACAACAGGCCCTGCTGTGACCTCCATTTACGAGACTCATTTACTTCACTGAAGGCAACAACTTCTTAGAAATCAAATGGACAAATTAGTTTTGAACCCCTACTGGTTAAGATGGACTTCTCACTGGGACAGTGCTCCTGCATGGCTGGCTAAATGTTTCCTTAATCTT
The DNA here is from genome assembly GCF_947461875.1 of Haliaeetus albicilla. Taxonomy (NCBI): domain Eukaryota; kingdom Metazoa; phylum Chordata; class Aves; order Accipitriformes; family Accipitridae; genus Haliaeetus; species Haliaeetus albicilla. The sequence goes on from NC_091508.1 coordinate 14,500,985, forward strand.
TGTGTCTGTGGAGTTTCTTCAGGGAGGTTGGTTAGATGGGTTTGCTGCCAGGAAGAGATCTGGGAATAGGGAGGTAGCACACCGCAGGCAGCTCTCCAGCTGCCCCTGGTCTCTGACACCAGGTGGGTACCAGCTGTCATGTAACTAAACCCCACATCACTATTTTTAACTACTATTAACTGTTTTCTCTAAGTAAAGGCAGAATCCTGTGCTCTGACCCGTTATTGCACTGCCTTTTTCACTACGACATGAGAGCTCCGTCCAGTGATGCTTTAAGTGATGTGCCCCACATCTCTTCCCGTGATTCGTGCTCATCTCCATAAACCCAGCTTTGTTGCTCTCTTTGGGGGAAGAAAGGGTCTCTTCATCTCTGTTCTCGGCTCCAGAGGATTCCAAGACCATCTGTCTATTTTCAGTCAAGTCTACCCAAATTCCCTGCCCAGTGGGCATGGAGCCACCTGAGGATCCTTTCCTCCCAAAGTTTAGCCCAGCCATAATTGCTCCCTTTGTAGGCCAGCTATTGGAAAATGCGGGTAGAGAATTGGGAGCCTTAGCAAACAAAAATGACAGCAACTTGCCCAGGAATAATAACATGTTTAATTTGTCACCCATGGGATCTTTTAGCCCTTATGGCAGAAATACCAGAGAAATACTTCCTCTTCCCCGTCTGCCCCACTGCCATCCATTCTTTTCTCTGCATTTCTCTCTTAATCTTCCTGAGACTCAAGTGCCTATCTCATTATGAGATATTTATATTTTCAATTCCGCTGGCATATGGTTCTGTGAGCCTTCTCAAGTCTTTTGAGGGGGATCTGAGTTTATTGAACGCTTCTCTCGTCTTGCCAGTCTGTGTCTGAGTTCCAGCATTGGAGGCTAGGAGGTACTGCGTGTCCTCTGGGACCTCTCTCCTGTCTCTTGAGGACCTACGATTCACTTGGGACAGTGCCAATGGGGAGAAGCAGTGAAGACATTAAACAATTTGGTGCAGCTCAGCCTTCCCCTTGCTTACCAACAAGTAGGGAAGCTTGTGGCTGGACAACGCCACGTCTGCTTGAGAAATAAATGAGCATTTACCATTAGTAAAGGTAGCCAAATATAGCCATACCTGACCTGGAAGGGAATATGGGAGGGAGGCATGTCAAGAGGAGCCAAAGGCTGAAAGATAAGCAGAGAGAGAAGGTTTTCCTCATTGATACCTCAGTGTGAATGTTTGAGATATTACTTGTCTTTAATTCCCACAACCTTCATAAAACAGCACAGCACTGCTATATCCAGAGATGCTCTGAGGCTGTGCAGCAATGCCACCCAGTTTGTGGCTGAGAGGTGAGGGAACCTCACCCAGACTGTGGTATAAATGAGTGTAAGGCACCAAACCAGACTTCTGAGTTGCCTTTCGGTGAACTCCACAAAGCTGGGAGCAGACCTGCGAAGTAGCAGAGCTGGACGGTGGCTGTTCAGATCATGACCTTCTGGCCCACTCCAGGGTGGTCAAGCAGCCCTTGATTGCCTGGCGTCCAAGCTGTGAGATTCCTGAACTCTCTCTGTCCTCCCAGGATTTGACACGGATGGCGGCAGTGATATCATCTTGTCACGGTCACAACTAGGACTCCCTGTATCAGATCAGGATCCTGCTGTGTAAGATATTATATAAAGAATGAAAAAAACCTGCTCAAATATGATGAAAGTTCATTAAAAAATAGCTCTTTATTATGTTCATTGTCTCCTCTAACTCCTTTGTTTTGGAGGGATCTGAAATCGTCATGTGTTAATATGGATAAAGAAGGATTAGGTAAGTACTGCTTCATTTTGATTATTGTTTGTGTTTATATTTATTTAGTGAGTGAAAAAGTAGACTTACTGATTTTATTTCATATTTAAAAACATCTACTGCTCAGATGGTAGTGGGTCACATAATAACAGGGACAGCCCAGACCCTGGACCTATTACTGAGTAGACAAGACAGATGCAGGATGGCATCTTGCAGGCAAGGAACAGCGGGGCTGAGCAACAAAATCCACATCCTCATATGCACTTGCAGTCCTCTATAGGTCTCTGTGATGTTCTGCAGGACCTGTTTAACTAAATAAAAACCAGACCCTTTGTGGATCTGGGTGAAAACAAGAAGGGGAGGATATGGCAGGGGCAGGAAATCAAGGCAGATGGTGACCATGATGAACAGCTGCCACAACTACCCAGTGATTCTTCCTCTGGTTCATACTGTGGGAAATGGATGTCAACTGAGTGGCACAAAACGGGCAGCATTACTGCAGGCTGCTTTGAAGCAACTCTTCCAGTGAATCCCCACCTTCAGGGGTAGGGACATTTTCTGGTGCATGAGAAAGAATTGTCCTTCACAGACTGCACAGTCCACAGTCATTGGTGTAGCTAATTCGTACGGGAAATACTTTCAAACCTTACTAATCTTTAACTTCAGATCTCTAAGTCAGAGGGACCTTCTCCTCTATGTAGCACAGTATTCTCCTGCTGAGTACCTGGCCAGGTGAGCAAGAAGGCCATGAGGGACCTTTCCTTCTTGACTTGCTGGCTGGGGAAGCCCTGAGAAAGAGCAAGGTTTGCACTAATAGGAGGTCTCATAGCCAAACCACATCTCGGGCCTATCAGGCTGGGCACAGAGGTCCGGATGGGTGATGTGAAGAAGACAAGGTCACTGTCAGACTGAGTCTAGACCCCTCTCAGGAGCACTCTGAAGTTCTGGTTTTTAGCTGTTGGCAGAAGTGACCTGGAAGGTGGCAATGTTGTTTCTAAGGTTATACACAGGACAGAAAGAACTCAGGTTTTGGAGAAGACTATTGCCACTGAGAATCACAGCAAGAAAGCTGATGAGATGAATTGATTTCATATCTGTGAGTAACATCTCTGTAAATACTGCCAGATGCTTTCCATAAACCCTGCTGACATGGCAGCGAGGTTAGGGGATCCAGCTCCCCCGATCACTTCTGTTCCCAGCCTAAGCCCAGAGGCCAAACCAAGCCTTGGGACCCCCCATGCTCTTCCAGCCTCCCTCTCGGTGCACAAGCAGGATCATTGTGGCTGCATGCGTGTGGTAGGATTCACAGCACCAAACAGCAATTCCGTTTTGTGCACACGATGAATTATGACACAGACCCCAAAGTGCCTCTCACAAGCTGTCCCCTCTCCTACATTAAGACCTGGCCTAAGCCAGGAGGGAGTTTGACGGAAGCAGATGGCAGCCTGGCAGAGCGATTAAAGCCCTAGATATCTGTTTTAATGAATTGCCCACCCAGCAGATTAAATATTGCAATAGTCAGTCCCATTCTATGCTGTCAGTAATCTCAGCCTTATTTACGACACTGGGGAAATGCCGTGCTCTTCCCTGTGCTGTGCATTGTCAGTGCAGGCTGAATTACAAGTCAGGATGGAAGAGACCTGTGGATTTTGTCTGTCACGCAGAGTGGAGACACCAGTTACCACAGCTTAGGTAAACCACCCTGCAGGAGGATTCAGTGAAGGAAATGGGCAATGGCTGAGCTTCTGACTCATGAAGATATGTGTGTTCTGTGCAGATTTAGACCTGAAGACAGGTGCAAATTTTATTCACTTTTCCCTTTTACATTTCTCCTGTTCCCCTCTTCCCTTTCACCCCACTTCAATATCTCCAGCCAGCCTTTTCTGTGTGAGAGATGATTTGGAAGTGCAAAATCAAAGCCTTTCTGTGGTGTCCCGCTTCTCTCTCACTCCTTTGCTCTTTACTGGTATATTGGCAGAGGAGCTGATTTGGATTTGCTCTGTTAACAGGACTTCTGTCAGTATATTTTATATAGTTAGGCAGGCTTAACAAGCACAAGAGGAGCTGTGTGAGTGCTGGTGCCAAACCCTAGTACATTCATCACCCATATGGTGGAGGCTACGCCGGAGCTGCGGTGCTTTCTCTGCTTCACTTTTACTTCTCTCAAGACTTCCCAGCTGCAGGGCTGGCAACCATCTTTTCCCAGTCCCTTGCAGGACGCTATAGAGGAGATGAATGTGTTGCTGTTATCAGGAGGTGAGCAAGTCCTCCCTGTGCTCTGCTTCTTTTGAGCTTGGGTTAAGGAAGGCAGTTACCTGCTTCCCTCATCCCTGTAGAGGTACTACTTGGATAGGTGCTGGTAGAGCAGGACATACTCGATGCAGATCTCTTGCAGAAGAGGGGCACATTTTCCTGAACAGGGCCCTGGTGTTTGTGGGTTAAGGAGTCCTGAAGATACAAGAACCACTGAGTCCTGGTTTCTTGGAGACTGGCTGGCTTTAGTGTCTAATAAGGCGTAAGCTCCAGCTGAAGCTTTCGGGACTTTTAACAGGGTGCTGCTGCTGAGGAATCTCTGAGCAAGTTTTGACATAGGTGCAGTGGGCTTCGAAGGTATCACTGAGCCTGAAATCTGGGAAGAAACCATACCTTAGGGTATCTTGCTGGCAGAACTCAGTGTCTAAAAGCAGAAGGCTCTGTGACTGGAGTGAAAAATAGAGCCAGGATTTTCATCCAGGTTTTCCTAGAGAGAAATATGTGCTGTGCTCCGTGAGGTTCATAGAGAGGGAGTGCAGCCTGTCCAGAGTGCCTTGGATTTACTGCACATGCAGAGGGACGAGCACATCAGTCCAGGTCTTGTTCACCTGTATTGCCTCGGAGGGTCTGGTGAGCACATCGGGGCTTCTGGCTGGGCCCCAAACCCATTGGGGCTACAGCATCTCTTCCACTGAGCAAAAAATTGGAGAACAGGCCACGCAGCCAGATCCTTCCCCAGGGATTATTTTTAGAATGGACCAACATTCCCAACTAAATGTTTGTTAAATCTGATGCCTTTCTTCAAAAACTCCAGGTGCCACCAAAGCATTGGGAGTTTTTTGGCTGGGAGCAAGCACAGAAAGCTTAGATGGTTGTTTTGAGGCCAGCTGTGCTGTTTTTCCATTCATTCATAACTGCTGCGAACAGTGAGGCCAGTTGGAGAATACAGGAGGAACCAGTGCCTGCGTCCATTCCCTTCATCTCAGCTGCACGTCTAGGGAAAGCTTGGGAAAGTTTCCATGCCATGGTTATTTATATTTGCCACCCTGGTTCTGAACTTTTGTGTGTGTTGGTAATAATATCCCATTACTAAACTGTAATTTATGTATGCATCATTTGCATTGTTGAACAGCTGTTAGCCTCTCTAAACTGCTTGCCTGCCATATTGCATAGATAATAATATCTAATCCATATTAATTATAAATGCACAAATCATCTCCTAAATAAGGCAAAGTTTTGTGAGCAATACAAACCAATGGGTGCCAAGAAATGTTAGTGTTATGCCTGACACCTCATCCTCTGGCTGTCATGTCATGAATAAAGAAGAGCCCATAGCACAAGTTAAGGATGGCATCTGAGCTTTAATAGCCTGCAGCCACTGCCATAAACCCTCCGGCTATGATTTCATCACATCTCACAAGCTAAACTGCACTGGGTCAATAAGAAACCTCTATGGAGAAATTGCCGCAGGAAGTGGGACTGCAATTATTATTCACTACCTGGCGTTTGTCGGCAGCGGATCTACGCTGGACTAACCCCACCTTGTGGTGTTGATGGGGTCTGGCTGACCTGTTTTGGAAAAAAACATTGATTTCCACCCTGTTTTGGTTTGAAGCCCCCTAAAGCTTTGCCTGCTGGTGGTGGAAGTCTAAAATAAGCCCTTGCAGTTGGCTCACTTTCCTCTGTTGGCTTTCTCAGCTCTCTCAGAAAAAGCCTATGGATGCCCCAGCTTCTATGATCCAGGCTGAAAATTTCTGGCATAAAACATAACATCCACTATCTATCCATGTGCGGTCATTCATTCTCTTCCACCTCCTTACTGAGGAGTTAGGTGTTGCTCCTATTATTTTCCTTTTTGGCTACTTTCTGTCTTCTCCCCCATCTCCCCTTCACAATTTCAGATGGGCACATTATTTTCTTTCCTCCACTCTGTGCTACAGTGCTGTATAATATAGCTGTCAAAAAGGTCCCAGGTTTCTTTCCAGAGGTGGCTGCACTTCCGTGTAATGGTTGAAAACTTTCTAGGGCAGTTTCTGCTCCTTTTAGATAGCGTATGAACAGGACAATATCTGAAAAGCAAAAGCAACATAAATGGCAAAATTCTCAGCTTTTTTCCTGCAGAGTTATAGAGATAATATAAGGACTCTATACTGCTTCCCCTCCAGGCATATTAGTCTAAATGCCAATGAGATCTTACCTGCATGTAAACCAGTATACTTGTAAAGTATCCAGCACAAATGGGACTCTGATTGGAAAAACAACTTCATCACAATAATATTTAAGCTGGGGATAGCAATTTTTGTTTTCGTGATGGCTAAAAATTGCCATGTTTGCCCTTCCCCCTGCAAATTATGATGTCTTTTTCTTAACAGCATTGATTTCCTTTAACATTTCGACTAAAAAAAAGAAGAGTAATTTCTGGAGAGTCAAGCCGCTGAAAGACCCTAATTGTTTGCAATACAGATGATCATAGAACTTAGGGAACATTCTTACAGATATCATTTCACTATAGATGCCCATTCTTACAGATTTCAAGAGGCAGATTATCAAGCAGAAAGAAACCATCACGGACACTTAGAAAATGTTTAAGATCTAGGCAGTTCAGCCAAGATTTGTACTAAAGAACCTCAAACCCATGGTTACTCTGTAGATACAAATATTAGGAGTATAACGCAACCTCAGTTTCCCCAAAAATCATGAGGACAGGGATCATAATTGCAGATTGTCTCAGACTCTGATGCAGACTGTGGTTAAGTCTAGAGTTTTAACCTACTCTCATGAAAATTTTTAGTTAATAAATTCCGACTCTTCCCTCACCCCACGCACACATGTTCAAAGTACAAGGCATAGAATTCATTTGGGAATGATATATTACAGAGAGAGGTGGTGTCTATGCCTCTAAGGCTCCATCCTGCAATCAGATCCACTATGTGACTGCTCTTTGCCTCTCCTTTCCTCCCCCTCATACCAAAAACACCTACAGGAAAGCTCAGCAGAGCCTTCCCTGCTGTTCTCGGTCAGTCGAAATGCCTCTCCCTGTGAGCCAGAACCCTGGGTTAGGGCTTTGGAGGGGAACACAGCAGCGATGCCACACACTGAATTGAAGTACATCTGCAGGAAAGCTGTGGGGCAAGTGACATTAATTAGCTCGGAGGGAAATCTATAGCTGGGAGTCTGAAAATTAGATCAGGAGGATCACTAGGAAATATGCAGCAGGAAACAATCTTACCTTGGAAAAAAGAGAAGGAGAAAAAAGCCAGGTATATTCTGGTGCTGGTTCTTACGTTGTTCGTGCAATAATGAACAGGAGACACTTTCTCTAAAATCTCTTCAGATTGTCCCTGCTTCTCTCAGAGGTGCGTGCCTGACTAGAGATAAAGTGCCAAAAAAAAAAAAGACAGGATGGCGGCTGTGTTTGGTGCTGTATTTTTCTCCTTAAAAAGGAGTTTGACTCTTGTCTGCCTTGTCTGGGGGCCAGTAGAGGGAGACAAGCCTCTGAGCTTACTTCATGCGTGTTTTCTCCTCTCCAACAAGTTCTCAGGTTCTTTTTTTTTTTCTTTCTGCATTATTATTATTTGGGTTGAAATATTGTTTTTATGAAAAATAGCTATAAATGACCCTCACCTTGCAGTTACAGAGAAGATTAGATTAAAAATGCTGCAGGGAGATTTGGGTGAGTGAACACATGGCAACAATCCTCCTGTGGCAATAATACAAGGAGCAAATTAGCCCAGGTAGGGGCTCTGAATGCTGTGGAGTGTGCGTTTTTCTGTGTGAAAAAGCCTCTTCATCACTGCTTGCATCTGTGCATGTATATAGGCTTACCAGAAGTCTGTGTTTGACGGCAGATGTGCAGGCATCAAGTTTCGGAGGATCTGGTGTAAAACTGCAAATTGGATCTGTAAAACACCAGTTTTTTCCTAGCTCACAGCAGCTATAGCATAGTTGGAGCAAGAATGGGGTGCTGTGAAAATTGCCAGGAGCTGGCAATAACTACAAGGCTGGGGATAACCCTGGGGAGGGATGGGATGTCCTGGTCCAGTTTCGGTCTAAAGCTAAGTGTTGGGTGGTTTTTTTTTTCCTTTTCTGTGCTCCTAAAGGAGTGGAGGGGGGTGTGTGGGAGAGAAATGCGCAGCGTTGTGTGCATGGGCGATGTACGGCTTTTGCAGTGTGCCATGTGGAAGTGACTCGTCTGCAAGGACAGACAGGCAGTGCTAAAAGCAGCAATTCCTATGCATGTAGCCTGAAACTGGGACTTCCAGAGAAGAGCTTTTGCAGCATGGCCAAGCGCATGCAGAGGGTGTTCAGAGATGGTTGTTAGTGACCAGTACGCCCAAAAGAGCCTTCTCTGAGTGTTGGTCAGGGTGGCCACAAGCAGCTGGAAGCCCCTGAGTGCTTGCATATGAGATATGCACCCTTCACATGGCCACGCACACATCGTCCTCCTGTATCTTCAGCTGAAACTCTTTCAGAGCTGGTGATGGTGGCATCCACAGGCAGCTGTATGTGTGTGTGCATGTGAAGTCCCTTTGAGTTTCTGCTCATTTGTGTGAGCTGGGGAGCAGCCGCTTTCAGATTGGGTATCACATGTGGATTTTGACTGTGTTGCCTCCAAGTCCTCAGCAGAAATTTGAGCAGATAAGGCTGGGTAGCAGTTGGGAGTCCAACACAACCAGGGACAACAAAGGATGAAAGGAACCAAGCAAATGAAACAAGCTTTTTGAAGTCCTTGCAGAAACAGCCCTTCACTATATTTAGTGAACCTCACGACTCCATCAGAACAAAACTGTCGTCACTGGAGGGAAAAGAGGAGAAGTTGCCCTGAATGAAAACAATTCAGAGAACAGCACAGAAGAGCGAGTGGGAATGCAGGATGGAGAGGACAACATTTTAAAGGATCTCTGTGCCTGCCACCCACTAAAATCACCCCACGTTTTCTCATCTCCTTCGAGGGGTGTTAGATCTGGCCCAGTGCCCCCACGGGTGGCTGGCTGCGTGCCCCCGCGAGCTCTGGGCAGCGTGCTGCGCGCCGGGCTGGCTGTGCGCACAGCAGCTGCATAGCGAGGCCGTGCCTTACCCATATGCCACTATAGGCGACAGGTTGCAGGGCCAGACTTTCCTGCATTTCAGAGAGGTTTTACATTTGTGTAGCTTTGGCCTCCGAGGATGCTGCCCTCACCCTGCCATGTCTGGAAGGCAAGTGAGAGGAGAAGGGGGTGCTTGGGAGATCATGCCAGCAGCAGACCTCAGCTATAGGCAGGAGGATAAAACCCAGCGTTGGTTTGGCTCTGAGGGGTGCAAATTTGATGAGGTGATCCTGGGCAAATGCCTACTTCATCTTTATCTCCTCTTCAGGTGTGTTTGCAGAGCAGCCTGAGGGCTTCTACCTGCAAACATTGTATTATCAATTACCCTAATTAGAGGTTGGCACCTGTCTGACACCAAGAATTTTTCATTAATTTTTAACCTTTTTCTTGCCAGGCCCTACAGCCAATGCTCACAGAACCTTTCTGCTAAAACACAGCAAAACAGGAAAAAAAAAAAAAAAGGAAAAAGCAAGCAAGGTTAATGCCAGTTTGATTGGTGGCTGGCTGCAGAGTCTGAAGGTTGTTCTCCATCAGTGCATACACAGTGAGGACCTGTGTTTGCATGGATGGTATTAAGTACAAAGGAGGTGGTCAGGCCCTCACCTTGTGGATTTAATCACTTCTGTGCCTGAATGCCACGCAGGGCCTTGACAGCCAGATTTCCCTCCTTCCAGCACGCAGCATCTCACCTGCTTAATATCACTTTCAGTGTGATATGCAGAATGAGCTAGAAGTAGCACAGATAAGCAGGTAACCATAAGCTTAAATCTGTTTTCCACAAGCAGGTAGACAGCCAGCTTCAATCATGCCAGTGTTTGCAGAGAGTTAAAACAGAAGGGGCAGAAACATTGTCAAAGGAAGCTCATTTCGAAATGGCTAATAATGACAATAAGACTTTCAATTTATCTATAATCTTTTCAGTAGCAGTTATCATTGTAGTATCTTGCCACCTCCCACACATTAATGGGTTTATCTGTACAAGCCCACTGTGAATGGGAAGGATTATCATCCCTCCTGACAGATGGGGAGGGAAGGCTCCGGGAAGGTAAGATCACACTTTGCAACCACAGCCAGGCAGGAAGGGGAGACCCGGGAGCCCTGACTCAACAGCATGACTTAGAGTTTCTCAATGCTTTCCAGGTCAAAGACTGCTTATTCGAAGCACAACAGTTTTGCTGCCTCTCCTCAGCTGCAAACAGGAGTAAAAAATTTACCGTGATAAGCTTATATACATGCACAGCGAGTATGTGTTTGTGTTTAGGCGGATGTGTTTGTGAGCGTGTTTGCTTGTGTGTGTATGCATTTGGAGAGGCTGATGAAGATTACTCTGGAGCATTAGGTTGTTTTCTCTGCTCTAGATTGTAATCATATTTTCCGCACTTTTGGAGGCCCCCGACTGTTTATCGTGACCCTCCTGGGGGTTATGACGTACCGACTGAGAAAACTGATCCGATCTGTGCATCGCGCAGGGAAGCTATGTGTAGCTGTTCCTAAAGACCAGGGCTGAATGGGCTGCTTTAGAGTAGAAATCAGGTGTTTTTTAACACTTTCTCGAGATATTTGAGGCCTCTGATATGTTGGCCATATATGTTGCAGAGCAAAGTCTAAACTTAAGCCCCAGCATCTTGGAAAGCTGCGTGTATTTGTCATGCTGCTGTTGTTGTGGGTACGTATGATGCAGGCCTGGGAAGACATATAGACCTCTGAAAATATCTGTTCAGGAAGAGGTTTTCCACAGAAGCTATAAAACATTCATAACACCTCCATTGTGCTGTAAATCCTTAGCAGGAGTTGATAACAGTGCATGAATTTTTAATGTAACATTTATAAATGGTTATTAAAACTATCCTTAAAGTAAAGTGTCAGTTTATTTTTAATTAACTGTTGGCTATTTAAGCTCCCAATGGCCTCAGGGCAGATCAACAGTCTAACAAGTTAATATTCCAGATTAACCCTTCAGTTGCTGCTTCTTTGCCTGAGGAAGATGAACAATGCATACCAGAATCAACAACAAGTGGTTATTTCTCACTCACTGAAGAGAAATGTCGTAATTTCATGGAATGGGCTTTCGTAGTGCTCAGTTTAAGAAGTTTTAGAAGCTGTGGAGGGATTTATTTCCTGAATATGGAATGGATACAGATAGATAGCAGAGCTGGGTGATTCTGCTTGGAAAAGAAAGAAAAATATTTGCATGGCACTGGTGAGAAGAAATTTCCACTGAAGTCAATGAGCTTGGGTCAAACATTTCAAATTGCACTAACTGCAATTTCAGGCAGCCCATGTATGAAGAGCAGCAACACCGTGTGATTTGTGAATACAGGTTCAGTTGCAAATGTTGCAACTGACTGTGCAATTTAAAATCTGGCATTGTGAAACCTATAACTGTTTATTTAGCAAAGTATGCTATTTGGTAGGTTTCATCCTCAATGAGCACTGTGGAAAGTATGAGGAAACTGATGTCAATTTTTAATTAATTCATATTATATTTTTTTTTAACTGACCATTTTTTAAGGTTTCAAATTAAATTATTCTTCAGCATGCAACATAGATTTTGCATTTGTTGTTGTCATTGAAATTAGTCACGGGGTGACAGATTTTACAGATATTATCTTTTCTATAATTGTTTATATTATCTATGTGAAGGGTCCTGTGGTTATTCTTTGAAAATGAAGGTCAAGCCAATGCACCCTTACAAAGCAGTTTGGTTTCAGTGTTATTAACATCCAAAAAAGGTTCATTTCATAGCATTTTTGTCCCTTAAATGACAATTTTTAGCCCAAGTCTGCCACACACAGACATTTGTGGTGGCAACAAGAGCTGGCACCAGGGGAGGTTAGTGTTTGGCTGGTGGAGTTTGGGTTATTGCCCTCCAAAATAGTGAAGTCCTGGTGCATTTCTTTGCTTCCTTTTTTTTGCCCAGCTCAGTTATACCCAGGGATCTTTGGGGCAAAGAGCCAAAGTCTTTCTCTAGATGGGAATTCATGAAACTGAACTTTGCATTGTTAGTGCCCCTAGAGTCGAGAGCGAAAGGTCGGCGCATCCAGACAGTGCTTCAGAGCTTGTTTCTCTAGGATTTATCAAGAACTGCACCTGGGTGACACCAGGGTTAGATCCCAAAAGCTGGACACAACGGATATCCCATGCTTTGGCTCAGCTTCCAGTGCGGTGAAGCTGAGCTCTCCCTTCATCCCCCAGTTTCTTTGTAAATCTCATTCTCCTGATCATTATTGCTGTCTCTGTCATCTATCACCACCAACTAATCCCTGCATGTGCCCTATGGTGCCTGTTAATTGAAGGCTAAGTCTCCCTGGGCAAATAATTGTTATTTAAAGTTATATTTTATTTTCATTTCCAGATGCTTTTTTCCTCCTTTCCCAGATGATCAGCCTGTGCATTGGGAAAGCATGAACTTCAGATCTTTGGAGCATGCAAAGCAACAAGGCATCAAGGCAGCAGAGTGACACAAGCAGCAATATCCTTCGGTAAATGCCGTTCAATGCAGCAGAGCTTCTTAGCGATTAAAGGAGTCTTGGAAATGTCATTGCCCTGACCAAATGAGATAATTTGTATCTTCTGTCACTGGAATCAAATCCTCTTTTTTTTTTGTAATTAACTTGCGACTGTGGGAAGGTGGGAGCAAGGATGGGGGTTGGGAAGGGAATTTCATGGGTAATCCAGCTGCAGTATGGAAATGATGGTTGGGTAATTGTGCTCTCTAAATGAACTTGACTCGATGGTTGGTGTCAGGTTTTGTTAAGTGCCCTGGGCCAATGGAGACTAATTAGGAATGCATTAAATATTAAAGCTCTCTGACACTGGGGCATTGACGGTGACAGAAGAAAAGAAATCCCATAACCTAATCTGCACCCAACAGGAGTAATTTATGTTCCCTTCTTTTAACAAAGAAAAATCCAATTATTTGGCCAGCTGGAAAAATGTATTTAAAGGAAAAGTTAATTTAGAGGGGGAAAAAGTATATATAAAAAAAAAGTACAGATGCTGTCAACACAGCCTGGGAGTGTCAGTTCCCCTGCAGTTTTGGCTTTGTTGATTGCTTTCATTTAGGAACAGGGAGAGTATTTCCCTGTTACGAGGCTGTTGGCTGGATTTGCCATCCCAGCAGCGGAAGGCAGGAGTGGAAGATTGTGCTTTCCTTCCTCTATGGCTCAGGTCAGATGGATACATCAAGGCATGGTCAGCAGGGAATGCTTGTGGTCATGCAGTGAGGGTTTGGAGTGTTTGTGGCTGTGCATGGAGGATTTGGGGTGCTGGCATGGTATCCCTGTGCTGTAAGGTGAGCACTGCAGTGTGCATGCTGCAGTATCGGTGTGCTTATGTAGGGTACTTTTGTGGTGAGGCATGCACAAAGCTTTCAAAAATTCTAGCAATTAAACTCTCTTCCTGTCTCTCTAACAGCTCCACCTCCACATGTTGCTGTATCTACCAGTTTCCAGGCCAATTTTGTCTGACCTTTAGTTAAATGTCCTGCTCTACCAGGCAGCTCATTTCTGCTGGTCTGTCTACTTATGCAATCTAATCAAATCCAGAATGGAATATAATCAGCCTGATCTTGTAACAGCAACTTGCACAAATATCCGTCTCACTGTCTGCCATCCTGTCTATACATCTATCTAATCTCATCTGTCGGCCTGATCCTCTAACTGGGTTTTTAGCAGTTGCCTGCCATTACTGTGATGAGATCTGGAAGAAATTCCTGGTTGGGTATCCAGACCCCTAGACCCTGGGTGGAGTGATGGGGTGGAAAGAGAAAGGTGACCACAGGTGTTCAAGCCCATGTGGTCTGACCTGCGGATGCAGCCGAGCATCCCTCCCCGCAGCATGCAGGGGTGCCTATGGCACCTGGCCACGCTCACATGGACACATGTGTGCACACAAACACTCCTGGTGCCTTTCTCTATTCTCTCGTCCTCTTTTTCCCCATTTCCAACAACAACAACAACGACAAAAAAGCCTGATCATTTATTAAATTACCGGAAGACCATTTTCTGAAGGAACTTGGTTGCCATGGGTTACCAGATGCTTATCTGCCACCGGTGTTATTTTGCTAACTGCAGCCATTACAGGGAGAGGCTAAAGAAGGAAAGCTGGGATAACTGTGAACATCAAAGCACTACCTGCCTGGGTAAATAAACCTTGCTGCCATCCACGGAATAGCAGGGAGTGTGTTCCCCAGGGGGAGCTGGAAACCAACTTTTCCAGGGCCTGGAGTTTCTTGTGCCATTGGGCTTCAGAGTCTATGAGCAGCACATCTCTGCAGCAGCCGGGGCTTGCAGCAGGCTGGCGCTGAATATAAAGTTGGTTTGAAAGTTACTCTGCATTGGGAGCAGGGGGGACGGGGCTGGGAAAGAGAAGGCAGGTGGAGTATCTGAGGGACCCAGAAAAAGAATTTCGGGATTTTTATTCAGATAGTAGGATTACTCTGAAATGGTCAGGGAACGTGGGAAGAAAAAACTGCTATACAGAGCGATGCTGTTTTGTGACTGCTGCGCTTTGCATTCATGTGCTGCTTCCAACCAGCACTGGCGAAGAGAGGAGAAACTTCACCGTGGAGTTTTCTGGGAGGAGTATTCCTCTTCAGTGCAGGAAGAGCACTAAAGAACCCCAGGCTTGGAGGCCTGGGGGAGGAGACAGAGAGGACAGACAGAAGGGGAGCGGCTGGGGCCTTTCATAGGCAAATAGTGGATGCGCTGCTATCCTTCATTCGAGCATCTTCTGATGGGTCCTTCCCAGGTCCTTAGGGGATCCCTGAGGCTGAGCTGTGTCCCTTACCTCCCTGCTGCCCTATATGTCTCCAGTACCTCTTGAGTTGATCAGCATTACAGAGCTATCGATTATCCCCATTTCCCCTTATTCCTGTTACAAACCTACTCCTTTGCCCCAAGTCTTCAACACTGTGAGTCCCCAGATTCCTTTTTTCTCCACGGTCTATCCCAGCCCTGGGAATTTCTGAGACCCCTTGGTCCTGCAACCCTCCTTACCTGCTGCAATTTCAGCCTCGCCATCAGCACAGAGGAGTACTTTGCTACTACAATAATGAGAGAAAAAGAAGCTAAAAACAATACTTTACATTTCAAATAACTCCTGACACATCCCTTGTCTTTTTCTAATGGAATGACAAGTGACTTTATCTTGAAAGAGAAGGCAGCCTCCTAGAGCTGTCTACATTGTCAGAAAAAATAATTTGTAAATTCTCTGACTACCTCTGTCACTGCTCGACTTTTCCATCCTTTTTCATTTCTCCCTCCTGCTAAAGTCCCTTTATGTGCTATTTCCCAAAGTGCTGCACTTACTTTGAATGTTTTCAGCCAAAAGAAAACTCCCTCTCATCTAAAGGTAGGAAGAAAAAAACCTCTGCCCAGAATGAATTAACACACTGCTATTTCTTTCTCTCTCTGGTCTCTGCATCTGGATCTTGTATAGGATGTGAATTTTAAAAATAACTAGGTCTTTATGACTTGTTAAAATAAAAAAAAGAGAATGTTAATGAGAGAGAAAGGCACACAGAGGCCCTGAAAGGACAATTTGTTCAATGCAAGAATAAGTAAAATATTTACTAATGAGAAGGAGAAGAGAAAGTAATTTAAAAGATTTAAAATAGTTGTGCAGGGTTTTTTTTTTTTTACTCATGCCTCCTTTCATTTTCATTACATATTTCAATATTTGCCTACCTTTCCAGCAAAAGATTTACCTCAAGTGCGTACAAATTATCTGGCATTTGGTTAAGGACAATATGTCTAATTATGGCTCTAAAGACCTGAAATATTTTCGACTTAAGCTAAAAGTCAAACTCAAAAAAAAAAAAAAGAAAGAGTAAAATTAATAATCCTTTTAAAATTCATTCCCATGATCATTGTTGTACAGAACACCTCAATGTGAAAGATTAAAACAAGGGAAATGTGAGAGCGGGGAAGAAAAAGAGAGAGAAAAATAGAATT
This sequence comes from Haliaeetus albicilla, assembly GCF_947461875.1. NCBI lineage: Eukaryota > Metazoa > Chordata > Aves > Accipitriformes > Accipitridae > Haliaeetus > Haliaeetus albicilla. Next base: position 14,517,049 of record NC_091508.1, read on the forward strand.
TGCCACATTACACCCTGATTTTACCCCCACTGAAGACATGGAAAAACTCTTGTTTAATTGTCTGGATTTGTGTCACATCCATCTCACACCTTTCTGATGGGAGATGAGAAACCCTTGCGGGGAGGAGTGCTGTGGGAAGGCTGCAGCAGCGTGGGACCTCCGGGGCCATCCTGGGGCAGAGGGGGTCAATATTGGGGTAACCTTGTGCCACCACGCTTCACCCCTTGGGCTGCCCATCACAGAGTCTGCTCCTTGCTACGTGTATGTCCCCCGGGTCGTGCAAACACCCGGTGAGGCTCCTGCTCTGCCAGTAAGGACGCAGCCTGGCTGTCGGAGCACTGGAGCCAAACCCTCCACCCTGTGCACGGATAATGAGCTTCAAACCATGGTGATAAATAACTATTTACTACTGGACCTCCTAGTTGCTGCTTTTCCTCAACCTGAATAACTAATGAAACTCAATTGAGCATATTAATTATTTTCCCCTGGGGGTGAGGAGAAGGAGGATAAGTAGCAACATCTCCAGAGGGTTGCCTGTGCTCCAGCAATTCGTCTGCGGTTTAGAGGGCAGAGTGACCCATCCTTAGGAAGACGTGTAGGTTGCAGGTGTGCTAATTTCATGAAGAAGAAAGGCATTGCCAAATAAAGAACAGATGGCTCCAGTCACTAGTTATTTATTTCTATAATTAGTTGCAAGCTGTGATCTCAGACCTTAAGGAAATTGTCGATTTCTATGAAATTCCTTCTCGCATCGGGCAGGGCGGAAGCGTGCACCGCACGGGCTGGGCTATGGCAATGGCAACTTGCTGGCTCGGACGTACCCAGCTGGGGCACATGCTGTTTTTGGCTCCTTAAAGAACTGCAGAGTGTTAAAAAATGTTTCAGGCACTTCTCTCTAGCTGGTGGAGCCCATATGAACATCAAGGACAGTTCAGTCTTGTTATGTAGGAAAACATTTAAGTCCGAGTTAAATTCAGCTCTGTTATCACCTTGTGTTGCTTTTTCCCCATCACCTTATTGCTCCTCTGGTTATTTCCCCAGCTTGTCCTCTTCTGATCTCACTGTTTTTTCTTCTTTTTCTTTTTTTTTTTTCTTTTTCAATTTGGCTTCCCACTTCTTCTGTTACATCTTGTCAGGGCCACACTCAGACTCCTTTTAAGCTGAGGTAACATGATCAAGAGCAGCGAGGACTCATTCTGGCGTAGAGACAGTAGGAGTCAGACCATGCGCGTTTAATGAAGGGTGGGTGCAGGCTATTGCTTTGACAACATGACGTGTGTTATTAAAGTCCCTGTTATCTGGCCCCGCAGGACTTGGGTTTGCTAGCTCCCAGTCATATCGTTAAGCCTATCTGTTCTCAAAGGTAGGATCAACAGAGCAGGGGGGAATATTTTATTTCATTCTGGAAGCATCAGGTAGGATAGGTATTTGCCAGCCCATCTAGGCATGTCTAGTCTATCTTTTTTTAGATGATATCTGCTAAGCTGGAATTGTTAGTAAATGCAGGCCTGCAAGAATCTAGGTAGGTAAATTATTTGCTAGGTCTGTTATAAATGTGCCAAAAGGATCTCATGACAATACCTTTTAATGACACAGGATAGCCAATAAATAGCAAGACTAAAGGAAAAGAATTATAGAACAGCTTCATCTATGCAGAAGTTATGCTTTTGACTTTAAAAATGCATGTTCTTTATTTTTGTTTGAATAGCTCCATACAGACAAATATAAGAATGAATTTTTAAGCTATTTAACAACAATAACAAAATAACCCCAAACCCCAGACAAACCCAGAAACACTCAAACTTAAACCTGAAGAAAATTATTTGCCTCTATGGGAAAGAATCTAATGAAATCCAATCAAATCTCAGCTGGAAGAACACAGAATGGTGGGTTTGGGCATAAATCAGACAGGGAATTAATTTTGTACTTTATTACATGCCTTAAAAATAAAAAGAGGACACCCTACGCCTGGGAGTGCTGAACAGATTGAAATGATGTCCACAGACTACCAGCTCCAGAGTTCAGGCAAACAAGACTGGTTCAAAATCAATATGTATCCTACTGGTGATAAAAAAACCCACAAAAGCACTGATGATAGTGAAGCCTTTTGTCTTTATCATAGTTCCCAGAGTGGGAAAATGGATATATGCCTTGGGTAGTACATAAGGGACCAGGTGACGAGATCTATGAAGGTGCGGGTGTCTGGGGTTTCCCTGGAGTCACGGGGTGCTATGAAGAATATGAGAAGCATTTGGCTAGGCATATCTTAAAATACAGCAGTCCTATAGCTCATAGGAATCACTGGAGTGGGTCAGACTTTTTATCCCACCACCATAGACTTCTGATGGAGATGCCAAAACCTCTGTAAAGACAGAGATGGAAGCTCAGCACATTTAAAATTTCATGCTGGTTTTCACTAGGCAGAACTGTCTTTGTGCTTGTTTTGTTCTCAAACTAAATAGTGATGATCCCTTCTTTGTACCTGCCCAGAATTGCTCTAAATATCGCTAGACTGAGCCCACTGTGATCAATACATGGGAAGAGAGCGTCACTCTAATTCTTGTTTTTGCTGGGTCTTCATTTTCTGTTATCATAAAAGGTAGCACCAAGTTAAATTTGGAATTTCTACCCCCAGTTTTTATCCTTGCTGCAATGAAAACTTTAATTAGATGTTTATTATGGATGAGCAAACCTAAAAAAAAGCTCCAAAGTGAAAGAACACTTTATTTTGGATATTTCCATTGCAATTAGTTCCAAATTTGAAAAAAACCCCAACCAAACACCCGCCCAAAACTCCAAAACCCCCAAACCAATGACCAAAATATTATAGTTTGATTTACTGAATTTCCCTGAAATTTTTCAGATCAGTTTAGTATTGAACACCAATTTGTCTTTAGTGATGCATTCCTTGCTAGAGTTGTAGAAGCGCCAGCTTGCTTCAAAAATAGGGATAACAGCATTCCAAAGAGCATATCCAAAAATATCCTGGAGTCCTGTTATGAGCCTAATACACCATGAATGAAAAGTACAGGAGGAATTCTTCTCCAGAGACCCTAGCTGTTAAATGAGAATAGGTGTCCAGCTTACAATTTTTTATGAGGCAGTGTTTAGTGTCACAAGTAAAATATGTTTAGTATTTTGTTGCATTGTTTTCAAGGAAAACCTTCAGAAAATTGAAATACGTGAGCCATGGTTCTATTTTTAATTAGTCATATCCTGGCCAAAAGTATATATTGCATGTTGATTTTTAAAATAAACAAAAAAACTTCAGCAAATGTATATTTTTCCTTTGAGAAATTGCATTTTCCATTGTGCATTTCCAATTCATCCCAATGGAAAGTGCTTGAATAACTCAATAACATGTAGAGAACTGAAAGGAAAGGAAAAGAAGTGAAGCCTGAATGCTATTTGGCCAAAGCCCAGAATTAGGCTAGGATTATAAAGATGAGCATGGAGTGATGCAAACCCTCTTAAGTGAGGCCTAATGATTCATAAATGACATGAAATGCATAGGTTGAGTCATTTGTATCCTACTTTCAGACAGCAAGGGATTTGAAAAGTGTAGGAAAAGAATTATTGGCCTAATAAGAAATAGGGCCCAAATCAGTTCTGTTTTACTTAGCATAAATCTGGAGGAACCGTGCAGGAGCTAGGCAAAGATCTCAGCCCTGGGGGTGACCTGGGGTGCAGCCGGTCAAGTGCAGACCCTGCGGTGGTGGTTGGGCTCTCATGGGGTGGGGGGGTTGAGGACGAGTGTTCTCGTGCACAGTGAGATGGAAACTGCTGGGTACCTCCCTGGGAAGGGGGCAGGGAATCAGCACAGGAGGTGATTTAAAGGTAAAATTTCTTTTGAGACTGCCGTCGGCTTTGGGAGCTTTTAATTGGGCTTTAAGGCATAGATGCATATATTTTGCTCCTAGAAAAAAGAGCTATACCATATCCCCATTGCAATGCAGAGGCATGAGGGGCAGGGACTAAAGACCATGCACAGGCACAGTTTTCTCTCTCTTTCTCTCCTTCTCTCCTGCTATTGAATTCTCTACAATTTTTATTTTAAATTAATTTTCTGAGACAAGGAGAAGATGCTGCCTTAGCTTTGTCCTTGTGAATAGCAGATCTTTCCTTGATTGTAGAAATATTTTTATAGACTAAATGTGCAGGTTAAAGTCATTTTTTGACAGGTAAAATATTTAGCAGTGGCCCACAGTCAATCTCTCCCCCTCTCTACTTCACCCTCTAATTGTGCCCTGCTAATATCTCTGTGCTTTTGCCTCACCAGGAGGTCATAGCTGCTCCATAACCAGCTCACCCGCCAGAACCCAGCACTCCCAGCTCTGCAGCTGATCATAAGTAATGAAGCCCTGGGCAGGTAGAGAAGGACTTGGGGAAACGTCTTCCAAGTTGCCCCATGAAAGAGCCAGCAAGGACAGAGCAATGCCAGATATAAACCACCGACAGCTCCTGGACACTTTCTACTGCCAATGTTCCCAAGAGCAAGCTCTGCAAACACCAATGCCACGGGGCCCTCTTTGAGCCCCATCCCAAAAAATCCTCCAAAACACAAAGGGAAAATGGGAAAAGGAAACAGCTGTGATCTCTTCACTTCTAGGGAAGGCATAGAAGCACAAAGGTATTATTTACTGCAAATAAAACTTTGCTCCCTGACTAATACTCGAGGAGGTGAGAGGGACCTGGTCTGAAGTGGCTTGTCCTGTGCCACAGAGACAATCTGCTCTTGTCGGATGAAATGTAAAGGACAAGACCGATGTGTCCCCAATATAACATAACTGCCATGAAGTTGGAGCCCTCCAAATTATTTCAGGCAAGATGTGAAGATGTGACATCAGCCTTGTCACCTGCTTAGTCCAAGACAAAGCAGGTGGAGGTAAGACCAAGGTCATCATTTATCTTTCCAAGGATACACAAACACCTAACCCTGCTCTATCTTTCTGCTGGCCTTTGATAGGCAAATCTACCAGCACTAAAGCTAAAGTGTCAGTGGAAGAATACTGTTATCTTCTTATCAGGAGATAAGATGACAACCACAAATACCTTGGCCTGAAAGACTCCTCTGCTATCACCAGGGGTGAACATCAACATGCTTCACAAATAATCTAATTTAGGTGGATGATAGAGGACTTGAATGTGGGAGGAAAAACTCAGAGCTCTGCTCGGTTATGAACAGGGCAGAAATTTCTTACATGAATGCAACACTGGTACAGCAAAAACATACAAGCTTTTTTTCTCTACTAGCATATCTGATGTGATTGAGACAGGGGGTGAATAGGTCAGCAAGCAGGTTCCTATGCAATAGATACATCAATCATTAATGGGGTATTAGTATTTAAAGTCCCAAATCTTCCTCTAACATGCAAAATAATCCCTCCTGCCATGGATGGTTTGTTTCACCGAGTAATCCACTCATCCTCTGCTATAATCACAGCAGGTATAACTTCCGCAGGGACTTTTCAGTGTCAACATATTTTGGAATGTGATGTCGTTGAGACAGAGAATTTTCTTTTTTCTATGTTTGTGTATCTCCAGGTAAGTTTGCGGGAGGCTTTTAGAAATACCTTGTAATGAGTAACTGCAGTCAGTCACTCCTCCATCCTTCTCTCTCCCTGGAGTATTCAATGTCCTTGTGCCTCTCCCAGACACATTTAAAAGAACAATTTTTCTTGTGACAAGT